>NC_058521.1:10879724-11503414 GCF_904849725.1 Hordeum vulgare subsp. vulgare
TTCAACACGAGTGAATTAACTGTAGTCATACCATGGCTCTATTCCAAGAATTGTCGACGCTAAACTGAGCAAGGACTATTTCTCCCTTCGCAGGATTAAAAGCACCAATGACTGGTGCCTCCTTAAGTTTCAAGGATGCAAGCTGTTGTTGGATGGAAGCTACTCTCTGGTCACCTACTGTCTGGGCATAGAACTTTCCACCACCAAGAACTTCAGTAGCAACAACCTGAAGTCAGGTAAAAGAGCCATGTCAGCAATATTTTAGCAACGACAAAAATTTACTACTTCCCAATGTTTTTTCATCAACAAACCTTGAGAATTTCCTTCTGTTTGGATTCAGAGGCTGACCCATTAGTAACTTCTTCACCCTCGACATAGTTCTCCCATATCTGGATAAATAGGTGTCAGTGATGAAAAGAAAATGTAGTTCCTATAAGATGGAGCAGGGTATAACAGGTTACCTTCAGTTTCTGCTGCTTTGCTAACTTTTCAGCTCTTGTGAGGACATGAGCATCTGGAATCCTATCCAAGCCAAATGAACTAAGCTTGGCCAAGCCAGACTCTAAAAGAACAGAACCCACGTTGGTCTTCGACTCCCACAAGGAACCTATGAATGTTCCAGTTCTATCAACCGTTTCAACCTCAATCTGCAAAATGAATTGATATCCTTTAGATATTGAAGATGGAGGGATGGACAAAGCTGAGAGGCAGCACACGTCATACCTCCACATCGCGCTGTAGAACCATCCTCCTCATCAAGGCAATAGCTTCGCTTGAGTAGGGCTCATCTTTACCAGGGCACCTAACACCGGACAATGAAAAGGCGATGCTGCAAGTCTCCTTCGGAATTGTTAGTTTGAAACGATGACCACTGAAAACATATTCAACAATGGCAGTATGCCTTCTATTCCGCTGTAGGAAGGGAAGGAAATCTTTGGCCTTCTTAGAATTAACCTGAGGCAAGATGGATTGAACAATCTATTAATAAAGCTGCAGAGAGAATGTCAGCGGAAATTACTGGAACAAGCAAGAATGCCAACCATTGTTAAATCAGTTATATGCATCACAGGAGGAAGTTTATCAGAGTGAACTCCCTTCTTTGCTTTCTCAGCACGCGAGTGCGCTGCTAATAGAGCATCAAAATAATGTGATCTTTCCTCATAGTCACGGTGTTTTGATATCGCAGCAAAGCCCCGTGAGAGCAAAAGCTCAGCAACATTAATTTTAGGCTGGGTGCCTGTGCTCGGAACAGAAGATGTGTCATCACCATCGGCCTGCGATGGCGAACCTAGAAAAACTGAACCATAATCCAAAACTCTAGTATCAGCCGAGTTCACTGCAGGCATAGCATTCTGTCCATCCATGGTGCTGATCCTTCTAGAATATTCCATTTCCACGGTCACCTGAAATTTTGAAAAAAAGGATATATCAGTCACTTTTCAACTAAGAAATCAACACACTGTAACTTCAGTAAGAATATGACCAGCACATATACATACCTGTTTGCCAATCAACCGTGTGCGCAAGAATTCCTTCGATTCACGAGCAAAATTTTCAGGCTTGTTGTCCTCTCTGCGAGGATTGCCTAGCTTAGGAGCTCTAATACTTGAAAGATTAACCCGCCGTTCTGCTGAAGGACTTCCATAAGGAGCAGCATCATCAGCAACAATAATACAATCTCCACTCACAACTTCTACCACCTACAAAGACATCAACAAGGACCAAATTAGTTACAGTCACATGAATCATCATAAAAACACTGCTAGTGAGAACATGAAATCCACCTTTCCAGTGAATTTCTGATCATGGATTGGCTTCGAATTTGTCACTGGTGGTTTAAATCCAGTCCAAATTCTCAGCTGTTCCTTTTTTGCCTGAAGTTCGGCATTCTTCAGCTTTATTTTAACTTCAACATCTAGCATGTTCGCACTCCACTCAACATACTTTGCAAGACCCTGTAAGGGGAAGGTTACAGAATAGTTAAGAAATGCAAAATCTGACAAATTAAATAAACAATTTCGCTATTCCTGCTTATTACAATGAATAATATGAAACAGAAATGATTATGGATAAATAATTAGTCATACATTTTCAACAAGCTCAAGGGACAAGTCCTTAGCAGTGTCACCATCAGGGTAATACACCGAACCAATTATATTACTGAAACTGTCTGTGCCCTCCACCACAATGCGCACCTAGAGAGAAAAAAAAACAAATCAAAACTGATGAAAATGATACATGTTGACTCTAAAGATGGGATAAAACAATTGAAACAAAAGGTGGCTTACATCTCTGTTCAGAACTCGGGTCTCTGTGAAATGCTTAGCTTCTCTTCCAAACCTATCTGGTGGAACTTCAGTAGAGGCTGTAGATGCAGCAAGCCTTTGTGCTGTTGTCAGTGGTGCAGGAGCTTCCCCAGAATCATCACCATTTGTAGTGCCGTTAGTAGTGCCCTCTGGTTCGGCAACAACAGTAGGATTCGGTGGGCGTCTCCCCATGGATGGGGCCTGCATTTCATCATTCTCAATATTTGCTTTCTAACAACAGAAAATATATATATATGGAATCAAATAAAAGCTATTGAGGAGCGCACCTGCACTCCAGCAACATATATCTGGACAAATTGGAAACTTGGAAGCAAGTAAACACGAACAGTACTGCCATCGCGAACTTGTTCAACAATGGCTTCCAGACTCTTGCCTTTATTTGCAACTGCAAAACCCTTTGCATCAAAACCACTTAGTTCACCAATTGCTGATGGTGGAAGATCTCTTATCGATTCTTCAGCAGCACCAGGTTCCTACAAGTTGGCAGAAAACAAGAATACAAAACTAGGTCATCATTCAATAGAACATTTGTGTCATGCAATTCAAAAGGTGGTTGCAGAACAGCAGGAACACCAAAAGTAAGCAAACCTTGCTCCAACGGCCTAAACCCTGTTGCTTAGCAACTTCCTCCAACCTTATAAGCTCAGAGACATTTGGGAGTGGTTCACCCCCCTTGGGGCCTTGCTCCTTTACCTGATCAAGTAAATAAGATCAAATTTTACCAAAACATTCAGCACAACAAAACAATTGAGGAAAAAGTAAATGGTCATCACCCTCGCCCATCCTGCAGCAACCACCAAGTAGGCAACGTTCTTGTCGCCGAGGTAGACAGTGCCAAATTCTCGCCCGATGTTAGGAGCTGTGTAATCCACTCTGAATGTGACCTCCTGCAAAAGATTTTAGTTTTTTATTTCCAAGAGAAAGTACAGGTGGTTTTTATGTGATTACATTCAATATAACACAAGCATAGGAGATTTTGGATTAGATACAAAAGTCACATCATGTACCTTTCCTACGCAAAGTTTCCTCAGAAACTCCCTGCTTTCCCAAGCAAATGGCTCATCGACTCCACCACGACGAGCCTAAATCAGCACAAATATAAGGATTCAACAGACAAGAAAAAATGGAGAAAAGAACAAAATGTACTGCACAAATAATATCAACAATTTATGATAGATGCATTCCTAAGTGTTAAACTCTACAAACAGAAGGCTGTCAAAGAGTGGGAATGATAATGCAATGATGGAAAGAAATTCTTGTGTCAAATACGAACTTTCATTGCCTCGCAAGTGTAGCATGTAAACGTAATTCACTATAGAGAAGGGCGGAAGCAGACATTGGGCAACCAAGGCTTGTACTCAGGGCCTAGATCCAAAAGCCCATAGAAACTACCATGTAAAACAAAACAAAAATGGCTAATATATTACATTACATCCCTAGATGAGCCGGCCTATATCTAGCTCCGCCCCTGACAATACACTAAACCAGTGAAATCCTATGAATTCATGGAGGAAAATTAACACATGCAATAAGTTAAAATGTCAAACCATATTCCCCTTGTCTAAAAGTGCAGATTGAAACTTACCAGCCTTGGGGCCATAAGGTATGACAGAGTGATGGACTTCTCTGGCGGGATCTCTGCCTTGGTGCTCCCCATGATGAGAAGGCAGTCCCCAGAAGTCACAGCCTTCACCTTGCCCCTTAGCCATCCTGAAGCTCCTGTGTTTGATGCCATGATAGCACCTATATTTGCAATGAAAAGAAAACAGAACTTCATTAGCTGTGAAGCAAATTTAATTGAGTCCTCCACATAATTCAACAACTCTTCTGTTAATAATTAATATACATGCATGTTTTATAATTCTGATTGCATTTGGATTTCACAGGCCATAGGTGGCCAGAAAGAAAGAAAAAGAATGACCGGTTGCATGTGAATTGAAGATAATTAATCACAACAATGTTAAAATTTCACATAAATCAATTCACAAGCAGAGCAATGCACACTAAACATATGAATCCAAATATGACCTGATACTCACAGAAATTCGTCCAGGCAGACATGCACAGAGCTGCAACACTAGCAGCATGTGTAAATCTGTAACTAGCCCGTTACAAAACCTCCTCAGAATTGAATTCCCAAGCCTCCGGATCTGCGACCCAGCGGCCTCGAACTGCACCTCTATTACATGCCGTGTGGTTCAGAAGGCATTGCCGTGCCCCTCTCCTGTCTGTCTAGCCATGAGCCATGGGGAAAAGGAGGTTGCCATGCAACCAACAAACTGTGGTCCGCAGAGGCTAAACCCCTCCGGGTGCAGCTTTTCCCCCGTGTTTCCTTTTCCGGAACGTGTTCGTTTTTAGCAATTTCCGATGCGGTGCAAGGGCCTGATGTGATGCCCCCACCCTACTACCCGCTGAACAACAACATGTTCCTACAGATCTGTGATGCCTGCCGCTGACAGTGATAACCCCCCTACCACCTCGTTTTGCGGGAAAGCACCGTCGTAGAAAAATTGCACGAAAAAAACACTAGATCTACGTTAAACCCAGCAAAAAAAAAGCATGGACAGTACCTTCAAACGGATCTAGGAAAATCTACCGTAAACGACCACGAACTACCACTCGAAGGAAAACAGCCGAGCGCTCCGGGTGAACCTGCCCAACATCCATCGCGCAGATGGGCGGGAGGAACACTGCGGGGATCGCGAAAACAGAGCGGATTACGCCCTGACTTGCCGCGGGCGTCGAAGACGGAAGGAGATCGTGAATGAAACCAGCGCGCATCTGGCAGCTAGATTGGAACGGGCAATTCACCGGCCAGCGAACTAGTACGGACGCACCGGCGAGGAAGCGAATCGCGGCGAGGGAGGGAGGGGCGCCGGCGGCGGGCGGTCTCACCTTGGGTTTGGCCGGCGGCGAGCGGCCTCCGCCTCCCGATCCGAGATCCGGGAGAGGGGGTTTGGCCGGCTGGCTGATCTCTTCTCTCTCGCCCTGATCCCGATCCGAATGATGGAGGAAAAAAAAACGATGGAGTGGAGCGACGCCCGCTGCCTCCATTTATAATAAAAATATCGGTAGCGTTTTATTTTTTGGAACCTTCCGTCGCGTTAATTCCTTCCGTGGGCTGCCCGGCGGGCAGGCGGGCTCCTGGGCCGGGCTTTCGCTGCACGTGAGGGGGGGACGACGACGGATAGATATCGTGACGCGCAAGCGAGAAAAGGGACGAGGTTGCTGCACGCTACGTCGTCATAGCCTGCTGCTGTGGCTGGGTTTCTTTTGGGGAAGTGACGAGGTTGTGTCTATCTGTCTGTCTATCCATCCATCACCCGAAAGGGGATGGAAGCTGTTGGCACAGAACAGATAGGTATCAGCAGCTTTATCCCCAGACCTGCAGAGTTTGTTTGTTCAATACTTTCCAACTATTTTTATCCTCAATCGTCTGGTTTTAATTGAGGTTGCTCTTCCTTTTAATTGAGTTTTTCTTGGATGTTAGTAGTAATGAGGAGGCTTTGGGCGTCAGGTTGTTTATGATGGCGACTCAAACACTTGGATATGATTGAGGGTTGTTGATTCTCTCTTTATTCGCTTGATTATGACAGTAACAGCGGTGTATATACCATGTATAGCCTTTCGTTTAAGGACCTCCATGTTTAGCTCATGGTGCCGTCCTCCATTGAAATTAAATTTGTATCTCCGTTGTTTAGATTGAGATGTTTAATTTTGCTTTCTATTATAGTCCTCGAGTTGCAGTAAATATTTGATACACCGCTTTATACGTTCATTATGAGATATATGCTCAGTTATTGTGCTTTATTGGTACAATCGGGGAGAGGTGGCTACAGGTGGCGGGGGAGGGGGCAAGGGGGGTTCGCAGTTATGATCAAGGTAGTTGGGGAGTGGTTGTTGGTGGCTACAGGAAAGATCGTAGCGGGTATTTGTTGAGTCGGTGCCAAATTAATGCGTAAATTACCGAAAGAAATAAATACAGTAGACACAATCCCCATAATCGTTATCACGCAATTTGTCGCACCGAGTTTCATGGAATTCTCGGTTTAAAATTCTAATTCTACACTACGCGAAAAAACATACAGTCGTTTGCCTTCCACTGATGGACGAAGGGATGTGTCACTACTAACTGGTAAGGTGGCAGTCCGTCTAGAGAGCAATAACAGAAATTGATAGTCGCCCTTTGGTTGTATGATTTGCGGAGGGGGTTAATTATCCAAGGACGAGCACCTTGTGGGCACTCGTCATGAGTATTGGGCTCCCACAACTCCTTGGCCACATACTTCAGTTTCATGCAGGATGAAAGAGGCATTCATGGCGCCGACAATGCCTCGGTCGCCGCGGCGCCCTAGCTACCTACTCCCATCCTCATATAAATATTGTATAATTGGACCCCTTAACCCTGTTCCACCTCCAAAACCTAGTCGTCACTGCCAATTCTCCATCTTACCATCCCTTGCCGTCGGAGATTCCCCACCAACCATTTATGAGTGGATTTACACACTTTTTTACCCTTGTTTAAACTAAATATTCTCAGATAATTTATGAGTTAATCATTTCAACTTGACCGTTATCACACTTGTAATTGCAAAGTGTTGGAAATATGCCCTGGAGGCAATAATAAAATGGTTATTATCATATTTCCTTGTTCATGATAACCGTCTATTGTTCATGCTATAATTGTATTAACAGGAAACAGTAATACATGTGTGAATAAATAGATCACAATGTGTCCCTAGCAAGCCTCTAGTTGGCTAGCTCGTTGATCAATAGATGATCATGGTTTCCTGATCATGGACATTGGATGTCATTGATAACGGGATCACATCATTGGGAGAATGATGTGATGGACAAGACCCAAACTTGAGCTTAGCACTAGATCGTCTTGTTCGTATGTTGAAGTTTTTCTAATGTCAAGTATCTTTTCCTTCGACCGTGAGATTGTGCAACTCCCGGATACCGTAGGAGCGCTTTGGGTGTATCAAACGTCACAACATAACTGGGTGACTATAAAGGTGCATTACGGGTATCTCCGAAAGTATCTGTTGGGTTGGCACGAATCGAGATCGGGATTTCTCACTCCGTGTGACGGAGAGGTATCTCTGGGCCCACTCGGTAGAACATCATCATAATGAGCTCAATGTTACTAAGGAGTTAGTCACGGGATGATGTGCTACGGAACGAGTAAAGAAACTTGCCGGTAACGAGATTGAACAAGGTATGGGGATACCGATGATCGAATCTCGGGCAAGTTCTATACCGATAGACAAAGGGAATTGTATACGGGATTGATTGAATCCTTGACATCGTGGTTCATCCAATGAGATCATTGTGGAACATGTGGGAGCTACCATGGGTATCCAGACCCCGCTGATGGTTATTGGCCGGAGAGGTGTCTCGATCATGTCTCTGCATGCCTCCCGAACCCGTAGGGTCTACACACTTAAGGTTCAATGATGCTAGGATTATAGGGAATTGTTATACGAGGTTACCGAAAGATGTTCGGAGTCCCGGATGAGATCTCGGATGTCACGAGGAGCTCCAGAATGGTCCGGAGGTAAATATTGATATATAGGATGGATGGGTTTGGATGCCGGAAATGTTTCGGGCACCACCGCAGAGTGCCAGAACCACCGGAAGGGTTCTGGAGGTCCACCGGGAGGGGCCACCAGCCCCAAAAGGTGACATGGGCCAAAAGGTGGAAGGGAACCATCCCAAAGTGGGCTGGTGCGCCTCCCACCAGGGGCCCAAGGCGCAAGGGTGAGGGAAGGGGGCAAACCCTAAGTCAGGTGGGCCTTAGGCCCACCAGGGGGTGCGCCACCCCCTCCCCTCCCGGCCGCCACCTCCTGGCGCCATCTAGGGCTGCCGCACCCCTTAGGGGTGGGACCCCTAAGGGGTGCGTGCTGCTAGCTACGCCTATAGGGATTTCATTGGCAAGTATGCAAAGGATTCCCCCGCGGCCTTGGAGCCTTGCGTTGGTGTACCCTTGAAGAGGAAAGGGTGATGTAGCACAGTGGCTGTAAGTATTTCCCTCAGTTTGAGAACCAATGTATCAATCCAGTAGGAGGATCGCGTCAAGTCACAAGTACCTGCACAAACACAAAGAGCTTGCACCCAACGCTATGAAGGGGTTGTCAATCCCTTATAGATTGTTTGCAAAGTGAGAACTCAAAGCAAAAAGTAATCAAAGCAAAGTAAAAGTAAAAGCGGAGATGATAATTGTGAGTAGACCCGGGGGCCGTTGAAAAGACCTCGATGACGCCTAGAGGGGGGTGAATAGGCTATTTAAAAACTTCTTCGGATTTGGCTTAAACATAATGCGGAAATAAACTAAGAGGATACTTGTCAAGCACAAATCCTAAATGCACTAGGCACTGCAACGTGTATCAACAACACGATCTACCAAGATGGACACAATACAGTTACTAACAAGCACAAGTAAGTTACACAAACTTACTTGAGCTATATCACACGACAAGTAGGTGAACGACACAAGATACTAGATCACACTATAGCACACGATATATCAAAAGTTGCAAGTGTGAACGTGTGGATATAGAAGGTATGCTTGAATGATTAATCTTGTACAAGAAATAGCCAACACAATATAATGAGCACAAACAATATGCAATGTATGTATGCTCAAGTAACACAAGTAAACCACAAGTAAGGAGTTAGGGTTAAGGATAACCAAGGTCATTGAGACGAAGATGTATCCCGATGTTCACTTCCTTGGAGGGAAGCTAGTCACCGTTAGAGAGGTGGATGTTACCACGAAGGCACACCAACGCCACGAAGGCTCACCCTATTATCCCTTTGAGATAACACCACGAAGGTGTTTGTCAACCACTAGTGGTAAGCCTTTGAGGTGGCTTCCAAACCCTCACAAACTTTTCCGGGGGAAATCACACAGATTGATTCCTCTCCGAAGAACTCCTACCGCCTAGGAGTCTCCAACCTCCAAGAGTAACAAGATCACGGGGAATGCTCAAAACTTGCTCAAATCTCAAATAGCTTGGGTTGAGAGAAGGAGAGGGAGACGATCTATCTTTTGATTGGAACAACTCTCAAAGGGGCTCACAAATGCTCTTGGGATCTAAGATTTGGTGTGAGCAAATGTGTGTGAGGTAGAAATGTGTTCTTATGAGGATAAGGCTGTGTTGGGGCACCCTCTCACGAAGTGGGAGGGGGGTATTTATAGTGGGGACAGAAAAACAACCGTTGGGGACACTTTAAGTCACACAGGGGTCGGACATCCGGCAGTTCACGGATGTCCGAGCGTCCACAAGGGGTCGGACGTCCGACACGGGTCGGACGTCCGAGGGCTGTAAATATATCTGGAACCACTGTGGAGTTGAACAGGGACCGGACGTTCGGAGAAGGCCGGAAGTCCGAGTTATTCGACTCAAACTTCTCTGGTGCAAGATTCCGGATTTCCGAAAGGGGACGGACATCGGGCTCTCGGACGTCCGGAGGAAGCCGGAAGTCCGAGTTATATGGCTCAAGTTCTTCTGGTGCAAAGCTCCGGATTTCCGAAGCTGGTCGGACGACCGGCCCTCGGACGTCCAGAGGGAGCCGGAAGTCCGAGTTATATGGCTTTGATTTCTCTGGTAAAGGATTCCGGATTTCCGAAGCAGGTCGGACGTCCGGCCCTCAGACGTCCGGAGGAGGACGGATGTCCGAGGCACTGGTCCTGTTTTCTAATAACAGCAAAGCACTGGAGATGTGGTATGAGCAGAACAGTGGAGATGTAGTTTGAGCAAGTTCATCGCAAAACCTGTGATCCCCTCTTAATAGTGCGGGATCCCTAAGGACTCAAGAATCATAAAAGGGTACCGATGATCCATACTTGAGTGTATACTTTTATTCGCTGATCATCACCCCGCACAACTAACGTCAAAGGAACTGATACCTTTGAGTTAGCCCTTTCACTTGAGCTTGATGTTGTTGTTCCTTCTTGGCTCAAGTTGAAAGCAAGACATGATGAAGTCTTCAAGTAGCTCTCCCATACACAATGTGGAAAGCCTAGCTTATGTATTCATCTTCATTTGTCCACCATGTGAACATCCACAAGAATCAAGCATGTAGTGCTCAGGAATGCTTATCTTGATATTGTCCTTGTTAGCACATGAGCTTGTCCTTATCAACACATGATCATTAACAATAGTTTCAGTGATATATTCGTGCTGATCCACTTGAACTTGCACACCACAATCTTGATGACGATCACCACTTGACGTCATCCTTCATGGGTTGTATGAGATCTTCCTTTTGACGCAAGCCCATGAAAGCACACCTAACCCCCACATAGGACTCTCACAAAGACCATGGGTTAGTACACAAACACGTAATGGACAATGCTTACCATACCATGGGATCACTTGATCCCTCTCGGTACATCTTATACGCTTTGTGTGTTGATCATCTTGATTTACTCTTTGTCTCAGATCTTGATCAACCTTGTGTCTCTATGACCATTCTTTGGATAATACCTTGAATACCATCTTGGTCATCATATAAACTCCTTGAACCCAACAGATGGACTTCAAGAAGTGCCTATGGACAAATCCTATAAATATAACTTAAGGCAACCATTAGCCCATAGGAATTGTCATCAATTACCAAAACCACATATGGAGATATATGCTCTAACAATCTCCCCCATTTTGGTAATTGAAGACAACCACTTCAAGAGAGTTTATATAAGGAAATAAGCATAACCAAGCGCACACATACAAGGTAATAATGCATGCGTGCAAGATGTAAATGCTTACGCAATAAAAGCAAAACCCTCATAACATATCCAAAGTAAACTCTCTAAACTTCTCCCCCATTGGCATCGATTGCCAAAATGGACGAAAAGTTTAGAAAGCCAATATAGTAGGTGGTCCTCCAAAAAGTGTGTACTTCTCAGCAAATGAGTGCAGAGAAATACACAAATACAATGATAAGTAGTTGGAGGAAAACAAACTATATTGAGGACCCAAAGATTGCAAATAAAAGGATCATATGCCACAAAGACATACAAAAATAGAGGCAAGCAATCAAAAGATTCCAGATGGAACAAACAATCATATGGTCCTTCGAACCACATGAATGAAAGATATTATGATAAAGGCAACACAGTATTTTATCAAAAACTAGAGAAGTTCCCCATGATTTGTGCACAAATACGAGATTTTTGTATTTGATACAGGTGCACAAAAATAGGATCGTTGCTCCCACAAAATGAATAAAAACACACAACGAGTGCAAGAAGATAGATGAGACAATAAGCATATCAATTGCACAAAACAAATGGTTGAGCAACATGTAAAAGAAGCAACTTAAGAATAGGCTCAACCAAAGTAATGTGTGCGAGTCATGGAAAAGCACTTGAGAAGACTAAGATAAGGATGAGCATTACTCATCAACATAGTCTTGATGAAATGAGATACAAAGTGCAAGACATATCATTCCCACACACACATACTAGAAAATGGGTTCACAAGCTTACTAATAAACAAAATAAGAACCAACGCTTGTGACAACCCATTGTGAAGATAGGAAGTAAGAACCTTATCAAGAGGAGGGATACTAATTGAAATGGCAAAACCCTCATCAAGACAAGCATGAGGAAAAATAATCTTCATGTCCAAAGAGTGCATCAAGATGTAGGAAAATAAGATACACACTCAAAACAAATCCTTTCACAAAGCCACCAAAAACTGAAAAAGGAAATGCAACGATGGACGTGAAAGAAAAGAGGATATCAATTAGAGATGTAACTTCTCTCATGTGTAAAAGATTCTAAGTAGAAGACAATCATGATGATATATATCCACAAGGAAGGATGTACACACGAAATGGTTACAAGAAGGAACAAACTAGATATCCAAAAGGAAGTCATAAATATATCAATGAGATCTTTTGCTTGGAAGCATAGCACATGGCCTAATATTTTCTTATTGTACAATATGAACTTCCAACATACGAACATCAAAGACATCCCAACTAGTAGTAAGACATCATCGTTCGGATGCTTTGAGAAAGCAAACAAGTACTACAATAACGAATCAAGAGATTCATGCCATGATGCAACCTGGAAAAGAAAAGACAAGTTGGGGCCTTTGCAAGAAAAGAATGCATGAAGTGGATACTTGTTACCGAGACAACATTGGATTGATGTAGTAGATAGTTGTTCTTTGATCATCCTAACTTGGCTCCAATAATCACATGGTCTCAACACCTTCCTTATAGGTGAGCCGATTTCCAATGCATCTCCAGTTGTTCCTGGAACAGCAAAACAAACAAAATGGTGCCCAGACTCATTGGGACCAAAGAGTTAGAAAACCAGCAACACATAGGACAAACTCCACATAACATATGTGCATATAGATATGAATTTGAATTTTATGCACGCTTTAGCCAATTTATGACAAGGTGGAGTTTCCCCTATATATTGGGTCAAAGAAGGAAAGCAAGCAAAAGAAGTTGTATATAGTAGATATGCATGCTCAAGACTCTCAAGAATCAACTCAACACAAAGTTGATAAGTCACCAAAAGACAAGGTATCAAGTGATAATAAGATCCTAAACAAAAAAAAGAACTACCACTTGAAGGATATCAATTAAAAGATACCTCAAGGAATGAGATATCCATTGACACATGCCAAATAAAAGGAAACAAGAAACCAATTGAAGGAAAACAAACACGAGGTATCTAATTTCCAAAAGAGAGCTAGGATCCAACACACCAAGCCCTCGAAATTTTTTCATGATGGCACAAAGCATCATAAAGAGCAAGACTTGCCTCCCATCAACACACACTTGATGGGATCAAAAGATTTTATGATGGGTGAATAAAGAGAGTGTTCTAAAAAAATAGGATAGCTCCCCCAAGGGACGTGCATTATATAGAATTTGCATTTAAATACAAAATGCACACGATGGGGTCATCACGTTCTCTATATCTATAAAAATACTAGACATGTTAAAATAGATCCATAAGAGGCAAGGAAGACAAACGAAACACAAAATCCAATGTAAAGACGATTAGCAATTCCTATCACATGATGGGAATACCAATTGTCAAGGACAAGAAGTATTTTGGAAGTGATACTCACTGGTAGATCGAAATATATCCAAGATCATCTTTACCCATAAAACGCAAGCAAATGACACTTGTAGAGCTAACATGCCACCTAGGAACAAGATAATTTACAATATCAACACTAAGTGGCAACACCTCAAATGTACACATTTTCTAGGTTTGTAATATGCACATAGCATATTACTCCCCCATAATGTGATAAACCAACAATATTAACAAGTGGCAAATTAAAACCAACAAGAGATAATTAATGGACCATATAGAATTTGAATTTCTCATGAGTAAGACATACCACATAGAAACTAGATAATCTTGAAATATCAAAACCAAGTGGTATTCCCCATGTATACACATTTATAGGATTGTGAGGTGTGCAAAGCACACCACACACCTACAATGGGATAATCCATTAATCTCTCACAAGATCCAACAAAAATACAAACAAGATGCAAAAAGGCTCAATACAAGACTCACATGTGCATGATATGCAAACCAACATACACATACTCGATTAATCAAGATAAGCAAGTTGGAAGCACAACATATACAAACGCATGCAAGGTACAAAACCACAACATGCAGAGGGGCAAGCACCTAACAATGTAAACAATTTAAGTATAAGTTACCGTAAGGAGGCACATTGGATATAAGATAGAAACTCAATAATCCAAATGACTTGGCTTGAGATAATATGAATGATGAAGACCCCTTAATTCTTCATTATGTATCCAAGTCTCTAATGTCCTCCATAGTCACCTATTGATCAAGTTTGAGCTTGTTGGTCCCCAACTACGTTGGGTCCTAAGAGGTTAATCACAATAGGCTTGGCAACCCAAATGGTTCTTTTCTTGACACCATTTTGAGTACCAACAAACTTGGCAAACACATTGCCAACCTTATCCTTCCCAAGGGAATAGATATCATCAATAGTGATTGGGTTGGATAAGTTACCTCTTGTGCAAGACGAAGCGACGTGTGACAACCCAATGTCGACATTCGAGAAGATTCCCCTCTCTTTCCGTTTTCGTCGTGTCTCTGTTTTTATTTGTCGCATCATCATCGCATCATGCGCATCATATGCATTGCATCGGCATCTCGGTTGCCGCCCGTTTTCAAAACTTGCATCCGTTGTTAGTTGCCGGTTCTCGTCGTTGTTCGTTCCGAGCCTGACCGCACTCGCACGCGCCCGCGGCACCGTCGAAACCCTGTTTTTCAAATGTGCGTAAAACTTTCTCTGATCGAGGTGAAACTTGGCACGCGGTCGCGATTAGATATAGGTAGGCCGCCTGTCAAATTTCGTCGTGATCGGAGTCCGTCTGGTACCCGAATGGTCGACCGTAGCGGCACCGTATTCGGTCTACCGTCGGACGTTTGTCGGTGTTTTAAAATTCGTGCCGCGCCGCCCGTTCTCCCTCTCGTCTCCGGTTATCCCCTCTACACGGCCGCGTACCCATACCCGCATTCGGAATCGTCCGAATCCGACCGCACGGTTGGATCCGGAGCGCGATTCCGGTTAACTAAGCCCCTCTTTTCTCTATAAATACCCCCTCCTCCTAATTTTTAGACAGCCATCCCTCTCCACCTCGAAATCCGCACCAAACCCTAATTCCCCCACTCTCTCTCCTCTCTCTCTCTCCTCCCCCAGCCGCCATGGGCCCGCCGAGCCTAGATCGGGCCCGGCCGAGCCCATCAGCCGCCGCCTCGCCGTGCAACCGCGCCTCCCTCCTCCTCTCCGTCAGCCCACGCTTGCCCCGGCCCTCCTGCAGCCCGAGCCGCCGCGCCGCCCTGTGCTGACCGCTCCTCCGCCGCCGCCTTGCGCCCCAGCTCACCGGAGAGCCCGAGCCGGCCGCCTCCCCGTCACCGGAGGTCGCCCGCAGCCCGAAGCTCCGGCCATCTCCACCAGCGTCGCAGATCTTGTCGGGGGCCGCCGCCCAGCTGCCTCCGCCGCCGGATCCCGCCGGATCTCGACCTCCCCTGCCGGTTCCTCGCCCCGGCATCTCGTCCCGCGCCGGAGCCTGTAGCCGCCGCCGAGCGCTACCAGCTCGAGGACAAAGGAACGAGGCGACGACCGAGCGCAGCGCTCGCCTCCAGCGCCCCTCGGCCCAACCGGCTGCCTCGCCCCGACCCCAGGCCCAGCTGGCCTCGGCCGGCCCACCCCCTCGGCCTCCACAGCACCCCTCATCGGCCTCGACAGCTCCCTCGAGGCCTTCGGCCCAGCTCCCTCCAAGCCGGCCCATCTCCAGGCTGGCCCGAAGGTGAGCACCCTTTGACCAGCGCCCTGCGCGCGTGTTAGCTATATTGCGCCCAGCATTTTTCGGTCTGGTAGAATATTAGGCCCGGTAGTATTTATTTAATTTAGGATTTTCGGTATTATAATTTCAGGAAATATAGATATATTAAAACGTCCGTAACTTCTATACCGTAATTCGGATCGCGACATGTAGTATATGGATTTCGTGTAGTTTCTCGCATAGAATGCGATTTCACAACTTGCATATTTGTTTGACGTGTTTTAGCGTGCCAAACGCCTAGTTTAGCATGCTGTCCCAATAGGGGAACATCCCGTATTTATTTTTCTTGCGGTCCGGATTGCTCGAGTGCCTTAGGTAAAATGCCCATGTTTTAGGGACCATTATTCCATGTATTTTAGAGCGGTCATTGGTATTTTTACGTGAAGGGTTTGCCGGTAGTTTATTTTCCCGTGTATAGGTTATTTTCTCGCATTTTCGGGTGGCATTATGTTGTTGTGCAACCCCACATATTTTATATGTTTTCGGGGTAGAAAAATCCATGGGATTTTTCTGTGCAATTTGTTTTAGCTTTTGAGTAAATTAGTTCGCGCGATATTTTGCCGTGTTGCCCTTTTGTTTAATTCGTAGGATTTATTCCGTGCTCCGTTTGATTAAGTTGTCAACTAGAGATTTGATCTTGGATGTTTTGGCTAGCCCCTGGTATTTTTAGTTGCAATAGAAATGCATGTTTAGGTGTGGTTTTCTTGCTCTCAAGTTGCTAGAAATAGAGCTGATTTGGAGGAGCTGAAATATTTCTAAGTCTGAAATCTGTTATATTTTGTTGCTGTTTTGTTTTGCTTCTATCTTTAGATTTGTAGCTCTTTTGAGGTTGCTCCAATGGAGTTAGTTGTACCCCTTGTGTTTCTCTAGCTTGCTGTGAAGTTTCATGCCATTTGGAGTCCTGTAGCTATAGGTTTTGCTGCTGTCAATATTGCTTCAGATCGAAAACTGCACTTTCATGAGGTGTAATTTTCACTAAGTCTGAAATAGTGTGTGAGATGCCATTTTGTGTTTTCCTTCCCTAGTGATCCATGATGTCATGCTAGTTGTTGTTAGTTGGTTGTAGTAGTGCTTCTTGCCCTCTTTCGTGTCATGCCTTGCTTGAGTTTATCGGAGTTGTGTAGCTCGTAGTTGTGGGGCGTAGAAAATGCTATGTGGCTGATTTTGTCAGCTTGTAGTCATTTCTTGTTTTGCTCGTAGTTGTTGAACCGTAGCTCCGATTTGATCGTGTCCTACATGAAACTTGCTTAGAATCTCGTGTAGTTTCATTTTATCTTGCTGGTTGTATGTTTTGAAGTGCTCGTGACCGTCGTTGCACACATATTGCATTCATGCCATCATATCTTGCGGTGCTTGTAACTTTTGATCCGTAGCTCCGTTGGAGATGTTCTCTATGTGTAAATTGCTTGTAACAACGCGTAGAATCACGTGAACCTGCTTGTTTTGCTGTTTAACAACCAATTAAATGTGTTAGTTCAGATCTGGACAGAATTGTAAATTAACATGTGAGGTCGTCTTGGAGATGCTATATGTCATTTCCGACCTCATTTAAAATGCCTAGATAGGTAGTTGTTTTATGCTTCACCACTTGCCATGTTTAACAACATTTAATATTGTCGTGTAACTCATCGGGATAGAACGAAATAAATAAACGTGGAGTTTCGTCAATATGCAACTCGTTGCATATTGAACTTCACTTAATGTGTGGTGTTTGATTGTGTGAATTGTCATGCCGTGACTTGCATGTTTTCAGCTGCTCATGCATCATATATGTTGTGCATCGTGTGGTGAATATCGTGTGTTGATTTGTGTTTTCGGTTTGCTTCGTCTCGTTAGAGTTCCGCAGCGTGTCGGATTGTGAGGACCCGTTCGACTACGTCGGTTCGTCTGCTTCACGGAGGCATTCTTCTTCCAAGCGGGATCTCAGGCAAGATGACCATTTCCCTAGATACCATTACTATCATTGCCATGCTAGTTTTATCGCTTCTACCGTTTATGTCTCGTTGCCTACCACATGTTAAATATCAGCCTCTCAACAATGCCATGAAACCTTCAACCTGTTCAACCTAGCAAACCACTGAATGGCTATGTTACCGCTTGCGTAACCCTGTGTTAGCGTTGCTAGTTGCAGGTGCAGTTGCTTCCATGTGAAAACATGGGTTCCTTGTTATATCACCATATTAATGCTATTTAATTTAATGGACCTATACACTTGGTAAAAGGTGGAAGGCTCGGCTTTTCTAGCCTGGTGTTTTGTTCCACCTTTGCCCCCCTTAGTTTCCGGCTACCGGTGTTATGTTCCATAATTGAGCGCTCCTAACACGATCGGGGTTGTTATGGGGACCCCCTTGATAATTCGTTTTAGATTAAGACTGGTCTGGCAAGGCCCAACTTTGGTACTACATTTGCCTAATAACCTAATAATAATGCATAGGGACCCGCCGACACCCGCGGACTATTTTAATCAACCCCCGGGCCAGTGCTCCTCATGAGTGTTGGTCCAAATTGGCAGACTACGGGGCCATCGCGGGGCAACCCGAGGTTTGGTTCTCCTAGTGTGACCCATCAGTCGTGTCCTGAGAACGAGATACGCGGCTCCTATCGGGATCGTCGACACGTCGGGCGGCCTTGCTGGATTAGTTTTACCTTTGACGAGATATCTTGTGCATCGGGATTCTGGTGATGCTTTGGGTAATCTCAGAGTTGAGGTTTTCCACTAGGGAATCCGGCGAGATCGCGAGCTTCGTGATTGAGGATTTCCATGCGGCTTGTGGTAATTTGTGATGGACTAGTTGGAGCACCCCTGCAGGGTTAAATCTTTCGGAAAGCCGTGCCCGCGGTTATGTGGCAACGTGGAAACTTTGTTTAACACCGGTTCTAGATAACTTGAAGTAAACTTAATTTAAAACATGCCAACTGTGTGCGTAACCGTGATTGTCTCTTTCGTGAGTTCGTTCTCCGATCAAGGACACGGTGGGGTTATGTCTGCCGTAGGTAGGTGTTCAGGATCATTCATTTGATCATCTGTAGTTCACGTCCGCTATGCGTAGATCTTCCCCCTTTTACTTCTTGTACTCGTAAGTTAGCCACCAAATATATGCTTAGCCGCTGCTGCAACCTCACCACTTAACCTTGTGTAACGACCAAGATGCGGTCCTTTCCGATCTGGGGGTCGAGGCCCCCGAATAGGAAAGAAGCGCATCTAAGTGTTTTGCAAGCAAGTAAACATAGCACATAATAATAAATATAGTAGACAATCTGGGATTCAACTATCTTCTTATTAATAATACAGAGTACAACGCAGATACAAACAAGGTAGTTCCGGTACGGACTACAAAACAAGGGAAATGCTATGCTACCCGCTGCAGGCCCACGATCACGACGACGGCTCAGTCCTCTGGATAGTTCACGTAAAGGCGATCTGTCTCCTCATCATACTGCCACGCCAGCTGGGTGCCATCGGGATCATCGGTCTCTGGGGTACCTGTACCTGCTGGGAGTTTCGGAGGAATCTGTGAGCCACGGGGACTCAGCAATCTAAGACCTTGGTGCCAGAACTAGTCATGTTGTTGGGTAAGGAAGGTAAGAAGTGTTTCAGGCTGCTGCATTCTATGATTGAATAAGTGGCTAACTTACGCGAGAAGGAAGTAAAAGTGGTCTACGCTAACGATCGAGAATACTTGATCAGAAAGTGATCCTGAACACCTACCTACGGCATTCATAACCCCACCGTGTTCCCGATCGAAGAGAGGACTTCGAAGGGACAGTCACGGTTACACACACAGTTGGCATTTTTATTAGTTTATGTTCAAGTTCTCTAACACCGTATGTTAACAAAATATTCCAAGTTGCCACATAACCGCGGGCACGGCTTTCCGAAAGATTAAACCCTGCAGGGGTGCTCCAACTAGTCCATCACAAACGAACACAGGCCGCAAAGGCATCCTCTATCACGAATCTCGTGATCTCGTCGGATTCCTTAGAGGAAAACCTCAACTCTGGGTGAAACCAAAGCGTCACTGGGATTCATATACGCAAGATATACCGCTAAGGTAAGACAAGGCTAGCAGGACCTCCCGACGTGTCGACGACCCCGATAAGAGCCGCGTATCTCAGTCTCAGGACACGTCGGATGAGCGATGGTTACCACGCCAAAACTCCGAGTTGCCCCGGGGAGCGTAATAAGCTGCCCTGGTTTGGACCAACACTCATGAGGAGCACTGGCCCGGGTTGTTGATTAAATTCCTCGGGGTAGCTATTCCCTATGCAGTTTATTATTAGGTGATTAGCAAATAGTACCAAAGTTGGGCCCTGCCGGACAAGCCTTAACACTACGCGATTTATCAAGGGGGTCCCCATAACAACCCCGAACGTGTTAGGAGCGATCATTATGGAATCAAACACCAGTAACCGGTAACTAAGGCGGCAATAACGGAACAAGACACACGGCAAAATGCTAGGCCTCCCGTCATTTACCAAGTATATAGATACATTAAATTAAATAACATAAATTAATATAATGGTATCAATCTCATGTCGTCACATGAGTTTAGATCACCTGCAACTAACAACGCTAACATTAGTAACTGAGCAAGCCTACCTAGCCATGCAAGTTTGCTAGGAAAGGGTAAGGTGTTTAGGCTCATGGCACATGAAGAGGCAATATAATTTCAGTGGTAGGCAGCGAGCAATATGACGTGGAATCGAAACTAACATTACAAGTCTAGATATGGGATCAAGGTCATGTCATCTTGCCTGTGATATCCTCAGCTTGGAATGGTTCTGGATCGTCCTGCACGTACTCTCCTGACTCCACGTAATCGGTCTCCGCTCCCGGTGCTACCCAACACAATAATAACAGCCAATGAACAGCAGCACCACAAAATGCAACAATCACATGATGCATGAGATGAAAGTTGAGCATGCACCACTATTTCTAACACTAGCACAAGCAAGATGAACTACAACAAGTTCCTGGACAGAACTTTGCACTAAACTATTTGGACTTGCATGGGAATGATATGAACAGATGCATCTCATAAAAACGGTGCAAAACCATGTAAAGAACTTTGCAAACGGAGCTACGGATCAACGGGAATCAACGAAACACGATATGAAGCCCTACGTGAAAGATTCATCACCACACACACAATTGACACAATTCTGGTGTTCCCAGGTTGCCAAGACATATATTAACCCAACATGAATGAAATTGAGCAAGGTAGAACACCCCAACAACAATTAAACACAAACTTTGAACAAAATGGCAAAACTACGCAATCTGCCAGTTTCTGCATCTTAGCTGTTTGTGAGCCACATGCAACATAGCTACAGGTCTTCAAATATGACAAATAATATATGTGGCTGTTGCCAACCAAGAACACTACAAGCTCCAGCAAGAATCACAGCAAAAGGAATTAAACTCTAGAAGATACAAGGCCACAAACTTTCCCAAAACCATCAGTTCTCACGGACTTAGAGAAAATTCCTGCACCTGAGATTCTGTTTCTGTTCTGAAGCTTTTTGACAGCAATCAAAACACAAGCTACTGGACTCCAAATGACTTGAAAATTGACAGAAAGCTTCACAAACATCCCAGGTTCAAAACACTAGCACTGAACTAAGTCCAGTTCTCAACAGAATGACCAGATCAACCTTATCTACAGGGGAAGAAAATGTTTTCAGCATTCCAGACTTAGTGAAATTTTCAGAGTTCAAAAATCTGGAATTTTCCAGTCACATGCCCACTTTGTCTAGGCATAGTTTGCACACACATGTCACCAAGAGGTGATTGCCACCACTATGGTGTTGTGCACAAACCCCTACTACTAACACACAAAATTCATGCCCTTGGGCTCCATCTATACCATGGAAACAAAGCCCAAACTTTCAACAAAATGTAAATGCAAATCCATAAGGTATGCTTCTAAGATGACAATTACATAGGAGGGTTTCATGGGCACAATGACAAAGTGACATGGGGGTTTGAACCCCATGTTTGTGTCATGCACATCAACAACACCCACACCCATATCCCAAAATTATTAGACCAAACACATCACAATGGGACCTTAGGCTATCAAGAGAGTATGCACACCTCCACATATGGGCATGTGATGGTGCACACTCTCACATGCATTACTAGGCTCACCCTAGTAATCATGTCATACTCAAGGAGCAACCCCCACAACATTCTACTCTAGCTTATCTAGTAAGCTCCACCTTCACATGCCATCATAGTTGGCCAACTAGAACAACACTTCACACCAAAACATGTGATGAGGGGGAGGCACCCACACCCCACTAAGGCAATGCAAACAAATAAAACTACACTTAGCCCACACCAAAGTTCAAAAGTTGGGGCTATACAAGAGTGGCTAGTGCATCTTATCACCTCCAAGCACAACACACACAATTGTCAAGGCAGCTAGCATCATCCACTTATCAAGGCTAACTCCTCTTCAGTAAGGTGCACCCACCAAATGTTGGAAATATGCCCTAGAGGCAATAATAAAATTGTTATTATCATATTTCCGTGTTCATGATAATCGTCTATCGTTCATGCTATAATTGTATTAACAGGAAACAGTAATACATGTGTGAATGAATAGATCACAATGTGTCCCTAGCAAGCCTCTAGTTGGCTAGCTCGTTAGTCAATAGATGATCATGGTTTCCTGATCATGGACATTGGATGTCATTGATAATGGGATCACATCATTGGGAGAATGATGTGGTGGACAAGACCCAATCCTAAGCCTAGCACTAGATCGTATTGTTCGTATGCTAATGCTTTTCTAATGTCAAGTATCTTTTCCTTCGACCGTGAGATTGTGCAACTCCCGGATACCGTAGGAGTGCTTTGGGTGTATCAAACGTCACAACGTAACTGGGTGACTATAAAGGTGCACTACGAGTACCTCCGAAAGTGTCTGTTGGGTTGGCACGAATCGAGATCGGGATTTGTCACTCCGTGTGACGGAGAGGTATCTCTGGGCCCACTCGGTAGAACATCATCATGAGCTCAATGTGACTAAGGAGTTAGTCACACGATGACGTGCTACGGAACGAGTAAAGAGACTTACCGGTAACGAGATTGAACAAGGTATAGGTATACCGACGATCGAATCTCGGGCAAGTTCTATACCGACAGACAAAGGGAATCGTATACGGGATTGATTGAATCCTTGACATCGTGGTTCATCCGATGAGATCATCGTGGAGCTAGTGGGAGCCACCATGGGTATCCAGACCCCGCTGATGGTTATTGGCCAGAGAGGTGTCTCGGTCATGTCTGCCTGTCTCCCGAACCCGTAGGGTCTACACACTTAAGGTTCGATGACGCTAGGGTTATAGGGAATTGTTGTACGAGGTTATCGAAAGTTGTTCGGAGTCCCGGATGAGATCCCGGACGTCACGAGGAGCTCCGGAGTGGTCCGGAGGTAAAGATTGATATATAGGACGGATGGTTTCGGACACCGGAAGTGTTTCGGGCATCACCGGTAACGTACCGGGACCACCGGGACCACCGGAGGTGGTCCCGGGGGACCACCGAAGGGGGGCTGCGACCCCAAGAGGTAAGATGGGCTAAGTGGGGGTGGGAACCAGCCCCTAGTTGGGCTGGTGCGCCTCCCCACTCAGCCCATGGCGCAGGGGAAAGAAAAAGAGGGGGGAACCCTAACTTAGGTGGGCCTTGGCCCACCAGAGGGGTGCGCCACCCCCTCCTCCCCATCTGGCCGCTACAAACCCCATCTGGGAGGGCTGCCGCACCCCCTAGGGTGGGAACCCTAGGGGTGGCACCCCCTCTCCCCTTCCCCTATATATAGTGGGCACTTTTGGCCTTTGGAGGACACGGTTTTCCCTCTCCCTCGGCGCAGCCCTGCACTTCTTCCTCCTCCTCTCTGCCGGCGCTTGGCGAAGCCCTGCCGGGAGACCTCGTCTCTCCACCCACACCACGCCGTCGTGTTGCTGGTCTTCTTCCCCAACCTCTCCCTCCTCCTTGCTGGATCAAGGTGCGGGAGACGTTACCGGGCTGCACGTGTGTTGAACGCGGAGGTGCCGTTGTTCGGCACTAGATCGGAATCGCTGCGAGTACGACTCCATAAACCGCGTTCTAGCAACGCTTCCGCTTAGCGATCTTCAAAGGTATGAAGATGCTCTTACCCCTCTCTCGTTGCTGGTCTCTCCATAGGAAGATCTGAACATGCGTAGGAAAATTTTGAATTTATGCTACGTTACCCAACAGTGGCATCCGAGCCAGGTTTTCTATGCGTAGATTCTATGCACGAGTAGAACACAAAAGTTGTGGGCAATGGTTTGTCAATTTGCTTGCCGTTACTAGTCTTATTCTTTTCCGGCGGTATTGTGGGATGAAGCGGCCCGGACCGACCTTACACGTACGCTTACGTGAGACTGGTTCCACCGACAGACATGCACATCGTGCATAAAGGTGGCTAGCGGGTGTCTGTCTCTCCTACTCTAGTCGGATTGGATTTGATGAAAAGGGTCCTTATGAAGGGTAAATAGCTTTGGCATATCATCGTTGTGGCTGTCACGTAGGTAATAAGGCGTTCGTGCTAGAAACCCAAATCAGCCACGTAAAACTTGCAACAACAATTAGAGGACGTCTAACTTGTTTTTGCAGGGTTTGACATGTGATGTGATATGGCCAAAGTTGTGATGTTGCATGTATGATGTATGAGATGATCATGTTATTGTAATAGGTTTCACGACTTGCATGTCGATGAGTATGACAACCGGCAGGAGCCATAGGAGTTGTCTTAATTTATTGTATGAGATGCAACGCCATGTGCTTACTACTTTTACTTCATTGCTAACGGTTAGCCATAGTAGTAGTGATAGTAGTAGTTGGCGTGACGACTTCACGCAGACACGATGATGGAGATCATGATGATGGAGATCATGGTGTCACGCCGGTGACGATGATGATCATGCGATGCCTGAAGATGGAGATCGAATGAGCAAAGATGATAATGGCCATATCATGTCACTATATGATTGCATTGTGATGTTTATCATGTTTTACATCTTATTGCTTAAAACGACGGTAGCATAATAAGATGATCCCTCTTACAAATTTCGAGAACGTATTCCCCTAAGTGTGCACCGTTGCGAAGGTTCGTTGTCTCGAAGCACCACGTGATGATCGGGTGTGATAGATTCTAACGTTCGCATACAACGGGTGTAAGCCAGATTTACACACGCGAAACACTTAGGTTGACTCGACGAGCTTAGCATGTACAGACATGACCTCGAATACAAGAGACCGAAAGGTCGAACATGAGTCGTATGGTTGAATACGATCAGCATGAAGTTGCTCACCATGGTGACTAGTCCGTCTCACGTGATGATCGGACACGGGTTAGTCAACATGGATCATGTATCACTTAGATGACTAGAGGGATGTCGATTTAAGTGGGAGTTCATACTTAATTTGATTAAATGAACTTAATTGTCATGAACTTATTCTAAAAGTTGTCTTTATAAATATTGTAGATGTCCAACGTCAACCTCAACTTCAACGCATTCCTAGAGAAAAACAAGCTGAAAGATGATGGTAGCAACTATGCGGACTGGGTTCGCAACCTGAAGCTCATCCTTGAAGCAGCTAAAAAGGCTTATGTCCTTAATGCGCCGCTAGGTGACCCTCCCGCTCCCGCAGCAGCCCAGGACGTTCTAAACGTCTGGCAAGCGCGAAGTGATGACTACTCTCTGGTCAGGTGTGGCATGTTATACAGTTTAGAAACGGGGCTCCAAAGACGTTTTGAGCAACACGGGGCATATGAGATGCTCCAAGAGCTGAAGCTAGTTTTTCAAGCTCATGCCCGTGTCGAGAGATATGAAGTCTCCGACAAGTTCTTCAGCTGTAAGATGGAGGAGAACAGTTCTGTCAGTGAGCACATACTCAAAATGTCTGGGTTACACGGTCGTCTGACTTCACTTGGAGTCGAACTTCCGGATGATGCTATCATTGACAGAATCCTCCAGTCTCTCCCACCAAGCTACAAAGGCTTTGTGCTTAACTACAACATGCAAGGGATGGAGAAAACCATTCCCGAGTTGTACTCGATGCTCAAGTCTGCAGAAGTAGAAATCAAGAAGGAGCATCAAGTGTTGATGGTCAACAAGACCACTAGTTTCAAGAAAGGCAGGGGTAAGAAGAACTTCAAGAAAGACGGCAAAGCTGTTGCCGCGCCCGGTAAGCCAGATACCGGGAAGAAGAAAAAGAACGGACCCAAGCCTGAGACTGAGTGCTTCTACTGCAAGGGAAAAGGTCACTGGAAGCGGAACTGCCCCAAATACTTAGCGGACAAGAAGGCCGGCAACGTTAAAGGTATATGTGATATACATGTTATTGATGTGTACCTTACCAGCACTCGTAGTAGCTCCTGGGTATTTGATACCGGTGCTGTTGCTCACATTTGCAACTCAAAGCAGGAACTGCGGAATAAGCGGAGACTGGCCAAGGACGAGGTGACGATGCGCGTCGGGAATGGTTCAAAGGTCGATGTGATCGCCGTCGGCACGCTACCTCTACATCTACCGTCGGGATTAGTTTTAAACCTTAATAATTGTTATTTAGTACCAACTTTAAGCATGAACATTGTATCAGGGTCTTGCTTAATGCGAGACGGCTACTCATTTAAGTCAGAGAATAATGGTTGTTCTATTTATATGAGTGATATGTTTTATGGTCATGCTCCGCTGGTGAATGGTTTATTCTTGATGAATCTCGATCGTGATGTTACACATATTCATAGTGTGAGTACCAAAAGATGCAAAGTTGATAATGATAGTCCCACATACTTGTGGCACTGCCGTCTTGGTCATATCGGCGTTAAGCGCATGAAGAAGCTCCATACTGATGGACTGCTAGAGTCTCTTGACTTTGAATCATTTGACACATGCGAACCGTGCCTCATGGGCAAGATGACTAAGACTCCATTCTCAGGAATAATGGAGAGAGCCACCGACTTATTGGAAATAATACATACTGATGTGTGTGGTCCAATGAACGTTGAAGCTCGCGGTGGTTATCGTTATGTTCTCACTCTCACCGATGATTTGAGTAGGTATGGGTATATCTACTTGATGAAGCACAAATCTGAGATGTTTGAAAAGTTCAAGGAATTTCAGAGTGAGGTTGAGAATCAACGTGACAGAAAAATTAAATGTCTACGATCTGATCGTGGAGGAGAATATTTGAGTCACGAGTTTGGCACACACCTAAGGAAGTGTGGAATCGTTTCACAACTAACGCCGCGTGGCACACCGCAGCGCAACGGAGTGTCTGAACGTCGTAATCGCACTTTATTAGATATGGTACGATCTATGATGTCTCTCACCGACTTACGCTATCATTTTGGGGATACGCATTAGAAACTGCAGCATTCACTTTAAATAGGGCACCGTCTAAATCCGTTGAGACGACACCGTATGAACTGTGGTTTGGCAAGAAACCTAAGTTGTCGTTTCTTAAAGTTTGGGGCTGCGATGCTTATGTGAAGAAACTTCAACCAGAAAAGCTCGAACCCAAAGCGGAGAAATGCGTATTCATAGGATACCCTAAGGAAACTATTGGGTATACCTTCTATCTTAGATCCGAAGGTAAAACCTTTGTTGCCAAGAACGGATCCTTTCTAGAGAAAGAGTTTCTCTCGAAAGAAGTAAGTGGGAGGAAGGTAGAACTTGATGAGGTAATTACACCCCCTCTCGAACAGGAAAGTAGCGCAGCGCAAGAAGTTGTTCCTGTGGTGCCTACACCGACTGAAGAGGAAGTTAATGATGATGATCATGAAGCTTCGGATCAAGTTACTACTGAACCACGAAGGTCCACAAGGGAACGCTCCGCACCAGAATGGTACGGCAACCCTGTGATGGAAATCATGTTGTTAGACAACGGTGAACCTTCGAACTATGAAGAAGCGATGGCGGGCCCGGATTCCAACAAATGGCTTGAGGCCATGAAATCCGAGATAGGATCCATGTATGAGAACAAAGTATGGACTTTGGTGGACTTTCCCGATGACCGGCGAGCCATAGAAAATAAATGGATCTTCAAGAAGAAGACTGATGCGAACGGTAATGTAACCGTTTACAAAGCTCGACTTGTCGCAAAGGGTTTTCGACAAATTCAAGGAGTTGACTACGATGAGACTTTCTCACCCGTAGCGAAGCTGAAATCAGTCCGAATCATGTTAGCAATTGCCGCCTTTTATGATTATGAAATTTGGCAAATGGACGTCAAAACAGCGTTCCTTAACGGGAACCTTAAGGAAGAGTTGTATATGATGCAACCAGAAGGTTTTGTCGACCCTAAGGGTGCTAACAAAGTGTGCAAGCTCCAGCGCTCCATCTATGGGTTGGTGCAAGCATCTCGGAGTTGGAACATTCGCTTTAATGAGGTGATTAAAGCGTTTGGGTTCATACAGGTTTACGGAGAAGCCTGTCTGTACAAGAAAGTGAGTGGGAGCTCTGTAGCTTTCCTCGTACTATATGTGGATGACATATTATTGATGGGGAATGATATAGAGATGTTGGAGAGCATAAAGGCCTATTTGAACAAGAGTTTTTCAATGAAGGACCTTGGAGAAGCTGCATACATATTAGGCATCAAAATCTATAGAGATAGATCGAGACGCCTCATAGGTCTTTCGCAAAGTACATACCTTGACAAGATATTGAAGAAATTCAATATGGAAAACTCAAAGAAAGGGTTCTTGCCAGTTTTGCAAGGTATGAGATTGAGTAAGACTCAGTCGCCGACCACGGCAGCAGATAGAGAGAAGATGAGTTCTGTCCCCTACGCTTCAGCCGTGGGCTCTCTAATGTATGCCATGCTGTGTACCAGACCCGATATAAACCTTGCCATAAGCTTGGTAGGGAGGTACCAAAGTAATCCCGGTGCGGAACACTGGACAGCGGTCAAGAATATCCTTAAGTACCTGAAAAGGACTAAGGAAATGTTTCTCGTTTATGGAGGTGACGAAGAGCTCGTCGTAAAGGGTTACGTCGACGCTAGCTTCGACACAGATCCGGATGACTCTAAGTCACAGACCGGATACGTATATGTGTTGAATGGTGGGGCAGTGAGCTGGTGCAGCAGCAAGCAAGAAGTCGTGGCAGCATCTACATGTGAAGCGGAGTACATAGCTGCTTCAGAAGCGGCTCATGAAGGAATTTGGATGAAGGAGCTCATCACCGACCTTGGAGTGGTTCCAAGCGCGTCGGGTCCTATGACACTCTTCTGTGATAACACTGGAGCCATTGCCATAGCCAACGAGACCAGGTTTCACCGGAAGACGAAGCACATCAAGCGCCGCTACAACTCCATCCAGGACCATGTCCAGAGTGGAGTGATAGATATTTGTAAAGTACACACGGATCTGAATATTGCAGACCCGTTGACTAAACCTCTTCCACGAGCAAAACATGATCAACACCATGATGCTATGGGTGTTCGATACATCACAATGTAACTAGATTATTGACTCTAGTGCAAGTGGGAGACTGTTGGAAATATGCCCTAGAGGCAATAATAAAATGGTTATTATCATATTTCCGTGTTCATGATAATCGTCTATCGTTCATGCTATAATTGTATTAACAGGAAACAGTAATACATGTGTGAATGAATAGATCACAATGTGTCCCTAGCAAGCCTCTAGTTGGCTAGCTCGTTAGTCAATAGATGATCATGGTTTCCTGATCATGGACATTGGATGTCATTGATAATGGGATCACATCATTGGGAGAATGATGTGGTGGACAAGACCCAATCCTAAGCCTAGCACTAGATCGTATTGTTCGTATGCTAATGCTTTTCTAATGTCAAGTATCTTTTCCTTCGACCGTGAGATTGTGCAACTCCCGGATACCGTAGGAGTGCTTTGGGTGTATCAAACGTCACAACGTAACTGGGTGACTATAAAGGTGCACTACGGGTACCTCCGAAAGTGTGTGTTGGGTTGGCACGAATCGAGATCGGGATTTGTCACTCCGTGTGACGGAGAGGTATCTCTGGGCCCACTCGGTAGAACATCATTATGAGCTCAATGTGACTAAGGAGTTAGTCACACGATGACGTGCTACGGAACGAGTAAAGAGACTTACCGGTAACGAGATTGAACAAGGTATAGGTATACCGACGATCGAATCTCGGGCAAGTTCTATACCGACAGACAAAGGGAATCGTATACGGGATTGATTGAATCCTTGACATCGTGGTTCATCCGATGAGATCATCCTAGAGCTAGTGGGAGCCACCATGGGTATCCAGACCCCGCTGATGGTTATTGGCCAGAGAGGTGTCTCGGTCATGTCTGCCTGTCTCCCGAACCCGTAGGGTCTACACACTTAAGGTTCGATGACGCTAGGGTTATAGGGAATTGTTGTACGAGGTTATCGAAAGTTGTTCGGAGTCCCGGATGAGATCCCGGACGTCACGAGGAGCTCCGGAGTGGTCCGGAGGTAAAGATTGATATATAGGACGGATGGTTTCGGACACCGGAAGTGTTTCGGGCATCACCGGTAACGTACCGGGACTACCGGGACCACCGAAGGGGGGCTGCGACCCCAAGAGGTAAGATGGGCTAAGTGGGGGTGGGAACCAGCCCCTAGTTGGGCTGGTGCGCCTCCCCACTCAGCCCATGGCGCAGGGGAAAGAAAAAGAGGGGGGGAACCCTAACTTAGGTGGGCCTTAGGCCCACCAGAGGGGTGCGCCACCCCCTCCTCCCCATCTGGCCGCCACAAACCCCATCTGGGAGGGCTGCCGCACCCCCTAGGGTGGGAACCCTAGGGGTGGCACCCCCTCTCCCCTTCCCCTATATATAGTGGGCACTTTTGGCCTTTTGAGGACACGGTTTTCCCTCTCCCTCGGCGCAGCCCTGCACTTCTTCCTCCTCCTCTCTGCCGGCGCTTGGCGAAGCCCTGCCGGGAGACCTTGTCTCTCCACCAACACCACGCCGTCGTGTTGCTGGTCTTCTTCCCCAACCTCTCCCTCCTCCTTGCTGGATCAAGGTGCGGGAGACGTTACCGGGCTGCACGTGTGTTGAACACGGAGGTGCCGTTGTTCGGCACTAGATCGGAATCGCTGCGAGTACGACTCCATCAACCGCGTTCTAGCAACGCTTCCGCTTAGCGATCTTCAAAGGTATGAAGATGCTCTTACCCCTCTCTCGTTGCTGGTCTCTCCATAGGAAGATCTGAACATGCGTAGGAAAATTTTGAATTTATGCTACGTTACCCAACACCAAAACCATCACAAGTATAGCAAGATCATACATCACCTCTTAGTGTGCAAAACACACACATAACTAAATCTACCCTAACTATATTAGCAGGAACAAAAATACAACACCACTGTGTAAAAGAGTTAGTTAACAGAAGAATTAACAAAACTAACAAACCACTTTGTATAGGAGTTAGGGAAACAGAAATTAAATAGGCAGGAAAAGAAAAGAAAGCAAAAATAGAATCAGGGGTTGCTGGGATTCGAACTCAGGCCCCTAGTGTCCAGCACCAGCAACACTCCACTGCGCTGCTGCACTAGATGTTGACAAGAGAAGAGAAGAAGGCAAGGTAAGGTGACTGCAGGCCCATTGATTCAAATAAATCAACCAGATCAACAAAAAGGCGCTGAGGGGGCACTCGAACCCATGCCCTCCTACAGGCGCAAGCGTAAGACAGAGCAACACTACCATCGGGCTATGGATCGAAGACTGGCTAAGACAAGAAGGTAAAATAGAAAAACCCACTCCACTCACGAGATGAACTCCGCTGGCGGCCGGACCCGAGGGAGCTGGCGTCGCCACTCCCGGCCACCACCGGCAGGGGAAACTATCGGCGGGGCCTGCGGGAATCTCAGGGGCTCCATTCCTGCCCCGAGCACGGGAAAAGGTCCCTCCTTTGGCTGCCCGGAACGGCAGCGGTGTACTCTGCCACTGCAGCTGCTAAGTTGCACCGGCTAGCTGCTGCTGCTACTGCTAGCGCCTACTGCCGGCTGCTGCTGCTGCTACTACGCAGGGGAGGCACCGGCTACGGACACATACGCACGCCAACTCACCCTGCTACTGCACCGCACGCAACCGCTACTCCCTGACGAACGACAACAGGGGAGGACGAAGAACTCTGCCTCGGATCTGGACCGAACCGAGGAGGAGGAAGCATGGGCGTTGGTCCTCACCTTGGGGGGGGGGGAAGAGGGAGCGCCGATCAGGAAGGAGGAGCGCCGGAGGGGAAGAAGCCGACGACGAAGACGTCCTTGCGCTGCCGGACCGACGGGGAGGAAGAAGCACCACGGCCACGTCCTGGACGGGCTCGGGGTCGTCGGCGTGGCCGTTCTCCGGGGCTTCTAGCGCCGGGAATGGGACGTGGGGAGCCCCCCCGAGCCCCCGGACATGGCGGCCGGTGCCGGAGACGACGAAACGGCGGGTTGGCGGAGGAGGCGCTGCACTCTCTCTCCCTCTGCTACCTCTCAGAAGCTTACCAGGGAAGAACGAGGGAAGGAGGAAACTGGCGGCGCTGGGGGGAGCGGAGTGGGAACCCTAGGGCGGAGGAGGAGGCCCCGGGCTCCTTTTAACATCTCGGGAGGCGAGCTCGAGCCGCTGGATCAAGGAGAGAGTGATCGAGAGGTGGAGCGTAGGTCGTACAGCATGACGTCGGGAGGAAGAAGAGAATGGCTCGCCAGCGGGCTCTGTCGCCAGGGGTGGAGTCCTACTGGGCCAGCACGGGAGAAGACTTAATGGGCGAGGGAAAAAAATAAATACACAGGAGGTTATCCAATTAGGTGAACTGAAAAACAAATGCACCCAGGGAAGGGAAAAAATATATTACCCAAAATAACTACTGGGTTTTTAAAAAAATTAAAAGGAAAAACCTGCTAGACATAAGAATTAATGGCCCAATAGGGAAAAATAGAAAAGCACTATTTGGAGATGTTTGAAATAAATGCAAAACAGTAATTAATCTACTGTTTTGAGTTTATTTGCACCTCTAAAAATCATAGAACAAGCCAGAAAAATTGCACCCCCTCATAAACACATTTTTATCTAACCACCAGACATTTTAGAATCATTTTTGGGAAGAAGGAATTTTGACATGGCAAAAAATAGGACGGAAAAGGAGTTTAAAAAAGCAAGAGCTTAAAATGACTAGCACTCACTCCTACATCACACACACCATTATCACATGCATCACAAGGTAGTGCCAAACCACCACTTAACCCTAGCAAGATCACATGCACTCTCAACACCACAACACTACTCCTAGTAAAATCAAATGCAACATGATCATGGCATGCAATCATAAGGTATGGCAAGGAATGATATGCTATGCATGCATGCAAGGGAAGTAAGCACTAAGGAACACACATGAAATCATGGCACAAAATGATATCATCAAGATCTCTGACAAGGTGGCCCCACATGGAAGGTTACAAAAAGGGAAAGACCTACATTTGGGGCATTACACCTTGCCTCACCTATTAAGCTTTGCTAGTCTTGATACCTTTGGAAATGAGATTGCTGAGTCCCCTGTGGCTCAGAGATTACTACAAAACCAGTTGCAGGTACATGTAAAGGTTACTTGACGCGAGCGCGTTGATTGTTCATTTGGAGTTGCTTCTTCTTCTTCTTCTTCATCGATCTAGGATGGGTTCCAGGCCGGCAGCCTGGGATAGCAAGGATGGACGTCGTTCTTCTTTTCTCGTTTGTTTTCGTCCGTAGTCGGACCCTGCTCTTACTCTTGATGATTATGTAATGTACTGATGTGACTCTGATGTAGCTTGTGGCGAGTGTAAGCCAACTCTGTATATATAACTCTTCTTTTCAGTACATGTGCTTGTAACGATATGCATTCTTGCGAAACGACGAGATGCGCTTCTATCCCTGACGAGGCCTTCGTGCCAAATTGAGGATAGGGTCGCATCTTGGGCGTGACACGACGTGACCCTTCTCACGATATAAGTAGCAACATCTACCCTTTGCTTTCTTCCCAGTTGATTTCTCACCTCGGGGAGTGTTGGCTTGGGTCTTATTGGGAAGAGGCCTTCCTTCAACTTGTAGCTGAATATGTGATTGAGTTTGTGGCCGCTTCCCTTGTTGCTTGTGACTTTGAGACTTCGTCTTCAGAGGGCAAGATCTAACATGGTGCCCTTTAACTTTGCACTTGAAGCAAATGATTTTGGCCGAATTATTGACTTGTTCTAGGCCCCTCTTGTTCTTGTTTGAGTTTACTCCAACATCATTTTTGTCATTCGGAGATGTTTGCTCACATAGGACGTTGTTGAGTGTGGACATCCCTTCATGACACTGTTCCAAGTCTTTCTTCAAAGAAGTGACTTGGGCCTTGAGCTCTTCGATTTCCTCTGCACGGTTAGTATCAATGCAAGTACTAGAGGAAGTGTAAGCTTCAATGTTGGAGCAACAAGGCAAGGAAAGTAATTCATCACACGAGGTAGCAACATTATGAGTAGACGAATTACGAGGACTAGCACATGGAAATATAGTACTTTGACTAGAAGTAGTGTCATTGTCCACATGAGGCTCACTTGATGTTACCTTGGTGATGATAGCCTCATGAGCTAACTTTTGCACATTATGGGATGTTAGAAGATCGGCATGAGAGCTTGTGAGCATTACATGGTTTTCTTCCAACTTCCCATAATTGCTAGTTAGTAAATCAAGTTGAGCACGTAGCTCAACATTCTCCTTCAATGTTTATACTTCAAAAGAGATAGGGTTAGATGTACAAGTATCATCAACAATATGAGAGGAGTAAGTAGCGATTAGAGACTTCTCATGAGTAGATTGAAGCTCCTCATAGATCTTAGAGGTTTTGACGAGCTCTCCCTTGACATTCTTGCATTCAAGGAGAAGGACCTCAAAATCCCTTTTAAGTTTATCATGAGCAACTTCAATCTCTCCTTTTGAAGATCTTAAGTCTCTACATGCTTGATGACTCTTCTCAAGTTCATGTTCAAGTTGTTCACTTTTAGCTTGTTCATGATTAAGTGAATCATTACAATTTTCAAAGTAAGCAAGAACATCTTGGAACCTTTGAAGAGCGTTATTTTTAGCTTTATGAAGAATTTTACTGATCACATAGATATTTTCAGTCAAGTCATCATCATCATCCTCATCGCAAATATCATCGTTATTGCACAGTGAAGATGATACCTCATTATTACCTCTTGCCATGAGGCACATGTGAACTGGAGGAGTTGATGATGATTCTTTTGGTGAATCAGATTCTTCATTAGTCAAAAGTACTTCATATTTCTTGATTTCCCCTAAATGATTAGTCATAGAACAACTAGGGAGAAACAAGATATTTTGATCAAGAGGACACGGGAGAGCAGGCATATCACCACAGACATTTGTCGAGGGATCTTTAGGTGAAATGCATGACCTATCAGCACAATAATTTACACTATGTGTGGTGCTAGATAGGCTCATGTCCATAGAGGCTATGACATTTTCATCAACATATATTTCTTCACTCACCATGTCATTACCTTGTGAGATTGAAGATGCTGAGGTGTGCAAGCAATCGGATATGGAAGTAGTGGTGGACTCTTTATGATCGAAAAGAGTGAAGAACTCATGCACCAACTCCTTCATCATAATATCGTCTTCATCAAGATTGGACCCACCATATATATCTTCAAGTTTAATCCAAACTTCATGAGCTGACTTGCAAGTCGAGATAGACTTAAACACTTCAGGACTTATGGTTCGATGAATGGCAAGAAAAGCCTCACAATCAAGATACATTTCATTAGTAGATGAAGATGCATCATCCTTTTTGTCGGCAATCCCTACAAGAACAATTCGTAAAGTATTTGGGCCCATGGCCCGAAAGTGATGAAGCATACGAATTCTCCATAGGGTATAATTTGTGCCATTAAAGTCAAAGGTGTCATTGTGCACTAATCCAATAGTCGACATCGATACTCTCTAGGTCGTGAAACCTAATTAAAGAGAGACCTTGCTCTGATACCAATTAAAAATACCTCGATGACGCCTAGAGGGGGGGTGAATAGGCTATTTAAAAACTTCTTCGGATTTGGCTTAAACCTAATGCGGAAATAAACTAAGAGGATACTTGTCAAGCACAAATCCTAAATGCACTAGGCACTGCAACGTGTATCAACAACACGATCTACCAAGATGGACACAATACATTTAATAACAAGCACAAGTAAGTTACACAAACTTACTTGAGCTATATCACACAACAAGTAGGTGAACGACACAAGATACTAGATCACACTATAGCACACGATATATCAAAAGCTGCAAGTGTGAACGTGTGGATATAGAAGGTATGCTTGAACTTTTAATCTTGTACAAGAAATAGCCAACACAATATAATGAGCACAAACAATATGCAATGTATGTATGCTCAAGTAACACAAGTAAACCACAAGTAAGGAGTTAGGGTTAAGGATAACCAAGGTCACTGAGACGAAGATGTATCCCGATGTTCACTTCCTTGGAGGGAAGCTAGTCACCGTTAGAGAGGTGGATGTTACCACGAAGGCACACCAACGCCACGAAGTCTCACCCTATTCTCCCTTTGAGATAACACCACGAAGGCGTTTCTCAACCACTAGTGGTAAGCATTTGAGGTGGCTTCCAAACCCTCACAAACTTTTCCGGGGGAAATCACACAGATTGATTCCTCTCCGAAGAACTCCTACCGCCTAGGAGTCTCCAACCTCCAAGAGTAGCAAGATCACGGGGAATGCTCAAAACTTGCTCAAATCTCAAATAGCTTGGGTTGAGAGAAGGAGAGGGATATGATCTATCTTTTGATTGGAACAACTCTCAAAGGGGCTCACAAATGCTCTTGGGATCTAAGATTTGGTGTGAGCAAATGTGTGTGAGGTAGAAATGTGTTCTTATGAGAATAAGGCTGTGTTGGGGCACCCTCTCACGAAGTGGGAGGGGGGGTATTTATAGTGAGGAGAGAAAAACAGCCGCTGGGGACACTTTAAGTCACACAGGGGTCGGACATCCGGCAGTTCACGGATGTCCGGGCGTCCACAAGGGGTCAGACGTCCGACAGGGGTCGGACGTCCGAGGGCTGTAAATATATCTTGAACCACTGTGGAGTTGAATAGGGACCGGACGTCCGGAGAAGGCCGAAAGTCTGAGTTATTCGACTCAAACTTCTGTGGTGCAAGATTCCGGATTTCTGAAAGGGGACAGATGTGTGGAGGAAGCCGGAAGTCCGAGTTATATGGCTCAAGTTCTTCTGGTGCAAAGCTCCGGATTTCCGAAGCTGGTCGGACGACCGGCCCTCGGACGTCCGGAGGGAGCCAGAAGTCCGAGTTATATGGCTCTAATTTATCTGGTAAAGGATTCCGGATTTCCGAAGCAGGTCGGACGTCCGGCCCTCGGACGTCCGGAGGAGGACGGATGTCCGAGGCACTGGTCCTGTTTTCTGATAACAGCAGAGCAATGGAGATGTGGTATGAGCAGAACAGTGGAGATGTAGTTTGAGCAAGTTAATCGCAAAACCTGTGATCCCCTCTTAATAGTGTGGGATCCCTAAGGACTCAAGAATCATAAAAGGGTACTGATGATCCATACTTGAGTGTATACTTTTATTCGCTGATCATCACTCCGCACAAATAACGTCAAAGGAACTGATACCTTTGAGTTAGCCCTTTCACTTGAGAATGATGTTGTTGTTCCTTCTTGGCTCAAGTTGAAAGCAAGACATGATGAAGTCTTCAAGTAGCTCTCCCATACACAATGTGGAAAGCCTAGCTTATGTATTCATCTTCATTTGTCCACCATGTGAACATCCACAAGAATCAAGCATGTAGTGCTCAGGAATGCTTATCTTGATCTTGTCCTTGTTAGCACATGAGCTTGTCCTTATCAACACATGATCATTAACAATAGTTTCAATGATATATTCGTGCTGATCCACTTGAACTTGCACACCACAATCTTGATGACAATCACCACTTGACGTCATCCTTCATGGGTTGTATGAGATCTTCCTTTTGACGCAAGCCCATGGAAGCACACCTAACCCCCACATAGGACTCTCACAAAGACCATGGGTTAGTACACAAACACGTAATGGACAATGCTTACCATACCATGGGATCACTTGATCCCTCTCGGTACATCTTATACGCTTTGTGTGTTGATCATCTTGATTTACTCTTTGTCTGAGATCTTGATCAACCTAGTGTCTCTATGACCATTCTTTGGATAATACCTTGAATACCATCTTGGTCATCATATAAACTCCTTGAACCCAACAGATGGACTTCAAGAAGTGCCTATGGACAAATCCTATAAATATATCTTAAGGCAACCATTAGCCCATAGGAATTGTCATCAATTACCAAAACCACATATGGAGATATATGCTCTAACAGCCGTAGTGTTCACTAGTGGCTTCTCTCATGAAAGCAAGTAGACGGTGGGTGAACGAATTACTGTCGAGCAATTGATAGAACCACGCAAAGTCATGACGTTATCTATGGCAATGATCATACATATAGGCATCACTTCCAAAACAAGTAAACCGATACTTTCTGCATCTACTACTATTACTCCACACGTCGACCTCTATCCAGCATGCATCTAGTGTATTGAGTTCATAAGAACAGAGTAACGCCTTAAGCAAGATGACATGATGTAGGTGGACAATCTCAAATCTATGATGAAAGCCCATCTTGTTACCCTTGATGGAACAACACGATGCGTGCCTTGCTGCCCCTTCTGTCACTGGGAAAGGTCACCGCACGGTATGAACCCAAAACCAAGCACTTCTCCCATTGCAAGAATCATATATCTAGTTGGCCAAACAAAATCCAAGACTCGAAGAGACTTACAAGGATATCAAATCATGCATAAAAGAAATCAGCAAAGACTCAAATATAATTCATAGATAATCTGATCACAAATCCACAATTCATCGGATCTCGACAAACACACCGCCAAAGAGGATTACATCGGATAGATCTCCATGAATATCATGGAGAACTTTATATTGAAGATCCAAGAGAGAGAAGAAGCCATCTAGCTACTAACTACGGACCCGTAGGTCTGAAGTAGACTACTCACGAGTCATTGGAGAGGCAATGATGTTGATGTAAAAGCCCTCCAGCTCCAAAGTCCCCTCCGGCAGGGCACCGGGAAGGGTCTCCAGATGAGATCTCGCGGAAACGGAAGCTTGCGGCGGCGGAAAAGTGGTTTCGTGGACGTCCTTATTTTTTCTGGGATTTTAGGGAATATATAGGCGAAAGAGCTAGGGCAGGGGAGCTCCAGGGGGGCCACAAGCCTGGTAGCCGCGGGCCCCCTGGTCGCGGCTACAGGGCTTGTGGGCCCCCTGTGGGCCTCCTGCCTTGGCCCTCAAGTCCCCCGATCTTCTTATGTTCCGGAAAAATCCATTTCGGGGATTTTATTCCGTTTGGACTCCGTTCCAAAATCAGATATGAAAGAGTCAAAAACACAGAAAAAATAGGAACTGGTACTTGTCACTGAATTAATAAGTTAGTCCCAAAAGAGATATAAAAGGTATATAAAACATCCAAAGTTGACAAGATAACAACATGAAACCATCAAAAATTATAGATACGTTTGAGACGTATCAGTGCGCCACCCTCCCCTTTCCCCTATATATAGTGGGGGTTTTGGCCATTGGAGACACGACAATTTCTCTCTCTCTCTCGGCGCAGCCCAGCTTCTCTTCTTCCTCCTCTCCCACGGTGCTTGGCGAAGACTTGCCGGGAGACCTCGTCGCTCCATCGCCACCACGTCGTCGTCCTGCCGGAGCTCTTCCCAACCTCTTCCTCCTCCTTGCTGGATCAAGGTGCGGGGGTGTAATGCCCCAAGTGTAGAACTTTCCCTTCTTGTAACCTTCCATGTGGGGCCACCTTGTCAGAGATCTTGATGATATCATTTTGTGCCATGAATTCATGTGTGTTCCCTAGTGCTTACTTCCCTTGCATGCATGAATTACATATCATTCCTTGCCATACTTATGATTGCATGCCATGATCATGTTGCATTTGAGTCTAATGGGAGTAGTGTTGTGGTGTTGTGAGTGCATGTGATCTTGCTAGGATTAAGTGGTGGTATTGCACTATCTTGTGATGCATGTGATAATGGTGTGTGAGTGTAGGAGTGAGTGCTAGTCATTTTAAGCTCTTGCTATTTAAACTCTTTTCCCCTCCTATTTTTTTTCCCCATGTCAAAATTCCTTCTTCCCAAAAATGATTCTAAAATGTCTTGTGATTAGAGTTAATTGTGATTATGAGGAGGTGCAATTTTGCTGATTTGATCTTTGAATTTTAAAGGTGCAAATAAACCCAAAACAGTAGATTAATTACTGTTTTGCATTTATTTCGAAAGGCTCCAAATATTGTGTTCCTCTTTTATTTTATTAGGTCATATGTTTGCAAGACCAGGGGTTTTTTTCTTTTATTTATTTTCCCTACTAGGTGGCTGTGTTTTTTTCTTTTCTCTCAGGCCCTACTTTTATTAGAAATCAATCTCAGGATTTCTTTCTACCTAGAGCCAACTTGGGCCATATCCATCTTCCCTGGCCCAAGTGCCTTCGCTCCAGCAGCCCAGTGGCGAGTAGCTTTCTTCTTCCTCCCGACGTCACTCTCGTACGACCGAGCCTCCACCTCCCGATTGCCTCCCCCTCAATCCAGCGGCTCGGGCTCGCCTCCCGAGACCATATAAGGAGCCCAGGTCCTCCTCCTCCACCCTAGGGTTCCCTCTCCTTCTCCCCAGCGCCGCCACCTTCCCCCCTTCTCTCTTTTCTTCCCCTGGTAGGTTTCTGTAGAAGTAGCAGAGAAGAGAGAGTCGCCGGCGCCTACCCCCGTGTGCGTCATCGGGCAGCACGGCCGCCATGTCCGGGGGCTCGGGGAGGCTCCCCGCGTCCCATTCCCGGCGTTAGGACCCCGAGGAGCGCCCCCCCCCCCCCCCCGTCGGGCTCGTCCTCGTCAACGAGCCGAACCGGGCGTCTTCTTCCCTGCTTCAGTGTACGGCGGAGGAACTTCTTCAGCGTCTCCTTCCCCGGTCCGGCTTCCTCTCCGTCGGTTCGGCGCCCCCCTCTTCGCCCCAAGGTGAGGCTGCACGTCGCCCTGTGCTTCTTCCTCCTTGGGTCGGCCGGAGTCGCCGTGATGCTTCAGTTTTCTTCCCTGTCAGTAGGTCGGCAACAGTGCGTACGGTGCAGTAGCTGGGCGAGTTGTGTGCGTGCGTGTTCGTAGTAGCAGCCGGCAGCAGTAGGTAGCCTAGCAGCGCAGCAGTTCCCGCAGGGTGGCGCGCCCGGAGCTCTCTGTCCCGTGCTCCCAGGCGGACGGTGCAGCGTAGCAGGAACACCGCTGCAGTTCAAGGCAGCCAAGGGTGCTCCTTCTCCCGTGCTCAGGGCAAAAATGGATCCCCCGGGAGTCCCGCGGGCCTCGCCGACGGTTTCCCCTGCCGGTGGTGGCCGGGAGTGGCGCCGCCAGCGTCCTCGGCTCCGGCCGCCGGCGGGATACTTCTCGCGAGAGGAGTGTTTTACTATTTTTACCTGCTGCTCTAACCAGTTCCCGATCCGTAGCCCGATGGTAGTGTAGTGCTGGCTTATTCTAGCGCCTGTAGGAGGGCGTGGGTTCGAGTCCCCCCCCCTCGGCGCCTTTTGGTGGTTGTTTTTGATTTTATTCGTATCAATGGGCATGCAGTCAACTTACCTTGCTATTCCCTCCTCTCTAGTTAACAACCGTAGCAGCAGCGTAGTGGTGGGTTGTGGTGTTGTTGTATCACGGGGCTGGGGTTTGAATCCCAGTCAGCCCAGATTTTTTTTTTCTTTTGTTCTTTTTTTTTTCCTGTTTTGCAGTCTTTTTTCCCCTTGCTATGTGAGCAACCCCATGTCCAGCTCAGAGTATATTTTGTCCTATGTATTTCTCCCTTCCATGTTAATTGTAGGAGGTGTAGGAGTAGTTTGTGATGATAGTAGTGGTGTGAATCCATGCCTATGTTCCTCCCTTCCATGTCACTTGTTGGGGAAGTAGGAGAAGTATTGTGATGGTAGTAGTGGTGTGGGCCTAGGTGCTCGTAAATGGTGCTTGAGGTGTGATGTGTGTGAAAGTGTGTTTATATTGGTGCTCTCACTTGGGTGCCTTGCTAGTCTAGTGCATGTGGGTGCTAGTTGCCCTCATGAGGGTGGCCTTGTGCAAGTGTGTGGATGTAGGGGTGCCCTCCCCACCACATATAATTGTGTGTGAGAGCTTATCCTAGTGTTCGTTGCCATCATAACATGTGTAGGAATGGAGGTGATGTTGTTGTGAGTGCACACCACTTGTGGTACCTACTAAAAGTGTTTGAGAGTTGATGCTACCAAGTTACTTGCTTAGTTTCTTACCCCCTCTAGTTTTCCTTAGGTTTAAGGGCATGATGTTGTTGTAAATGAAGTGGAATATATGTGAGAGTGTGCACCATCACATGCCCATATGTGGAGGTGTGCATACTCTCTTGTTAGCTTAGAATCCTATTGTGTTGTGCTTGAATCTAGTAGTATTGTGATATGGGTGTTGGTGTTGTTGATGTGCATGACACAAACATGGGGTTCAAACCCCCATGTCACTTTGTCATTGTGCACATGAAACTCTCCTATTTACTTGTCATCTTAGAAGCATACCTTATGGATTGCATTTGCACTTTGTTGAAAGTTTGGGCCTTGTTCCCATGGTATAGAAGGAGCCCTAAGGCATGGGTCTTGGTGTGCTAGTTGTAGGGGTTTGTGCTCAACACCATAGTGGTGTCAAACACCTCTTGGGGACATGTGTGTGCAAACTATGCCTAGACAAAGTGGGCATGTGGCTGGAAAATTCCAGATTTTTGAACTCTGAAAATTTCACTAAGTCTGGAGTGCTGGAAACATTTTCTTCCCCTGTAAATAAGGTTGTGCTGGTCATTATGTTGGGAACTGGACTTAGTTCAGTGCTAGTGTTTTGCACCTGGTATGGTTGTGAAGCTTCCTGTCAATTTTCAAGTCATTTGGAGTCCAGTAGATTGTGTTTTTATTGCTTTCAAAAAGCTTCAGAACAGAAACAGAAACTCAGGTGCAGGAATTTTCACTAAGTCCCTGAGAACTGATGGTTTTGGGAAAGTTTGTGGCCTTGTATCTTCTAGAGTTTAATTCCTTTTGCTGTGATTCTTGCTGGAGATGGTAGTATTCTTGGTTGGCAACATCCACATATATTATTTGTCATGTTTGAAGACCTGTAGCTATGTTGCATGTAGCTCTCAAACAGCTAAGATGCAAAAACTGGCAGATTGCGTAGTTTTGACTTTTTGTTCAAAGTTTGCGTTTAATTGTTGTTGGAGTGTTCTACCTTGCTCCATTTCATTCATGTTGGGTTCATATATGTCTTGGCAACCTGGGAACACCAGATTTGTGCCAATTGTGTGTGTGGTGATGAATCTCTCACGTAGGGCTTCATATCGGTTTCGTTGATTCCCGTTGATCCGTAGCTCCGTTTGCAAAGTTCTTTATATGGTTTTGCACCATTTTTACGAGATGCATCTGTTCATATCATTCCCATGCATGTCCAAATATTTTTAGTGCAAAGTTCTGTCCAGGAACTTGTTGTAGTTATTCGTGCTTGTGCTAGTGTTAGAAATAGTGGTGCATGCTCAACTTTCATCTCATGCATCATGTGAATGTTGCATTTCGTGGTGCTGCTGTTCATTGGCTGTCATTCTTGTGTTGGGTAGCACCGGGAGCGGAGACCGATTACGTGGAGTCAGGAGAGTACGTGCAGGACGATCCAGAACCATTCCAAGCTGAGGATATCACAGGCAAGATGACATGACCTTGATCCCATATCTAGACTTGTTATGTTAGTTTCGATTCCACGTCATATTGCTCGCTGCCTACCACTGATAATATATTGCCTCTTCATATGCCATGAGCCCAAACACCTTACTCTTTCCTAGCAAATTTGCATGGCTAGGTAGGCTTGCTCAGCTACTAATGTTAGCATTGTTAGTTGCAGGTGTTTATAACTCATGAGTTGCCATGAGCTTGATATCATTATATTAATTTCTGTTATTTATTTAATGTACCTATATATTTGGTAAATGACGGGAGGCCTAGCCTTTTGCCGGGTGTCTTGTTCCGTTATTGCCGCCTTAGTTACCGGTTACCGGTGTTTGATTCCATATTGATCGCTCCTAACACGTTCGGGGTTGTTATGGGGACCCCCTTGATAAATCGCGTAGTGTTAAGGCTTGTCCGGCAGGACCCAACATTGGTACTATTTGCTAATCACTTAATAATAAACTGCATAGGGAATAGCTACCCCGAGGTTTCTTAATCAACAACCCGGGCCAGTGCTCCTCATGAGTGTTGGTCCAAACCAGAGCAGCTTATTACGCTCCCCGGGGCAACTCGGAGTGTTGGAGTGGTAACCATCGCTCATCCGGCGTGTCCTGAGACTGAGATACGCGGCTCTTATCAGGGTCGTCGACACGTCGGGAGGTCCTGCTAGTCTTGTCTTGCCTTAGCGGTATATCTTGCGTACGGAATCCCGGTGAAGCTTTGGTTTCCCCCAGAGTTGAGGTTTTCCTCTAAGGAATCCGACGAGATCACGAGATTCGTGATAGAGGATGCCTTTGCGGCCTGTGTTCGTTTGTGATGGACTAGTTGGAGCACCCCTGCAGGGTTTAATCTTTCGGAAAGCCGTGCCCGCGGTTATGTGGCAACTTGGAATATTTGTTAACATCCGGTATTAGAGAACTTGAACATAAACTAATAAACATGCCAACTGAGTGCGTAACCGTGACTGTCCCTTCGAAGATCTCTCTTCGATCGGGAACACGGAGGGGTTATGAATGACGTAGGTAGGTGTTCAGGATCACTTTCTGATCAAGTGTTCTCGATCGTTAGCATATACCATTGTCATTTTCCCCTTTGCGTAAGCTAGCCACTTATTCAATCTTAGGATGCAGCAACCGAAAACACTTCATCCCTTCCTTACCCATTAACATGACTAGGTCTGGCACCAAGGTCTTAGATTGCTGAGTCCCCGTGGCTCACGGATTCCTCCGAAACTCCCAGCAGGTTCAGGTACCCCAGAGGCAGATGATCCCGACGGCACCCAGCTGGCGTGGCAGTACGACGAGGAGACAGATCGCCTTTATGTGAACTATCCAGAGGACTGAGCCGTGGTCGTGATCGTGGGCCTGCAGCGAGTAGCATAGCATTTTCCGTGTTTTTGTAGTCCGTACCGGAACTACCTTGTTTGTATCTGCGTTGTACTCTGTATTTTAATAAGAAGACAGTTGAATCCCAGATTGTCTACTTTATTTATTATGATGCGCTATGTTTACTTGCTTGCAAAACACTTAGATGCGCTTCTTTCCTATTCGGGGCCTCGACCCCCAGATCGGAAAGGACCGCATCTTGGTCGTTACAGGGGGACGTCACCGGTCTGCACGTGTGTTGAACGCGGAGGTGTCGTGGTTCGGCACTAGATCGGAATCACACCGCGATCTGAATCGCAGCGAGTACGACTCCATCAACCGCGTTCTAGTAACGCTTCCGCTTAGCGATCTTCAAAGGTATGAAGATACTCTCACCCTCTCTCTTTGCTGGTCTCTCCATAGGAAGATCTGAATATGGCGTATGAATTTTTTGAATTTTTGCTACGATACCCAACAGTGGGATCCGAGCCAGGTTTTCTATGCGTAGATTCTTTGCACGAGTAGAACGCAAAAAGTTATGGACGCTGATTTTGTCAATCGCTTGCCGCTACTAGTCTTATTCTTTTCCGACGGTATTGTACGATGAAGCGGCCCGGACCGACCTTACATGTATGCTTACGTAAGACAGGTTCCATCGGCTAACATGCACACGGTGCATGAAGACTAATTAATAATCTAATTACTCTATCATATATTAGTTTAGAAATACTAATCTAAGACTAACAAACTACGGGAATATAAAAGAGAATACGAATGGAATATTTTCAAAATGTAGAGAAGAGACAACTTTCCACCGGAGACGACTTCTAAAAATCCCTCGGGAAGAAAGAAATAACCTATTTTTATTTAATAAACCTAGTCAAATTAAAAGATTGATTTTATCCGAATTAGATGATTTTTAGGTGCTTTTACTGATCTATATTTATAGGTAAATATGAGGTCTAAGGGTCTAAGACTAGACGAGGTAAGCTAAATATAGACAAAAAAAAAGAGAGAGAAACGAGGCGAATGGGCTAAAAGTTCGGCCGGCCGCGCGTCAGTACCGCCGTTGCATTTCTTTTCCGGCCGCCGACCTGTTATGAACAGTACATGCAGTTTTTTTCTTAACGTTGAAATCATGAAAAGAAAGTACCAAATAAACCTACGTTTTATATAGACATATTTTATATAAAACTTTTAAGAATAAATTTTTCTACAACATGAACATATTTTCAGGGCCAAAATAAATATTTAAAAAAAATCATTTTTTGCAATAACTTCAAAATGAAAAAGAATTTGGATTTCAAATAAATTACCAATAGTTTTGGTCTTTATATTTGAATCTCAAATAAAACAGTGTCTCTGATTTTGTAGTGTAATTTTCCTCCTCTTATTTTATTTGTTTATCGGAGGGTTTCGAAAGGATTTGAATTCAAATGATTTTTTTAGGAAAGTCCTTTTATTCCCTCTCATTATTTTTTTAAAAAAAGTTTAAAATTTCACACAATCAGTCACTCAACATCCAAGAAAACAATCCTAATTATTTATTTAATTATCATTCCAGAATTTAGAATTTTGAGATGTTACAAGTTTACAAACGCAACAATTTCCTTGGTGTTTTTATTTATTTTTCACTTCTTAACTTTCAACCATACTACTTACTTGCTTGCAAATAACGAGACAAGGAAATTGACAACACTCTTGTCCGCATTGATTGCAAGTGTTTGTTTCTTTTGTATGCAGTCACTGAAGAAGGGTTTGGTTGTTAATTCTATTGGTTCGATAAACCTTGATTCTCTACTGAAGGAAATACTTACCTATATTATGTTGCATCGCCCGTTCCTCTTTATGAAAATCCAACGCAGATCACGAGTATGACGACGCTCCGAGGGGCGGAGCCAACAATGAGCAACTGAAGAAAGATTTAATTGAACATGCTAGTATTACCATGTGCTACTGCCGCATTTGAACATTTAAATTAGAACTACTGCTTCATTTAAACATTTGCATAATTGTCAGCCAAACCGAAACTAGATATGTTGCTATTTTAAGTGTGTAGATTTAGAATAAAATAAAATTAAAGGCCGAATGTATTTTGAAGGTGGAGATGCCCTGGGCAAAAGTACTACTACTATGGTTAGCAAGGCCGGGCCGGTCAAATCCGGGGTCCTGTGCCAAAATCTAAAATGAGGCCTATCTTCCAATGGCGGAGCTACAAAGAAAAATTGAGTGGAATAATCTAAAAAAAAAAGCACAAAAAAAGTTTAAATTCCAAACCATATATAGTAGTGTTTCAGTAAAAATAATAAATTCTAGATATCTTTTATTCCCATTGACAGATTCGTCCTTGAAGCAACAAGGCCAGCTCATACTTGCGAGGAAAACGGAAGAGAAGAGAGGGTTAAAGGCAACTACAGTAAACTTGATAAAATGTAGCAAAACACTTGATAATTGGCAGTAAAATAGCAGGGCAAGTACACTGAAATTTGCACAAATAACTAAGACGACAACCTATGCGCTGAAAATTGGACAACATCACTGAAACTGGGACAAGTCATATTGACATACACTGAAATATGGATAGCAAGAAGAATGAACTTCTGACAGAAAATACAAATGAATTATAAACATAAACAAGAGTTAATCAGTGATACATGTACGCCATCAACAAGGCTGATTCATTATCAAGGGTGAGCTGACCAGGAGGAGGCGATTCATCATTTAAGTGGACCGTCGCGTTGGCTTCGAGGGCATAAGGTGCGCCAAGACGTAGAGCTTCGCCATGTCACAAGAAGCGACATCGCCCTCCTCCATGGAGGATCGGACTACCGGCGGGCAGCCCTCTTGCGTTCTCGGCGGGGTCGTTTGCATACGGCGGCGGTTGCGTTCCTTACGCCCCTGCCCGATCCAGATCCGGAAACAGCAGCAGCGCTCCTTTTTTTTGAGCGAAGGACAGCGGCAACGCTCATCGCTCAAGCCTTGATGGCCTCGCTCTCGTCGCCTCGACTCCAGGCTTCGGCCCAACTCCAACGGGAGTAGCGCCAAGCGGCCCAGTACTGCATAGGTTTTTATTAATACTCGGTCTGTCTAAATTTTTGGGGCCCTTCAAATTTTGGGCCGTGTGCGGGCCGCACAGTTGGCACCACTGTGGGCCCGGCCCTGATGGTTAGCTACGTGAAGTACGATCGTTAATGTGTGAATCTGATCTCATTCACGTATAAGAATATCTACAGTCGGATCCCTTATGTTCATCTTAAATGTTCGAACAGGTCGTCCGATCATAAAAATTTGACTCGGCCAGACCCCTCAAATGGATTCGGACGAAGAAGTGAAATGATCATGTTCATGACCATGCAAGAGGAAATGTACCGACAAGTGGAGCATATTGTCAATTTCAAGAGCCCAGTCAAAGGAAGAAGGATGATCAACGGGATAGGGTATACGCGACAAAGCTACTGCACAAGGGTTACTTTGCTTCGAACCCAACTTTCTTGGATGATTCATGGTTTCATGGTCGTTTTCACATCTGAAACTGTTTTTCGCATCGTGGAGGCAGTGGAGGCACACAACGACTACTTTAAGCTGACAAAGGATTGTTGTGGTAAACTGACTTTCTCTGCCAAACAGAAATGCATGGCTGCTTTGAGAATGCTTGCACTTCATACTGTGACAGATATCGTTGATGAGATGGTGAGGATGGGGGATGGATGATCACGCACAACTACTCAATGATCTAGTGGAGTATATTTGGACCCACAAGGAAAATCAAAGAGCAGATGATTGATCATGCACTTTAAATAAATTTGACATAAACGCTACTTATGTTGATACCAACATTTGTTATTTTTGTATGACATTTAGTTTGTGTGATCGACGTGCATGATTTTGCATGAATTTAAGAGTTTGAATATAAAATATATGGATACAAAGAGCAACATACGAGCGGCCGTTCGGATGCGTCCACGAACGTATAGGGATCGGATTTGCCAGTCCGGTTGTAGATGCTCTAATACACTACAACACGAGCAACGATGTGGGTGATCCCATCCAGAGTCTATTGAGTATCAACTGCACGAACCGAACACAATGAACCCTCCGTTCTTGTGAAGTCAAAACGTATGGACTTTGCGACCAGCCTTCATCGCTCCACCTGCCAACCAACCCTAATCGTTGAATTGTGTCCTCTCCTTCTCGACGGACGGCAACCCGAAGCAGAGGGACGCCGCCATTATCTAACCAATAGGAGAACCACACAAATTCTTTTTTATAGTAACTACACACACAAAGGCAAATGCTTGCATCCAACACGGGTAAGAGGATTGTCAATCCCCTTAAACTCGTTGCTTGCAAGGATTAATTCGGACCTTGCGACAGACGGAGGAGGAGAGGTGTGGACTGCCGGTGGAGGAAACACGAAGTGGGAGCCGGGGGTGTAGCGGTAGAGGTCGCGATTCGCGAAGGTCACGGAGCCTTAGGAAGGGGTTGGCAGGAGACTTCGGGGTGTTGACGTTTGGCAGGAGACTTCGGGGTGTTGCGGCAACGTCAGTGAGAGATAAAATGGATGTCGAGAAGAAGAAAAAAAGGATAGAGACGCGGTTTCCACAGGCGTCGGGGTCCTACGTGACTATTGTCCGAACTTCTACAAAGCTCCCTAATTTACGGGAAAAGAAACATCAAGACGGACCACCATGTCCGAACTTCTACAAAGCTCCCTAGTTTGCGGGAAAAGAAACGTCAAAACGGACCAGCGTGTCCGAACTCCTACAAAGCTCCCAAGTTTGTGGAAGAAAAAACGCCAAGGCAGACCAGCGAACGGATACAGAGTCGTTTACGTTAGAACTGCATGGTTCGGTCGGTGAGAACCCACTTTGAAGATGCCCTAACATCACAATTACATGGATCCCAGGTAGCCCCAACACAATCAATTAGCAGATGCACGCGGAAGTGTGGAGTCGAGACAACCGCTCCCGCTAGAGAAAGGCGAGCGCCAGACGATCTAACTACCCCAGCGACTCCGGCCACCACCGGTCCCTGCCTCCTTCGTTGCCCACTCCGGCAACGTGAGGAGGTGGGGACCACGGCGCTGCGACGTCGGCTTGTAGTTAGGGTTGACCTAGTGTTTTCTTGGGACGTCGTTGGGGTGGTGGGAGCGGCGTCCGGGCAAATAAATTTGCCTCAACTCTATTCCCACACTGGCGGCGACCTTCACGGCGGCGTCTTGGAGTTGATGGCAACGTGTGCTGCTCGGTCCTTCAGATCGGCAGCTTGGTCTTCTCGCGGTTCTTCAGATATGGCGAGATCAGTTTCTCGGTCAGTCGCTGGCGTTCGTTGTTATTCGCGACGGCGCTGGTGGCCGGGGTGAGGTGGTTCTTCTGGAACAAGGATGTCGGTCCGAAGGTGGTGGATCTGTCGTTCCTCTCCAACTTCGATGGGAGGCGACAAATCTTGGTCCGAGACAGCACGGGGACGTCCCCCGGTCGACGTGCCACAACGACATGTGCCTTGCTGCGTGCAGCGGGCCTGTTCATCGACTCACAAAGCCTCGTTGGCGATGGTGCTTTCTCGGATCTTGGGATGGTGAAGGCTCGGCGTCTCTTCCGGCGTTCGCCTCGGCGGCGTTGGAGTTGGGCGGCGGCCGTTCGCTACGGTGGTTGCAGGATATCCTAGGGATCGTTTTGTATTTCTCGATCTTTTAGGTTTTTATCTGCAAATTCAGGATAATCATTTTATCCCGGTTTGTCTTTTAGTTTCCACGTGTGTTGCTCATTGTAACTTAGATCTTCTATTAATGAAACATGTGGTTGTTCAAAAAAAATAAATTACATGGATCCCAACGACACAAAAATCGTCAACAAACCTAAGCAACAGTACAGTAGGATAGTTAGCTACGTCCAGTACGATGGTTACCGTGTGATGAACCACGACACTGTGCAGCAAGGATCTGGTTGAGCGGCCCATCCAGACTTCCAGAGTCGATCGACCGCGCGAACCGAACGCAATAAACCCTCCGCTCTTGTAAAGTCAAACGTATGGACTTTGCGAGCAGCCTCCATCGCTCCACTTGCCAACCAACCAACCTCAACCCGTTGAATTGTGTCCTCTCCTCGTCGACGGCGACCCGGAGCAGAGGGACGCCGCCGTTCTAAAGTCAGAGCGGCGCCGTGGTTTTACTTTGCCCGTGGCTTTGCCAATTTGCGCACGTCCACAACAGCAGCAACCAACTGGAGCGGCGGGGCGAGGACGACGCGCGCGGCCGTTGTCAGCTCTTTTCACGAGCGCTGTGCATGCATGAGACGATGACCGGTGATGGTGCAAAGGGGTAGGCGCTCTGCATACTGCCGTTGGCCATCAGGCATCAGCTTTGTTCATTATAATACCATTTTTAACACTATGTTAATTAATATTAAAAAATGTCTTACGTTACGAGACGGAGCAAGTAGTAGCTATGTAGCAAGTGGTGCGCAGCGTTGTCAACCTTGCCCGCCGTTCCCCCAACGAACAACAACCAGAGCCTGTAGCTAGACCGTGGTAGGCCATTTGATCAAATCGCCATACTTTTTCTGGTGTAGCTAAATCCCAGTGAACCGAGACTCTTAAAAATTAAAAATTATAAAGAAATCATACAGATCTTCACAAGGTCCCACGCATATGACATCGAGGCTGAGTCGACTAAGATTTAGCAATCCGGTGCTCTCACTCTCGATCAGAGGCTTAGAACAACCCCAACGCGTAGTGTTTTGTCTGTCTTTTGTCCGTTTGGATTGATTCGTCCGTCCTCCTTTACTTTTGGATTGGTCGTGCGCTAAATGTGCATACGCATTTTCGTCCTCGTGGCCGACGTGGCCGACCTGCGTTTATTTTCTATTGTGCACAAATACTTTTGTTTGATATTGAAACACTATTTTTTATTCCATCAAAGACATTTTAATACATTGATTTTCCATTCTTGGCCAGGAGAACAAGATCAAAGAAAACAAAAATCATAATTAGACATTTTAAGAGACCAACTTCTATAATTGCTTACACTAGTTGAACTAAATTTTTTTTCCAACCAGGCTCACACCCCCTTCCATTAATCACTTAACAAAAATACATCATTCGAGTCTGTGAAAGTCAATCGTGTGCCAAAACAAAATGAAAACAAAGTTTAACGGAAATACATCATTCGAGCCTTGTCACTCCCCTACAGAAGCCTGACCAGTAAAAATCAAAAAAGAACAAGTAGTGAAAACAGCTTCCAACGGACTTCTAACCACACACTTCAAAAAAGTAACTTTGTTTCGAGTGCACCATATACTCGAGCATAAAGCAGCTAGTATCATCATATAGAACTTCCTAAGCCCAGGGAGGAATCTGTACAACCAAGCCCAGGATTGCGACAAGGATCGGGGAAAACATGTCGCACCTAAAGCCAACTCAAAAGTCCCCCAAACAGAGCGAGCAAAAGTGCAACCAAAAAACAAGTGTACCGTCGTTTGAACATTCTGATAGAATGAACATAAGGGGTTTCCAGGCCAGTTCCTCTTCCTCATATTATCTCTAGTAAGAACAACGTTTTGAAATAGTTGCCACAATAAGATTTTAATGTTCAAAGGAACTTTAGCCTTCCAAACCCATTTATAATCAGGTCCTACAAGATCTTTTTCCAGCCAGCTGTAAACCGACTTAACAGAAAACAACTTGTTAGGGGTAAATTTCCAACTACCATGTCAGTGGAATCAGATAACACCGAGTTCCGAGCACTACCAACAATCTCTTTCCATTGTTGAGCCAACTCTCCAAAGAGGGTGCGCCTAAAATTGACTACATAGTTGTTACCAGCAATGTTGCAAGGCTACAATCCTGATTATCACATACATCGAACAACATAGGACAACTATCCTTTAATGGTTTGTTACCAAACCAGGGCTCATGCCACAGCCTGGTGAGGCTCCCAACATTCACAATAATCTCCGTACCAGCCATATACACGTCCTTAACTTTCATGATGACTTTCCAGCAAGGAGAATCGTTAAACCGAGGTTGAACATTAGCAACAGTTTTCTTTTTCAAGTATCTAGCTTCAATAATTTGTTGCCATAGACCCTCACCAGCTTCAAGTTTCCACCACCACATAACCAACAAGCTAACATTTTGTTTATGTAAGTCTTTGATACCAAGACCCCGAATCTTATTCGAACGTCATACCTTGGTCCACTTAACCATATGATACACATGTTTTTTCTTGCCCTTCCTCCAAAAGAACCGTCTACGATGTGTGTTCATCTTTTCAACAAAAGTCTTATTCAACAAGAACATGGACATGAAAAATGACGGAATACCATCTAAACTAGAGTCTAGAAGGGTAGCTCTAGCACGAGAAGAGGCTGAATACCCTATCCAAGCTACTAAACGTCTAAGCAGTTTCTCATCAAGAAAATCCCAGTCAATAGTTTTAAGATTTTCATATGTCACCGAAACTCGCAGGTACTTCATAAGAAGCTTGCCCACTTGATAGCCAAACATATCAGCATACAGTTGATCAATATTGTTATCACCCCCAATAGTGAACACTTCACTTTTGTCAAAGTTATTTTTTAATCCTGACATAAGTTCAAACAAGTAAAGGAGGATCTTGATATTTAGAGCTTTTTCACTATCATGGAAAAAGCAAATAACAGTATCATCCGCATATTGGAGTATCCCCACACCCCTATCAATTAAATCTAGGGCCAGCCCTTGAAACAAATTGTTTCGTTGGGCAGCTAACACCATCTTGGTAAGACACTCAAGCGGACATGTTAAACAAGAATGAAGAGAAAGGATCCATTGCCGGACCCCCTTGGCACTTTGAACATATGACCAAGTTCATCATTGATCTTGACACTAAAAGTGCCATTACGAAGAATGGTGACCGATTCTCACACCCGTACACACGGCCACGTCTCACTCCGGCAACCGATTGGTGAGCGCAGGTGAGGTGTGCGATCTTCTTGTCAATCAGTGAGGTCTAAAACAAGGCACGGCGAGGTTCCTGCTCCCGGTATAAAAACGAAGCCAGCCGACAGATGTCCTGCCGGCGCCATTATTCAAAGCCAAGTTGGTCAACTCTCACATGCCGCCTTCCTTCTCCCTCCCTCCTCCCACTCCCCGAGTCTCCATCACCCCACCTGCACCCCCAATAAATCTGGCCGCACCTCGCCTCGCCGCTACGCCACCATGCCCGTGCCCGCGCGCGACATCCGAGGCCAAGAACCGGACGTCGTCCCACGATGCGTCGGCCACGCTCCCTCCCTCCCCTCCTACTCCTCCTCCTGTGCTGCCTCTCGTGGCAGTGGCAGTGGCAGCGGCCGTGGCTCCTCCACGCCCTCCCGCTCTGCACCGACTCCAGTGAGCAGAGCACCCAGCTTATGTTTCTTGGTTTTTGTCCGCGTTGCGTGGACGCTGGTGCGAGTGCGATCCGATCTGTCTTCTGCCGCTGCTCGCAGGGGCGCCGGCGCCGCTGAACGGGACGACGCTGGGCTTCTGCGCCTACAGCGGGAGCAGCTGCTGCGACGCCGCCGCCGACGCCGCGCTCAAGAAGCGGTTCGAGGCCATGAGCGTCTCCGACGCCGCCTGCGCCGCCGTCGTCAAGTCCGTCCTCTGCGCGGTACGGGTTGCCATCTTCTTCTTCCTCCCCAGCAACGAGATACGGCCCGTTTGTCCCGCCGTTGCAACCAGCATGTGTTTTTATCGAGTTGCACACTACGGGGCTGTTTGGTTCTCAGCCTAAAGTTGCCACGCCTAACCTTAGTTATGCCATAATACCTTAGGCATGTGTTTGGTTCATTGCCACACTTGTGGCTTGCCACACTTTTCTAGTTATATGGTCCACATGTCATACACTTAATTTTTTGTCAAATCTTGTCACACTTGTGGTGTACATTTTGTTAGCCACACTTTTTGTGGCAGCCACACTTTGCCTAAGGTTAGTTGTGGCAAAGTTAGTCATGAACCAAACAGGCCCTACGTGCTCGATGTTTTGCCTGAGGGGGGGCTGATCTGGGGCTGGACTCTAAACGAAAGACCTTTTGCTGAGCCGAAACCTGCGTTTATTTAATATTGAATGGTACGCTGCTTGTGTTGACCGGCCACTCATATTACAAGTAGAAATATCAGGCTGTGCTATATGTTGTCTTCTGTAGTTATTACCAGGACTCACAGAAGAAAAGCTATATATTCTAGTAAGAAATATCGAAGCCATGAGGGGGAAGTGTTGCATGTCCATGCACAAGTTTACAGTCCAGACGCTTGGAGCTCTGTCAGGATAGTTAAGTTTACAGTCCAGACGCTTGGAGCTCTGTCAGGATAGTTTTTCGTCTAATGCTGCTGCGGGCATGCTCAGTGGGTTTCCTAACAGTGCCGAAATCACTTTTTCCCGTTCCCGCTTCATGATAAACTCTTGTGTTGGTCCGATGTATTTCAATTATGACCAGTAATGGAAAGGGGATTATCACGGTTCAAAAAAGAAGTCAAATACTGGGGGGCACACTATCTAGTTACTTGCTAATGACCATATTATATTTTCTGTGTTTCTGGATGGAATCTCTGTTCTTAGAAAGAAACTTGAGTGAAGCCATTTTTCTGTTCTGGAACTGAGCTGGTACATATTATGTGTTGTAAACATGTCTGAACATGATGTGGGCTTTTTAAGAATTACCACTGTTTGTCGTTCAATTGGGGGACAATTTTAAATTCAAATGATTTTTAATGAAAGCACACAAGTTCAGAGGAAAAATCTAGATACACACCAGGTTTCCAAAACACGTAGCAGATTCAAATTTGCCCTTTCTCGGATGATTTGTTGGCAACTAGTGGTGACCAAGAAATCTGGTTATCACCAGGCTGGGATTCTTCTTCTTCTTCTTCATGTTTACTGTTAGTCTGTTATTTCCTTAGATATTACTAGCATTAACTAGCTTTTAATTTTATTTCAGAAATGTAGTCCGTTTTCAGCTGAGTTGTTCAACTCAAGCTCAAAGATTCGGATGGTTCCACTTCTGTGCAACTACACCTCTTCCGGAAGTTCTGCTCAATCAAAAGATTCCACGCAGGATTACTGCAAACTAGTCTGGGAAACCTGCAAAGATGTGACAATATCGAACTCTCCTTTTCAACCTTCCTTGCAAGGAAGTGGAAGCCTGCCTAGTTCTGCGTCAAAGCTCACAGGTGTCTGGCAGTCAGAAAATGACTTCTGCACATCATTTGGTGGCTCATCTGATGGCGACTCGGTATGCTTTAGTGGAGATGCAGTTTCGTTCAACAACACTGATCCATCACCCTCCCCTAAAGGGGTGTGCCTCGAGAGAATCGGCAACGGGTCATACCTGAACATGGCCCCTCACCCTGATGGATCCAACAGAGTTTTCTTGTCTAACCAAGCAGGGAAGATATGGTTGGCAGATGTCCCAGAACAAGGGTCTGGAGGCACTCTGCAGTTCGACGAGGCGAACCCGTTCCTTGATCTGACCGACGAAGTGCATTTGGATTCCGAGTTTGGGCTCATGGGCATAGCATTTCATCCAAAGTTTGCTACCAATGGGCGCCTCTTTGTTTCCTATAACTGTGATAGAACTCAATCGCCTAACTGTGCTGGTAGATGTTCATGTAACTCTGATGTTGGCTGTGACCCTTCAAAGCTAGGCACCGATAATGGTGCGCAGCCATGCCAATATCAAGTCGTTGTTTCAGAGTATTCCGCAAAAGTCTCATCATCAAATGTTTCTGCGGTACGCATTTGGATACCCACTTCTACGCAAATCTTGATATCAATGTTCTTTGCTTAATCCTAATTTCGTTGTTGATAGTTTCTCATTCCCCAGCTCACAATGCAGCATGTCTGTGAAACGAAAGAAGAATGTCATAGAGTTAACATTTGAATAGCATTCTAATTGCTATTTTATTTTGTAGGCCACATCTGCTAATCCATCAGAGGTTAGCAGGATATTTACAATGGGGCTGCCGTATACAGCTCATCATGCAGGACAAATACTTTTCGGACCTACAGATGGGTATCTGTACTTTATGATGGGGGATGGTGGAAACAAAGGCGATCCTTTCAATTTCTCTCAGAACAAAAAATCTCTTTTAGGAAAAATAATGAGGCTTGACATCGACAACGTGCAAAGTAAGTTTGCACTTGAAATAAGGATCTTATTTTCTTTGCTGTCATATTTGCATCCTGTTGACTCCATCTCATAAAAAAGTTCTGTGTGTTGTTCACTACCATGGTATTTGATTAAGGCTTATTGATATATTTATCAACTGTACAATTTATCATTTCAGGAAATAATTTGAAATCTTAAATTGTGGATGTGTTGTTATTCTTTTTAATGAATGGTGTTATCTTAGCATGGTATTAGCAACGATGCTAAATGAACAGCATACAAACAAAATACAGGAACATATGTGCTGTCGGAATAGTTAATCCTTCAACCCAGGGGGTCCCACTTGGCCCCACACATGGCATCTATGCGGCAAATTATCAGAATCCAGCCAAGTCAAAGAAAATCCTAGCAACTAACCTTGGTCAACGAGTCAAAGTGAGAGTGAAGATAAGAAAATAAGTTAAACGAAGGCCCAACATGATAGAAGCCCACCGTCTTATTATAAAACTCCACCATTGTGAGCTGATGTTTGGTATGTTTGGGTGGTTGTGATTCTTATACTAAATCTCACAAAGTAATTACCAATTTAACACTGGTGGGAATTTTTCCTACTTGGAAGCTAATCGGTTGTTTTCAGCTGTTAGTTGAAGTTATTTTATCAGATGAACGCTGATGTTTCAGAAATGCTATAGATGAAGAGCACATTAGCATGGGTAGTTAACGACACGTCAAAGATTGAACTTTGGATATGTTTTTTTCTCTCCTAAACCCTTCAAATATGTTGTTTTCAGGCCAGAAGCTAATCGGTAACCAGAGCTTGTGGGGTAACTATTCAATTCCAAAGGACAATCCATTTGCTCAAGACAGTGACTTACAACCAGAGATTTGGGCCTTGGGGTTTAGAAACCCATGGAGATGCAGTTTTGATTCTGAGAGGCCTTCCTACTTTTACTGTGCAGATGTTGGGCAGGTACGTCGTGAAGACTACTGGCAACACTTCAGATTTAACTTGCTCGCTGCTCAGTTTTGATTAATGTAGCATGTAGTTAAAGCTGAATTCTACTACTCCCTCCGTCCGGAATTACTTGTTGCAAAAATGGATAAAAATTAATGTATGTAGAATTAAAATACATCTAGACACATCCATTCCACGGACAAGTATTTCCGGACGGATGGAGTAGACGGCACGGTCACGAATTTGTATTATTTCAGATTTATATTGCATTCATTTCTTCGGTACTTTGACTGAATATTATCGTATGACTATCAGACACATGATCAATAAGCCGCCATTTACTGCACAAGAGTTCGACAGTTTCATGTGCTTCCAATATTTATAATTTTAGCATTCCCTGCTCAGCATACACATGTTTCGGCCTTTATCATGGGACATACTTCTGGGTCGACATAAAAACTTCTTTAAACCTCTTAGAATTCTCATATTTTGCGAAGCTTCGTTTTCGTAGTTTGTTTTGTGTAAAGAATGTTTCCCCCATATGCCAGTATGCCACCATATTGCTGAAAGTAGTAGAACGATTTTGATCCATCGGCTGTTTTTTTTACTGTCAATAGTAAATTCAATCCATTTCTCATTGCTGGCTCAGTACAAACCTCTGAACAAACCATAATTTCCTAGGTTGGCCTTGGTCAGAAATTGCATTTGGTCTGCATGTCTGTCTGTCTGTCTAACTCCAATGTTTTCTTACGGGGCACACACACAGGACGCGTACGAGGAGGTAGATTTGATCTCCAAGGGCGGAAACTACGGATGGCGCGCATACGAGGGCCCATACGTCTATCATCCGGAGTGGACACCCGGAGGGAACACATCACTTAGTTCCATAAATGCCATCTTCCCAGCCATGGGCTACAACCATTCTACTGTGAACAAGAACGTTGGGTCTGCATCAATTACAGGTGGATATGTCTACCGTGGGTCTACGGATCCCTGCTTATATGGAAGGTACACTTGTCCTAACACTGTTTTTGAAAGCGTTCCTACAACCTCTCTAACCCACTGCACATGATTCGATGATCTCAGGTACATTTACGCCGATCTCTACGCATCGGCGATGTGGACCGGCTCGGAGGCCCCACCGAGCAGCGGGAACTACACCTCCACCCTGACGCCGTTCAGCTGCTCCAAGAACTCCCCGATACCCTGCGAGACCACCGACGGAGGCCCTCTCCCGTCGTTGGGCTACATATTCTCCTTCGGCGAGGACAACCGCAAGGACGTTCTCGTCCTGGCCAGCAAAGGCGTCTACCGGGTCGTCCGGCCCAGCCTGTGCGGCTTCGCCTGCGCCACCGAGAAGCCGGCAACGACGACGGAGCCGCCTTCGGGCCCTTCATCGTCCCTAGCCTCGGTGACGCGAGAAGGGAAGTTGATGGCTGTAGCCTTGGCCTCCGTTGTATATTCGCTGTACTTTTGAGCTCCATGCGTGTGTAAAATTGCAGTATTTATTTTGGTTGTGCTGTTCCATATTTGAAGCGGGTTGACCTCCGTGCTTCTCTCATGGTACAATCCTCTCCCTGCTGAGCCCCCTTAATGTAGGATTGGTGCGACAGTTCATCACGAAAGTGACGACGAGGACAGCGCCCGTGGATGGACAGTAAAATTGAAAAGAAAATAGTAAAGGAGTTTAAAAACAAAAAATTCACAAGTTTTCTAGGTGATCGGCTATGGATTTTCGGACCAAGGCCCACATTAATTTGCTTAACTGCAACTCTGTGTTTCTTTTGTAAAGTTTGGCATCTCTATCGTGGTGCGAATGAATGAATGTGTTGGGTCCAGGCCGGCTTTGTTTCTTGTGTTGTGAAGCTGCTGCTGCAGCAGACTGCAGTGCTCGTGTTCGGCTAGCCCGTCGCCGTCCGGGCTTGAATGAATTTCTCTTATGCTAATTTAATTGGGTCTGCCTGCCAACGGTTCAGAGGAGACGGGAGGAAGCTCTTGGATTGGTTTGGATTGCTGTAGGCTCTTTGTCTTGCCTGCTGTAGGGGAATCGATGGTTCAACTAACAACCGAATGCCACCTTCGATTCTGCGGTTGGCTCCTGATCCTCGGCTTGCTGCAGCCATCGTGCGGACGTGTTGGGAACCGACACAGAATGGAATCCAATCCAACTTTGTTGGGCGGAAATCTCCTCTTGGCCTGCTCCATCGCTCCCATCTCGTCATCGTCGGCGCATCGCATGCACGAACCAAAGCAAGCGGAATCGAACCAAACGATCGTCAACGTGTAACCTTATGTAACTCTTTGTATGTCTAGCATTTTCATACTCTGATTCTACTAATCATCGCCATCGGATGCCATTATTTTTCGGTGGGTACGTCCTCGGCGAGAGACGGACCATCGCCGGCCGGCGGAGTGATGGCGGCCATGACCGACTAGTCGCCGCGGCATCGTCTAATCATTGGCTTTGAGATTAGTGCTGTCACACGTATAGCCCACACTAACTGCATCTGCATGTAGGGTTCGTCTCCTCTCCCGCCATGCATGATTGCTTCGTCATCCCTTGGTGCTCTCCCACGCTCTCCTCCATGATGCCATTGACCAATCCCACCCTATATAAATAAGCACGAGCCGTCCCTCGGCTCCATCGACCACACTCATGCCCATGTTGAATCGTTGATGTCGTCGTCCTCCTCCTCCATGGACCACGCCGCCGGCCCCTCCGTCCTGCGCTGGCTGCTCTCCGTCTCCGCCGGAGGCCTCTTCGCGCTCTTCATCCTCGTCGCCTCCCCGGTCCCCTTCCCCTCCGCCTCGCTCCTCCTCTCCCCCAACACCGGCCCCGCCTCCGCCTCCGCCTCCCGGCGCTCTCAGCTCCCGCTCTTCGTCGACCCGGCGCTCTCGGCGCAGGCCCGTGCGCCGCCGGCGGCCCCCTCGCCGCCGCGCTTCGCGTACCTGATCTCCGGCTCGGCGGGGGACGCCGGGATGCTGCGCCGGTGCCTGCTCGCGCTCTACCACCCGAGGAACCACTACATCCTGCACCTGGACGCGGAGGCCCCCGACTCGGACCGCGCGGACCTCGCCGCGTTCGTGGCGTCCCACCCGGTGCTCGCGGCGGCGCGCAACGTGCGGGTGGTGGAGAAGGCCAACCTCGTCACCTACCGCGGCCCCACCATGGTGACCACCACGCTGCACGCCGCCGCCGCCTTCCTCTGGGGCGAGGGCCGGGGGCGCGGCGCCGACTGGGACTGGTTCATCAACCTCTCCGCCTCCGACTACCCGCTCGTCACGCAGGACGGTGCGTACCCTCCATCGCCGTGCATGCATGCATGCTCGATCAATCCACATGACATGACATGATCTCGTATATGTTGTGTGCGTGCCGCGCGCAGATATGATGGAGGTGTTCTCGGAGCTGCCGCGCGACCTCAACTTCCTCGACCACACCAGCGACATCGGCTGGAAGGCGTACGTGCTCCAGCTTGACTGGAGGGCCGGTGCAACTTTTGTTACGAGTTTCTAAAGTCCGTCGTGGTTTTCATGCATGGCAGGTTTGCGAGGGCGATGCCGGTGATCATCGACCCGGCGCTCTACATGAAGAAGAAGGGCGACCTCTTCTGGATACCCCAGAAGCGGGAGCTGCCCACCGCCTTCAAGCTCTTCACCGGTACATACGTCTGCTTTTGCCTTGCCTTGCCTTGCCTTGCTGCTGCAGTTAACTCATTTTCTTAACACGATACGATACAGATGCAGACGTTCGTACATAGACACATACGCTCGTACAGACATTTTTATCCCTATAAACAGCACCTCTACAAAACCGAGCCGGCAATGTGGGTGGACGCCACGTTTTCTCCCTAGAACCATGACCATGTCCTCGGCTTTCATAGGCACGTAGCAAATGTCGTTTCCGTTGAGTACGTAGTATTAATAATTTGGATCTTTTTTGAGCTGGTACTTTTTGGGATATTTAGTTGTGTTCTATGGTGTTTGTCGCCGTTTGTGCATGTGTGACACGGCCGTACCTATCCTTGATCTGTCCCCTTAAGCATGCCCGTGTGTGTGCTACTGCTACCAATCAATTTAGTAGGGTCTAATGGCCAGCTTGTACTGTCGGTCACGACATTTCCCAGGGAGAGGAATTGTCTCTTTGCAATATATATCATCGTTCCATTCGTGGCTCGCACATTGGCTACATACGACGTGGTCAAAAAACATGGCCGGTGCGCTGCATGTCTTAAAATGATATGATACTCCCACCGTCCCTTATTACGTGGTCTCCTCGTTTTGCATGATCCGATTTTAATCATACATTTCATATACAATATGTCAAAGTATATGTCATGCTCCCTTCGATCCAAGTGTTGCTGCTTTAATATGAAATTTATTTATGTTTACTTAGTATTAAATTTACGTCACTTATTTTAAGACATAGAGAGTACTAGTCAATTATGTACTTGGTTGGAAATTAGCTACTCCCTCTGTTCACTATTACAACCTTTTTCTGATTCAAACCTATATAAACGCATTTTAGTTTGTATGTCATTCATGTTGATATATTCAAAACATGTGTGAATGAAAGGATCAAGTACAAGCGGCATATTCTTTACGAGATATTTCTCTGTTTGAAATTACTTGTCATGGAAATAAATGTATCTAAATGTATTACAATTTTAGATACATTTATTTTATTTATTTTTATAACAAATAATTTAAGATGGAGGGAATATAACATATGTTTTGTTGACGAAACTAATGTTCAAAGATGATTGTAAATATGGACAAAGGGAGTACCGCGCGCTAGTCCGCTAGACACTAGTACAATTTTATATTTTATACTATATTATTCCTTCTGTATCTAATTAATTATAATCGGAGAGAACTACTCTATCTTTAACACTAGTATTATTTTATATTTTATACACTAGATAGAAGGAGTATATACTACTTCCTCGATCCGTTCCTAAATATAAGACCTTTTAGAGATTCCACTATAAACTTACATACAGATGTATGTAGTCATATTTTAGGATGTAGATTCACTCATTTTGCTCCGTATCTAGTCTATAGTAAAATCTCTAAAAGGTCTTATATTAAGGAACGGAGGGAGTACATTACTACGGCAGAACATCTAGATGGCCGGCCATGCACAACCAAGCACGAAAACAACAAGAACAGCTTGACAACAGCAACTACTCTATTTTTAATCTTTTAGTTCTCAAAAAGTTAATTTTGATTAAGGATGGATGTGCTTGCTGTGTGGCAGGCTCTGCGTGGATGGTGCTATCGAGGCCGTTCGTGGAGTACCTGATCTGGGGGTGGGACAACCTGCCGCGCACGGTGCTCATGTACTACGCCAACTTCATCTCGTCCCCGGAGGGCTACTTCCACACCGTGGCCTGCAACGCCGACGAGTTCCGCAACACCACCGTCAACCACGACATGCACTACATCGCCTGGGACAACCCGCCCATGCAGCACCCGCACCTGCTCACCCTCGCCGACTGGGACGGCATGCTCGCCAGCGCCGCCCCCTTCGCCCGCAAGTTCCGCCGGGACGACCCGGTGCTCGACAGGATCGACGCCGACCTCCTCTCCCGCCCCCCCGGCATGCTCGCCCCGGGCGGCTGGTGCGCCGTTGCCAACCGCACCGGCGGCGACCCGTGCGCGGTTGTGGGGAACCCGGCGGACGTGCGGCCTGGGCCGGGGGCCGCGCGGCTGAAGCGGCTCGTTACGTCGCTCCTGTCGGAGGACAACTTCCGGCCGAAGCAGTGCAAAGTAGCAGTAGTAGAAGAACATACTCCCTCAAAGAAAGTAGAAGAAGATATTCCCTCAAAGAAAGTGGTAGTAGAAGAACATCACTGAAGCGATGGCTCCAATCCATTCTTTCCGGCAGGATGGATGCAATGTACGTATGATGGATGCCAAGTTCTGGTGGAGGTGCATGTTGTCGGAGCTGCCGCGCGACCTGAATCACACCAGCGACATCGGCTGGAAGGCGTACGTACGTGCCCTAGGCTTCTAGCTAGCCTGATTGGATCGAGGGCCATGCATGCAGCGCAGCGGGGGTGTAGGCGCTGTGCTAATACAGTTGGTGTACGGGAACAACTTCCCGTGCTGGACTACTATCCTGTTCAAGAGAGGGTGTAATTACCTCATCAAGTTCTACCTTCCTCCGATTTACTTTTTTTGAGAGAAACTCTTTCTCTATAAAGGATCCGTTCTCGGCAATAAAGGTTTTACCTTCGGATCTAAGATAGAAGGTATACCCAATAGTTTCCTTGGGTATCCTATGAATACGCATTTCTCCGCTTTGGGTTCGAGCTTTTCTGGTTGAAGTTTCTTCACATAAGCATCGCAGCCCCAAACTTTAAGAAACGACAACTTAGGTTTCTTGCCAAACCATAGTTCATACGGTGTCGTCTCAACGGATTTAGACGATGCCCTATTTAAAGTGAATGCTGCAGTTTCTAATGCGTATCCCCAAAATGATAGCGGTAAGTCGGTAAGAGACATCATAGATCGTACCATATCTAATAAGGTGCGATTACGACATTCAGACACTCCGTTGCGTTGCGGTGTGCCAGGCGGCGTCAGTTGTGAAACGATTCCACACTTCCTTAGGTGTGTGCCAAACTCGTGACTCAAATATTCTCCTCTACGATCAGATCGTAGACACTTGATTTTTCTGTCACGTTGATTCTCGACCTCACTCTGAAATTCCTTGAACTTTTCAAATGTCTCAGATTTGTGTTTCATCAAGTAGATATACCCATACCTACTCAAATCATCGGTGAGAGTGAGAACATAACGATAGCCACCGCGAGCTTCAACGTTCATTGGACCACACACATCAGTATGTATTATTTCCAATAAGTCGGTTGCTCTCTTCATTATTCCTGAGAATGGAGTCTTAATCATCTTGCCCATGAGGCACGGTTCGCATGTGTCAAATGATTCAAAATCAAGAGACTCTAATAGTCCATCAGTATGGAGCTTCATCATGCGCTTAACGTCGATATGACCAAGGCAGCAGTGTCACAAGTATGTGGGACTATCATTATCAACTTTACATCTTTTGTGACTCACACTATGAATATGTGTAACATCACGATCGAGATTCATCAAGAATAAACCATTCACCAGCGGAGCATGACCATAAAACATATCACTCATATAAATAGAACAACCATTATTCTCTGACTTAAATGAGTATCCGTCTCGCATTAAGCAAGACCCTGATACAATGTTCATGCTTAAAGCTGATACTAAATAACTGTTGGAAATATGCCCTAGAGGCAATAATAAAATAGTTATTATCATATTTCCCTGTTCATGATAATCGTCTATTGTTCATGCTATAATTGTATTAACAGGAAACAGTAATACATGTGTGAATAAATAGATCACAATGTGTCCCTAGCAAGCCTCTAGTTGGCTAGCTCGTTAGTCAATAGATGATCATGGTTTCCTGATCATGGGCATTAGATGTCATTGATAACGGGATCACATCATTGGGAGAATGATGTGATGGACAAGACCCAATCCTAAGCCTAGCACTAGATCGTATTGTTCGTATGCTAAAGCTTTTCTAATGTCAAGTATCTTTTCCTTCGACCGTGAGATTGTGCAACTCCCGGATACCGCAGGAGTGCTTTGGGTGTATCAAACGTCACAACATAACTGGGTGACCATAAAGGTGCACTACGGGTACCTCCGAAAGTGTCTGTTAGGTTGGTACGAATCAAGATCGGGATTTGTCACTCCGTGTGACGGAGAGGTATCTCTGGGCCCACTCGGTAGAACATCATCATGAGCTCAATGTGACTAAGGAGTTAGTCACACGATGACGTGCTACGGAACGAGTAAAGAGACTTACCGGTAACGAGATTGAACAAGGTATAGGTATACCGACGATCGAATCTCGGGCGAGTTCTATACCGACAGACAAAGGGAATCGTATACGGGATTGATTGAATCCTTGACATCGTGGTTCATCCGATGAGATCATCGTGGAGCTAGTGGGAGCCACCATGGGTATCCAGACCCCGCTGATGGTTATTGGCCAGAGAGGTGTCTCGGTCATGTCTGCCTGTCTCCCGAACCCATAGGGTCTACACACTTAAGGTTCGATGACGTTAGGGTTATAGGGAATTGTTGTACGAGGTTACCGAAAGTTTTTCGGAGTCCCGGATGTGATCCCGGACGTCACGAGGAGCTCCGGAATGGTCCGGAGGTAAAGATTGATATATAGGACGGATGGTTTTGGACACCGGAAGTGTTTCGGGCGTCACCGGTAATGTACCGGGACCACCGGGACCACCGGAGGTGGTCCCGGGGGACCACCGAAGGGGGGCAACGACCCCGGGAGGCTATATGGGCTAAGTGGGGAAGGGAACCAGCCCCTAGGTGGGCTGGTGCGCCCCCCACCCAGCCCATGCGCACCAGAGAAAGGGGGAAGGGGGGAACCCTAGCATAGGTGGGCCTAAGGCCCACCAGAGGGGTGGGCCACCCCTCCTCCCTGCCCTGGCCGCCGCCCCCTCTCCCATCTGGGGCTGCCGCACCCCTTGGGGATGGGAACCCTAAGGGCTGCGCCCCCTCCCTCTCCCCTATATATAGTTGAGGGTTCGGGGCTGTTTGACACACGGTTTTCATCTCTCTCTCGGCACAGCCGTGCTCCTCTCCCTCCTCCTCTCCGCCGGCGCTTGGCGAAGCCCTGCCGGGAGACCTCGTCTCTCCACCGACACCACGCCGTCGTGTTGCTGGACTTCTTCCCCAACCTCTCCCTCCTCCTTGCTGGATCAAGGTGCGGGAGACGTCACCGGGCTGCACGTGTGTTGAACGCGGGGGTGTCGTTGTTCGGCATTAGATCGGAATCGCCGCGAGTACGACTCCATCAACCGCGTTGTAGCAACGCTTCCGCTTAGCGATCTTCAAAGGTATGAAGATGCTCTTACCCCTCTCTCGTTGCTGGTCTCTCCATAGGAAGATCTGAACATGCGTAGGAAATTTTTTGAATTTATGCTACGTTACCCAACAATAACAATTATTAAGGTTTAAAACTAATCCCGAGGGTAGATGTAGAGGTAGCGTGCCGACGGCGATCACATCGACCTTTGAACCATTCCCGACGCGCATCGTCACCTCGTCCTTGGCCAGTCTCCGCTTATTCCGCAGTTCCTGCTTTGAGTTGCAAATGTGAGCAACAACACCGGTATCAAATACCCACGAGCTACTACGAGCGCTGGTAAGGTACACATCTATAACATGTATATCACATATACCTTTAACGTTGCCGGCCTTCTTGTCCGCTAAGTATTTGGGGCAGTTCCGCTTCCAGTGACCCTTTCCCTTGCAATAGAAGCACTCAGTCTCAGGCTTGGGTCCATTCTTTTTCTTCTTCCCAGCATCTGGCTTACCGGGCGCGGTAACAACTTTGCCGTCTTTCTTGAAGTTCTTCTTACCCTTGCCTTTCTTGAAACTAGTGGTCTTGTTGACCATCAACACTTGATGCTCTTTCTTGATTTCTACTTTTGTAGACTAGAGCATCGAGTACAACTCGGGAATGGTCTTTTCCATCCCTTGCATGTTGTAGTTAAGCACAAAGCCTTTGTAGCTTGGTGGGAGAGACCGGAGGATTCTGTCAATTATAGCATCATCCGGAAGTTCGACTCCAAGTGAAGTCAGACGACCGTGTAACCCAGACATTTTGAGTATGTGCTCACTGACAGAACTGTTCTCCTCCATCTTACAGCTAAAGAACTTGTCGGAGATTTCATATCTCTCGACACGGGCATGAGCTTGAAAAACTAGCTTCAGCTTCTGGAAGGAACATCTCATATGCTTCGTGTTGCTCAAAACGCCTTTGGAGCCCCGTTTCTAAATTGTATAACATGCCACACCTAACCAGAGAGTAGTCATCACTCCGCGTTTGCCAGACGTTCAGAATGTCCTGGGCTGCTGCGGGAGCGGGAGGGTCACCTAGCGGCGCATCAAGGACATAAGCCTTTTTAGCTGCTTCAAGGATGAGCTTCAAGTTGCGAACCCAGTCCGCATAGTTGCTACCATCATCTTTGAGCTTGTTTTTCTCTAGGAATGCGTTGAAATTGAGGTTGACGTTGGCCATCTACAATATTTATAAAGACAACTTTTAGACTAAGTTCATGACAATTAAGTTCATTTAATCAAATTAAGTATGAACTCCCACTTAAATCGACATCCCTCTAGTCATCTAAGTGATACATGATCCATGTTGACTAACCCGTGTCCGATCATCACGTGAGACGGACTAGTCACCATGGTGAGCAACTTCATGCTGATCGTATTCAATCATACGACTCATGTTCGACCTTTCGGTCTCTTGTATTCGAGGTCATGTCTGTACATGCTAAGCTCGTCGAGTCAACCTAGGTGTTTCGCGTGTGTAAATCTGGCTTACACCCGTTGTATGCGAACGTTAGAATCTATCACACCCGATCATCACGTGGTGCTTCGAGACAATGAACCTTCACAACAGTGCACACTTAGGGGAATACGTTCTCGAAATTTTAAGAGGGATCATCTTATTATGCTACCGTCGTTCTAAGCAATAAGATGTAAAACATGATAAACATCACAATGCAATCATATAGTGACATGATATGACCATTATCATCTTTGCTCTTTCGATCTCCATCTTCAGGCATCGCATGATCATCATCGTCACCGACGTGACACCATGATCTCCATCATCATGATCTCCATCATCGTGTCTCCGTGAAGTCGTCACGCCAACTACTACTATCACTACTACTATAGCTAACCGTTAGCAATGAAGTAAAAGTAGTAAGCACATGACGTTGCATCTCATACAATAAATTAAGACAACTCCTATGGCTCCTGCCGGTTGTCATACTCATCGACATGCAAGTCGTGAAACCTATTACAATAACATGATCATCTCATACATCATACATGCAACATCACAACTTTGGCCATATCACATCACATGTCAAACCATGCAAAAACAAGTTAGACGTCCTCTAATTGTTGTTGCAAGTTTTACGTGGCTGATTTGGGTTTCTAGCAAGAACGCCTTCTTACCTACGTGACAGCCACAACGATGATATGCCAAAGCTATTTACCCTTCATAAGGACCCTTTTCATCAAATCCAATCCGACTAGAGTAGGAGAGACAGACACCCGCTAGCCACCTTTATGCACGGTATGCATGTCTGTCGGTGGAACCAGTCTCACGTAAGCGTACGTGTAAAGTCGGTCCGGGCCGCTTCATCCCACAATACCGCCGGAAAAGAATAAGACTAGTAGCGGCAAGCAAATTGACAAATCATCGCCCACAACTTTTGTGTTCTACTCGTGCATAGAATCTACGCATAGAAAACCTGGCTCGGATGCCACTGTTGGGTTACGTAGCATAAATTCAAAATTTTCCTACGCATATTCAAATCTTCCTATGGAGAGACCAGCAACGAGAGAGGGGTGAGTGCATCTTCATACCTTTGAAGATCGCTAAGCGGAAGCGTTGCTAGAACGCGGTTGATGGAGTCGTACTCGCAGCGATTCCGATCTAGTGCCGAACTACGGCACCTCCGCATTCAACACACGTGCAGCCCGGTGACGTCTTCCGCACCTTGATCCAACAAGGAGGAGGGAGAGGTTGGGGAAGAACTCCAGCAGCACAACGTTGTGGTGTCGATGGAGAGACGAGGTCTCCCAGCAGGGCTTCGCCAAGCACCGGCAGAGAGGAGGAGGAAGAAGGGCAGCGCTGCGCCGAGGGAGAGGGAGAAGTCTGTCTCCCAAGGGCCAAAACCCCTCTCTATTTATAGGAGGAGGGGGAGGGGGTGCGCCACCCCTATGGTTCCCCCCTAGGTGGTGCGGCAGCCACCAGATGGGAAAGGGGGCGGCGGCCAGGGTGGGAGGGGGTGGCGCACCACCTGGTGGGCCTAAGGCCCACCTGTGCCTAGGGTTTACCCCCCTTCCCCCTCCCGTGCGCATTGGGCTGAGTGGGGAGGCGCACCAGCCCACCTAGGGGCTGGTTCCCTCCCCCACTTGGCCCACCTTACCTCCCGGTGCCGTTGCCCCCCCCCCTTCGGTGGACCCCCGGGGCCACCTCCGGTGGTCCCGGTACGTTACCGGTGATTCCCGAAACACTTCCGGTGTCCGAAACCATCCGTCCTATATATCAATCTTTACCTCCGGACCATTCCGGAGCTCCTCGTGACGTCCGGGATCTCATCCGGGACTCCGAACAACTTTCGTAACCTCATATAACAATTCCCTATAACCCTAGCGTCACCGAACCTTAAGTGTGTAGACCCTACGGGTTCGGGAGACAGGCAGACATGACCGAGACACCTCTCTGGACAATAACCATCAGCGGGGTCTGGATACCCATGGTGGCTCCCACTTGCTCCACAATGATCTCATCGGATGAACCACGATGTTAAGGATTCAGTCAATCCCTTATACAATTCCCTTTGTCTGTCGGTATAGAACTTGCCCGAGATTCGATCATCGGTATACCAATACCTTGTTCAATCTCGTTACCGGTAAGCCTCTTTACTCGTTCTGTAGCATGTCATCGTGTGACTAACTCCTTAGTCACATTGAGCTCATGATGATGTTCTACCGAGTGGGCCCAGAGATACCTCTCCGCCACACGGAGTGACAAATCCCGATCTCGATTCGTACCAACCCAACAGACACTTTCGGAGGTACCCGTAGTGCACCTTTATAGTCACCCAGTTACGTTGTGACGTTTGATACACCCAAAGCACTCCTACGGTATCCGGGAGTTGCACAATCTCACGGTCGAAGGAAAAGATACTTGACATTAGAAAAGCTTTAGCATACGAACAATACGATCTAGTGCTATGCTTAGGATTGGGTCTTGTCCATCACATCATTCTCCCAATGATGTGATCCCGTTATCAATGACATCTAATGCCCATGATCAGGAAACCATGATCATCTATTGACTAGCGGGCTAGCCAACTAAAGGCTTGCTAGGGACACTTTGTGATCTATTTATTCACACATGTATTACTGTTTTCTGTTAATACAATTATAGCATGAACAATAGACGATTATCATGAACAAGGAAATATGATAATAACCATTTTATTATTGCCTCTAGGGCATATTTCCAACAAATATTGTGTCGGGTCATTTCCTTCTTCTTCGAGACTTAGCCTTTTTTCAACTGGCACCATCATGACATCACCTTGCTTACCCCTAGCGTTGGTGTGTCATCATGGCAAATCTTTTTCTGGTAGGTGCGGGAATCAAGGCGTCTTCGTAGCCACGAATTACTGCAACAACGCATTTTTCATCGTGCCGCTTCGGGTTCCCCTTCCTTATAAATAGACATCGAGGGCACGAGATTCATTTTTTACCATCTTCTTCCTCTTGCCTCAAGAGCTACCATCAAGTCCATTGGCGTTCTTCAGTCGCGAGCGAGTTCGTACCCGTGCCAACGTCATTGGAGCTCATTTGCCTTGCATGCGGTCCTTCTCTCGAGCACAACCGCCACTCATTCTCCTCTGCTTGAAGCCTCGTAAGTCCCCATTAATTTTCTTTAGGTCATCGCCGTTCTTCTATCTCATTGGAGTTCATAGGGTTTCGTCGGAGACCTTAGTCGTAGATCCAGTAACCCCTCGTAAATAACACGTAGTTTGGCCTTTATTGCCTTCATACATTTTGGCAGATCCACAGTAATCGTCTCATAAGGTACTGTAAATTTTTCATCCTCGCCTTCTCCGCTAGTCTTTTAGAGCATTTATTTTCCTTTTCCCATGTTTATTAGGTCCATCTGCTCTTGTCTTTCTAGGGAAAACTGTTTTCATTCATGAAAAAATTGCCAAGTCCCTCACGCTATATGTTTTGCCACTGGCCAGCTTATGTAATCGCTGGCTCATCTTGTCACCTGTTATGTTGGCTCATCTCATAATGTTGATTCATTCAAAACACCGACTTATCCTGTTGTGTCGACTTATCTGTATGTCTGGCTTATTTATTTAATCTCTTGATTTTCAGTAAATCTTTGTGAGAATTTTTAATGGCGCCGAAGAACAGAAAAGCCTGTGGCTAGGTCAGATCGCAAGTGTCAGTACTCACGCTAGAGAACCTTGTAAGTTAAGGTCTTCTGTCGGCTCAAGCTGAAATCGACTGTCGGACACCTGAAGAAGAATCTTTCCCTCAACCTGATCAAGGGGAAGTTATCGTTTTTACGGATCACGTGCAGAGAGGCTTTCGACCGCCCGGTCAAAGTTCTTCGGAGACCTGCTCAATTTTTTCAATCTTAGGCCACAGGATATTGGCCCTAATTCCATGACCAACATTTGCTAATTTCAAGTCCTTTGTGAAGTATATCTTCAAATTGAGCCAAACGTCACTCTTTTTTGGGAATTCTTCTATATCAACAATCAGACTGAAGTAAAAAAAAATTGGCCCCAGTATAGAACTTGGTGGAATTTCTATCCAAAAAAGGAAGAATAGTGCCTTTCCTGAAACAAAACTGGCGAGTCATCCCAAGGGCTGGAATAAAACTTGGTTTTATTGCAAGAACACTGCTCCTCAGGGCCAGAATCCCTTGTCGGGTTACAGACTGGAGTGTCTTAGTGCCACAAGTGAATTTTCGGGATGGCCAATTGATGAAGAGAATAAACAATTGGCGCCCATACTTTTGAGATTAAGAGCTTTAAACGCTCATGGCCTCATGGAATCGACTTGATCGAGTGCTGGATAAGATGGCAGATCCAACCCTTTAGTTTAAGGGGCGACTTGATGTGTAACTACACTGGTGAGCCGGCTGACGTGCAACGTTTCATTCAAAACAATCTGTCGAGTGGCTTGGGCAGAACCGAAGGTTTTTGAAAACTAGGTGTAAAACTGACGAATGGGACACACTAGGGGCACAAAATTAATTACCCCTATGCTCTTTTTTTCTAAATGATTTAGCTCTTCTCTTAGACTTCTCCTTCCTTTTATAGCATTCCCAAAGGAATTAGACCCCCACCCATTGAATTTTTTCTTAAATATTTTGGTTTCAAATTTAAAATATCAATAGGGTCTCCGGAATTCACATGTTTCCACCATATGTTTGCAACCAGGGAAGGAAAGTCAGGATGTTCCAACCAATTCAAATCAAATCTATATTCTCATGTATGCCCAGGAGCATGAATAATATCATCAGTGTTAAGTAGCAGGGAACAGTGGTCTGAAATTTTGTTGACCAATTTCCTAACAAAAAGTAAAAGGAAAATCCCTTCCCCAAGAGCTAGACATAAGAATTCTGTCCAGTTTCTCAAGAGTGGGGTTTTGCTGTTTATTGGACCAAGTAAAAAAGGCCACAGTTCCTATCTACTTCTCTCAAACAAAAAGTATTGATGATAGAGTTAAAAAGTTCAGAAAAGTGACCCAGTAGGATACTGCTTTCTTATTTTTGTCACCAGCATGTCTTAGGATATTGAAATCCCCTCCCACATATAATGGGCAATCTATATTGTTACAAAAACCAGAGAGTTCAGCAGTAAGGAATTCCACTTTAAATTCTTCATGGGCAGAAATTCTCCAGTATCTAGCGACATGCATAATTATATCATAGGCAAGAAAAAATGTCGCGTCTGTCTGTATCAGCAAGCCTTACATCCGTTACAGCATTTACGCTTGAAGATTGTTCTTCATGGAAAAGCTAACTCAGACTTGTCACTGTACTCTGTTGCGATAGACTGAATTTTGTCAATTTGATCTACATACATGCAGCGACCGACCCTGAGAGTGAGAGGAATTCCAATATGACTTCTTCCAAGAGGTCAGCATGTAACATGGTGGCTATCTGGTTGCCCACTGTATATATGTCATCACCAAGTTCCAGCCAGTTTGGATCCAGAACCTTGTCATCAGGATGCCCTATCGCCAGCTCCTCCTGCTGCCTGACCATCATTTGCCAAACCTTCTCCACAGGCCCTTCAGGGCCCCAGATAGGCATGCACTGTCTGGTAGAAGTCATCAGCCATGGGTGTATACTGGTGCAAGGTGCAAGGACGTCGGAGAGAACGGAATTTGCAAGATCAAACATGAGTCTCCTCTCTGGCTTTGGCCATGAAGTGATTTTGGTGTACTTGCTCTCAAGCCTCTCAAAGACTTGGGGAGCAACAGGGAAACTAGATGAGTGCCATGACTTGCACAAGAGCTGCCAGTCAGTTGAAACTATCATACCAGAGCTTATAAGAATATCAAGGAGATATGAGAAGTCCCTGTCCTCCTCAACCAGAAATGCTTCCATAGATTTGTAAGAAGAATCATTGCCATCATCACTCGACATGGAAGAAACTTCAGGTTCATCTCGGAATCGACGATGGTCTATTCTTGTCTCCACATCTGAGGTCAATAAAGAAATTCCAGTTAATGAAATGCATGATGCAAAAAATTTGTAAACATATATTTTGTGCAGTTCACGTAAATCGCTGCACTCCTCACCTTTTTAGCATACTAAAGAAAGAGTGATTTAAAACTCAACTGAATTATGCACCTACATTCTTTGTTTGAATGGCATGTTGCAATGTGTGAGTTAGCAATAATGTTTATCAGATGCGGTGTCGTAAATATTTAGCTTCATTTAATGATTGTTTGTATAACTTTGCAGTTTAGGAGAGCTGGCAATGTATAAAAACACACAGGCACTAGTCTATATATGCACTACAGCCTTGTATATTGTTGTAAAGGGACAAATGAATGTCTTACTGGGCATGTCTTGCAAGTCATTCTTGAAGAATCCAGAACAGCAACTGTCTTCATCAGTTGGGGGCTGTAGAATGGACACTGGGCTCGGCTGCTCAAACTCTTCCAATCCTTTACGAGACTTTGCCAGATCATCATGATTAGAAATAGATACGGATTCATAGCCATGACACTGCAAAGGCGTTGCTGAAACCTAAAAAGATAGGGAAACGACTTGAAGAGCTGTACACCATAAACTTAAGCTTCATGGTATCAGCATGAAGGGGATTTAATACTCTAAAGTTGTCAACAGCTGAAAGTTGCATTACAGTCTACATAGTTAGTGGAGAAAATAATGAAGTTTAAATATGATAACAAGTGTTCTACTACAGTGGAACAATGTACATATGATACCATAAAAAAAGAACTTAGGAAACATATTAATGTTAAAGCCAAAATATCATGAATTGTGTACAATGCAGGATCAATAACTGAAACAGTCTCGTTACAATGATTCTGAGTGAGTGAATGAGTTCACAGAGTTCTTTTATCTTGTCAGAAAACACTTGATTTTGTTTTCTAAGGACAGAAGAAACACCATCCTCGTGATAATAAGAAAATTATGAAAGAGGGTATGATTCAAAGCAGCAGCTGAAAACTTATTATTGCAGAGGAATTGGAATATTTCTATGTTAACAGTAGAACTTTTTCCCTATTTCATTCTTGATTAATTGAAACAACAGAACAGTATGCAACATGCAAGAATATTATGATAGTTCTACTTTGCTAAATTCATGGCGCAAAAAGTTCAGACCTTCTGTTCCCTAGGTAATTGCAATTGAAACGTAGAAGGCACAGTTTCAGCAGGCTCGTGGATTAAGCCCTCATCTGTCGCGAACAATACTCTCTCATTTGTGCAGTCTGAAGTTGAAACATTATCAGATAGACGCCATGAATGACAGCTGGAATCATCAAGAGAAGGAGAAGCAGGTCTCCGCTGCTCCAAGGCAAGACTTTTTACAGCAGAAGCATTCCTTAAGTTATTTTGCCTCCCGCTGGCAATTTGCTTGAGCCTTCGTTTGGACAGAAAAGAATCAAAGGAAACCTTGCCATTGTTGTAACTAACTGAAGGATTTGGGAAAATTTCACTGTTAGGAGACCCTTCGCTGGAAGAACTCCTGTCCAATGAGGTGTGAAGAGACAGTGGAGTTCCATGCTTTGGTAAAACTATATAGCATCCTTCCTTGTTCTGGCCTTTGCCCTGGTCAGGTTTATTGTGTTGAATCTGAGCATGCGGGTTCAAATTTTTCTTTACCCTCTCTGAATCAGATAAAGCAAACATCTGTGCAAGAGTTCTCGATCTGACATCACCTTCATCATATTTCCAAGGTAAGCTACTTGTCGATGACTTGTTGTTTTGCCTGGAGTTAATGTCACCGCCAGAATACATCTGAAATGATCCGGTGCTATTCATATCTACGACGTTGAATTGATCAAATGATGGCTCCTCTCCCTTTGAGTATCTTTCTCTTTTTATTCTAGCCACATTAACAGTATCTAAAAGATGTTCTGAAACTCTCTCATTGCTCATCACAACAGACTCAGCCAGCTTCTTCTTCCTATCTCTCCTGGAATTCCAACTGTCATGAGAGAGCAACGGCATGGAAAAAGAGTTCTCTGGATCATGGCTGTTTCCCAAGCCAGGCTCCAGAACAACAATGTTGTTGAAATCTCCGTAATTCCCTCTCGACAGTTTTTTTATATCTTTAAGTGAGGAATTAGCTAAACCCACAGGATACTTCCAGAAAGTGCCTGCAGTATCTTTCTGATGCTGATTATTTGGGGAATAATTCACATTGCGGGGGTACTTCTCAAACAAAGGATTGTCTATTTCAAGTGGGTTCAAGCGATCTAAACCCACGTCATTATCAAATGTTCCATCACAATAGGGAGACTTTGACGGCATAAGCTTTTTAAACTTCATTGCGCTCCTCTTCAAGCTTGGCAGCCCTTTAGGGCAATGATATGGCATCTCTTTTGTGGAAGTCTCCGGTAGCTCCTCCGACACTTCAAAGACATCCTTGAACTGCTGATGTCTTCTATGGGCTACAAAAGTAGGTGGCAATACGTCAATTCCCATTAGTTTTGCTACCACACTGGGGGATGACCGTCTTTCCTCCAATTCTTTCAGTACATCCTTCCCAACAAGTAGTTTGGCTGGACAGCTGCTAATCCTTTGTGGCTTGCACTCCTTATATCGATGCCCAAGCTATAGACAATTTCCAAGATAAAAAGGAAAAAAAAAAGTACTTCAGAATTTGGTTGTTCACAAGATATAACTATGGAACCATTCAGTATCAAGAGAATTTTAATGAACAGAAGGAAGTAACTCACTGAAATCTGTTCCATCTTGAAGAGTGACTATATGGAAAATCAACTAAGAGGAGAGATTCTGATATTCGTCGCAAGTCAAGTGCTTTGTGCCTGCATATATACATGGAACATGTGAAAAAATCTGATAATTATACCTTTAACGAAGATTTAAAGAATGCACAAAAGATGGAGAGATAAAACTAACACATAGTGGCACTCGAAGTCTTTGATTTTTCTGCATTAAACAAATCCTAAATGTGACTAGAAACTTGTCGTCACCGTGAAATCGATATTATCAACTTACTTAATTAGGAAATCTACTCGTCATCTATCTCCGAGCTTCCCATTGCTCCCCAATGCCATGTCAGAACTCAGACTATACTACACAAACGCAACGACATAACTCTGCGCTTGGAGCATGGTGAGAAAGCACAGTAAGGCGGCGCAAACATAGGCTATATACAGCATGCAGAGTAGATCTGTATATATGAAGAGATATTATTTGCGTAAAGGAATCAATTAAAAAGCCAGTACGTCAAATTATGACATACTAACAACTCAACTCCAAAAGACATATACAAACTCCAACATTGTGATGTTGTCTTGTAGGCGAGGGACACTAAAAACGACAGTATAGACCGTACGTAAGTAAAGCAAGACAAAAAGGGGGTAAAAGTGCTGAACTAGATATAGATACTGAATATACCTTTCCAGGTGCGGCATCAGAAAGCCTCTTTACGAGAAAGCGGCATTCTCTGAGGAAATAGATTAATGCGCCGGAGAAAACAACGGTTCTAAACTGGACAGATTAAACTAGGCGTGTGTGTGGCTTGTGAGCTTATCAAGTGCAATTGCTCTTTGTTGGGTGTTGTGTGCGTGGCTCTAGATCGATCTTGAAATGGAGTACTAGTACATCGTTGGAGAATACAGTAGTAATTTTCAGAAAGAGCGACTGTCAGTTGCTGTGAATGGATATTTGAGAGAGAAACGAGTTTTGTTAACAAATAATCAAAGCCCAAAGTCCTCACTCACCTCAGTTTCAGATCTGAGAAGCCCCAAAGCAGATTCGCTCCTAACCGGACGCGGGGCTTCCTCGCGGCACCGCGGTGGCCACAGAGCAATGGCTCGGCCAGCCACCAAAGAAACGCCCCCGAAAAGAAAAAACCAAAGCCGCCGCCGCGACGAACGGTTGCCCAGACGACGGTCGCCGCCGGAGACGGGGGAAATGGCGCGGCGTGGGGGAGCAAGGCGAGATCTTTCTGGGGGAAAATGCGCGCGGGCTTCCGGGAGGAATCGCCTCGGCGACGCAGCTCCTTGTCTCTCGTCTCCGGTGCTTCTTTTTTCCCTATCTCGGTTGGATTTGGGGAGAGGAGGAGGAGGACGAGCAGCGCAACGGCGCGGCGCGGGACCTGAAGGCCGAATGGTACTGGACGGATCAGGAATTTAATTGGCGGCGTTAGATGAACTAATTAAATGCTACGGCCGAGCCGGAATTTACTAACGTCACGTGGCCGCGTACACAGATCCCCGTCAATCTCTCTCTCAAAGGATACCGATGACTGCACCGTGTTACTGTGGATCCCAACCGATACCATGCAAAGAAAGAAGAGAAAAAGAAGGAACAAGACGTGTGATTTTCGCGGCGGCTCTTTCCCAGGACGGCGCCAGAGGTGCCGTACGTGGCTGGTCTCTCGTTCTTGGCTAGGGTCTCGGCCTTGCGGCAAGTCGGTGCAGGCTTCATGAGCTGGTGTACATGTATATTGCTTGCACGCCATGAGGTCATCCACTGCTTTAATTGTTTGCGTACAGCTTTCCTGATGGTGCTTAGGGAACTTGGTTGTTGATCGGAGTTGAAGACAACTTTGAAGTTGTTGAAGCTTTTTTTTGTCTTGGTGCAGTCATTAGTAGAAAAAAGGCTTTTAGGCCGGGTTTGGTTGGGCCGTTAGTAATCAACCGGGACTAATGCTAGCCCCGGTTCGGCCCTAAACCGGGACTAATAGCCTTCCACGTGGCGGGGCTGGGAGCGAGGAGGGGAGGGGTATTAGTCCCGGTTCGTAATCGTTGTTTTTGTTTTTTGTTTTGAGTAATTATTGGGTTTAGGGTTTTGCACTAAATTGGATGGGCTATTTTGCTGTTCCCTATTTTCCCATTTATTTGTTACATATATATTGCACATCGTCACGAATATATTACCCCGTCTCATACGTCGTGCTTTCTCGAACATATTTACAAAATGTAGCCACGAGTTACATGCACATATATGCATCTTTTTTACACTACATTATTTCATATCATTTTCATCGAATGGCAATAGTATTCTAATCGATCATCTAACAACTCATCATCATTTTAATCATATACCAAGTTGTCATATGATACACATAAAATAAAACATAGAAACATCATAATATATAGTCATCATATGCATGCATCATAATTGATCATGTCAAGTAATCATATAAACCAGAATAACTTGTCTCTCATAAGACCTAGTCCTCGCTCATAGATATAATTTCATAAAACAGAATAACACATATGTCTCCATGATGAATCACAGAGATCCAACGGTCTCCGGCTTGTGGCTTGCGAACCTTCTTTATTTCTCTCCATGCTTCAATTTGGAGCCTTTTTTATCTTGATTTGAGGTTACTCGAGTATGGAGCATCGAACTCAGCCCTCAGCGGGCTTCTAATTTTCATTTGACCTTCTGGGAGCATAATCAGAGGCACTACATCATGTGACAGTTGCTGTTGAAGAACATAATAATAACCTAGTTAGCAATGTAATCAACACCATTTATGCAATAGTAGAGCGTACCCTACTTAGGAAACTCTTACCAAGATATTTCGGCGAATGTCATCCGGCCTCAACCTATGCACCAGTGGCATGTAAAATGTATAATTTGACCAATTCCAAAATTATACGGGAAGGTATCCCTAGAAACCAGAACACCAGCAACAAGAAAGTGAAGAAGAACATCCTTCTCCTCGCAAGTTAGATGTGATCCATACGTGTAGTGTGTCGTGTCAATTAATTTCCGTAATTCAGTCGAAGCAACAAATAAGCTGTAAATTATAATTTAACAAAATATGGATGAACATCAACTATTTCTAAATATAAATGCAAATTACTTGACAAATATGGTTGAGAAACTCACATGAAGGTAAAACAGGAAGCATATCATCGACAACCACCCAAATTTTGTAATAATTTAATGTTTCAAAAATACTTAAAAATTTTGTAAATGTCCACAAGATATGAGTATAACTTGTTAAAACATCAAATTTAATTTTGTAATAAACATAGAGAAACAAAAAAAATTCCAACATGAATAGTATCAGAAAAAGACAACAACTAAAATGACATTATTCAGACCTAAATTTGTCTTTGTTGTGTCTCTATGTGTATTTGAATTCGGACATGTATTTGTTTTGGATTGTAGGCACATATATCGAGAGCATAAATGGATTTCTTTAAATCTATTAGAAATTTTAATTCCTTTTTTTTGGAATGGTGTCCTTGGATTACCATGACGACTTGAAAGATGCTTTGGCTTAGTAAATATAGATCAGATAAGATGTATAATTACCAAGGAGCAGTTTTCCGATGTCTAGACATTCATTAGTATATGGGTTTGTTAGCCTATCTTCTATTGTACTACTATTTATTATTTGCATATGAGCCTATCTTGTACCAAACTGGAGTATATATTGTACTAGTAATAATATTATTTTTGTAGATCTGTCCATTGTATATTAATTTAAACATTATTTTCTTGATCAATAGTACACCTTGAGCTCTAAACAGTTCCACACAATGTGGGCATTGAACCATTCAAAACGACCACATGTGCTACGATCATTCAAAGGACAATTTCATGATTCACTATTGGTCCGGCAACTAATTATTCTCTTAAGCCTAAGAGTCCATACACCTGCAAACTTAATTATGGTATTAAACACCACATGATATGTAAATTGCGAGAGGACTCTCTTACTACATAATACAATTCTTGTAAGAAATCTAAACCTCTGTGTGTAGTTATTTTCAGGATCAAACAATTAGATCAACTTTTGCGATGAATATTTACAATAATATGTGTATAACTTGCTAAAAACTTCAAATTCAATTGGAAAATAAATAGAGAGAAAAACAGGTTGACACCAACTATTTCTAAATATAAATGCAAATTACTTGACAAATATGGTTGAGAAACTCACATGGAGGTAAAACAGGAAGCATATCATCGACAACCACCAAAATGTCGATGGTGCCTGGCATATTATCTTCAGGACGAAGATCGAAGGTGATTTCCATACCCTGCTGAAATCCATATGCCTTGCAAAGATCTTCCCACTTTGGGCACCCAAATTATGTTTGAAAAACTGAATTAAATACTTTGATATCAAATGTGTGACCATGTATAGTCCTCAGGTTAGCGCTTCTCGTCTCAATTCTCTCATGGTCTCCGAAACCGAGCCTCTCCAACACATATCTTCTTGCATGGCAAGGGAGGAACATATCTCCATTCTCGTCAAGCTTCATGCTGAAGAACCTACCGTCTCGCAGGTGAGGCGTGTCGCACATACCCCGACAGTCTCCGCAATATTCACACTCCCAATATCCATGGTCAGACTTTTCCTGTTTTAATGTGGTAAATGTGTGTAAAAACAGGATTTTATGCATTATATTGAACAATCTATATATCGAAAGAATTGAACATCTATATATATATATAAACATAGCTAGCTAGGCCACTCGGACATTCCGACAAAACTTAACACAATTTAGCAAGCAAAAGTGAGAAACTAACTACTGTTTTATGCATTATATTAACACCAACAAAATGATATATTTGTAGGTTGGTGAAATATGTATGTGCCCTTTTTTGCTCTCCAAAATTTAAATAAGTTGTTTGAAATCATTTGTTGTCTAATTCAAACCTAATGTGCCTACTTACATGAAATTTACAAACAGGATTTTTTTCCTTCTTTCTAGTTAGCCCATCAAAAGATCTTCAACAAACATATACATCTTGATTTTCTTATTAACATATGCATCTCAATTTCCATTATTTCAATTTGTTCTAGCTTGAACTGATGGCCCTAAAATCTAAATGACAGCAGCCTTGGGGTGCCTAGAGCGGGAGGGGAGGGGGCGGCGGCACCTGGAGGGAGTGGGCTTACCGGAGCGGGATGGGGAGCGAGGGGGCCGGCCGGCTTACCAGAGCGGGAGAGAGGAAGGGGCTTACCATGGGAGGGGAGGGGCGGCGGCGACGGCGAGGGAGGCGGCGGCGACAACGACGACATTGACGGCGGCGGGGAGGAGCGCGGAGACGGCGACGGCGTGAGGGAAGAGTCAGCATCGAGGGTTTCGTCCGCGTCGCGCGCGAGAGGAGGAAGAAGAGCTGGAAACCGCGATTTGGACATCACAAATTTCCAACTACCGCCTATATAGGCGGAGCTTTGGTCCCGGGCCGAGCCACGACCCGGGACTAAAGACGGGTCGTGGCTCGACCCGGGACTAAAGGTGGTCTTTAGTCCCGGTTCGAGCCACGAACCGGGACTAAAGATCTTGGGCTGGCGGCATTCCAAAGTTTAGTCGCACCTCGCTTGTCGAGAGGAGCCGCGACTGGTTTATAAGCCCCATTGTCCCAACAGTGTCGAGCTCCTCTCCAAAGCAGGCTTACGGGCCTAAACGCACTGTAAATTTAAAAATTGAAAATATATGTGAAATTATAGACAAAATTCAACATAAATTCAAAGTGAGGTCACTTTGAATTTAGCTTGAATTTTCTCTATAAATTCTCATATAGTTTCAATTTTTTCCATTATTTTTGTTTTGTTCTTTGCTTTAATTATTTTGTTTTTTTCTACTTACACCGAAATATTTAGTTTTAAAATTTTAATTATTTAAAATTTGTGAAAAACTTTACTTTCATTTTTTGCTATTAAAGATTTTTTTCTCTTCAATTTTAGTTTTCTATTAAAGATTTTAACCAAAAAACTTTATGAAAATTCTTTTGAGTTGATTTTTTTTGTTTCTTTTTAGTTAATGTTTTACTTAATTATTTTTAACAAATAAGCACTTTGATAATTTTAGTTGATTATTTTTAATTCATTCATTTTAGTTAATGTTTTAGTTGATTCTTTTTATCTGACTCTTTTTTTGTTTTCTATTAAATATTTTCACAAATTTTCAACAATTTATGACTTCATTTGGTATTTTTCGTGCATTTACTTTTTTTAAGCTAGTTGACCCTGAAATTGAGAGGGTTACGACAAAAACTAGATGCACTTCGTGTACAAAACGGACAATCTCTCTCGAAGTACAAGGGTTTCGAACGAGAACTCATATGTTATAAAGGGATTTCATTTTTTTAAACTTATTTGAACTCCATACTTTTTGTGTGTTCAAAATGCACCATTCAAAGACACATCACAAAATTTCAACGATTTCTGACTTCATTTGGTATTTTTTTCGTGCATTTACTTATTTTTTGAGCTAGTTAACCCTGAAATTGAAAAGCACTACAAATGAACTCTGAAAATGTTCAAAGTTGTCATGGTATCATCATTTCACCCACATAGAATGTGCTAAAAAGTTGAGAGGGTTACGATAAAAACTGGTTGCAGTTCGTGTACAAAACGGACAATTCTCTCTCGAAGTATCAGGGTTTCGAACGAGAACTCATCTGTTACAAAGGGATATCATTTTTTGAAGTTATTTGAATTCCATACTTTTTGTGTGTTAAAAATGCACCAATTAAAGACACATCATAAATTTTCAACAATTTCTGACTTCATTTGGTATTTTTCGTGCACTTACTTATTTTTTTGAGCTAGTTGACCCTAAAATTGAAAAGCACTACAAATGAACTCTGAAAATGTTCAAAGTTGGCATGGTATCATCATTTCACCCACATAGCATGTGCTAAAAAGTTGAGAGGGTTACGATAAAAACTGGATGCACTTCGTGTACAAAACGGACAATCTCTCTCGAAGTATGAGGGTTTCGAACGAGAACTCACTTGTTACAAAGGGATTTCATTTTTTGAACTTATTTGAACTCCATACTTTTTGTGTGTTTAAAATGCACCATTCAAAGGCAAATCACAATATTTCAACAATTTCTGACTTCACTTGGTATTTCTCGTGCATTTACTTATTTTTTTGTACTAGTTGATCCTGAAATTGAAAAGCACTACAAATGAACTCTGAAAATGTTCAAAGTTGGCATGGTATCATCATTTCACCCACATAGAATGTGCTAAAAAGTTGAGAGGGTTACGACAAAAACTGGATAAACTTCGTGTACAAAACGGACAATCTCTCTCGAAGTATCACGGTTTCGAACGAGAACTCATCTGTCACAAAGGGATTTCATTTTTTGAACTTATTTGAACTCCATACTTATTGTGTGTTCAAAATGAACCATTCAAAGGCACATCACAAATTTTCAACAATTTCTGACTTCATTTGGTATTTTTCGTGCATTTACTTATTTTGTTTTGAGCTGGTTGACCCTGAAATTGAAAAGCACTACAAATGAACTCTGAAAATGTTCATAGTTGGCATGGCATCGTCATTTCACCCACATAGCATGTGCTAAAAAGTTGAGAGGGTTGCGACAAAAACTGGATGCACTTCGTGTACAAAACGGACAATCTCTCTCGAAGTATCAGGGTTTCGAACGAGAACTCATCTATTACAAAGGGATTTCATTTTTTTGAACTTATTTGAACTCCATACTTTTCGTGTGTTCAAAATGCATCATTCAAAGGCACATCACAAATTTTCAACAATTTCTGACTTCATTTGGTATTTTTCGTGCATTTACTCATTTTTTGAGCTAGTTGACCCTCAAATTGAAAAGCACTACAAATGAACTCTGAAAATGTTCAAAGTTGGCATGGTATCATCATTTCACCCGCATAGCATGTGCTAAAAAGTTGAGAGGGTTACGACAAAAACTGGATGCACTTCGTGTACAAAACGGATAATCTCTCTCGAAGTATCAGGGTTTCGAACGAGAACTCATCTGTTACAAAGTGTAACGCCCAAGATGCGATCCTATCCTCAATTTGGCACGAGGTCTTCGTCAGGTGTAGAAGCGCATCTCGTCGTTTCGCAAGAATGGATATCGTTACAAGTACATGTACTGAAAAGAAGAGATATATGGAATTGGCTTACACTTGCCACAAGCTACATCAGAGTCACATCAGTACATTACTTAAACATCATGAAGAAGAGCAGGGTCCGACTACGGACGAAAACAAACGAGAAAAGAAAACGACGTCCATCCTTGCTATCCCAGGCTGTCGGCCTGGAAGCCATCCTAGATCGATGAAGAAGAAGAATAAGCAACTCCAAATGAACAATCAACGCGCTCGCGTCAACTACCTTTACCTGTACCTGCAACTAGTGTTGTAGTAATCTATGAGCCACAGGGGACTCAGCAATCTCATTCCCAAAGGTATGAAGACTAGCAGAGCTTAATAGGTGAGGTAAGGTTAAGTGGTGAGGCTGCAGCAAGCGACGAAGCAATATATAAGGTGGCCAACTTACGAGTACAAGAAATAAGAGGGGGATGATCTACGCAAAACGGACGTGAACTACTATTGATCAAATGAATTATCATGAGCACCTACTTACGTCAAACATAACCCCACCGTGTCCTCGATCGGAGAAGGAGCTCACGAAAGAGACAGTCACGGTTACACACTCAGTTGGCATATTTTTAATTAAGTTAACTTCAAGTTATCTAGAACCAGTGTTAAACAAAGTTTCCACGTTGCCACATAACTGCGGGCACGACTTTCCGAAAGATTTAACCCTGCAGGGGTGCTCCAACTAATCCATCACAAATTACCACAAGTCGCATAGAAATCCTCGATCACGAAACTCGCGATCTCGTCGGACTCCTTAGTGGAAAACCTCAACTCTGAGATTACCCAAAGCATCACCGGAATCCCGATGCACAAGACATTCGTCAAAGGTAAAACTAATCCAGCAAGGCCGCCCCGATAGGAGCCGCGTATCTCGTTCTCAGGACACGACAGATGAGCGATGGTTACCACGCCAAACGCCGAGTTACCCCGGATAGCGTTAGTAACCTGCTCTGTGTTGGACCAGCACCATCAGCACTGGCCCTCCCTGTATTATGTAGAATTACTCCTCGGGTTCATGACGCCCTATGCTTTCAGTATTAACAGAATTATTATGTTGGGCAAATGTAGTACCAATGTTGGGCCTTGCCAGACCAGCTTTAATCTAAAACAAATTATCAAGGGGGTCCTCATAACAACCCCGATCGTGTTAGGAGCCCTCAAATATGGAACATAACACCGGTAGCCGAAACTAAGGGGGCAAAGGTGAAACAAAACACCATGCTAGAAAGGCCAAGCCTTCCACCTTTTACCAGGTATATAGGTGCATTAAATTAAATAACAATTAATAGGATGATATAACAAGGAACCCATGTTATCACATGGAAGCAACTGCACCTGCAACTAGCAACGCTAACACATGGTTAAGCAAGCGGTAACATAGCCAATAAGTGGTTTGCTAGGTTGTGAACAGGTTGAAGGTTTTCATGGCAATGTTGAGAGGCTAATATTTAACATGTGGTAGGCAACGAGACATAATCGATAGAAAAGGTAAAACTAGCAAGGCAATGATAGTAATGGTATCTGCGGAAATGGTCATCTTGCCTGAGATCCCGCTTGGAAGAAGAACGACTATGCGAAGCAGACGAACCGATGTAGTCGAACGGGTCCTCACTTTCCGACACGCTTGCGGAACTCTATCGAGACACATTAAGTGAAGTTCAATATGCAACGAGTTGCATATTGACGAAACTCCACATACGGATTATTTAGTTCTATCCCGATTAGGTACTCGGCAATATTAAATATGGTTAAACATGGCAAGAGGTGAAGCGTAATTAAAATATCTATCTAGGCATTTTAAATGAGGTCGGAAATGACATATAGCACCTCCGGAACGACCTCACATGTTAATTTACAATTCTGTCCAGATCTGAACTAACATGTTTAAATGTTTGTTAAATAGCAAAATAAATAGGTTCACGTTATTCTACGCGTCATTTCAATCAATTTACACATAGAGAACATCTCCAACGGAGCTACGGTTCAAAAGATACGAACACCGCAAGATATGATGTCATGAATGCAAAATGTGTGCAACAACAGTCACAAGCATTTCAAAACACACAAGCAGCAAGATAATATGAAACTACACAAGATTCTAAGCAAGTTTTATATATGACACAATCAAAACGGAGCAACGGTTCAACAACTACGAGCTAAACAAGAAATCACTACAATCTGCCAAAATCAGCCACATAGCATTGTCTACGCCCCACAACTACGAGCTACACAAATCCAATATGCTCAACCAACGCATGAGACGATAGAGGGAAAGAAGCCCTACAACATACAACTAATAACACCTAGCATGGAAGCATGGATCACTGGGAAAAGAAGTCACAAAATGGCATCTCACACACTGTTTCAGACTTCGTGAAAACCACAGTTTATGAAAGTGCAGTTTTCGATCTGAAGGCATATTGACAGAAGCAAAACCACAAGCTACAGGACTCCAAATGGCATGAAAATATACAGGATGCTAGAGAATCCTAAAGTCTACAATTAACTCCATTGCACCGACCTCAAAAGAGCTACACATCACCAAATAAACTCATGCAAAGACAACAACAAAATATAACATATTTCAGACTTAGAAATATTTCAGCATCTACAAATCAGCACTATTTTCTAGCAAGTTGAGAGAAAGCAAATCACACCTAAACATGGATTTCTATTGCAACCAAAATTACCATAGGCTAGTCTACACATCCAAGGGCATATCTCTAGTTGACAACTCCTTCGTATCATGCACGGATTAAATCCCACAAAATAAAAAAGGGCAACATGGCAAAATATCACGTGCACTAACTTGCTCAAAAGCTAAAACTAAATGCACAGTTAAATCCTACGGATTTTTCTACCCCGAAAACATATATAACACGTGGGGTTGCAAAATAAAAACAACGCCACACGTATATGCAGGAATATGTCCTAAACACGGTATAGCAAACTAGCGACGGAATCCTACATGCAAAAATACAAACAACTACTCTAAAAATACATGGAAAAGGTCCCTAAAACGTGAGCATTTAAACTACGAAGTATGGGCAATCCGGACACGCACGAAAAATACTACGGAATAAATAACCTATTGGGACAGCACACAAAACTAGGCATTCGGCGGGTCAAACTATTTCAAACATGCATGCAAGTTGCAAATTACGAATCTGCGCGCAAAACTACACAAGTTACATATACAACACGTCGCGATCCGACACTCGGTTAAATTTCTATGCTTGTTTGAATATCTATATATTCTTGAAATTATTAAAACGTCGGATAATAGGAAAATCTACTCGGGCCGAATTCCTATATGGGCCAAAACGACAACGAGCAATATATAGCTATAACATGCCACGGGCGCTGGATAGGGCAGCAGGGGGCGCTCACCTAGCTGGGCTCGGCCCAGGTCGGTGGAGGGGCACTGGTCCTGGTCGGGGCGGAGGAACTGGGCCACCCCGGGCGCTGGAGGCGAGGCCGACTAGCGCGGGCCATCGGGCGAGGCGGCCTGGCCTCGCGCGGCAGCTGGGCCGCAGGAAGGGCCGAGATGGCCTGGGCGCTGCGGCGAGGGGGCGATGCGGCGCTGGCGAGTGGTGGCGGCTGGCTCCTCCCGATCCGATCTGGATCAGGGGTTGACCCAGGCGACGACATCGAATGGAGGGCCTCGGCCGGCGGAAGCTTGGGCACGAGGCGGTCGGGGAAGCTAGCAGGAGCTGGATCCGGGCGGCGGCTGCCGGATTTGGCAGGGCTCGGCAGTGGAGGAAGGCGGGCTCCAGGGCGGCGTCTGCTCTGGATCGGGGCTCCTCCCCGATCTGGAGCTCGGGCACGAGGCTACGGGAGGAGGACGATCTCGGACTCTGTTGGCTCTGTGGTCGCCGGACGTGTCCGATTTGACCACGAACATGTCCGGTAGGTGGGAAAAGTGGGCGAATCTGGGCCTGTGGATGGAAATTCAATGATCTAGATCTGACGTGAGATGAGATTTCGGGGGTGAGAGGAGATGAGGTTAGCAGGTGGGGTTTTTGAGGGGGGTGGCTGCAAAAATGACTAGGGGGAACCCTAGTGAAGTGAGAGAGGCCTCTCCATGGGGTGGTCTTAAATAGGGTTGGCCTTTGGTGGGGTGGACCTCGTCCATCCGATCGCGATCCGATGACCACGAACGGAGGAAGTGGCTAGATGGGTTTGATGGGCTGTGTAGATGGGATTAGGCTAAGATGAGAGGGAAGGGGTGCGCCGGTGACACGCGTTTTAAAACACCGAGTCACGTCCGTCGAATAACCGCATACGGTGCGGCTACGGTCGACCGTTCGGGTACCAGAAGGACTCCGATTGCGACGAAATTTGAAAGGCGGCCTACCTACAACTAATTAAGACCGCACGTCAAGTTTCAACCCAATCAGATAAAGTTTTATACACACTTTTAAAAACAGGATTTAAACAATGCCGCGGGCGCGTGCGTGTGCGGTCGGGCTCAGAACGCGCAACGACGAACATGGAGAGAACCGGCAACTATTAACGGATGCAAGTTTTGAAAACTAGCGGCAACGGAGTGCCGATGCGATGCAGATGATGCTCATGATGCGATGATGATGCAACAAATAAAAATAAACACACGACAAAAACGGAATAAAGGGGGAATCTTCTAGAACGTTAGTCTCGGGCTGTCATACAAAGGGATTTCATTTTTTGAACTTATTTGAAGTCCATACTTTTTGTGTGTTCAAAATGCACCATTCAAAGGCACATCACAAATTTTCAACAATTTCTGTCTTCATTTGGTATTTTTCGTGCATTTAATTATTATTTTGAGCTAGTTGACCCTGAAATTGAAAAGCACTACAAATGAACTCCGAAAATGTTCAAAGTTTGCATGATATCATCATTTCACCCACATAGCATGTGCTAAAAAGTTGAGAGGGTTACGACAAAAACTGGATGCACTTCGTGTACAAAACGGACAATCTCTCTCGAAGTATCAGGGTTTCGAACAAGAACTCATGTGTTACAAAGGGATTTCATTTTTTTGAACTTATTTGAACTCCATAAGTTTTGTCTGTATACTTAGTATACTTCTGGTATCTCAAAACTTCTGAAAACTTACAACAATTATGGCAATTGGCATATCAACCAGCAACAAAAAGAATCAACTCAAAATCTCTTTCTGGATAAAAATAAAAAATAATTTCGTGAGCGAAAAGTTTCTGTCTTTTTCCAGCATGATCAAACAACCATCACCAAAACTAGTCATAAAGGTTTTACTTGGCTCAAACACTAAAATAAACACAAAAACACTATCATAACAGAATTATGATGGTGTGGACGCAACAAAACAGAAAGAAAAAAAAGCAAAGATAAATTCATTGGGTTGCCTCCCAACAAGCGCTATTGTTTAAAGCCCTTAGTTAGGCATAAGGCGATAGAATCACGTATCGTCGTCTTTGGTGCTCAAACCATAAGTAGCCCTCATCATGGATTCATAAGGCAATCTTATTTTCTTTCTAGGAAAATGTTCCATGCCCTTCTTTGATGGAAACTGAAATCTAATATTCCCTTCCTTCATATCGATGACAACACCAATGGTCCTTAGGAAAGGTCTACCAAGAATGATAGGATATGTAGGATTGCAATCAATATCAAGCACAATGAAATCTATGGGTACATAGTTCCTATTTGCAATAATAAGAACATCATTGATCCTTCCCATAGGTTTCTTAACAGTAGAATCCGCAAGATGCAAATTAAGAGGGCACTCATCAATCTCATTGAAGCCTAGAACATCACATAAAGACTTTGGAATCGCGGAAACACTAGCACCCAAATCACACAAAGCATTGCATTCATAGTTTTTGATCTTGATTTTGATAGTAGATTCCCACTCATCATGAAGTTATCTAGGAATAGAAACTTCCAATTCAAGTTTATCTTCAAGAGATTTCATCATAGCATTGACGATATGGTCGGTAAAGGCCTTGTTTTGGCTATAAGTGTGTGGAGAGTTTAGCATCGATTGCATAAAGGAAATACATTCAGTCAAAGAGCAACTATCATAATTTAATTCCTTGAAATCCAAAGTAGTAGTTTCATTACTACTCAAAGTTTTGATATCCTCTACTCCACTTTCAATGCTTTTAGCATCAAGATAGATGGACTCCGAATCATTGGGGCATTTTTCATCCAAAGTGGATTCATATCCAGCCCCATCATCATTAGGTTTGACACTAGAAAACAAGGATTCAATGGGAGTCACACGAAACACTTTAAGATCTTCGTGATTCTCATGACGAGAACACGACTTTTTAAGCCATTCATGTCTAGCACGAATTTGGGCGGTTCTTTCTTTACTCTCATTCATGGAAACACGCATAGCTTTCAAAGTTTCATCCATATTGATCTTGGGAGGAACATATATAACTTTCAAAGCATCAATATCAAGAGACATTCTATCAACGCTCCTAGCCAAATCATCAATTTTGAGTAGTTTTTCTTCTATGGACGCATTGAAAATCTTTTGCAAGTTGATAAACTCTTTAATATTACTCTCTAGATCAGAGGGTAATTTATTGTAATTTCCATGAGCATTGTTGTAGGAGTTGCCAAAGTTATTAGAGGGATTACTAGGAAAAGGCCTATGAATATAGTTTCCTCTAAAAGCATTGTTGTTGCCAAAATTATTCCTACCAACAAAATTAACATCCAAGCTTTCATTGCTACTCTCAATCAAGGAAGACAAGGGCATATCATTTGGATCTAAAGGAGCACCTTAACTAGCAAACAATTTCATTAACTCAGCCATCTTAGCACTCAACGAGTTAATTTCTTCTATAGCGTGCACTTTTTACTAGTAGGTGAACTTTCAGTGTGCCACTGAGAATAGTTTATCATGATATTGTCTAGGAGTTTTGTGGCTTCTCCTAATGTGATTTCCATGAAAGTTCCACCGGAGGCGGAGTCCAAGATATTTCTAGAAGCAAAATTCAAACCAGCATAGAAGATTTGTATAATCATCCAAAGACTCACGCCATGAGAGGGACAATTTCTAATCATCAATTTAATTCTCTCCCAAGATTGTGCAACATGTTCATGATCTAGTTCTCTAAAATTCATGATATCATTACGGAGAGAGATAATCTTAGCCGGTGGAAAATACTTGGATATATAAGCATCTTTGCACTTGTTCCAAGAATCAATACTATTTTTGGGCAAAGATGAAAACCAAGTCTTTGCTCGATCTCACAATGAGAATGGAAATAGCTTCAATTTAATCACATCATTATCCACATCTTTCTTCTTTTGCATATCGCATAACTCAATGAAGGTATTAAGATGGGATGCGGCATCTTCACTAGGAAGGCCGGAGAATTGCTCTTTCATAACAAGATTCAACAAAGCAGCATTGATTTCGTATGATTCCGCACTAGTGGCGGGAGCAATCGGAGTACTAATAAAATCATTATTATTAGTATTCGAGAAGTCACAAAGTTTGGTGTTTTCAGTCATGGTGACTTCAGCAAGCAGACAAGCACACAAGCGAACAGAAAGCAAGCGAAAGAAAAGGGCGAACGAAAAAGGCAAATATTTTTGTAAATTTTTGTTTTTCAGAAGTGGGGGAGAGGAAAACGAGAGGCAAAAAAGTAAATGCAAGAGATGAGTTTGCGACACTTACTTGGATAAGCTTCACTTCATGCTCCCCGGCAACGGCGCCAGAAATTCTTTTTGCTACCTCTTGAGCTTGCGTTGGTTTTTTCCCTTGAAGAGGAAAGGGTGATGCAGCACAGTAGCAGTAAGTATTTCCCTGAGTTTGAGAACCAAGGTATCAATCCAGTAGGAGTATCAAGCCAAGTCTCTAAAGTACCTGCGCAAAAACAGCAAACTTGCACCCAACGCTACAAAGGGGTTGTCAATCCCTTAACGATTGGTTGCAAGGTGAGATCTGAAGGCGGAAAGTGCAACAAAGTAAAAGTGTAGGGCTGAAAATATGATGTGAAGTAGACCAGGGGGCCATAGTGTTCACTAGAGACTTCTCTCATGATAGCAAATATTACGGTGGGTGAACGAAATACTGTTGAGCAATTGATAGAACCGCGCAAAGTCATGACGATATCTAAGGCAATGATCATACATATAGGCATCACGTCCGAGACAAGTAGACCAATACTTTCTGCATCTACTACTATTACTCCACACATCGACCGCTATCCAGCATGCATCTAGTGTATTGAGTTCATGACAAACAGAGTAACGCCTTAAGCAAGATGACATGATGTAGAGGGATAAATTCATGCAATAGATATAAACCCCATCTTTTTACCCTTGATGGCAACAACATGATGCGTGCCTCGCTATCCCTTTTGTCATTGGGCGAGGTCACCGCACGGTATGAACCCAAAACCAAGCACTTCTCCCATTGCAAGAATCATAGATCAAGTTGGCCAAACAAAACCCACAACTCGAAGAGAATTATAAGGATATGAAATCATGCATATAAGAGATCAGAAGAAACTCAAATAAGATTCATAGATAATCTGATCATAAATCCACAATTCATCGGATCTCGACAAACACACCGCAAAAGAAGATTACATCGTATAGATCTTGCTACTTCTCAAACAACAACGCCAAAAATTGACACGTTGATGGAGACTTGCTTGCGTCGGTTTTTCCCTTGAAGAGGAAAGGGTGATGCAACACAGGAGCAGTAAGTATTTCCCTCAGTTTGAGAACCAAGGTATCAATCCAGTAGGAGAATCTCGTCAAGTCCAGAGTACCTACACAAACACAAAGAGCTTGCACCCAACGCTATAAAGGGGTTGTTGATGTCTAGTACGCAATCTTCTCCTTGTAGACGTTGTTGGGCCTCCAAGTGCAGAGGTTTGTAGGACAGTAGCAATTTTACCTCAATTGGGTGACCTAAGGTTTATCAATCCGTGGGAGGCGTAGGATGAAGATGGTCTCTCTCAAGCAACCCTGCAACCAAATAACAAAGAGTCTCTTGTGTCCCCAACACACCCAATACAATGGTAAGTTGTATAGGTGCACTAGTTCCGCGAAGAGATGGTGATACAAGTGCAATAAGGATGGTAGATATAGGTTTTTGTAATCTGAAATTACAAAAACAGCAAGGTAACAAGTAACAAAAGTGAGCACGAACGGTATTGCAATGCGTGGAAACAAGGCCTAGGGTTCATACTTTCACTAGTGAAGTTCTCTCAACAATGATAACATAATTGGATCATATAACTAGCCCCCAACATGCAACAAAGAGTCACTCCAAAGTCACTAATAGAGGAGAACAAACGAAGAGATTATTGTCGGGTATGAAACCACCACAAAGTTATTCTTTCTGATCGATCTATCATAGAGTTCGTACTAGAATAACACCTTAAGATACATATCAACCAAGACCCTAATGTCACCTAGATACTCCATTGTCACCTCAAGTATTCGTGGGCATGATTATATGATATGCATCACATAATCTCAGAATCATCTATTCAACCAACACATAGAACTTCAAAGAGTGCCCCAAAGTTTCTACCAGAGAGTCAAAACGTGTGCCAACCCATGTGCATAGGTTCCCAATGTCACGAACCCGCAAGTTGATCACCAAAACATACATCAAGTACTCACATGAATCCACGTGTGCCAACCCGTATGCATAGGTTCCCAATTGTCACAAACCCGCAAGTTGATCACGTCAGATAGACACGTGCAAGACATACATCAAGTGTTCTCAAAGACTCAATCCGATAAGATAACTTCAAAGGGGAAACTCAATTCATTACAAGAGGGAGAGGGGAAGACCATCATAAGATTCAACTATAGTAGCAAAGCCCATGGTACATCGAGATCAAGACATCTCAAGAACACGAAAGAGAGAGAACAAACACATAGCTACTGGTACATACCCTCAGCCCCGAGGAAGAACTACTCCCTCCTTGTCATGGAGATCGCCGAGATGATGAAGATGGCCACCGGAGATGGATTCCCCCTCCGGCAGGGTGCCAAAACGGGCTCCAGATTGGTTTTTGGTGGCTACAGAGGCTTGCGGCGGCGGAACTCCCGATCTAGGTTTCTTTCTGGAGGTTTCTGAATTTATAGAAATTTATGGCGGTGGAATTACGTCAGTTGGGCACACGAGGAGGTCACAAGCCTGCGCTGTGCCACCTAGCGGGGGGGGGGGGGGGTGGCAGCGTCAGGGCTTGTGACTCCCTCGTGGCTCTTCTGGCCTTCTTCCAAAGCTTCGGGGGTCTCTTTTGGTCCAAAAAAAATCATCGTGAAGTTTCATTCCATTTGGACTCCGTCTGAAAATGGGCCAAAAACACGGAAAATACAGAAACTGGCACTTGGCACCGAGTTAATAGGTTAGTCCCAAAAAGATATAAAATAGCATATTCATGCATATAAAACATCCAAAGTTGACAAGATAGCATGGAACCATCAAAAATTATAGATACGTTGGAGACGTATCAGTTGTCAATCCCTTCAAGATTGATTGCAAAGTGAGATCTGAAGGCGGAAAGTGCAACGAAGAAAAAGTGTAAGGCTGAAAATATGGTGTGGAGTAGACCCGGGGGCCATAGTGTTCACTAGAGGCTTCTCTCAAAATAGCAAATATCATGGTGGGTAAACAAATTACTGTCGAGCAATTGATAGAACCGTGCAAAGTCATGACGATATCTAAGGCAATGATCATACATATAGGCATCACGTCCGAGACAAGTAGACCGATACTTCCTGCATCTACTACTATTACTCCACGCATCGACCGCTATCCAGCATGCAACTAGTGTATTGAGTTCATGACGAACAGAGTAACGCCTTAAGCAAGATGGCATGATGTAGAGGGATAATCTCAAACCAATGATGAAAACCCCATCTTTTTACCCCTGATGGCGACAACATGATGCGTGCCTCGCTACCCCTTCTGTCACTGGGTGAGGTCACCGCACGGTATGAACCCAAAACCAAGCACTTCTCCCATTGCAAGAATCATAGATCTAGTTGGCCAAACAAAACCCACAACTCGAAGAGAATTGCAAGGATATGAAATCATGCATAATAGAGATCAGAAGAGACTCAAATAAGATTCATAGATAATTTGATCATAAATCCACAATTCATCGGATCTCGACAAACACACCGCAAAAGAAGATTACATCGGATAGATCTCCATGAAGATCATGGAGAACTTTGTATTGAAGATCCAAGAGAGAGAAGAAGCCATCTAGCTACTAGCTATGGACCCGTAGGTCTATGGTGAACTACTCACACATCATCGGAGAGGTCATGGTGTTGATGAAGAAGCCCTCCGTGTCCGAATCCCCCCTCCGGCACGGCACGAGAACGTGCCCCAGATGGGATCTTGCAGAGACAGAAGCTTGCGGCGGCGGAAAAGTACTTTCGATGATCTCCTGATTTTTTCTGGGATTTTAGGGAATTTATAGGCGGAAAACCTAGGGCAGAGGTGGCCCAGGGAGCCCACAAGCCTAGGAGGCGCGGCCCCCCTAGCCGCGGCTAGGGGGCTTGTGGGGTCCCTGCAGGCCCCCTGATACGTCTCCATCGTATCTACTTTTCCAAACTCTTTTGCCCTTGTTTTGGACTCTAAGTTGCATGATTTGAATGGAACTAACCTGGACTGACGCTGTTTTCAGCAGAATTGCCTTGGTGTTGTTTTTGTGCACAAATGAAAGTTCTCAGAACGTCCTGAAAATTTATGGAGAATATTTCTGGAAAATATGAAAAATACCTGCGCAAAGATCCATCGGAGGGGATGGGCCAGTGGGCCACAAGCCCTGTAGCCGCCACCCCCTGGTGGCGGCTAGCAAGCTTGTGGGTCCCACGTGGCTCTGCCGCCCACAATCTCAGCTCTATAAAAGGAGAAGATTTCGTCGCGTTTGCGATACGGAGGCGCCGCCACATCGTGTTCTTCATCTGGAGGGCAGATCTGGAGTCCGTTTTGGGCTCCGGAGAGGGGAAATCGTCGCCATTGTCATCATCAACCTTCTTCCCTCTCCAATTCCATGAAGCTCTTCGTCGTTCGTGAGTAATCTATTCGTAGGCTCGCTGGGCGGTGATGAGTAGGATGAGATCTATCATGTAATCGAGTTAGTTTTGACGGGGATTGATCCCTAGTATCCACTATGTTATGAGACTGATGTTGCTACTACTTTGCCATGCTTAATGCTTGTCACTAGGGCCCGAGTGCCATGATTTCAGATCTGAAATTATTATGTTGTCACCAATATATGTGTGTTTTAGATCCGATCTTGCAAGTTGTAGTTACCTACTATGTGTTATGATCCGGCAACCCCGGAGTGACAATAACCGGAACCACTCCCGGTGATGACCATAGTTTAAGTTCATGTGTTCACCAAGTGCTAATGCGTTGGTCCGGTTCTTTATTAAAAGGAGAACCTTAATATCCCATAGTTTCCTTTTAGACCCCGCTGCCACGGGAGGGATGGACAATAGATGTCATGCAAGTTCTTTTCCCTAAGCACGTATGACGGCACACGGAATGCATGCCTACATCACATTGACGAGCGGGAGCTAGCCACATATCTCTCCGTGTTATAACTATTGCATGATGAATATCATCCAAACAAACCACCGACCCATTGCCTACGAGTTTGTCCTACTGCTGCTGCTACTTGTTTTGCTCTGCTGCTGTTACCACTGTTGCTGCTGCTGTTACTTGCTACTGCTGTTACTTGCTACTGTTGCTACTTGCTACTGCTGTCACTACTACTGCTACTTTGCTGTTGATACTTTGCTTGCAGATACTAATATTTCAGGTGTGGTTGAATCTGACACATTCAGCTGCTAATACTTGAGAGTATCCTCTCACCTCCAATCGGCAAATCAACAAATTTGGGTTGAATACTCTACCCTCGAAAACTGCCTCGATCCCACGCGCTGGTGGGTTATTGCAAGACAATTTCTAATTGTTGAGCAATCGAGAACAACATTCGTCTAGCTATTGCCAGAGAGTGCTAGTCAGCATTTTTCTGGTGCCGTTGCCGGGGATTGCAATCACCCCTGCCCTGATTCTCAGGCTTCCCGATCTTTTTCTATTTCGGAAAAAATCTTTTTGGCAGTTTTGTTCCGTTTGGACTCCGTTCAAAATCCTCCTCTAAAAGGGGTAAAAAAATGGAAAAAACAGGAACTGGCACTTGGCACTGAGTTAATAAGTTAGTCCCAAAAAATATATAAAAGGCATACAAAACATCCAAAGTTTGACAAGATAATAGCATGAAACCATAAAAAATTATAGATACGTTGGAGACGTATCAGATCTCCATGAAGATCATGGAGAACTTTGTATTGAAGATCCAAGAGAGAGAAGAAGCCATCTAGAAACTAGCTATGGACCCGAAGGTCTGTGGTGAACTACTCACGCGTCATCGGAGAAGCAATGGTGTTGATGAAGAAGCCCTCCGTATCCGAATCCCCCCTCCGGCAGGGCACCAGAACGTGCCCCAGATGGGATCTTGCGGAGACAGAAGCTTGCGGCGGCAGAAAAGTATTTCCGTGGCTCTCTGATGACCCACAAGTATAGGGGATCAATCGTAGTCCTTTCGATAAGTAAGAGTGTCGAACCAAACGAGGAGCAAAAGGATTTGACAAGTGGTTTTCAGCAAGGAAATATCTGCAAGCACTGAAATTATCGGTAACAAGTGATTGTGTGGTGAGATGATTCATAGCATGCAACAAGTAAGAAAAGTAACAACGGTGCAGCAAAGTGGTCCAATCCCTTTTGTAGCAAGGTACAAGCCTGGACAAAGTCTTATAGGAGGAAAAACGCTCCCGAGGACACACGGGAATTTCTGTCATGCTAGTTTTCATCATGTTCATATGATTTGCGTTCGTTACTTTGACAGTTTGATATGTGGGTGGAACGGCGCTTGGGTACTGCCCTTACTTGGACAAGCATCCCACTTATGATTAACCCCTCTCGCAAGCATCTGCAACTACGAAAGAAGAATTAAGACAAAGTCTAACCATGGCATTAAACTAGTGGATCCAAATCAGCCCCTTACGAAGCAACGCATAAACTAGGGTTTAAGCTTCTGTCACTCTAGCAACCCATCATCTACTTACTACTTCCCAATGTCTTCCTCTAGGCCCAAATAATGGTGAAATGTTATGTAGTCGACGTTCACATAACACCACTAGAGGAAAAACAACATACAACACATCAAAATATCAAACGAATAGCATGACTTATCCCATGTCCTTAGGAACAAAAGTAACTACTCACAAAGCATAATCATATTCATGACCAGAGAGGTAATGAGTAGCATCAAGGATCTGAACATAAACTCTTCCACCAAGTAATCCAACTAGCATCAACTACGAAGAGTAATTAACACTACTAGCAAAATTACAAGTACCAATCGGAGTTGCGAGATGGAGATTGGTTACAAGTGATGAACTAGGGTTTGGAGATGAGATGGTGCTGACGATGTTGATGGTGATGAGTCCCCTCCGATGAGAGGAGTGTTGGTGATTACGATGGCGACGATTTCCCCCCCCCCGAGAGGGAAGTTTCCCCGGCACGATCGTCCTGCCGGAGCTCTAGACTGGTTCTGCTCAAGTTCCGCCTCCTCGAAAAAGCCTCCTCTTGATTTTTTTCCCGGACGAAACCCTTCATATAGCAGAAGAGGGGGGGCAGAGGGCCAGCTGGGTGCCCACAAGCCCCCTAGGCGCGACCAGGGGGTGGTCGTGCCTAGCAGGCTTGTGGCCACCTAGTGGTGCCCCTCTGGCGCTTCTTCGGCCCAATATTTTTTATAAATCCGGAAAAAATCCTCGTTGATTTTTACGGCATTTGGAGTTGCCAGAATAGGTATCTCAACTTTGCTCCAATTTCAGGCCAGAATTCCTGCTGCCGGCATTCTCCCTCTTCAAGTAAACCTTGCAAAATAAGAGAGAAAAGGCATAAGTATTGTACCGTGAAGTGAAATAACAGCCCAAGAAGCGATAAATATCAACATGAAAGCATGATGCAAAATGGACGTATCACTCTCTCCCGTGGTTTTGGATTTTTCGAGGATTTATAGACGGAAGAAGTAGGGCAGAGGAGCCACAGGGGGGCCACAAGCCTCCTACGCCCCCCAGGCCACGATTAGGGGGCTTGTGGGCTCCCCTGGTGCCCTCTGCCTTGGTTCTCAAGCTTCTTCCGCATTTTCTGTTCCGGAAAAAATATTTTCGGAGGTTTTATTCCGTTTGGACTCCGTTTGATATTCTCCTCTGAAAAAGGTCAAAAACACGGAAAAAACAGGAACTGGCACTGAGTTAATAAGTTAGTCCCAAAAAAGATATAAAAGGCATACAAAACATCCAAAGTTTGACAAGATAATAGCATGGAACCATAAAAAATTATAGATACGTTGGAGACGTTTCACAGGGGTGCACCAAGTTTCCCGTCACGCTCGATAACACTCTGGCCAGACACACTTTTCTGGGTCATGCCCGACCTCGGAATATCGACACATCGTAGCCCCACCTAAGCTCTACAAAGAGGCCAGCCCGCCGGTCTAAATCGTAAGCACAAAGGGGTCGTGCGCCCACTTGCCCTCTGCGCTCCTACATGATGTGTGGGCGGTCGAGGTCAGTCCTAGCACCCCTTATAACAAGTGCGATGCATATCCAGACCGCTCGGGCGCGCGCCACTCCATTGCTGACGTTTGAAGAGCTTTGGCTGATACCGCGACACCGAGTACCCATAACTTCTCCCGCGTAGCCGGTTAGTGCGAAAAGGTCTCCGATCAACCCAGATCAAATACCCAAATACATTAATATTTTAATTAGCTCATCGACACATCCACGGGGGAATCCACCCGCCTAACATTATTCATCAAAGTTCCGAGTAATACGGTCGAGTAACTGTATGGTTGTAACATCAAGGGGGGTCCGAGGTATCACCCTCATTGGATCCCGAACGATGTAATCGTCAAGGTGGACTTAGAGGAATCACCCTCGATGGTCTCACACTTGAGGGGTTGCACGACATCGTCATCGTCGGGAGTGGTGAAGGAGGAATCGCCCTTGATAACCACGACCGACTAGCTGCACTACAGAGATATCATCATGAGTACTTCGCAAGGTGTCACCCTCAGTACCCGATAGTAGCTCTGCAATGTCGTACAACTAAGGGGGGTGTAAGTGCTGTGCCGGATCTTGGCTCGTCGATCAGGGATCGAGACTTGACAATAAAGCGGGGCAACTGGACTAAGGGGTCAGAGGGGATGACTGCTCCACCTATACTAAACAGTTTTAAATTACGGTACTGAAAGTAGCAGCTCATCAAAAATTAGGCTATGCATCAGATATAGGAGCTAACTACAACAGTAGAAAAATTCTAATGCAAGTATGAGGGAGAAAGAAATGGGCGATATAGGAATGATCAAGGGAGGGAGGGTTGCTTGCCTTGTTGCTCTACGGCAAAGTTCTGGTCGTCAGGAGGTAGATGTATCCGACAGCAGTGTCAGTCTCGGGGTCTACCGGTAAGAAAAGGGGGGGAAACAATAAATATAAACACAGATGAAACATTATGCATGACATGTCAAAGCAGGGTTAGGCACGAGCTAACGCAGTGCTATCCGTCATAGACGGATCGGGAAAATATCAGATGATATTTCTCGGGACTTTGGCTACTACGAGTCAGATGAAAACGGTGGAAAAGTTCCATGTTTGCTATGCTAGGAACGCGTGACACACGAATGGACCGCGTATCCGGGTTCGTCTCGTTCTGTAGATGAAATTACATGTTCAAAGTATTTTCATGTGAGCTACGGTTTATTTTATAGTAATTTTTAAAGTTTTATTTAATATTGGGAATTAAACAGATTTAACTATACCAGATAATTAATATGACATCGGTGGTGATGTTAGCATGACATCATCAGTCAACAGAACATTGTCTGGTCAAATATGACCAGTGGGCCCCGTTGTCATAGGCACATTTATTATTAGTGTTAACTAAATATTAACCCGATTAATTAAAGGGGATGGGACCCACTTGTCATACGCTGTTAGGATAATTTAATTATCTAATGAACATATTTACTTAATTATTCTAATTACTTATAATCATATATAATTACCTAATCAATTAATTACTTTAACTATTTATTTATTTATTATATATATATATATATATTCAAACATTTTAGGGGGGTCCCACCTGTAAGTGGCCCATCGGCCACACCACACACACAACACACACACTCTCTTGTACACAAAAACACACACCTGCACCCATATGCACATTTTTATACATACATTCACACATATACATATACACCTATTTCTACACATATACATATATACCTACATACAGGCTTATACATAAATACATACGATTTTCTTCTTCTTTTTTCTTTGTTATATCCTCTCTCTCTCTCAACTTACAGGAGGTAACTCCTCCTCGTCCTCCTGGTTAGCAGGAGGGAAATGGCGTCGGGGCGAGGTGGAGGTCGTCGGAGGCCGTGGTGCGGGGCGTCGGAACGGAACCGCATGGGGGAAAGAAGGAAGGGGTGGGAGGAGCCCGAGGGAGGGCTCACCGACGTTGATGTGAAGGCCCGGTTGTTGGGTAACATAGCATAAATTCAAAATTTTCCTACGCATATTCAGATCTTCCTATGGAGAGACCAGCAACGAGAGAGGGGTAAGATGTGACAGCCCGATGCCGACGTTTCAGAAGATTCCCCTTTATTTCCGTTTCCATCGTGTGGTTACTTTATTTTGTGGCCTCTTCATTTAGTTTGCATCGTCGCATAATGCCTGGCATCTTGCATCGTCTCTCACGTGTGGTGTATTGAGTGTTGTGCTTTGAGTGATCACCAAGTCGTAGAGCGATAGTAGTTCCCCCTCTCTCTCCTCTTATTTCATTTTGGGGTTGTGTAAAAGTTTTCGTTTTAACCCTTTTTTTTAAAAGGATTCGTCTTCTTTTAAAGAAAGTCATTTTATTAAATGTGGGGGCAACCCCTATGGTTTTTCGTTATTTTTCCTTTTGTTTATTTTTAAAACAAGAGACCCATTTTATTTATAAAAGGGGGGTATTTTATTCTTTTGTAAAAAGGGTTTTGTTTTATTGTTCAAAAATGTTTTATTTTTATTCGTTTAAAAAAATGCCCAACTATGTCTTATAGTTGGGGTGTGGTTTTTAAAGGAGCCAAAGGTTTTTTTTTGTATTTGTGAAATCCTTTTAATTTATTTTGTGTGTGTTTTTTTCTGTTTTTAAAGAGGAAAAAAACAGATTGAGAGAGGAGGAGCCAACCCATGCCTGGGCTGGCCCAAGGCCCAGCCGGCCCCAACCCTAGCGACAGGGGAGGGAGGCCTCCTCGATCCCTCTCCTTGTTCCCGCAGCGCCGTCGTCCTCCCGTGGCCTCCCGATTCCCTCTCCTCCCCCTCGTCGCGAGCCGCCTCCAGCGCCCCTCCCCGCAGCCGCTAGCTCTTGCGCCGCTCCCCTCGCCCTCGTCCCGTCGCCGCTCGCCGCCATATCGTTCCCGGCCATTGCGAGGCCCTCTGCGCGCGGCGGCCATCCTGCCGCAGCCCGCCTCTAGCTCCCTCCGCCGCCCTGGCCGTTCCTGCGCGCCAGCAGCTCACCGCCTCGCCGCCGTCCCCTAGGTCGCCGCCGTGCTCGCCGGTGCTCGGTGTCGCCCGACCTCCCCTCCTCGCCGCCATGCTCGCCCCTGCCGTGGCTCGAGTTCGCCAGCCCCGAGGTGCCCCGTTCCCCGTGTGTCGTCGACCTCTGCTAGCTCCGGGCGCCGTGCTCTCCGCCGCCCTCTCCCCGCCAGTGCTCGCCGCGTCGTGAGGAGCTATTGCCGCCCCTATGCTTGCGTTGCCTTGCTGTAGCTGCTCCTCCTGCTGGCTGCCTCTTGCTGCCGATGCTTTTGATGTTCCTGTGACCGATGCTTGTGATGTTGCTGCCGCTAGTTGCTATAGCTGCTGCTAGTGCTTGCCGTGGCCGATGCTTTGCTAAGCTACTTGTGCATGTTGCTGCTGCTGCAGTCTTTTTTGCCTTGCCGCTATGCTAATTGTGCCGGTGCTAGCCTTTGCTGCTGCTGCCTGTTGGTGAAGCTTGGTGCCGCTAGGCTACTGCACTGCTTTGTTGTGCATGCTGCATGTCCGTGTTGTTGCCGGGTACTGTGCTGGTGCCGTTGCCGTCTGTAGTTGCTGCTCGCCCCGCCGTGGCGATGCTTTGCTGCTGCGAGCAGTAGCTGTTGCTGTCGAAGTACTGTAGCCTGCTTCCGCTGTTGATGTGCTTGCTGCTTGTGCTGCTTAGCTGCTTTGATGCTACTGCTATTGCATAGCTGGCTACTGTTGGTGTTGATAGCTGTTGCTGCTAGCGTAGTCTGAGGTAGGTGCTTGCCTGCTTGCCGTAGTGTTCCGATGATAGTTGCTGCCGCCGGTGTTGCTGTGGTGTCGCTGGTTTCCGTCATCGAAGTTCGCAAGTACTCTCCCTGCCACCGAGGGTCATCGACGAGTTCATGAGTACCACGTCGTCCTCGATGACCCCCGGAACGAGTTCGACTACCGTCGCCGAAGACCGTGAACCACAACGCCGAGAGAACGACTACCATCGACAAGACCCGAGTTCCACGATGACCATGACTTCCACGACGTCCGCTACGAACCGATCCGCTCTGATATGCACGCCTCGAAGGTATACCAATGGGACATTGTCGTGAACTGAACGAATGTGATGTGTGAGATGAATATATGTATGCACCGTATGTTGCCCGTTGCACGTGTACCTCTTTTGTTGTGCCTCGACACATGGGAACCCGGTAACCGGGATCACCCCATCCTTATTTAACGTTCCCGCACATGTCCCTATACGTTGGCACGATATCTCGACGAGTTATCGGGATAGGAACGTTGCCGTGGCATTGTTTTCGTCTTGCCGCCATGGTATCCTCTCGTGCGCCGTGGCAACACATGTTTCTTTCTCTTCTTGCCGTGGTGTTGATGAACTCGCATGCATGACGCATTCATGGCATATACATCTTGTGTTGCATGTTCTTGTGCCGTAGCTCCGTTCTATGTTCCGCGAGTTAAACCGTCTAGGATGCCATCTAGGATCACCGCTTCACCCCTTGCCATGATAACAACAATTTAGTATTGCCGTGTAAATAATCGAGAGTGAACTAAATAATCAATCGTGGAGTTTTGTCGATATGTAACCCGTTGCATATCGAGCTTCACTTAATGTGTAGAGTTTGCGTGAGGTGAATTGCCATGCCATCCCTTGCATTATGAACTGATCATGCATCATAGTAGGTTGTGCATCATGTTGTGCATAGTGTGGTGAATATATGTGTTGATGTTTGTTTCCGGTTTGCTCCGTCTCGATAGAGTTCTGCAAGCGTGTAAATAATCGGGAGTGAACTAAATAATCAATCGTGGAGTTTCGTCGATATGTAACCCGTTGCATATCGAGCTTCACTTAATGTGTAGAGTTTGCGTGAGGTGAATTGACACGCCATCCCTTGCATTATGACCTGATCATGCATCATAGTAGGTTGTGCATCATGTTGTGCATAGTGTGGTGAATATCTGTGTTGATGTTTCTTTCCGGTTTGCTCCATCTCGATAGAGTTCCGCAAGCGTGTCGAAATGTGAGGACCTGTTCGACTACGTTGGTTCTTCTGCTTCACGGAGATGTTCTTCTTCCAAGCGGGATCTCAGGCACGATGACCATTTCCCCAGATACCATTACTATCATTGCCATGCTAGTTATTTCGCTTCTATCGATTATGTCTCGTTGGCTACCACATGTTAAATTCAGCTTCTCAACAATGCCATGATAACCTTCAACCTGATCGACCTACCAAACCACTGATTGGCTATGTTACTGCTTGCTTAACCCTGTGTTAGCGTTGCTAGTTGCAGGTGTAGTTGCTTCCATGTGATAACATGGGTTCCTTGTCATATCACCATATATTTAAATGTTATTTAATTTAATGCACCTATATACTTGGTAAAAGGTGGAAGGCTCGGCCTTTCTAGCCTGGTGTTTTGTTCCACCTTTCCCCCTTAGTTTCGGCTACCGGTGTTATGTTACATAATTGAGCGCTCCTAACACGATCGGGGTTGTTATGGGGACCCCCTTGATAATTCGTTTTAGATTAAAGCTGGTCTGGCAAGGCCCAACTTTGGTACTACATTTGCCTAATAACTAATGAACTGCATAGGGAGTAATTAACCCGAGGATAATTTAATCAACCCCCGGGCCAGTGCTCCTCATGAGTGTTGGTCCACCCACCTAGCACTCGACGGTGCCACCACGGGGCAACTCGAGGTTTGGTTCCCGTCCACTTTGCATAGACGGTGTGTCCTGAGAACGAGATACGCGGCTCCTATCGGGTTCGTCGACACACCGGGTGGCCTTGCTGGATTAGTTTTACCTTTGACGAAATATCTTGTGCATCGGGGTTCCGGTGATGCTTTGGGTAAACTCAGAGTTGAGGTTTTCCACTAGGGAATCTGACGAGATCGCGAGCTTCGTGATTGAGGATTTCTATGCGGCTTGTGGTAATTCGTGATGGACTAGTTGGAGCACCCCTGCAGGGTTAAATCTTTTCAGAAAGCCGTGCCCGCGGTTATGTGGCAACGTGGATACTTTGTTTAACACTGGTTCTAGATAACTTGAAGTTAACTTAATTAAAATATGCCAACTGTGTGCGTAACCGTGACTGTCTCTTTCGTGAGTTCCTTCTCCGATCGAGGACACAGTGGGGTGATGTATGATGTAGGTAGGTGTTCAGGATCATTCATTTGATCATCAGTAGTTCACGTCCGCTATGCGTAGATCACCACCCTCTTATTTCTTGTACTCGTAAGTTTAGCCACCAAATATGAGCTTAGCCGCTGCTGCAACCTCACCACTTAACCTGATCTTACCCATTAAGCTTTGCTAGTCTTGATACCTTTGGAAATGAGATTGCTGAGTCCCCTGTGGCTCACAGATTACTACAACACCAGTTGCAGGTACAAGTAAAGGTTACTCGACGCAAGCGCGTTGATTGTTCATTTAAAGTTGCTTCTTCTTCTTCTTCTTCTTCTTCTTCGATCTAGGATGGGTTCCATGCCGGCAGCCTGGGATAGCAAGGATGGACGTCGTTCTTCTTTTCTCGTTTGTTTTCGTCCGTAGTCGGACCCTGCTCTTGCTCTTGATGGATATGTAATGTACTGTTGTGACTCTGATGTAGCTTGTGGCGAGTGTAAGCCAATTATATATATATATCTCTTCTTTTCAGTATATGTACTTGTAACGATATCCATTCTTGCAACACGACGACATGTGCTTCTATCCCTGACGAGTCCTTCGTGCCAAATTGAGGATAGGGTCGCATCTTGGGCGTGACATAAGAGCTTCTTCATACCTTTGAAGATCGCTAAGCGGAAGCATTACTACGACGCGGTTGATGGAGTCGTACTCGCGGCGATTCAGATCGCAGTGTGATTCCGATCTAGTGCCGAACTACGGCACCTCCGCGTTCAACACACGTGCAGCCCGGTGACGTCTCCTGCACCTTGATCCAGCAAGGAGGAGGGAGAGGTTGGGGAAGAACTCCAGCAGCACGACGGCGTGGTGTCGATGGAGAGACGAGGTCTCCCGGCAGGGCTTCGCCAAGCACCGGCAGAGAGAAGGAGGAAGAAGGGCAGAGCTGCGCCGAGGGAGAGGGAGAAGTCTGTCTCCCAAGGGCCAAAACCCCTCTCTATTTATAGGAGGAGGGGGAGGGGGGTGCGCCACCCCTAGGGTTCCCCCCTAGGTGGTGCGGCAGCCACCAGATGGGAAAGGGGGGGGGGGCGGCTAGGGTGGGAGGGGGTGGCGCACCACCTAGGGCCTAAGGCCCACCTGCGCCTAGGGTTGCCCCCTCTCCCCACCACTTGCGCATTGGGATGGGTGTGGGAGGCGCACCAGCCCACCTAGGGGCTGGTTCCCTCCCGCACTTAGCCCATCTAGCCTCTTGGGGTCGTTGCCCCCCTTCGATGGCGGGGCCACCTCCGGTGGTCCCGGTACGTTACCGGTGACGCCTGAAACACTTCCGGCGTCCAAAACCATCCATCCTATATATCAATCTTTACCTCCGGACCATTCCGGAGCTCCTCGTGACGTCCGGGATCTCATCCGGGACTCCGAACAACTTTCGGTAACCTCGTATAACAATTCCCTATAACCCTAGCGTCATTGAACCTTAAGTGTGTAGACCCTACAGGTTCGGGAGACAGGCAGTCATAACCGAGACACCTCTCTGGCCAATAACCATCAGCGGGGTCTGGATACCCATGGTGGCTCCCACTTGCTCCATGATGATCTCATCGGATGAACCACGATGTCAAGGATTCAATCAATCCTGTATACGATTCCCTTTGTCTGTCGGTATAGAACTCGCCCGAGATTCGATCGTCGGTATACCAATACCTTGTTCAGTCTCGTTACCGGTAAGTCTCTTTACTCGTTCCGTAGCACGTCATCATGTGACTAACTCCTTAGTCACATTGAGCTCATGATGATGTTCTACCGAGTGGGCCCAGAGATACCTCTCCGTCACACGGAGTGACAAATCCCGATCTCGATTTGTACCAACCCAACAAACACTTTCAGAGATATCCGTAGTGCACCTTTATAGTCACCCAGTTACGTTGCGACGTTTGATACACCCAAAGCACTCCTACGGTATCCGGGAGTTGCACAATCTCACGGTCGAAGGAAAAGATACTTGACATTAGAAAAGCTTTAGCATACGAATAACACGATCTAGTGCTATGCTTAGTATTGGGTCTTGTCCATCACATCATTCTCCCAATGACGTGATCCCGTTATCAATGACATCTAATGCCCATGATCAGGAAACCATGATCATCTATTGACTAACGAGCTAGCCAACTAGAGTCTTGCTAGGGACATATTGTGATCTATTTATTCACACATGTATTACTGTTTCCTGTTAATACAATTATAGCATGAACAATAGACGATTATCATGAACAAGGAAATATGATAATAACCATTTTATTATTGCCTCTAGGGCATATTTCCAATAGTCTCCCACTTGCACTAGAGTCAATAATCTAGTTACATTGTGATGTATCAAACACCCATAGCATTTTGGTGTTGATCATGTTTTGCTCGTGGAAGAGGTTTAGTCAACGGGTCTGCAATATTCAGATCCGTGTGTACTTTACAAATATCTATCACTCCACTCTGGACATGGTCCTGGATGGAGTTGTAGCGGCGTTTGATGTGCTTCGTCTTCCGGTGAAACCTGGGCTCCTTGTCTATGGCAATGGCCCCAGTGTTATCACAGAAGAGTGTCATTGGACCCGACAAGCTTGGAACCACTCCAAGGTCGGTGATTAGCTCCTTCATCCAAATTCCTTCATGAGCCGCTTCTGAAGCAGCTATGTACTCCGCTTCACATGTAGATGCTGCCACGACTTCTTGCTTGCTGCTGCACCAGCTCACTGCCCCACCATTCAATACATATACGTATCCGGTCTGTGACTTAGAGTCATCCGGATCTGTGTCGAAGCTAGCGTCGACGTAACCCTTTACGACGAGCTCTTCCTCACCTCCATAAACGAGAAACACTTCCTTAGTCCTTTTCAGGTACTTAAGGATATTCTTGACCCTTGTCTAGTGTTCCATACCGGGATCACTTTGGTACCTCCCTACCAAGCTTATGGCAAGGTTTATATCAGGTCTCGTACACAGCATGGCATACATTAGAGAGCCCACGGCTGATGCGTAGGGGACATAACTCATCTTCTCTCTATCTGCTGCCGTGGTCGGCGACTGAGTCTTACTCAATCTCATACCTTGCAAAACTGGCAAGAACCCTTTCTTTGAGTTTTCCATATTGAACTTCTTCAATATCTTGTCAAGGTATGTGCTTTGCGAAAGACCTATGAGGCGTCTTGATCTATCTCTATAGATCTTGATGCCTAATATGCATGCCGCTTCTCCAAGATCCTTCATCGAAAAACTCTTGTTCAAATAGGCCTTTATGCTCTCCGACATATCTATATTATTCGCCATCAATAATATGTCATCCACATACAGTATGAGGAAAGCTACAGAGCTCCAACTCACTTTCTTCTACAGACAGGCTTCTCCGTAAACCTGTATGAACCCAAACGCTTTAATCACCTCATTAAAGTGAATGTTCCAACTCCGAGATGCTTGCACCAGCCCATAGATGGAGCGCTGGAGCTTGCACACTTTGTTAGCACCCTTAGGGTTGACAAAACCTTCTGGTTGCATCATATACAACTCTTCCTTAAGGTTTCCATTAAGGAACGCTGTTTTGACGTCCATTTGCCAAATTTCATAATCATAAAAGGCGGCAATTGATAACATGATTCGGACTGATTTCAGCTTCACTACGGGAGAGAAAGTCTCTTCGTAGTCAACTCCTTGAATTTGTCGAAAACCCTTTGCGACAAGTCGAGCTTTGTAAACGGTTACATTACCGTTTGCATCAGTCTTCTTCTCGAAGATCCATTTATTTTCTATGGCTCGCCGGTCATCGGGCAAGTCCACCAAAGTCCATACTTTGTTCTCATACATGGATCCTATCTCGGATTTCATAGCTTCAAGCCATTTCTTGGAATCCGGGCCCGCCATCGCTTCTTCATAGTTCGAAGGTTCACCGTTGTCTAACAACATGATTTCCATCACAGGGTTGCCGTACCACTCTGGCGCGGAGCGTGCCCTTGTGGACCTTCGCGGTTCAGTAGTAACTTGATCCGAAGCTTCATGATCATCATCATTAACTTCCTCTTCAGTTGGTGTAGGCGCCACAGGAACAACTTCCTGCGCTGCGCTACTATCCTGTTCGAGAGGGGGTGTAATTACCTCATCAAGTTCTACCTTCCTCCCACTTACTTCTTTCGAGAGAAACTCTTTCTCTAGAAAGGATCCGTTCTTGGCAACAAAGGTTTTACCTTCGGATCTAAGATAGAAGGTATACCCAATAGTTTCCTTAGGGTATCCTATGAATACGCATTTCTCCGCTTTGGGTTCGAGCTTTTCTGGTTGAAGTTTCTTCACATAAGCATCGCAGCCCCAAACTTTAAGAAACGACAACTTAGGTTTCTTGCCAAACCATAGTTCATATGGTGTCGTCTCAACGGATTTAGACGGTGCCCTATTTAAAGTGAATGCTGCAGTTTCTAATGAGTATCCCCAAAATGATAGCGGTAAGTCGGTAAGAGACATCATAGATCGTACCATATCTAATAAAGTGCGATTACGACGTTCAGACACTCCGTTGCGTTGCGGTGTTCCAGGCGGTGTCAGTTGTGAAACGATTCCACACTTCCTTAGGTGTGTGCCAAACTCGTGACTCAAATATTCTCCTCCACGATCAGATCGTAGACATTTAATTTTTCTGTCACGTTGATTCTCAACCTCACTTTGAAATTCCTTGAACTTTTCAAACGTCTCAGATTTGTGCTTCATCAAGTAGATATACCCATACCTACTCAAATCATCGGTGAGAGTGAGAACATAACGATAGCCACCGCGAGCTTCAACGTTCATCGGACCACACACATCAGTATGTATTATTTACAATAAGTCGGTTGCTCTCTCCATTAGTCCGGAGAATGGAATCTTAGTCATCTTGCCCATGAGGCATGGTTCGCATGTGTCAAATGATTCAAAATCAAGAGACTCTAATAGTCCATCAGTATGGAGCTTCTTCATGCGCTTAACGCCGATATGACCAAGGCGGCAGTGCCACAAGTATGTGGGACTATCATTATCAACTTTACATCTTTTGGTACTCACACTATGAATATGTGTAACATCACGATCGAGATTCATCAAGAATAAATCATTCACCAGCGGAGCATGACCATAAAACATATCACTCATATAAATAGAACAACCATTATTCTCTGACTTAAATGAGTAGCTGTCTCGCATTAAGCAAGACCCTGATACAATGTTCATGCTTAAAGCTGGTACTAAATAACAATTATTAAGGTTTAAAACTAATCCCGATGGTAGATGTAGAGGTAGCGTGCCGACGGCGATCACATCGACCTTGGAACCATTCCCGACGCGCATCGTCACCTCATCCTTGGCCAATCTCCTCTTATTCCGCAGTTCCTGCTTTGAGTTGCAAATGTGAGCAACAACACCGGTATCAAATACCCAGGAGCTACTACGAGCGCAGGTAAGGTACACATCAATAACATGTATGTCACATATACCTTTAACGTTGCCGGCCTTCTTGTCCGCTAAGTATTTGGGGCAGTCCCGCTTCCAGTGACCTTTTCCCTTGCAATAGAAGCACTCAGCCTCAGGCTTGGGTCCATTCTTTTTCTTCTTCTCGGCATCTGGCTTACCGGGTGCGGCAACAGCTTTGCCTTCTTTCTTGAAGTTCTTCTTACCCTTGCCCTTCTTGAAACTAGTGGTCTTGTTGACCATCAACACTTGATGCTCTTTCTTGATTTCTACTTCTACAGACTTGAGCATCGAGTACAACTCGGGAATGGTCTTCTCCATCCCTTGCATGTTGTAGTTAAGAACAAAGCCTTTGTAGCTTGGTGGGAGAGACTGGAGGATTCTGTCAATTATAGCATCATCTGGAAGTTCGACTCCAAGTGAAGTCAGACGATCGTGTAACCCAGACATTTTGAGTATGCGCTCACTGACTAAACTGTTCTCCTCCATCTTACAGCTAAAGAACTTGTCGGAGACTTCATATCTCTCAACACAGGCATGAGCTTGAAAAACTAGCTTCAACTCCTGGAACATCTCATATGCCCCGTGTTGCTCAAAACGCCTTTGGAGCCCCGTTTCTAAACTGTATAGCATGCCTCACCTAACCAGAGAGTAGTCATCACTCCGCGTTTGCCAGACGTTCAGAATGTCCTGGGTTGCTGCGGGAGCGGGAGGGTCACCTAGTGGCGCATCAAGGACATAAGCCTTTTTAGCTGCTTCAAGGATGAGCTTCAAGTTGCGAACCCAGTCCGCATAGTAGCTACCATCATCTTTCATCTTGTTTTTCTCTAGGACTGTGTTGAAATTGAGGTTGACGTTGGCCATCTACAATATTTATAAAGACAACTTTTAGACTAAGTTCATGACAATTAAGTTCATTTAATCAAATTAAGTATGAACTCCCACTTAAATCGACATCCCTCTAGTCATCTAAGTGATACATGATCCATGTTGACTAACCCGTGTCCGATCATCACGTGAGACAGACTAGTCACCATGGTGAGCAACTTCATGCTGATCGTATTCAACCATATGACTCATGTTCGACCTTTCGGTCTCTTGTATTCAAGGTCATGTATGTACATGTTAAGCTCATCGGGTCAACCTAGGTATTTCGCGTGTGTAAATCTGGCTTACACCCATTGTATGCGAATGTTAGAATCTATCACACCCGATCATCGCGTGGTGCTTCGAGACAATGATCCTTCGCAACGGTGCACACTTAGGGGAATACGTTCTCGAAATTTTAAGAGGGATCATCTTATTATGCTACCGTCGTTCTAAGCAATAAGATGAAAAACATGATAAACATCACAATGCAATCATATAGTGGCATGATATGGCCATTATCATCTTTGCCCTTTGGATCTCCATCTTCAGGCATCGCATGATCATCATTGTCACCCTAGCGTATAACAATTCCCTATAACCCTAGCGTCATCGAACCTTAAGTGTGTAGACCCTACGGGTTCGGGAGACATGCAGACATGACCGAGACACCTCTCCGGCCAATAACCATCAGCGGGGTCTGGATACCCATGGTGGCTCCCACTTGCTCCACGATGATCTCATCGGATGAACCACGATGTCAAGGATTCAATCAATCCCGTATACAATTCCCTTTGTCTGTCGGTATAGAACTTGCCCGAGATTCGATCGTCGGTATACCTATATCTTGTTCAACATTGTTACCGGTAAGTCTCTTTACTCGTTCCGTAGCACGTCATTGTGTGACTAACTCCTTAGTCACATTGAGCTCATGATGATGTTCTATCGAGTGGGCCTAGAGATACCTCTCCGTCACGCGGAGTGACAAATCCCGATCTCGATTCGTACCAACCCAACAGACAATTTCAGAGGTACCCGTAGTGCACCTTTATAGTCACCCAGTTACGTTGTGATGTTTGATACACCCAAAGCACTCCTACGGTATCCGGGAGTTGCACAATCTCACGGTCGAAGGAAAAGACACTTGACATTAGAAAAGCTTTAGCATACGAACAACACGATCTAGTGCTACGCTTAGGATTGGGTCTTGTCCATCACATCATTCTCCCAATGATGTGATCCCGTTATCAGTGACATCCAATTCCCATGATCAGGAAACCATGATCATCTATTGATCAACGAGCTAACCAACTAGAGGCTTGCTAGGGACACATTGTGATCTATTTATTCACACATGTATTACTGTTTCCTGTTAATACAATTATAGCATGAACAATAGACGATTATCATGAACAAGGAAATATGATAATAACCATTTTATTATTGCCTCTAGGGCATATTTCCAACACGTGAGCCATGGATATAGCACTATAGGTGGAACAGAGTGTGGTGGTGGTTGTGAGACAAAAAAAGAGGAGATGGTCACATTGACTCGGCGTATCAAAGGGTTATGGAGATGCCCATTAATAGATATCAATGTGAATGAGTAGGGATTGCCATACAAAGGATGCACTAGAGCTATAAGTATGTGAAAGCTCAAAAGGAGAACTAGTGGGTGTGCATCCAACTTGCTTGCTCACGAAGACCTAGGGCAATTTTGAGGAAGCCCATCATTGGAATATACAAGCCAAGTTATATAATGAAGATTACTACTAGCATATGGTGGTGACAAAACGAGAGGCTCTCAATCATGAAGAACATAGTGCTATTATGAAGCACAAATGTGGAAAAAGATAGTAGCATTGTCCCTTCTCTCTTTTCCTCTCTCTTTTTTTATTTGGGCTCTTTGGCCTCTTCTTTTATTTTTTCTTTTATTTCTTTTATTTTATTTCCCCACATGGGACAATGCTCTAATAATGATGATCATCACACTTTTATTTACTCACAGCTCAAAGCTTAGAACGATGGTGACTTTATAGGAAATGCCTCCGGCAGTGTACCGGGATGTGCAACGATCTAGCTTGGCGTATGACATTGAAACATCTCGCTAGCTATCTTACGATCATGCAATGGCAATATGAGAGTGACGGCACAAGTCATGAGACGGAACGCTGGGAGTTGCATGGCAATATATCTCGGAATGGCCATGAAGATGCCATAGTAGGTAGGTATGGTGGCTGTTTTGAGGAAGGCATATGGTATGTTTGTGCACCGACGAGAATTGCGCGACACTAGAGAGGCTAGCAATGGTGGAAGGTGAAAGTGCATCTATACCATGGACTCACATTAGTCATGAAGAACTCACATACTTGTTGCGAAAGTTTTTATTAGTAATCGAAACAAAGTGCTAAACGCATACTCCTAGGGGAAGGGTTGGTAGGTGTTAACCATCGCGCGATCCCGACCTCAACACAAAGGATGACAATCAATAGATCAATTATGCTCCGACTTCCTAACATAACGGTTCACCATACGTGCATGCTACGGGAATCACTAACTTCAACACAAGTATTTCTAGACTCACAACACCTTACTAACATAACTCTTAATATTACCAAATCCACGTCTCAAAACTAATTGAGAGGAATCAAGACTTCTCTTTCTACTCAATGCACATGAAGATGGAGGTTTTTGTATCCTCTTTGAGTACTTATCACCTTTGGGACTGCTTTCATAGCACAAGCCAACTACCAAGTTACGCACCGCCGTGCTCTAAAAGATCTAAGTGAAGCACATAGAGCAAAATTATCTAGCTCAAAAGATATAAGTGAAGCACTATGAGCATTCTAGCAAAATCACGATGAGTGCATGTATCTCTCAAAGGGTGTGCAGCAAGGATGATTGTGATACAACAAAAAAAAAGACTCCTATGATACAAGACGCTCCAAGCAAAACACATATCATGTGGTGAATAAAAATATAGCTCCAAGTAATGTTACCGATGGATTGAAGACGAAAGAGGGGATGCCTTCCCGGGGCATCCCCAAGCTTAGGATTTTTGGTGTCCTTGAATTTGGCTTGGGATGCCTTGGGCATCCCCAAGCTTGAGATCTTTCCACTCCTTATCTCTTTGTCCATGAGAACATCACCCAAAACTTGAAAACTTCACAACACAAAACTTAAACAGAAACTCGTGATAACATTAGGACAAGAAAACAAACTACCACCTCTTTAGGTACTGTAGCAATCTTGATTTATATTTATATTGGTGTTAGATTACTGTATTCTCACTTTTACATGGCTAGTACCCCCCGATACTATCCATAGTTTCATCAAAACAAGCAACCAACTCAACAAAAACAGAATCTGTCAAAAACAGACCAGTCTGTAGCAATCTGTATACTTCGTATACTTCTGGTACCTCAAAACTTCTGAACAATTACGACTGCCTGGGAAAAAGGCATATCAACCAGCAGCAAAAAGAATCAACTCAAAATCTCTTATGAATAAAAATTAAAAATCATCTCGTGAGCGAAAAGTTTCTGTCTTTTTTCCAGCAGGATCAAACAACCATTACCAAGACTAGTCATAAAGGTTTTGCTTGGCTCAAACACAAAAAGAAACACAAAAGACACAATCATAACAGAATTATGATAGTGTGGACGCAACAGAACAGAAAGAAAAAGAAATAAATTCATTGGGCTGCCTCCCAACAAGCGCTATTGTTTAATGCCCTTAGCTAGGCATAAGGCGATAGGATCACGTATCGTCGTCTTTGGTGCTCAAACCATAAGTAGTGTGATCACTTATCATCTTATGGTTTTCATCTTTCTTGCTAGATGATTCACCACTATTTTTGGGAACAAAAACAGACTTGGTGACCTTATTGTGGGCAAAATTTGGAGTATTCTGCACAGCGGCAAAAGCGGAACCCAAGTTGGTTATAACATGCTCTAGTTTGCCAATCCTAGCGGAATCATGACCTAGTTTTCGTTAACTGTGGGTTCCTTCTCCTTTAAATTTTTCAAAACCATTCCCACCTTGAATCCGTACTGAGTGATTTGATTGTGGATCTTTTTATCCAAATTCTCAATAAGTTCGATCGTAGCGACTTTATTTTCAATGACATCCAGCCTACGCATCACATGTTCCAGAGTTAAGGTAGTTCCATTAACCATGAGTGGGGGTGAGCCTACCAAATTTATTACTACTCCGTAAGAATCAACGGTATGGCTACCCAAGAAATTTCCACCTACGACAGTGTCAAGAATATACCTATTCCAAGGAGAAACACCCACGTAAAAACTGCGAAGCAGGACGATAGTGGATTGCTTATGAGTAGATCTACTCTGAGCATTGCAAATCCTATACCAAGCGTCTTTTAAGTTTTCTTCCTCATTTTTTTTTAAATTGAGAACTTTGTTCTCGGGAGTATCGTTCGAAGTGGTGGATCTAGCCATGAGGATAGACTATCCCACACAAACTAACAGAAAACAAGCGAGAGAAAAGGGCGAACGAAAAGGCAAACGAAAAAGGCAAATATTTTTTTGTAATTTTTTGTTTTTCAGAAGTGGGGGAGAGGAAAACGAGAGGCAAAAAAGGTAAATGCAAGAGATGAGTTTGCGACACTTACTTGGATGATTTCTTGACTTGATCCTCCCCGGCAACGGCGCCAGAAATTCTTCTGCTACGACAACACACAACAACGCCAGAGATTGACACGTTGACGGAGGCTAGGCTTGCATTGGTTTTTCTCTTGAAGAGGAAAGGGTGGTTCAGCACAGGAGTAGTAAGTATTTCCCTCAGTTTGAGAACCAAGGTATCAATCCAGTAGGAGAATCTCGTCAAGTCCAGAGTACCTGTGCAAACACAAACGAGCTTGCACCCAACGCTATAAAGGGGTTGTCAATCCCTTCAAGATTGATTGCAAAGTGAGATTTGAAGGCGGAAAGTGCAACAAAGTAAAAGAGTAAGGCTGAAAACATGGTGTGGAGTAGACTCGGGGGCCATAGTGTTCACTAGAGGCTTCTCTCAAAATAGCAAATATTACGGTGGGTGAACAAATTACTGTCGAGCAATTAATAGAACCGCGCAAAGTCATGACGATATCTAAGGCAATGATCATACATATAGGCATCACGTCCGAGACAAGTAGACCGATACGTTCTGCATCTACTACTATTACTCCACACATCGACCGCTATCCACCATGCATCTAGTGTATTGAGTTCATGACAAACAGAGTAACGCCTTAAGCAAGATGACATGATGTAGAGGGATAATCTCAAACCAATGATGAAAACCCCATCTTTTTACCCTTGATGGCAACAACATGATGCGTGCCTCGCTACCCCTTCTGTCACTAGGTGAGGTCACCGCACGGTATGAACCCAAAACCAAGCACTTCTCCCATTGCAAGAATCATAGATCTAGTTGGCCAAACAAAACCCACAACTCGAAGAGAATTATAAGGATATGAAATCATGCATAAGAGAGATCAGAAGAAACTCAAATAAGATTCATAGATAATCTGATAATAAATCCACAATTCATCGGATCTCGATAAACACACCGCAAAAGAAGATTACATGGGATAAATCTCCATGAAGATCATGGAGAACTTTGTATTGAATATCCAAGAGAGAGAAGAAGTCATCTAGCTACTAGCTATGGACCCGTAGGTCTATGGTGAACTACTCACGCATCATCGGAGAGGTCATGGTGTTGATGAAGAAGCCCTCCGTATCCGAATCCCCCCTCCGACAGGGCACCAGAACGTGCCCCAGATGAGATCTTGTGGAGACAGAAGCTTGCGGCGGCGGAAAAGTACTTTCGATGATCTCCTGGTTTTTTCTGGGATTTTAGGGAATATATAGGCGGAAGAACTAGGGCAGAGGTGGCCCAGGGAGCCCACAAGCCTGGGAGGCGCGGGCCCCCTGACCGCGGCTAGGGGGCTTGTGGGGTCCCTGGTGGCCCCCTGCCCTGATTCTCAGGTTCCCCGATCTTCTTCTATTTCAGAAAAATCTTTTTGGAAGTTTCGTTCCATTTGGACTACGTTTAAAATCCTCCTCTGAAAGGGGTCAAAAACACGAAAAAAACAGGAACTGGCACTTGGCATTGAGTTAATAAGTTAGTCCAAAAAAAATATAAAAGGCATACAAAACATCCAAAGTTTGACAAGATAATAGCATGAAACCATCAAAATTTATAGATACGTTGGAGACGTATCAGGGCTTCGGTCCCTCGTGGGCAGGGGCGGTTCACTCGATCTGGGGAAACTGATGAGGGGGTTGGGCGATCTGGGGAGCGAGGGGCGTTGGGAACGAGGGAGCGAGCGGCTGAGTTCCCTGGCGGCGGGGTGACGTGGTTTGAACCAACCGACATTTTTATTTTTATTTGTCACCCATCGGACATTTTTAATTTTAGTTTCGCAATTTTTTATAAATCCAATTTTCAGAAAATTTAAATCCGCAACGGAATTGAACGAGGTTTGAACCAACGAGAGTTTAACAATAATAACCACGGTGACGTGGCATCATTAGCATAGGATTACTTTAGCTTAATTACGTACATTTACTGTAGCAAAAGCTGAGGATGTCACAAACGGCCCCGTAACTGCTCCACCAGGCTAGCGTCCACCCCACCGTTTGAGCTAGAGCCCGGTTGCAGCTGCATCTCCGCTCCCTAACCGTCGCGACGGCGCCCCCATCACGGTCCCCGCACTGCGCACACCCACGATCACGCTCCCGTCATTCCTCGCGGGGCGCCCTGGAGAGGCTGCGACGGAGGCAGAGCAATAGGTCATTATCCAAGAAGGAAAATCCGTGCTGCAAATCAAGAATCAGGGTCGAACAGATACCTCTTTCGACCAAATCTTCTTCGTGAGCCCGCGGACGTGCGCAAGAAAACACGGTAAACAACAACACATGCAGCTCGCAACAGCCTCTAATTTTCTCGCTCTAGTTCGCTGCCCCTTTTTCCTCGCTTTGCGCGCAAGCACACGCAGCGTGACGTAGATGATAACGAGGAGGAAAATTACAACACCGAGCGCAATTAGGAGACACATATACCACCTCAGATCCCTATTGTGGCTATGTGCACTGAGCGGCGAGGGGGCGAAGGGAGGGAGCCCCCTCGCCGCTTAGTCCACTTAGGTTGCTCCTTTTTCTGTCTAGATGTGATGATGTGCTAACCTATCTATTTCTCATACACGTGCTTTAAATATCAAACAGGAAAATACACGAGTGGGGGCAATGCTCTACCGTGGGCCTAGTATAGATGGGCTGACAGAAAAACGAGTGGGGGCATTCCCCCCAGCTTTGTTCCTAGTTTCGCCCCTGGCGAGGGGGCGAAGGGAGGGGGAGCTCCACCACCTCTCCGGCCACGAAAAGGATGATGTCGGCCAGCTGCGAAGCTCCTTCCTCCGCGCATTCTATAGGGAGTGGAATGGCCTTGACGAATTATTGAGATGCCTTTGAATCAAAAATTGTTTCAGCGAGCACTCTTCGGACTCCGAAACACAAAACATAGTAAACCGATTGTTGATCACATGAGAGTGAGATGACATATCCCATTCTGAAAACGAGAAACTTACAAAAACTTACATTCTCAGGGCGTTTGCAATCTCTGTCGTTCGATTGCTTGTCCAAACGAATCCCGCCCGTTGGATCTTCAGACGGAACGATCCTGACCGTTGGATCGATTCTGATGTGACCATGAATGAATAGTGTCCAGACTTGCTACACCCGCGCAACCGCCCTGCCTATCAATGACACACGGGACCCAGGCGCGGTGGGCTGATGTGACCATGATTGAATAGTGTCCAGACTTGCTACACCCGCGCAGCCGCCCTGCCTCTCAATGACACACGGTACCCAAGTGTGGTGGGTTGTACCCGTCAATCACTACGGGGGCGGATCTATCCGGTGTTGTCTCCTTGTGGTGGATAAATCGTGCAACCGCATGTAAACCTGGCTACCCGCCGAGGGTATTTACGGAATTTCATATGTTTGTCCTTGCGTGGGCTTCAACCCCCTCCCTCTCTTTCGTCGTCGTCGTCCTCTCCTCTCTGAGTCCGCCGATGGATGGGTATTTATAGGAGGGAAAGAGCTAGGCGTTCCGATTTTTCTGGGCAACAATACAGACGTGTGCTTTGTCTTGTTTGAGATTAAGATAAACACGCTTTGGCTTCAGCCCCTCGTGCAAGTAGATAGATAGGCTTCCTGATCAATTGCAACAACTTGGGTTGTACGCGTAGTTTGTACGTGGCTGCCTTCGTAATTTATCTCTTGTGTTTTAGGAGTCTCTGTAATTTTTTGCAAATATATGGACCTCATTTTGCATATAGGGGCCCCGAATTTGTGGAGATGACACTGGTATGAAAGTGTTTAACTTGGCAGAGAGATGTATAATTTGACTATGGTGGAGGTGAGGATGGCAACGACGAGGTCTCCACGAGTCTCGTTGAACAAGGGGGGCTTCAAAACATGGATACGCTGAATCGGTTTATAGAAAAACATCAAATCATCGTTTTTCTATAAACGGACTTTTCCAGGTTTACAAAAGCTAATTTGTGCTTATCCTCAAATCTGGTGTGCTAACCAAACATGGTTTTAGTTCGTTATAACCATAATCACGTTTAGAGGAAACTAGTTTAGCTAAATCGCCGTAACCAAACAACCTCTAAATTAACAGGCGATTGATCATTGTACGTACCTTGGACCTCCACGGCGGCGCTCGTGTCCGTGTCTTGGCCTGAGTACGCGCATACTTTGTCAGCACTATGGCTGACAAGGCCGCCTCACTTGTTCTCAATGTATCCCGTTGAGCCCGCCTGAAGGATTGGAGAGGGAAGCCGACGCGAGTTGGAAGCTCCGGCGGCCACGACGGAGGAGACGGGCAACACACTCTTCATCGCGGAGCAGAAGGAAGCTTCTGGGCAGCGGTGGCTCTGGTTCTTGGAATCGTCCGTGCGATCCAAGCTTCTGGGTAGCGGCGGCTCTCGTTCTTGGAATCGTCCGGGCGATCCAAGCTTCTGGGCAGTGGCGACTCTCGTTCTTGGAATCGTCTGTGCGATCCAAGCTTTTGGGCAGCGGCGGCTCTCGTTCTGGGAATCGTCCGTGCGATCCAAGCTTCTGGGCAGCGGCGACTCTCGTTCTTGAATCGTCCGTGCGATCCAAGCTTCTGGGCAGCGGCGACTGTGGTTCTTGAATCGTCTGTGCGATCCAAGCTTCTGGGCAGCGGCGGCTCTGGTTCTTGACTCGTCTGTGTGATCCAAGCTTCTGGGCAGCGTCGGCTCTCATTCTTCGAATCGTTCGTGCGATCCAAGCTTCTCGGCAGCGGCGGCTATGGTTATTGGAATCGTCCGTGCGATCCAAGCTTCTCGGCAGCGGCGGCTATGGTTATTGGAATCGTCCGTGCGATCCAAGCTTCTGGGCAGCGGCGGCTCTGGTTGTTGGTATCGTCCGTGCGATCCAAGCTTCTGGGCAGCGGCGGCTCTGGTTGTTGGAATCGTCCGTGCGATCCAAGATTCTGGGCAGCGGAGGCTCTGGTTGTTGGAATCGTCCGTGCGATCCAAGCTTCTGGGCAGCGGAGGCTCTGGTTGTTGGAATCGTCCGTGCGATCCAAGCTTCTGGGCAGCGGCGGCTCTGGTTCTTGAATCGTCTGTGCGATCCAAGCTTCTGGGTAGCGGCGGCTGTGGTTCTTGAATCATCCGTGTGATCCAAGCTTCTGGGCAGCGGCGGCTCTGGTTCTTGAATCGTTCGTGCCATACAAGCTTCTAGGCAGCGGCGGCTCTGGTTCTTGAATCGTCAGTGCGATACAAGCTTCTCGGCAGCGGCGGCTCTGGTTCTCGAATGATCAGTGCGATACAACCTTCTGGGCAGCGGCGGCTCTGGTTCTTGAATCGTTCGTGCGATCCAAGCTTCTGGGAAGCGGCGGCTCTCGTTCTTGAACCGTCGGTGCTATCCAAGCTTCTCGGCAGCGGCGGCTCTCGTTCTTGAATCGTTCGTGCGATCCAAGCTTCTGGGCAGCGGCGGCTCTGGTTCTTAAATCGTCCGTGCGATCCAAGATTCTGGGCAGCGGCGGCTCTGGTTCTTGAATTGTCCGTGCGATCCAAGCTTCTTCGCAGTGGCGGCTCTCGTTCTTGAATCATCCGCGCGATCCAAGCTTCTGGGCAGCGGTGGCTCTCGTTCATGAATCGTCCGTGCGATCCAATCTTCTGGGCAGCGGCGGCTCTGGTTCTTAAATCGTCCGTGCGATCCAAGCTTCTGGGCAGCGGCGGCTCTGGTTCTTGAATTGTCCGTGCGATCCAAGCTTCTTGGCAACGACGGCTCTCGTTCTTGAATCATCCGCGTGATCCAAGCTTCTGGGCAGCGGCGGCTCTCGTTCTTGAATCGTCCGTGCGATCCAATTCTGGGCAGCGGCGGCTCTCGTCTTGAATCGTTTGTGTGATCTAAGATTCTGGGCAGCGGCGGCTCTGGTTCTTGAATCGTTCGTGCGATCCAAGCTTCTGGGCAGCGGCGGCTCTGGTTCTTGAATCGTCCGTGCGATCCAAGCTTATGGGCAAAGGCGGCTTTGGTTCTTGAATCGTCCGTGCGATCCAAGCTTCTGGGCAGTGACGGCTCTGGTTCTTGAATCGTCGGTATGATCCAAGCTTCTGGGTAGCGGCGGCTGTGGTTGTTGTGATGCTGTTGAGTGCATTCATAGATCCCGTTATATAGGTAAACCTCTGGGCAGATGGACTTAGGTACGAGATCTCGAAGACTAGGAAAATATCTCTCCTTTCTTTTTGGGACAGGGATTTCTTTTCTGTTCTCTACGTACCCTCGGTTGGATTACTTCAGGCCGCACATTGCTGCTGCATGTGTATGTTCCGTGGCTGGTGTGAAAGATCAAAATTGACCCGGTCTAGGTCAAGCAACCCCTCCCTCTCTTTCGTCGCCGTCGTCCTCTTCTCTCTGAGTCCGCCAATGGATGGGTATTTATAGGAGGGAAAGAGCTAGGCGTTCCGATTTTCTGGGAAGCAATACAGACGTGTGCTTTGTGTTGTTTGAGATTAAGATAAACACGCTTTGGCTTCAGCCCCTCGTGCAAGTAGATAGATAGGCTTCCTGATTAATCGTAACAGCTTGGGCTGTACACGTAGTTTGTACGTGGCTGCCTTCGTAATTTATCTCTTGTGTTTTTGGAGTCTCTGTAATTTTTTGCAAATATAGGGACCTCATTTTGCATATCGCAGAGGGGCCCCGAATTTCTGAAGACGGCACTAGTATGAACATGTTTAACCTTGAAAAGAGATGTATAGTTTGACTATGGTGGAGGTGAGGATGGCAACGACGAGGTCTCCAGGAGTCTCGTTGAACAAGGGGGGCTTCAAAACATGGATACACTGAATTGGTTTATAGAAAAACATCGAATCATCATGTTTTCTATAAACGCACTTTTCCAGGTTTACAAAAACTAATTTGTGCTTATCCTCAAATCTGGTGTGCTAACCAAACATGGTTTTAGCTAGTTTAGCTAAATCGTCGTAACCAAACAACCTCTAAATTAACAGGCGATTGATCATGTGTACGTACCTTGGACCTCCACGATGGCGTTCTGTCCGTGTCTTGGTCTGGGTACGCGCATACTTTGTCAGCACAACGTCTGACAAGGCCGCCTCGCTTGTTCTCAATGTATCCGTTGAGGCCACGTGAAGGATTGAAGAGGGAAGCCGACGCGAGTTGGAAGCTCCGGCGACCACGACGGAGGAGACGGGCAACGCACTCTTCATCGCGGAGCAGAAGGAAGCTTCTTGGGCAGCGGCAGCTCTGGTTGTTGGAATCATCCGTGCGATCCAAACTTCTGGACAGCGGCGGATCTCGCTATTGGAATCGTCCGTGCGATCCAAGCTTCTGGGCAGCGGCGGCTCTCGTTCTTGGAATTGTCTGTGCGATCCAAGATTCTGGGCAGCGGCGGCTCTCGTTCCTAGAATCGTCCATGCGATCCAAGCTTCTCGGCAGCGTCGACTCTCGTTCTGGAAATCGTCCGTGCGATCCAAGCTTCTGGGCAGCGACGGCTCTCGTTCTTGGAATCGTCCATGCGATCCAAGCTTCTGGGCAGCGTCGACTCTTGTTCTAGGAATCGTCCGTGCGATCCAAGCTTCTGGGCAGCGGCGGCTCTGGTTCTTGAATCGTCCGTGCGATCCAACCTTCTGGACAGCGGCGGCTCTGGTTCTTGAATCGTCCGTGCGATCCAAGCTTCTGGGCAGCGGCGGCTCTGGTTTTGAATAGTCCGTGCGATCCAAGCTTGTGGGCAGCGTTGGCTCTCGTTCTTGGAATCGTCCGTGCGATCCAAGCTTCTCGACAGCGGCGGCTCTGGTTGTCGGAATCATCCCTGCGATCCAAGCTTCTGGGAAGCGGCGGCTCTGGTTATTGGAATCGTTCGTGCGATCCAAGCTTCTGGGCAGCGACGGCTCTGGTTGTTGGAATCGTCCGTGCGATCCAAGCATCTAGGCAGCGGCGGCTCTGGTACTTGAATCATCCGTGCGATCCAAGCTTCTGGGCAGCGTCGGCTCTCGTTCTTGAATCGTCCGTGCGATCAAAGCTTCTCGGCAGCGGCGGCTCCGGTTGTTGGAATTGTCTGTGCGATCCTAGCTTCTGGGGAGCGGCGACTGTGGTTGTTGGAATCATCCGTGCGATCCAAGCCTCTGGGCAGTGGCGGCTCTGGTTCTTGAATCGTCCGTGCGATCCAAGCCTCTCGGCAGCGGCGACTCTCTTTCTTGAATCGTCCGTGCGATCTAAGTCTCTGGGCAGCGGCGGCTCTCGTTTTTGAATCGTCCGTGCGATCCAAGCCTTTGGGAAGTGGCGGCTCTCGTTCTTGAATCGTCCGTGCGATCCAAGCCTCTGGGCAGCGGCGGCTCTCGTTCTTGAATCGTCCGTGCGATCCAAGCCTGTGGGCAGCGGCGACTCTCCTTCTTGACTCGACCGTGCGATCCAAGCCTCTGGGCAGCGCCGGCTCTCGTTCTTGAATCGTTCGTGCGATCCAAGCCTCTCGGTAGCGGCGGCTCTCGTTCTTGAATCTTCCATGCGATCCAAGCCTCTGGGTAGCGATGGCTCTCGTTCTTGAATCGTCCGTGCGATCCAAGCCTCTGGGCAGCGGTGGCTCTTGTTCTTGAATCGTCCGTGCGATCCAAGACTCCCGGCAGCGGCGGCTTTCGTTCTTGAATCGTTCGTGCGATCCAAGCCTCTGGGAAGCGACGACTCTCGTTCTTGACTCGTCCGCACGATCCAAGCCTCTGGGCAGCGGCGGCTCTCGTTCTTGAATCGTTCGTGCGATCCAAGCTTCTAGGCAGCGGCTGTTCTCGTTCTCGAGTCGTCTGACTCTGGTTCTTGAATCGTCCGTGCGATCCAAGCTTCTGGGCAGCGGTGACTATGGTTCTTGAATCGTCCGTGCTATCCAAGCTTCTGGGCAGAGGCGGCTTTCGTTCTTGAATCGTCCGTGCGATCCAATCTTCTGGGCAGCGGCGGCTCTAGTTCTTGAATCGTCCGTGCGATCCAAGCTTCTGGGTAGCGGCGGTTGTGGTTGTTGTGATGTTGTTGAGTGCGTTTGTAGATCCCGTTATATAGGTAAACCTCTGGGCAGATGGACTTGGGTACGAGATCTCGAAGACTAGGAAAATATCTCTCCTTTCTTTTTGGGACAGGGATTTCTTTTCTGTTCGCTACGTACCCTCGGTTGGATTACTTCAGGCCGCACAGTGCTGCTGCATGAGTATGTTCCGTGGCTGGTGTGAAAGATCAAAATCGACCCGGTCTAGGTCAAGCAACCCCTCCCTCTCTTTCGTCGCCGTCTTCCTCTCCTCTCTGAGTCCGCCGATGGATGGGTATTTATAGGAGGGAAAGAGCTAGGCGTTACGATTTTTCTAGGAAGCAATAGAGATCGTGTGCTTTGTGTTGTTTGAGATTAAGATAAACACGCTTTGGCTTCAGCCCCTCGTGCAAGTAGATAGATAGGCATCCTGATCAATCGCAACACCTTGGGCTGTACGCGTAGTTTGTACGTGGATGCCTTCGTAATTTATCTCTTGCGGTTTTCGAGTCTCTGTAATTTTTTGCAAGTATATGGACCTCATTTTGCATATCGCACAGGGGCCCGAATTTCTAAAGACGGCACTGGTATGAACGTGTTTAACCTGGCAGAGAGATGTATAATTTAACTATGGTGAAGGTGAGGATGGCAACGACGAGGTCTCCAGGAGTCTCGTTGAACAAGGGGGGCTTAAAAACATGGATACGCTGAATCCGTTTATAGAAAAACATCGAATCATCGTTTTTCTATAAACGCACTTTTCCAGGTTTACAAAAACTAATTTGTGCTTATCCTCAAATCTGGTGTGCTAACCAAACATGGTTTTAGCTAGTTTAGCTAAATCGTCGTAACCAAACAACCTCTAAATTAACAGGCGATTGATCATGTGTACGTACCTTGGACCTCCACGACGGCGTTCTATCCATGTCTTGGCCTGGGTACGCGCATAATTTGTCAGCACTACGGCTAACAAGGCCGCCTTGCTTGTTCTCAATGTATCCCGTTGAGGCCGCATGAAGGATTGAAGAGGGAAGCCGACGTGACTTGGAAGCTCCGGCAGCCACGATGGAGAAGACGGGCAACGCACTCTTCATCGCGGAGCAGAAGTTAGCTTGTGGGCAGCAGCGGCTCTGGTTGTTGGAATCGTTTGTGCGATCCAAGCTTCTGGGCAGCGGCAGCTCTCGTTCTTGGAATCGTCCGTGCGATCCAAGCTTCTGGGCAGCGGCGGCTCTCGTTCTTGGAATCGTCCATGCGATCCAAGATTCTGGACAGCGACGGCTCTGGTTGTTGGAATCGTCCGTGCGATCCAAGCTTCTAGGCAGCAACGGCTCTGGTTGTTGGAATGGTCCGTGCGATCCAAGCTTCGTGGCAGCGGCGGCTCTGGTTGTTGGAATTGTCCGTGCGATCGAAGCTTCTGGGCAGCGGTGGCTCTGGTTGTTGGAATCTTCCGTGCGATCCAAGCTTCTGGGCAGAGGCGGCTCTGGTTCTTGAATCGTCCGTGCGATCCAAGCTTCTGGGCAGCGTCAGCTCTCATTCTTGAATCGTCCGTGCGATCCAAGCTTCTAGGCAGCGGCGGCTCTGGTTGTTGGAATCGTCCGTGCGATCCAAGCTTTTAGGCACCGGCGGCTCTGGTTGTTGGAATTAACCGTGCGATCCAAGCTTCTGGGCAGCGGCGGCTCTTGTTGTTGGAATCGTCCGTGCAATCCAAGCTTCTGGGCAGCGGCGGCTCTGGTTCTTGAATCGTCCGTGCGATTCAAGCGTCTGGGCAGCGGCGGCTCTGGTTCTTGAATAGTCCGTGCGATCCAAGCCTCTGGGCAGCGGCTCTCGTTCTTGAATCGTCCGTGCGATCCAAGCCTATGGGCAGCGGCGGCTCTCGTTCTTGAATCGTCTGTGCGATCCAAGCCTCCGGGCAGCGGCGGCTCTCGTTCTTGAATCGTCCGTGCGATCCAAGCCTCTGGGCAGCGGCGGCTCTCGTTCTTGAATCGTCCGTGCGATCCAAGCCTCTGGCAGCGGCGGCTCTCGTTCTTGAATCGTCCGTGCGATCCAAGCCTCTGGGCAGCGGCGGCTCTCGTTCTTGAATCGTCCGTGCGATCCAAGCCTCTGGGCAGCGGCAGCTCTCTTTGTTGAATCGTCCATGCGATCCAAGCCTCTGGACAGCGGCAGCTCTCGTTGTTGAATCGTCCGTGCGATCCAAGCCTCTGGACAGCGGTGGCTCTCGTTCTTTAATCGTTCGTGCGATCCAAGCCTCTGGACAGCGGCGGCTCTCGTTCTTGAATCGTCCGTGCGATCCAAGCCTTTGGCAGCGGCGGCTCTCGTTCTTGAATCGTCCGTGCGATCCAAGCCTCTGGGCAGCGATGGCTCTCGTTCTTGAATCGTCCGTGCGATCCAAGCCTCTGGGCAGCGGCGGCTCTCGTTCTTGAATCGCCCGTGCGATCCAAGCCTGTGGGCAGCGGCGGCTCTTGTTCTTCAATCGTCCGTGCGATCCAAGCCTCAGGGCAGCGGCGGCTCTCGTTCTTGAATCGTCCATGTGATCCAAGCTTCTGGGCAGCGGCGGCTCTCGTTCTTGAATCGTCCGTGCGATCAAAGCCTGTGGGCAGCCGCGGCTCTCGTTCTTGAATCGTCTGTGTGATCCAAGCTTCTAGGCAGCGGCGGCTCTCGTTCTCGAACCGTCCATGTATCCAAGCTTCTGGGCAGCGGCGGCTTTGGTTCTTGAATCGTCCGTACGATCCAAGTTTCTGGGCAGCGGCGGCTCTCGTTCTTGAATCGTCCGTGCGATCCAAGCTTCTAGGCAGCGGCGGCTCTTGTTCTTGAATCATCCGTGCGTTCCAAGCTTCTGGGCAGCGGCGGCTCTAGTTCTAGAATCGTCCGTGCGTTCCAAGCTTCTGGGCAGCGGCGGCTCTGGTTCTTGAATCGTCCGTGCGATCAAAGCTTCTGGGCAGCGGCGGCTCTGGTTGTTGAATCGTCCGTGTGATCCAAGCTTCTGGGAGGGGCAGATCTGGTTCTTGAATCGCCCGTGCGTTCCAAGCTTCTGGGCAGCGGCGGCTCTGGTTCTTGAATCGTCCGTGCGTTCCAAGCTTCTGGGCAGCGGCGGCTCTGGTTCTTGAATCGTCAGTGCGATCCAAGCTTCTCGGCAGCGGTGGCTCTGGTTCTTGAATCGCCCGTGCGTTCCAAGCTTCTGGGCAGCGGCGGCTCCGGTTCTTGAATCGTCCGTGCGTTCCGAGCTTCTAGGCAGCGGCGGCTCTGGTTCTTGAATCGTTCGTGCGATCCAAGCTTCTGGGCAGGGGCGGCTCTGGTTCTTGAATCGTCCGTGCGATCCAAGCTTCTGAGCAGCGGCGGCTCTAGTTCTTGAATCGTCTGTGCGATCCAAGCTTCTAGGCAGGGGCGGCTCTGGTTCTTTAATCGCCCGTGCGTTCCAAGCTTCTGGGCAGCGGCGGCTCTGGTTCTTGAATCGTCCGTGCGTTCCAAGCTTCTGGACAGTGGCGGCTCTGGTTCTTGAATCGTCCGTGCGATCCAAGCTTCTGGGCAGCGGCGGCTCTGGTTCTTGAATCGTTTGTGCGATCCAAGCTTCTGGGCAGGGCGGCTCTGGTTCTTGAATCGTCCGTGCGATCCAAGCTTCTAGGCAGCGGTGGCTCTGGTTCTTGAATCGTCCGTGCGTTCCAAGCTTCTGGACAGCGGCGGCTCTGGTTCTTCAATCGTCCGTGCGATCCAAGCTTCCGGGCAGGGGCGGCTCTGGTTCTTGAATCGTCCGTGCGATCCAAGCTTCTGGGCAGCTGCGGCTCTGGTTTTTGAATCGTCCGTGCGATCCAAGTTTTTGTGCAGCGGCGGCTCTGGTTCTTGTGATGCTGTTGAATGCATTCGTAGATCCCGTTATATAGGTAAATCTCTGGGCAGATGGACTTAGGTCCGAGATCTCGAAGACTAGGAAATTATCTCTACTTTCTTTTCGGAATAGGGATTTCTTTTATGTTCGCTACGTATCCTCGGTTGGAATTATTCAGGCCGCACATTGCTGCTGCATGAGTATGTTCCGTGGCTGATGTGAAAGATCAAAATCGACCCGGTCTAGGTCAAGCACGTCTCGAATCATTTACGAAGTTGTAATACAACCATGAAAAATATCTTGACCGAGGCGTTTGAGTCCATCTCAGATAGGTTTCATCAACACCTCACCGTATCCGTATACGTACACGCGGCACGCTTGCCGCCGGCGCGTGTGTATTTAGATACATACACGTACGTACACTGGCGATCGAGCGAATATGTATATTCCGATCGACTCTGTACGACCCGGTCAATACTCATACGTATTTAGGCAGTACCGATCCAGTGCACGTACATGCTAAGCTTGCTTTCATGCCTATGTAGCTGCCGTCCTTTGAGGATTTTTTTTATTGTTGCATATCTCTCCCTAATAATAAAACAAATACGGTTTCTGATCGTCCTTCTTGAAAATTACCCCTAAAGTTTGCATAAATTACCCACCATGCCACCGGTAAGTAATATAAAACGTTTCATAAAGAAAAAAAATCTCGGACTGGGCCGGCCCATGTAAAAGCGTTATATATTACGCTCTGTTATATATTACGCTCTGCATGCTGGGAGAATATCCAACACACCGTATGGGTCGGCCCGTGCATAGGCGCCTGCTTTTAGTTCCATTTATTTATTTATTTTCAGTTTCGTTTTATTTTTTTATTTTAAATAATTTAGAACTTCATATAATCTTTAAAATTTTCATAAACTGAAAATTATAAATCAACACATTTCAAAAATTAAAATGTTTGTGACTTCAAAAACTGCTCGGAGTTTTGTAAAAATTACTCGCATATACAATAAAATGTTTGCAATTTTAGAAAATATTTGTACAATAAGAAAAGTCCATGATCTCAAATACAATTCCATATATTAAAAATTATTAAAGGCATTTAACAAAATGCTTTCTAATTCAAAATATGTTAATGCATTTAAAAAATGTCCTAATATTTTAAAAATAGCTAATGTCTGTTTTGATAGTTTCTTTTTTCTATTTAAAATTTCTGTTCCATTTTTGTTTATCTATAATTTTAATAATTTAGAATTACAAAAACTTTTGCATAGTAAAAAATAGGAATTTTGAATTAAAATGCTGACGATTTTTATTTTGAATTAAAAATAGGATTAAAAAAAAGCGCCGGATTTTTTTTTTGCAAATTCCAAAACGATGTCCATGAATTTAATAAATATATTACTGATTTATAAAAATGTTTGTTTATTCAGAAAACTTCATGCGTTTCAAAAAATGTTTGTGAATTTAAAATAAAATCCTCCAACATAAAAAATTATGTTCAAAACGATGTTGAATTATAGGATGATCTTCCAACAAATTTGTGTTGCTTCGATGTCTAGTGGTGATTTCAGATCTTTTCTAAGAGGTGTTCTCATATTTTTATGAGAGTATTAATTCTTTTGCTCTATCAATTGTCTTATCAATTCCTTTCAACCGGAGTCATCGTATCAATTCCATTCAACCGGTGTGCTTCTCTTCAACTGAATTCAATCCTCTCTAAATTGTTGCAGATCATTCTCTGAATTCTTTCCGGAGTTTGTATCATTTGTCCCAAGTTGTCTTTGTTTTTCCCCGCCCTCCCACCCTTTTCTTTAGTGATTCAATTTTCATCCAAGAGTTTTCTCTTCTTTGTGCTTCCGTTGTCTGTTCTTTTCTCTCTTACCCGGTGATTCGTTGTGAAGATTCTTAGGAGCTTCATGTTCATCTTTATTCATTCTTGTCATCCTTACCGGTGAATTTAATTCAGTTGTCCGTGTCATCATATCATTTTCATCCTTGTAATTCTTTCCTATGTTGGAGATTTTTATCAGCCTATCTTGTTTATTCATCTCTTTTCTATTCGGAGTGTTAAAGATATTTCAGTAGTTTCTCGTTTTCAATTCTTTTAATTATTTTGAGGTGCTAACCTCATCTAGTTTTCTTATACCGGTGCAATATCTCTCGTTCTAGCAATTTTTTCAGCGGTGATTTCTTTGAGTGGGCCCATAACCCACAGGTTCTTTCCCAGGATCTTTCTTGGCTCTTTTAATATTTTCCGGAGATCATTGAATTCTTTTCAACTATGACGTAAGTATGATTTTCATCAGTCATATCCCTTCTTCAAGATCTATTTGGATTATTCTCATATTTGGCTCAACCTTTCATTCTTCTTTGTTCCGGAGTGTCTCATTAATTATTGGTGGTGTTTTTCTCGTCATTCTCTCCATTGAAGATTCGAAGGAGTGTTTCTCTCAATCTTGGTTCATTCTCTTGGAGAGTCGTCATTTCAGCTTTGTGCCATCATCTTGAATTATTCCCAATGATGAGTATCCCTTTCTTGCGACCCAGTGCATTTCAATGTTGTGTTCATTTCTCGTTCCTCCGAAGGCCATCATTTCACAAGATTTCTTCGTTCTCAGCTTTCAGCTTTCATCCTCAATTCTTCTCAATTGTTTTCTCTTCGTTCGTCTCTCGATTATCCCATGCCTTGTTCAAGTTTTCTCTCAGGTGGCTAATGATCTCTTCATTCTCATGTATCTCCATTAATTCGTGGTGTTTCCATTCATTTGTGAATTCTTACCGGTGCTTCCTTCAATTTTGCCTCAAGTGGTGCTTATCTCTCTGTGCATCTTCAAGATTCATTTCTAGTAGAATAAGTTGTATGCTAAATCCGTTGCTTGCATCAATTTAATTTGATGAAGGATGAGCATAACATAATTTGTATTCTTGTTCTTCCTTCTTCCAAGAGATTTCAATTCTTCTTCCAGAGGGCTCATGATATCAATTCTTTTCTCAAGTGCTTATCTTTCTTTTCTGAAGTTCTAAGTTTTCTCAAGTATCTCTTCGTGTTGCTTCATCTAAATCCTCGCAAGGTCATAATCTTATTCTTTTCTACCTTGTTATCTTTGCATCATTCATTTGTATACGGAGGTACTTCATTGATGTTCATCAAGGTTTCAATCCATTCTCAAGTGTTCTTCAAGATTCTTGTTGGAGAACCTCAAGTATCCTTTCTCTTGCATTTATATGTGCAATTGTTCTTCCTTTATCCTTTGAGGTGGTATTATAGCATTCTTGTTAGTGTAGGAGCCTCGAAGAGATTTCCTTTCAGGAATGAAATAATTAAACCCACCAATTCTATGATCATGAGATATTTTTAACCCATGATTTCTTCTTTGATCTATCTTGGTTTGGATTTCACCTAAAGCTTTTTCCTATGGATTGTGTTATCATGGTGCTTGTCATTAATACCAGTTCTCAATGTATCCTTTTGGTGTAAGAAGTGTTCATATCTTGTTGCTCCCAATCTATCCTTGTTTCTTTTAGTGGTTGGTTGTCACCTCATATTTGTTGAGATGATTTTCGTAAGCCCACTACTATCTTATTCTTTTCGTTGTTATTTTTCCAACAACTCCGTTCAATTCTTCCCGCAAGGATGCTTGCCAAGTTCATTTGAGTTAGTAGTTGTCATTCTTTTCTTCATTCTCTTCTTCCGTATGAGCTAGTTCATATTCTCTTGTTCCGGAGGCATTGTGTTGTTGCTCTTTTGGGTCAATCTTGTTGTTCTATCAAGATCATGGTGTTCCCTTGCTCTACTTACTTGTTTGTTGTGAATATTGTCTGTTTCTTCCATCTTATCGAATTTTTTGTCCCATTTTCCTACCGAAGTGCTGCCGAAATTTTCCGTGAATTCTTGCTTCTTTCTCATTTCATTCCTCATCGCCTTGCAACTTTCAAGGATCATTGGTTTCACTCGTTCGTCAAAGAAGCGACTAAGTTTTTTACCTCTTGTTCTTTCTCATCCTCTCCCCCTTTCATTCTTGGATCTCGGGGCGAGATCCTCTTGTAGTGTAGGAGAGTTGTGAGAGCCTGATGCCGACGTTCCATAAGATTCCCCTCTCTTTCCGTTTTCGTCGTGTGTCTATTTTTATTTGTCGCATCATCATCGCATCATGCGCTTCATCAGCATTGCATCGGCGTCTCTGTTGTCGCCCGTTTTCAAAACTTGCATCCGTTGTTAGTTGCCGGTTCTCGTCGTTGTTCGTTCTAAGCCCGTTCACACTCGCACGCACCCGCGGCATCGTCAAACCTTGTTTTCAAAAGTGTGCGTAAAACTTTCTCTGATCGGGGTGAAACTTGGCATGCGGTCGTGATTAGTTATAGCTAGGCCGCCTGCCGAGTTTCGTCGCGATCGGAGTCCGTCTGGTACCCGAACGGTCGACCGTAGCGGCACCGTATTCAGTCTATCGTCGGACGTCTGTCGGTGTTTTTAAACTTGTTGCCGCGCCGCCCGTTCTTCCTCTCGTCTCTTGATATCCCCTCTACACAGCCTCGTACCCGTTCCCGCGTTCAGAATTATCCGATTCCGACTGCGCGGTTGGATCCGGAATGCGATACGGGGTAACCTAGCCCCCCATATGTCTATATATAGACCTCCCATGCAATTTTCAACAACCCTACCCATTTGCCTCGAAATCCGTGCCCCCTAAACCTTAGCCAGCCTCCACGTGCTCTCTCTCTCTCTCGTCCCCTCCAGCCGTCGGGCCCGCCGAGCCCAGATCGGGCCCGGCCGAGCCCATCCGCCGCCGCCGCTTCCGTGCGCCCCCTGCTCCCGTCGCGACCTCCTCGTGTAGCGCGTTGCCGGACCCGTGCCGCCCCCAAGCTCCACCTGTGCCCCGCCGCCGACAGCAGCTCGCCGGAGCACCTCCGTGGGCCGGAGTCGTCGCCCGGTTCTTCCCCCACCTCGCCATGCCGCCTCGGTCCCGCAGCGCGCCGCCCTGCTGCATTGCCGGCGGGTCGACGGAGGCCAGCCCTGTGCCCGCGACCTCCCTCTCCCCCGTTGACCGCGCCGGATCCCGACCTTGCAGGACCTCGCTGGGACCCCCTCGCCTCCGTGCTTCGCCGGCAGGTCCATCGCTGCCGCCATGTGCTCCTGCGGGGAGAGAGATGAGGACAGCGCTCGGCCTCTCCCCCGTTGACCGCGTCACTCCCCTGCTGTTGGAATTATGCCCTAGAGGCAATAATAAATATAGTTATTATTATAATTCCTGTATCAAGATAATCGTTTATTATCCATGCTATAATTGTATTGAATGAAGACTCATTTACATGTGTGGATACATAGACAAAACACCGTCCCTAGCATGCCTCTAGTTGGCTAGCCAGTTGATCAAAGATAGTCAGTGTCTTCTGATTATGAACAAGGTGTTGTTGCTTGATAACTGGATCACGTCATTAGGAGAATCACGTGATGGACTAGACCCAAACTAATAGACGTAGCATGTTGATCGTGTCATTTTGTTGCTACTGTTTTCTGCGTGCCAAGTATTTATTCCTATGACCATGAGATCATATAACTCACTGACACCGGAGGAATGCTTTTTGTGTATCAAACGTCGCAACGTAGCTGGGTGACTATAAAGATGCTCTACAGGTATCTCCGAAGGTGTTGGTTGAGTTAGTATGGATCAAGACTGGGATTTGTCACTCCGTGTGACGGAGAGGTATCTCGGGGCCCACTCGGTAATACAACATCACACACAAGCCTTGCAAGCAATGTAACTTAGTGTAAGTTGTGGGATCTTGTATTATGGAACGAGTAAAGAGACTTGCCGGTAAACGAGATTGAAATAGGTATGCGGATACTGGCGATCAAATCTCGGGCAAGTAACATACCGAAGGACAAAGGGAATAACATACGGGATTATATGAATCCTTGGCACTGAGGTTCAAACAATAAGATCTTCGTAGAATATGTAGGATCCAATATGGGCATCCAGGTCCCGCTATTGGATATTGACCGAGAAGTCTCTCGGGTCATGTCTACATAGTTCTCGAACCCGCAGGGTCTGCACACTTAAGGTTCGACGTTGTTTTATGCGTATTTGAGTTATATGGTTGGTTACCGAATGTTGTTCGGAGTCCCGGATGAGATCACAGACGTCACGAGGGTTTCAGGAATGGTCCGGAAACGAAGATTGATATATAGGATGACCTCATTTGATTACCGGAAGGTTTTCGGAGTTACCGGGAATGTACCGGGAATGACGAATGGGTTCCGGGAGTTCACCGGGGGGGGGGGGGCAACCCACCCCGGGGAAGACCATAGGCCTTGAGGGAGGCACACCAGCCCTTAGTGGGCTGGTGGGACAGCCCACAAGTGCCCTATGCGCCATAGAGATAAAAATCAAAGAGAAATAAAAAAAAGGAGGAGGTGGGAAGGAAGGGGGACTCCCTCCCACCAAACCAAGTCCAACTAGGTTTGGGGGGGGGAGTCCTCCCCCCTTGGACTCGGCCGACCCCCTTGGGGCTCCTTGAGCCCCAAGCAAGGTCCCCTCCCTCCCACCTATATATACGGAGGTTTTAGGGCTGATTTGAGGCGACTTTTCCACGGCAGCCCGACCACATACCTCCACGGTTTTTCCTCTAGATCGCGTTTCTGCGGAGCTCGGGCGGAGCCCTGCTGAGACAAGGTCATCACCAACCTCCGGAGCGCTGTCACGCTGCCGGAGAACTCTTCTACCTCTCCGTCTCTCTTGCTGGATCAAGAAGGCCGAGATCATCGTCGAGCTGTACGTGTGCTGAACGCGGAGGTGCCGTCCGTTCGGTACTAGATCGTGGGGCTGATCGCGGGATTGTTCGCGGGGCGGATCGAGGGACGTGAGGACGTTCCACTACATCAACCGTGTTCACTAACGCTTCTGCTGTATGATCTACAAGGGTGCGTAGATCACTCATCCCCTCTCGTAGATGGACATCACCATGATAGGTCTTCGTGCGCGTAAGAAATTTTTTGTTTCCCGTGCGACGTTCACCAACAGTGGCATCATGAGCTAGGTTCATGCGTAGATGTCTTCTCGAGTAGAACACAAAAGTTTTTGTGGGCGGTGATGTGCGTTTTGCTGCCCTCCTTAGTCTTTTCTTGATTCCGCGGTATTGTTGGATTGAAGCGGCTTGGACCGACATTACTCGTACGCTTACGAGAGACTGGTTTCATCGTTACGAGTAACTCCGTTGCTCAAAGATGACTGGCAAGTGTCGGTTTCTCCAACTTTAGTTGAATCGGATTTGACCGAGGAGGTCCTTGGATGAGGTTAAATAGCAACTCGTATATCTCCGTTGTGGTGTTTGCGTAAGTAAGATGCGATCCTACTAGATACCCATGGTCACCACGTAAAACATGCAACAACAAAATTAGAGGACGTCTAACTTGTTTTTGCAGGGTATGCTTGTGATGTGATATGGCCAATGATGTGATGTGATATATTGGATGTATGAGATGATCATGTTGTAATAGAAATATCGACTTGCACGTCGATGGTACGGCAACCGGCAGGAGCCATAGGGTTGTCTTTATACTAACGTGTGTGCTTGCAGATGCGTTTACTATTTTGCTAGGATGTAGCTTTAGTAGTAATAGCATGAGTAGCACGACAACCCCGATGGCAACACGTTGATGGAGATCATGGCATGGCGCCGGTGACAAGAAGATCGTGCCGGTGCTTTGGTGATGGAGATCAAGAAGCACGTGATGATGGCCATATCATGTCACTTATGAATTGCATGTGATGTTAATCCTTTTATGCACCTTATTTTGCTTAGAACGATGGTAGCATTATGAGGTGATCTCTCACTAAAATTTCAAGACAAAATTGTGTTCTCCCCGACTGTGCACCGTTGCTACAGTTCGTCGTTTCGAGACACCACGTGATGATCGGGTGTGATAGACTCAACGTTCACATACAACGGGTGCAAAACAGTTGCGCACGCGGAACACTCGGGTTAAGCTTGACGAGCCTAGCATGTGCATACATGGCCTCGGAACACATGAGACCGAAAGGTCGATCATGAATCATATGGATGATATGATTAGCATAGGGATGCTTACCACTGAAACTATACTCAACTCACGTGATGATCGGACTTGAGCTAGTGTAAGTGGATCATGAACCACTCAAATGACTAGAGATATGTACTTTTTGAGTGGGAGTTTAGCGAATAATTTGATTAAGTTAAACTCTAATTATCTTGAACATAGTCTAAGTCCACTTTGAATATATTTGTGTTGTAGATCATGGCTCACGCGACAGTCATCCTGAATTTTAATACGTTCCTAGAGAAAGCTAAGTTGAAAGATGATGGAAGCAACTTTGTAGACTGGGCTCGTAATCTTAAGCTAATCTTACAAGCTGGGAAGAAGGATTATGTCCTTAATGCTGCGTTAGGAGATGAACCACCCGCTACGGCTGATCAGGATGTTAAGAACGCTTGGTTAGCACGTAAGGAGGACTACTCAATAGTTCAATGTGCAGTCTTGTATGGCTTAGAACCGGGACTTCAACGTCGCTTTGAGCGTCATGGAGCATTTGAGATGTTCCAGGAGTTAGAGTTTATTTTCAGAAGAACGCCCGGATCGAGAGGTATGAGACCTCCGATAAATTCTATGCTTGCAAGATGGAGGAAAACTCGTCTGTCAGTGAACATGTGCTCAAAATGTCTGGGTACTCAAACCGTCTAGCTGAGCTGGGGATTGAACTCCCGCAAGAAGCTATCACTGACAGAATCCTTCAATCACTGCCGCCAAGCTATAATGGCTTTGTGTTGAACTACAACATGCAAGGGATGAACAAGTCTCCCGGCGAGTTGTTTGCGATGTTGAAAGTCGCAGAGTCTGAACTCCGTAAAGAGCATCAAGTGTTGATGGTGAATAAGACCACTAGTTTCAAGAGAAACGGCAAAGGCAAGAAGGGCAATTCGAAGAAGAGCGGCAAGCCTGTTGCCAATCCGACGAAGAAACCCAAAGCTGGACCTAAGCCGGAAACGGAGTGTTACTATTGCAAGGGTATGGGTCACTGGAAGCGCAATTGCCCCAAGTATCTGGCAGATAAGAAGGCGGGCAAAGAAAAATCAGGTATATTTGATATACATGTTATTGATGTGTACTTAACCGGCTCTCGTAGTAGTGCCTGGGTATTCGATACCGGTTCTGTTGCTCATATTTGCAACTCGAAATAGGAACTGCGGAATAGACGAAGGCTGGCGAAAGATGAAGTGACGATGCGCGTAGGAAATGGTTCCAAGGCTGATGCAATCGCCGTCGGCACAGTGTCACTTCAACTACCATCAGGATTAGTGATGAACTTAAATCATTGTTATTTAGTGCCTACGTTGAGCATGAACATTATATCTGGATCTTGTTTATTGCGAGACGGTTACTCTTTTAAGTCAGAGAATAATGGTTGTTCTATTTCTATGAGTAACATCTTTTATGGTCATGCACCGAATGTGAGAGGATTGTTCATATTGAATCTTGATAGCGATACGCATATACATAACATTGAGACCAAAAGAGTTAGAGTTAACAATGATAGCGCCATATTTTTGTGGCACTGCCGCTTAGGTCATATTGGTGTAAAGCGCATGAAGAAACTCCATGCTGATGGACTTTTGGAGTCACTTGACTTTGATTCACTTGACACGTGCGAACCATGCCTCATGGGCAAGATGACTAAGACTCCGTTCTCAGGAACAATGCAGCGTGCAAGTGACTTGTTGGAAATCATACATACCGATGTGTGTGGTCCGATGAGCGTGGAGGCACGCGGCGGATATCGTTATTTTCTCACCTTCACTGACGATTTAAGTAGATATGGTTATGTCTACTTGATGAAGCACAAGTCTGAAACATTTGAAAAGTTCAAGCAATTTCAGAGTGAAGTGGAAAATCATCATAACAAAAAGATAAAGTTCCTACGGTCTGATCGTGGGGGTGAATATCTGAGTTTCGAGTTTGGTGCTCACTTAAGACAGTGTGGAATTGTTTCACAGTTAACACCGCCTGGAACACCACAGCGTAATGGTGTGTCCGAACGTCGTAATCGTACTCTATTAGAGATGGTGCGGTCTATGATGTCTCTTACTGATTTGCCGTTATCATTTTGGGGTTATGCATTAGAAACAGCTGCATTCACTTTAAATAGGGCACCATCAAAATCCGTTGAGACGACACCATACGAACTGTGGTGTGGCAAAAGGCCAAAGTTGTCGTTTCTTAAAATTTGGGGATGCGATGCTTATGTCAAAAAGCTTCAGCCTGAAAAGCTGGAACCCAAAGCGGAGAAGTACGTCTTCATAGGTTACCCAAAAGAGACAGTTGGGTACACCTTCTATCTCAAATCCGAGGGCAAAGTGTTTGTTGCTAAAAACGGAGCTTTTCTCGAGAAGGAGTTTCTCTCGAGAGAATTGAGTGGGAGGAAGATAGAACTTGACGTGGTTGTCGAACCTCTCATCCCTCTGGATGGTGGCGCGGGGCAAGGGGAAACCTCTGTCATTGCGACGCCGGTTGAGGAGGAAGTTAATGATGATGATCATGAAACTCCAGTTCAAGTTTCTGTTGAACCACGCAGGTCGACAAAATCACGTGCTGCTCCAGAGTGGTACGGTAATCCCGTCTTGTCAATCATGTTGTTAGACAACAATGAACCTGCAAATTATGAAGAAGCAATGGTGGGCCCAGATTCCAACAAATGGCTAGAAGCCATGAAGTCCGAGATAGGATCCATGTATGAGAACAAAGTGTGGACTTTGGAGATACTACCTGAGGGCCGCAAGGCTATTCAGAACAAATGGATCTTTAAGAAAAAGACGGACGCTGACGGCAATGTAACCGTTTATAAAGCTCGACTTGTGGCAAAGGGTTTTTCACAAGTTCCAGGAGTTGACTACGATGAGACTTTCTCACCCGTAGCGATGCTTAAGTCCGTCAGAATCATGTTAGCAATAGCTGCATTTTTCGATTATGAAATCTGGCAGATGGATGTCAAAACGGCGTTCCTTAACGGTTTCCTTAAGGAAGAGTTGTATATGATACAACCCGAAGGTTTTGTCGATCCTAAGAATGCTAACAAGGTGTGCAAGCTCCAGCGATCCATTTATGGACTGGTGCAAGCATCTCGGAGTTGGAACAAACGCTTTGATGAGGTGATCAAAGCATTTGGATTTATACAAGTGGTTGGAGAATCTTGTATTTACAAGAAAGTGAGTGGGAGCTTTGTGGCGTTTCTAATATTATATGTGGATGACATATTACTGATTGGAAACAACGTAGAGTTTTTTGGAGAGCATAAAAGGTTACTTGAATAAAAGTTTCTCTATGAAGGACCTAGGAGAAGCTGCTTACATTCTAGGCATTAAGATCTATAGGGATAGATCAAAACGCCTGATAGGACTTTCACAAAGCACATACCTTGATAAAGTTTTGAAGAGGTTCAAAATGGAACAGTCCAAGAAAGGGTTCTTGCCAGTTCTACAAGGTACGAGATTGAGTAAGACTCAGTGCCCGGCAACTGATGAAGATAGAGAGCATATGCGCTCCGTCCCCTATGCTTCAGCCATAGGTTCTATCATGTATGCAATGATGTGCACTAGACCGGATGTTAGCCTGGCCATAAGTATGGCAGGTAGGTTCCAGAGTAATCCAGGAGTGGATCACTGGACAGCGGTCAAGAATATCCTGAAGTACCTGAAAAGGACTAAGGAGATGTTTCTCGTGTATGGAGGTGACGAAGAGCTCGCCGTAAAAGGTTACATCGATGCAAGCTTTGACACAGATCAGGACGACTCTAAGTCGCAAACCGGATACGTATTTATTCTTAATGGGGGTGCAGTAAGCTGGTGCATTTCCAAGCAAAGCGTCGTAGCAGATTCTACATGTGAAGCGGAGTACATGGCTGCCTCGGAGGCGGCTAAGGAGGGTGTCTGGATGAAGCAGTTCATGACGGATCTTGGAGTGGTGCCAAGCGCACTGAATCCAATAACCTTGTTCTGTGACAACACTGGTGCCATTGCCTTAGCAAAGGAACCACGTTTTCACAAGAAGACCAGACACATCAAACGACGCTTCAACCTCATCCGCGACTACGTCAAGGAAGAGGACGTAAATATATGCAAAGTGCACACGGATCTGAATGTAGCAGACCCGCTGACTAAACCTCTTCCACGGCCAAAACATGATCGACACCAGAACTGTATGGGTGTTAGATTTATTACAATCTAATTCACATGGTGATGTGAGGGCTAGATTATTGACTCTAGTGCAAGTGGGAGACTGTTGGAATTATGCCCTAGAGGCAATAATAAATATAGTTATTATTATAATTCCTGTATCAAGATAATCGTTTATTATCCATGCTATAATTGTATTGAATGAAGACTCATTTACATGTGTGGATACATAGACAAAACACCGTCCCTAGCATGCCTCTAGTTGGCTAGCCAGTTGATCAAAGATAGTCAGTGTCTTCTGATTATGAACAAGGTGTTGTTGCTTGATAACTAGATCACGTCATTGGAAGAATCACGTGATGGACTAGACCCAAACTAATAGACGTAGCATGTTGATCGTGTCATTTTGTTGCTACTGTTTTCTGCGTGTCAAGTATTTATTCCTATGACCATGAGATCATATAACTCACTGACACCGGAGGAATGCTTTGTGTGTATCAGACGTCGCAACGTAACTGGGTGACTATAAAGATGCTCTACAGGTATCTCCGAAGGTGTTGGTTGAGTTAGTATGGATCAAGACTGGGATTTGTCACTCCGTGTGACGGAGAGGTATCTCGGGGCCCACTCGGTAATACAACATCACACACAAGCCTTGCGAGCAATGTAACTTAGTGTAAGTTGCGGGATCTTGTATTACGGAACGAGTAAAGAGACTTGCCGGTAAACAAGATTGAAATAGGTATGCGGATACTGACGATCAAATCTCGGGCAAGTAACATACCGAAGGACAAAGGGAATAACATACGGGATTATATGAATCCTTGGCACTGAGGTTCAAACGATAAGATCTTCGTAGAATATGTAGGATCCAATATGGGCATCCATGTCCCGCTATTGGATATTGACCGAGAAGTCTCTCGGGTCATGTCTACATAGTTCTCGAACCCGCAGGGTCTGCACACTTAAGGTTCGACGTTGTTTTATGCGTATTTGAGTTATATGGTTGGTTACCGAATGTTGTTCGAAGTCCCGGATGAGATCACGGACGTCACGAGGGTTTCCGGAATGGTCCGGAAATGAAGATTGATATATAGGATGACCTCATTTGATTACCACAAGGTTTTCGGAGTTACCGGGAATGTACCGGGAATGACGAATGGGTTCCGCGAGTTCACCGGGGGGGGGGGCAACCCACCCCGGGGAAGCCCATAGGCCTTGAGGGAGGCACACCAGCCCTTAGTGGGCTGGTGGGACAGCCCACAAGTGCCCTATGCGCCATAGAGATAAAAATCAAAGAGAAAGAAGAAAAAAAGGAGGAGGTGGGAAGGAAGGGGGACTCCCTCCCACCAAACCAAGTCCAACTCGGTTTGGGGGGGGGGGAGTCCTCCCCCCTTGGACTCGGCCGTCCCCCTTGGGGCTCCTTCAGCCCCAAGGCAAGGTCCCCTCCCTCCCACCTATATATACGGAGGTTTTAGGGCTGATTTGAGACGACTTTTCCACGGCAGCCCGACCACATACCTCCCCGGTTTTTCCTCTAGATCGCGTTTCTGCGGAGCTCGGGCGGAGCCCTGCTGAGACAAGGTCATCAACAACCTCCGTAGCGCCGTCACGCTGCTGGAGAACTCTTCTACCTCTCCGTCTCTCTTGCTGGATCAAGAAGGCCGAGATCATCGTCGAGCTGTACGTGTGCTGAACGCGGAGGTGCCGTCCGTTCGGTACTAGATCGTGGGACTGATCGCAGGATTGTTCGCGGGGCGGATCGAGGGACGTGAGGACGTTCCACTACATCAACCGCGTTCACTAACGCTTCTGCTGTACGATCTACAAGGGTACGTAGATCACTCATCCCCTCTCATAGATGGACATCACCATGATAGGTCTTCGTGCGCGTAGGAAATTTTTTGTTTCCCGTGCGACGTTCACCAACACCTGCCTCATGTTGTGGGCCGCATCAGGCCGGCCCAGCTAGGCCGCCTCGACCAGGCTGCCTCCCATGGGCCCGTTTGGTCTCCAGCACCGACATAGGTTGGCCCAGGAGGCCACGAGGTGAGCACCCCCGAGCCCACTATCCCTCGCCCCGGGCGATATTTAGTTGTATTGCGTTCGGGCCCTGCTGTAATTCGGCCCGTGGAGGTTTTTATTTCTTTCGGCGACTTAGTTAATTTCAGGGATATTAGTTAATTTCTTTTGCCTGTATCGGATCGGAGTGATTTAGATATGTATTTTGTGTAGATTTTTGTGTAGATCACGAATTTGCAACTTGCATATTTGTTTGATGTAGTTTTGCGTGCCGAATGCCTAGATATGTGTGGTGTTTTTATTGTCTTGGTCCCGTGTTATTTTCTCGTGCGTGACCGAGTTGTCCGAATGCCGTAATAGAAATGTCCATGTTTTAGGGACCATTTTTCCATGTATTTTAGAGCGGTCACTCGTATTTTTGTGTGTAGGGTTGCCGCTAGTTTATTTTCCCGTGTATAGGTAATTATCTCGCATTCTCGTGTGGTAATATTTTCGTGTTGCAACCCCACATATTTTATAAGTTTCCGGGGTAGAAAAATCCCATGGATTTTTCTGTGCAATTAGTTTTAGCTTTCGAGTAAGTTAGTTCGCGCAATATTTTGCTATGTTGCCCTCTTGTCATTTTCGTAGGATTTATTTCGTGCTTCATTTGAAGGAGTTGTCAACTAGGGAGTTGTTCTTTGATGTTTTGTCTAGCCCCTGGTATTTTTAGTTGCAATAGAAATGCATGTTTAGGCGTGGTTTTCTTGCTCCCAAGTTGCTTGAAATAGTGCTGATTTGGAGGAGCTGAAATATTTCTAAGTCTGGAATCTGTTATATTTTATTGCTGTTTTGTTTTGCTTCTATCTTGTGATCTGTAGCTCTTTTGAGGTTGGTCCAATTGAGTTAGTTGTAAACCTTGTGTTTCTCTAGCATGCTGTGAATTTTCGTGCCCTTTGGAGCCCTGTAGCTATAGGTTTTTCTGCTGTCAATGTGCCTTCAGATCGAAAACTGCAGCTTCGTAAACTGCTATTTTCACTAAGTCTGAAATAGTGTGTGGGAAGCCATTTTGTGACTTCTTTTACTAGTGTTCCTTGCTGCCATGCTAGTAGATGTTGGTTGTATGTTGTAGTGCTTCTTGCCCTCTTTCGTGTCATGCCTTGGTTGATTATATTTGAGTTGAGTAGATCGTAGTTGTGGGGTGTAGAAAATGCTATGTGGCTGATTTTGGCAGTTTGTAGTGATATCTTGTTTTGCTCGTAGTTTTTGAACCGTAGCTCCGATTTGATCGTGTCCTACATGAAACTTGCTTAGAACCTCGTGTAGTTTCATTTTATCTTGCTGGTTGTATGTTTTGAAATGCTCGTGACCGTCGTTGCACACATATTGCATTCATGCCATCATATCTTGCGGTGCTTGTATCTTTTGAACCGTAGCTAAGTTGGAGATGTTCTTTATGTGTAGATTGCTTGAAATGACGCGTAGAATCACGTGAACCTATTTATTTTGCTGTTTAACAACTAACTAAATGTGTTAGTTCAGATCTGAACAGAATTGTAAATTAACATGTGAGGTCCTCTCAGAGATGCTATATGTCATTTCCGACCTCATTTAAAATGCCTAGATAGGTAGATTAATTACGCTTCACATCTTGCCATGTTTAATAACATTTAATATTGCCGAGTACCTAATCGGGATAGAACTAAAGAAATTAACGTGGAGTTTCGTCAATATGCAACTCATTGCATATTGAACTTCACTTAATGTGTAGTGTCTGTTTGTGTGAATTGTCATGTCGTGACTTGCATGTATTCAGCTGCTCATGCATCATTTGTGTTGTGCATCGTGTGGTGAATTCCGTGTGATGATTTGTGTTTCCGGTTTGCTTTGTCTCGATAGAGTTCCGCAGCGTGTCGGATTGTGAGGACCCGTTCGACTACGTCGGTTCGTGTGCTTCACGGAGGCATTCTAATTCCAAGCGGGATCTCAGGCAAGATGAACATTTCCCCACATACCATTACTATCATTGCCATGCTAGTTTTATCGCTTCTATCGATTATGTCTCGTTGCCTACTACCTGTTAAATATCAGCCTCTCAACAATGCCATGTTAACCTTCAACCTGTTCGACCTAGCAAACCACTGATTGGCTATGTTACCGCTTGCTTAACCCTATGTTAGCGTTGCTAGTTGCAGGTGCATTGCTTCCATGTGAAAGCATGGGTCCCTTGTTGTATCACCATATTAAATGCTATTTAATTTAATGCACCTATATACTTGGTAAAAGGTGGAAGGCTCAGCCTTTCTAGCCTGGTGTTTTGTTCCACCTTTGCCCCCTTAGTTTCGGCTACCGGTGTTATGTTCCATATTTGAGCGCTCCTAACACGAACGGGGTTGTTATGGGGACCCCCTTGATAATTCGTTTTAGATTAAAGCTGGTCTAGCAAGGCCCAACTTTGGTACTACATTTGCCTAATCACCTAATAAAATCGCATAGGGACTTTCCGGACCCCGAGGATAATATAATCAACCCCTGGGCCAGTGCTCCTCATGAGTGCTGGTCCCACCTGAGCGATGTCCGACGCCCCTCTGGTCACCCCGGAGGTTTAGCGATCCCGACGTCTAGCTCATCCGTCGTGTCCTGAGAACGAGGTACGCGACTCCTATCGGGTTCGTCAACACGTCGGGCAGCCTTGATGGAGTAGTTTTACCTTTGACGGAATATCTTGTGCATCGGGATTCCGGTGATGCTTTGGGTAATCTCAGAGTTGAGGTTTTCCACTAGGGAATCCGACGAGATCGCGAGCTTCGTGATTGAGGATTTCTATGCGGCTTGTGGTAATTTGTGATGGACTAGTTGGAGCACCCCTGCAGGGTTAAATGTTTTCGGAAAGTCGTGTCCGCGGTTATGTTGCAACGTGGAAGCTTTGTTTAACACTGGTTCTAGATAACTTGAAGCTAACTTAATTAAAATTTGTCAACTGTGTGCGTAACCGTGACTGTCTCTTTCGTGAGTTATTTCTCCGATCGAGGACACGGTGGGGTTATGTCTGACGTAGGTAGGTGTTCAGGATCATTCATTTGATCATCCATAGTTCACGTCCGCTATGCGTAGATCTTCCCCCTCTTATTTCTGGTACTCATAAGTTTAGCCACCAAATATATGTGCTTAGCCGCTGCTGCAACCTCACCACTTAACCATGCCTCACCCATTAAGATTTGCTAGTCTTGATACCTTTGGAAATGAGATTGATGAGTCCCCTGTGGCTCACAGATTACTACAACACCAGTTGCTGGTACATGTAAAGGTTACTTGACGCGAGCGCGTTGATTGTTCATTTGGAGTTGCTTCTTCTTCTTCTTCTTCATCGATCTAGGATGGGTTCCAGGCCGGCAGCCTGGGATAGCAAGGATGGACGTCGTTCTTCTTTTCTCATTAGTTTCCGTCCGTAGTCGAACCCTGCTCTTACTCTTGATGATTATGTATTGTACTGTTGTGACTCTGATGCAGCATGTGGCGAGTGTAAGCCAATTCAATATATATATATATATCTTCTTTTCAGTACATGTACTTGTAACGATATCCATTGTTGTGACACGATGGGATGCGCTTCTATCCCTGACGAGGCCTTCGTGCCAAATTGAGGATAGGGTCGCATCTTGGGCGTGACACTCTGTGTCCTTCTTTAACTTGTAAACCCACTTCAAACCTATCGTCTTTTGGTTCGGAGGTCGTGTTACCAAAGTCCACGTGCCATTGCTCTCAGTCGCCTTCATCTCCTCATCCATGGCTTGCGTCCAACTAGGACTTTTGCTTGCCTCTACGAAGTTCGCCGACTCCTCAACTCCGAACAGACATAGTCCGGAGTACTCGAGCGTAACTGGCTTTGTGTACTTGTAGACTTTCTTGAGGGTCTTGTAGCGACGAGGCCCTGAGGAGTCCGTTGTGGCTTGCGAAGGAGGCGACACAAATTGTGTCGGTGTTGATGCACTTGAGGAAGATGGCTGAGACCCAGGCATGTCATCGACATCCGTGTCGTCGGTGTAGTCGTCGTGACCGTGACCATCATCTTGATTGTCGTCGTCACTATGCGCCTCGTTGTCGATGTTGTCGTCGAGATCTCCACCCGTATCGTCCGCTTCGTTGTCGCTATCTCCTTGCGACCTATGCTCGTCGTCGTCGGTGTCGGCACCATGATGATCACTACCATTGTGGTCATCTTGGTTGGGCGTCTTACCAACCACTTGGACATCCTCCCCTGCATCATCATCAGTTGGAAATTCAACCGTGAATATGTTACTGTTAGGAGCATCGTCGGCTACGGCGCTCCAATTCCACGCTTGGTTTTCTTCAAACACGACGTCGCATGAAATCTGTAGACGCTTGGTTTGTGGATCGTAGAAGCGGTATGCCTTGGTGCCGGAACTCGTCTCGTATCCGATGAACACCATCTTGGTGCTACGATCGGCAAGCTTTGAGAGGTGCGGCTCCGCTGTCTTCACATGTGCCACACACCCGAACTTCCGTAGATGAGACCATTCGGCTTACGTCCGTAAATCGCTTCATACGGAGTCTTGCCGATCACCGCCTTCGTTGGAGCCCGGTTGAGAAGATAGACCGCCGTCGAGACAGCTTCTCTCCAAAAAGTCCCCGACAGGTTCTTGCTCTTGAGTAAACTCCTTGCCATGTCAACGACGGTTCGATTGCGCCTTTCAATGACCCCGTTCTGCTGCGGCGTGTAAGGTGCCGTGAGGAACCTTTTTATGCCAATCTTTTCGCAGTAACCGTTGAATTCGTTCGACGTAAACTCTCCGCCGTGATCTGTCCGTAGAGCGCGAACCTTTAACTTGTGTTCCATCTCCGTAGCAGCCTTCAGCTTCTTCAACACTTCAAACGCCTCATCTTTAGATTGTAGGAGAACGACCCACATATATCTCGAGTAGTCATCTACCACAATGAAGAAGTTCTTCTTTCCTCCGTGAGTTGTCGGGGTGATAGGGCCACATATATCACCATGGAGCAGCTCGAGTGCATCACTTGCACGATAGGTAGACTGAGCAGGGAACGGCCTGCGATGCTGTTTTCCAACCAAGCACCCGTCACATATTCGAATAACATGGTCGATAAATGGCATCCCGGATACCATCTCCATCTTTGACATCTTCTTTAAGGCGTAGACGTTAACGTGTCCAAATCTAGCATGCCATAACCACGAATCATCATCACTCTTGGCGAGCCAACACTCCAGTTGAGATTGATCAAGGTTGAGGATATAGAGCCTGTTCCTTGTGCGAGTAACACGAGTTAGCACGTTCCAGAGGTTGTCGAAGATCGTCATCACTCCATTCTCGATATCCACCTTGCATCCATTGTCGTCAAGCTTCCCAATAGAGATGATGTTGTTGCGAAGCCTTGGGATGTAGTACACTACGGTGAGTATGCGATGTTCGCCTGTGAGACTCTCGAAGAGGACAAATACTTGCCCACAAATCTCCACATTTGAACCATCACCAAACTTGACCGAGCCTTCAACATCGTAGTTTAGCTCGAGGAACTTCTCCTTGCAACCCGTCATGTGGTTACTGGCACCCGTGTCGAGATACCACGACACGTTGTGATTCCTGGATAGCTTCGTTATCACTTTCTTCTCATGAAGTAACACCTTCCGGTTTGGTTTCACAACCACTGTTTCAGCGAGATCACGAACTTCTGCCATCAAAAGACTTGGACCTTCATCTTACTCCTTTGCCAAATTTTCCTTGATCTCTCGCTTGTCAGGCTCCGGACAATCCTTGGCAAAGTGACCCATCTCGTTGCAGTTATAGCACTTAACGTCGGATAAACCCAAGTTCCGTGGCTTCCGCCCTTTAGATTGGTCCGCCTTACCACGACCTTGTGGCTTGCCTTTTCCTTTTCCTTTTCCGATTTGTCCATCGTGCTTCACGTTGCTTGAGCCTTCGCCACCATCACACCTTCCTTTGCTACTTGGGGCCTCCCAATCTGCGCGCGAGTACATGAGTTGGTCACTACCTCCTCCTTTGCCTTTCCGACAGCCACGAGCATTCTCTTCCCATGTCCGCAGGCGTCCGATCGCCTCCGTTGTGGTCATGTCGTCGATGTCGTAAAGCTGCTCGAGCATGCTGATGATGTACGTGAATTTAACAGCCACCGAACTGAAAAATTTCTCCACAATCTCGGTCTCATTGAGCTTTGCACCAAGCGCGCGGATCTCTCCCACCAATGTAGTAAGACACATGGCATAATCGTTCATCGATTCAGTTTCCTCCATCTGCAACTTGTGAAATTAGCGCTTCAGCACTTGTGCCCGAGCCTTGGTGACGCGATCTTCTCCGATCCTCATCTCCTTGAGTGCGTTCCATGCCTCTCTTGCCGTCTCGAACTCCGCCAATGTCATCAGCACGGAATCCGGCACGGACTGGGCTATGGCGGCCATGGCACCTTCGTCGGACTTGTCATCGACGTCGTCGTCCGTGATTGCCTGCCACACTCGAAGGGTTCGGAGAATAATCTTCATCTTCACCACCCACACACCGTAGTTGGCGTCGGTGAGCATCGGGTACTGGATGGGGATGTTGTGATGCGCCTGGACGTTGGCGCCGCTCGTTCCTCCACCACTGGTTGCTGACTTGACGCCCTTCTTCACCTTGTCACCGTTCTTGTTCGCCTTGGCACCACCCTTGCCGGACTTGACCGACTCAACATCGATGTCCGTCATCATAGATCGCCGAGGCTCTAGATACCAATTGTTGGCTTTTGAACGTGCGTATGCAGCTGTACACGCGTGCCTACGCGATTCTTGCTTCGGCCGGCTACTTGATGGAACGTGCGTAACTAGCGACACGAATAAAACTGATCGATGGATTTGATGGCTAAAGGCTCGTGTCGAGCCTTTGCTTTGTATTGCTTTTCGTTTTTCTGGTGTTACAAGCAACATCCCTAGGGTGCCTTTTATACACGTCCACAAGGGACTATGGAAATAGACTAGGACTAGGTATCCTAATACTACTAGGACTCGGTTTGGCTTTCTTTCCTAATCCTACGTGTACATGACAACGTGATTAACTCACAGTGCGGCCATGACAATGTTGTGTTGTCGCCGCCGGAGATGTTTGAGGGCATAGCATTGCCCCCCCCCCAGTGATGTTGTTGTAGAATTGTCGTAATACCGAAGACTGAGGGGCATGGCCACCTTCAGTGTCGACGTAATACCTTGGTGTTTTCATAGTTGACGATGGACAAGGGCTCGTAGAGCCGAAGAAAATGACGAGCGAGGATATATACCTCCGTCGATGCAAACGTTCGAGGGCTTAGCGTGCCTCCGGTGTTGTCGTTGTTGTAGGAGCGATGAAGTGCTAAGAGCATGGTTACAAGCCATTTTATAGCGTACTTATAGCCAACTACTGGCTACAAGCCATTTTATAGCCTATCTTATAGCTAATTTGTACAAAAGTTAGCTATAAAGAGTACTATTTTTATCATATATTGTACATCTTTCATTTTCACAAAGCACCTAGGAGCACGTGCTAGAACTAGCTCTTTACAAAGAGCCCGCTTCCCCTCTCTCTCCTCTTCTCTCTCATCCAACTCAGCAAAAATATATTATTTTAATCCTTACAGCCTGCTGACTGTACCTTATTGTACTTGCTCTAACACTGACGGGTTGCACCGCCATCAATGTTAGCGCCAAAGGTTGAACCGTTGAAGTAGCATGGCCGCCGATGTGTGGGCGATGGATCTTAGCATCATGCGCGGGTGCCGTCGGTCGTACTAACCACGACCGCGGCCCTTCCACCATTGGTGTTGTAAAGGCGGTCGGTGAAGTGAGCGTTTGAAGGGCAACAATGCCCCTCGGCGCTCATGGTGATGTAGAGCCGAAGGTGCATCGATGGCACACATGGATGTGAGCCCCTCCTCCACCTTGTGAGAAAACTTAAACGTCGCTGCATGGAGTTAGAGGAACAAAGGGACTAGAAGGAGGAAAAAAATGGAAATCGACCTCACAAGGAGGGAAAAATAGAGAAAAAAATGTTTTTCTTTTGGTTTAAAATGTTTGGCTCTTCCGCTGGACACTACCTATGTGTGTGATATCAGAAAAGGCTGCCGAAGGACTTAGTCATCGAGAATAGTCAAAAAGCCATGACGATCGCAACTCAATAACTTATTGCCTTCCGTGTTTTGTGTGTGTGTGTATCACGATGACGTGATTGGAATGCTCCCAAGAGGCAGCAGGGAATCGTATCCTAGCCCATCATGGCAAGGAATAACCCCACAACTCCACCATGCTCCCTTCCAAGCCTCATGCAACGTTCCCCATCAATGACCACCCTGGGAATTCCGAACCTAGCATCGTCCATTGCTTGTCTAGGGAGGTAGCCACGGCCACACCTTCAAACTTATTAAAGGTAAGAAAGACAGTGATGACTCCTGCAGCAAAGGAAGTAGAAGTAGAGATGAAACACATCCACTAGAGCGACCAGTTTGTCCCCTCGGGCATTTGTGTGGCGAGAGTGGTGAGAGTTGGAAGCCCAGTTTGTCCCCTCGGGCATTTGTGTGGCGAGAGTGGTGAGAGGTAGAAGCTCAGTTTGTCCCCTCGGGCATTTGTGTGGCGAGAGTGGTGAGAGGTGGACGCCCAGTTTGTCCCCTCGGACATGTGTGTGTGGAGAGAGTGGTGAGAGGTGGAAGCCCAGTTTGTCCCCTCGGGCATCTGTGTGGCGAGAGTGGTGAGAGGTGGAAGCCCAGTTTGTCCCCTCGGGCATCTGTGTGGCGAGAGTGGTGAGAGGTGGAAGCCCAGTTTGTCCCCTCGGGCATCTGTGTGGCGAGAGTGGTGAGAGGTGGAAGCCCAGTTTGTCCCCTCGGGCATCTGTGTGGCGAGAGTGGTGAGAGGTGGAAACCCAGTTTGTCCCCTCGGGCATTTGTGTGGCAAGAGTGGTGAGAGGTGGAAGCCCAGTTTGTCCCCTTGGGCATCTTTGTGGCGAGAGTGGTGAGAGGTGGAAGCTCGACAATGTCACGGATGAAAGGGTGGAGAAGACAGATTGTTTCGTCCATGGATCGAATAGAGAATGCAATGGTTCCTGAACAGCAGGAGACAGACGCGGACGAAGATGCCTGAGTCTAGATTGAAGAAGCGGATGTAGCCACCCAACCGAGCTCCGGGTGTCCAGGGTAGAGGTCACGGTGCTCCGGGAACATCATCCACGGGAGCGGATGGAAGCGTAGATCGACCACTCGGCCCGCAGCCAAGCGACGAGAGCATAGCCGATCGCGAGTGCACGCAGACGGCGCGAAAGCGGACATAGTGTCACGCCCAAGATGCGACCCTATCCTCAATTTGGCATGAAGGCCTCGTCAGGGATAGAAGCGCATCTCATCGTGTCGCAAGAATGGATATCGTTACAAGTACATGTACTGAAAAGAAGAGATAAATACAGAGTTGGCTTACACTCGCCACAAGCTACATCAGAGTCACATCAGTACATTACATAATCATCAAGAGTAAGAGCAGGGTCCGACTACGGACGAAAACAAACGAGAAAAACAAGAACGACGTCCATCCTTGCTATCCCAGGCTACCGGCCTGGAACACATCCTAGATCGATGAAGAAGAAGAAGAAGAAGCAACTCCAAATGAACAATCAACGCGCTCGCGTCAAGTAACCTTTATCTGTACCTGCAACTGGTGTTGTAGTAATCTGTGAGCCACAGGGGACTCAGCAATCTCATTTCCAAAGGTATCAAGACTAGCAAAGCTTAATGGGTGAGGTATGGTTAAGTGGTGAGGTTGCAGCAGCGACTAAGCATATATTTGGTGGCTAACTTACGAGTACCAGAAATAAAAGGGAGAAGAACTACGCATAGCGGACGTGACTACTTATGATCAAATGAATGATCCTGAACACCTACCTACGTCAGACATAACCCCACCGTGTCCTCGATCGGAGAAGGAACTCACCAACGAGACAGTCATGGTTACACACACATTTGGCATATTTTAATTAAGTTAACTTCAAGTTACCTAGAACCAGTGTTAAACAAAGTTTCCACGTTGCCACATAACCGCGGGCACGGCTTTCCGAAAGATTTAACCCTGTAGGGGTGCTCCAACTAGTCCAACACAAATTACCACAAGCCGCATAGAAATCCTCAATCACGAAGCTCGCGACCTCGTCGGATTCCCTAGTGGAAAACCTCAACTCTGAGATTACCCAAAGCATCACCGGAATCCCGATGCACAAGATATCTCGTCAAAGGTAAAACTAATCCAGCAAGGCCGCCCGACGTGTCGACGATCCCAATAGGAGTCGCGTACCTCGTTCTCAGGACACGGCGGATGAGCTAGACGTCGGGATCGCTAAACCTCCGGGTGACCAGAGAGGCGCCGGACATCGCTCAGGTGGGACAAACACTCATGAGGAGCACTGGCCCGGGGGTTGATTAAATTAACCTCGGGGTCCGGAAAGTCCCTATGCAATTTTATTAGGTGTTTAGGCAAATGTAGTACCAAAGTTGGGCCTTGCCAGACCAGTTTTAATCTAAACGAATTATCAAGGGGGTCCCCAAAACAACCCCGATCGTGTTAGGAGCGCTCATTGATGGAACATAACACCGGTAGCCGGAAACTAAGGGGGCAAAGGTGGAACAAAACACCAGGCTAGAAAGGCTGAGCCTTCCACCTTTTACCAAGTATATAGGTGCATTAAATTAAATAGCATTTAATATGGTGATATAACAAGGAACCCATGTTTTTCGCATGGAAGCATCTGCACCTGCAACTAGCAACGCTAACAACATGGATAAGCAAGCGGTAACATAGCCAATCAGTGGTTTGCTAGGTCGAACAGGTTGAAGGTTATCATGGCATTGTTGAGAGGCTGATTTTTAACAAGTGGTAGGTAACGAGACATAAATGATAGAAGCGATAAAATGCATGGCAATGATAGTAATGATATCTGGGGAAATGATCATCTTGCCTGAGATCCCGCTTGGAAGAAGTATGACTCCGTGAAGCAGACGAACCGACGTAGACGAACGGGTCCTCACATTCCGACACGCTTGCGGAACTCTATCGAGACGGAGGGAAACGGAAACAAGCATCAACACACGATATTCACCACACGATGCACAACACATATGATGCATGAATGGTTCAAAAATGCAAGGCATGGCATGACAATTCACATCACGCAAATAATACATATTAAATGAAGTTCAATATGCAACGAGTTGCATATTGACGAAACTCCACGTTAATTATTTAGTTATATCCCGATTAGATACACGGCAATATTAAATGTGGTTAAACATGGCAAGAGGTGAAGCGTAATTAAACTACCTATCTATGCATTTTAAATGAGGTCGGAAATGACATATAGCATCTCCGAAACGACCTCACATGTTAATTAACAATTCTGTCCAGATCTGATCTAACACATTTAATTAGTTTTTAAACAGCAAAACAAATAGGTTCACGTGATTCTACGCGTCATTTCAAGCAACCTACACATAAAGATCATCTCCAACGGAGCTACGGATCAAAAGATACAAGCACCGCAAGATATGATGGCATGAATGCAATATGTGTGCAACGACGGCTACGAGCACTTCAACTCATACAACCAGCAAGAGAAAATGAAACAACACGAGATTCTAAGCAAGTTTCATGTAGGACACGATCAAATCGGAGCTACGGTTCAACAACTACGAGCAAAACAAGAAATGACTACAATCTGCCGAAAACAGCCACATAGCATTTTCTACGCCCCACAACTACGGCTACACAACTCCAATATGCTCAAGCAATGCATGGCACGGAAGAGGGCAAGAAGAACTACTACGAACAACTAACAACAACTAGCATGGCAGCAAGGAACACTAGCGAAAGAAGTCACAAAATGGCTTCCCACACCCTATCTGAGACTTAGTGAAAATTCCACATCATGAAAGTGCAGTTTTCGATCTGAAGCAATATTGACAGCAGCAAAACCTATACCTACAGGACTCCAAATGGCATGAAAATTTACAGCATGCTAGAGGAACACAAGGGGTACAACTAACTCCATTGGACCAACCCCCGGGCACAAGATGCAAGCAAGACAATACAGCAACAAAATATAGCAGATTTCAGACTTAGAAATATTTCAGCACCTCCAAATCAGCACCATTTCTAGCAACTTGAGAGCAATAAAATCACACCTAAACATGCATTTTTATTGCAACCAAAAATACCAGGGGCTAAACAAAACATCTAAGAAGAACTCCCTAGTTGACAACTAATTCAAACGAGGCACGGAATAAATCCTACGAATTAAACAAAAGGGCATCTTAGCAAAATATCTCGTGAACTAACTTGCTCTAATGCTAAAACTAATTGCACAGAAAAATTCCATGGATTTTTCTCCCCGGAAACATATAAAATATGTGGGGTTGCAATACAAAATAAAGCCACACATTAATGCGGGAAAATAACCTATACGCGGGAAAATAAATTATCGGCAAATCCCTACACGTAAAAATACAATTGACCGCTCTAAAATACATGCAAAAATGATTCCTAAAACGTGGACATTTAATCTACGGTATACGGGCAGTCCGGACTTGCACGAAAATTAAATACGGGGCGTGTCCTATTGAAACAGCACGCAAAACAAGGCGTTTGGCACGTTAAACTACCTCGAATAATTATACAAGATGGAAATTCGAAATCTACGCGGAAAACTACGCGAAATCCGTATGCTACATGTCTCAAACCGACTTACGAAACAAAAGTTACGAACGTTTATATATATAGCTAATTCCTGAATACAACTAAACCGAAAAAAAAATCTAAAAGCCCATCGGGTCGAACTGGGCGCAAAACGCCTATGGTGCGCTGGGGGCGAGGGAGGAGAGGCTCACCTGGGGAGCCTCTTGGGCCGGCTCGAGGCTGCAGCAGGCTGGTGGAGTGGGCCGATGGAGGGGTGAGCTGGGCCGAGGCCCACGCGGCCAGGAGCGGAGCGAGGCAGATTGGGTCGGGCGCCTGGGCTCGAAGGGAGGCGGCCCACCTAGTGGTCAACGGGAACGCGCGGAACCGGCGGCCTCCCGATCCCGCTGGAACGAGGAACGAGGCCGGCGGCGGGGCTTCACATGGCGGCAGCATACAAGGGGGGTCCGGCGACGCAGAGGTCCGACGGCGGGGCGGCGGAAGCCGAGGCCGACGGTGGATCTGGCTGACTCGCGAGGAGCAGGGCTCGAGGCTGCAGCGGGGCCTGAGGGGCGCGGGACTGCGGCCACGGGCGGCGACACCTGGCGAGCACCGGCGGGAGACGCGGCGCACGTGGGGATCCGGGGCTCCGGCGGCCGAGCTGCTCTATCCGGCGAGCTCTAGCCGGCGCCGATGAGAGCTTCGGCCGGCTGCACCCGGGAAGGCGAGGAGGTGGAGCGCTGCCATGGGAGGAGCTCGGGAGGAGGAGGGAGCCGGTGGGAATGGCTCGCTGCACTGTGGTCAGGGAGCTCGGGGTCGGGCCCAGATGGGCTTCCTAGGGCCCGATCTGGGTCCTGACGGGCCTGCGGCTGGAGGAGGAGGAGGGACAGAAGCTGGGTGGCGGCTGGCTAGGTTAGGGCGCGGAAAACAAGGAGAGGGAGGAAAGACTCCTATTTGTAGAAAACGGGCTAGGTTTAGCGGTTTCGGGCGTTTTCGGACCCTCCGATTGAGATCGGACGCTCCGGAAACGTCCTAGGGTTAGGTGGGTTAGGTTTAGGCCGTGTAGAGGGGTGTTGGCTATGACGAGAGGGAAACGGGCGGCGCGGCAACGATTTTTAAAACACCGACACACGTCCGACGGTAGACCGAATACGGAGCCGCTACGGTCGACCGTTCGGGTACCAGACGGACTCCGATCGCGACGAAATTTGACACGCGGCCTACTATATATAAATAAAACCACACGACAAATTCCAGCTCAATCGGAGAAAGTTTTATACACGCTTTAAAAACAGAGTGACGACGGTGCCGCGGGCGCGTGCGTGTGCGTACAGGCTCGGAACGAACAACGACGTTAACCGGCAACTAACAACGGATGCAACGTTTGAAAACTGGCGGCAACGAAGATGCCGATGCAATGCAGATGATGCGCATGATGCGATGATGATGCGACAAAAGACAAATAGACACACGACAAAAACGGAAAGAAGGGGGAATCTTCTGGAACGTCGGCATCGGGCTGTCACAACTCTCCTACACTACAAGAAGATCTCGCCCCGAGATCCAAGAATGAAAGGGGAAGAGGATGAGGAAGAACAAGGGGTAGAACTTAGTCGCTTCTTTGACAAACGAGTGAAACCAACAATCCTTGAAGGTTGCAAAGAGATGAGAAATGATATGAGAAAGAAGCAAGAATTCACGGAAAATTTCGGGAGCACTTCGGTAGGAAAATGGGACAAAAAATTCGAAAAGGTAGGAGAATTAGACAATATTCACAACAAACAAGTAAATAGAGCAAGGGAACACCATGATCTTGATAGAATAACATGATAGATCGAAAAGAGCAACATCACAAAGCCTCCGGAACAATAGAATATGAACTAGCTCATACGGAAGAAGAGAATGAAGAGAGAATGACAACTACTAACTCAAATGAACTTGGCAAGCATCCTTGCAAGGAGAATTAGACGGAGTTGTTGGAAAAACAACAACGAAAAGAACAAGACAGTAGTGGGCTTATGGAAAGCTTTTCAAACTAATGAGGTGACAACCCGCCACTAACACAAACAAGGATTGATTACGAGAAACAAGATATGAACAATTACTTACACCAAGAGGATACATTGAGAACTTGGATTAATGACAGGCACCATGATAGCAACAATCCATAGGAAAATCTTTATGTGAAATCCAAACCAAGATAGCTCAATGAAGAAACCATGAGTTAAGAATAATCTCATGATCAAAGGATTGGTGGATTTAATTATCTCATTCTCGAAAGGAAAACTCTTCGAGGCTCCTACATTAACAAGAACGCTATAATACCACCTCAAAGGATAAAGGAAGAACAATTGCACATATAAATGCAAGAGAAAGGATACTTGAGGTTCTCCAACAAGAATCTTGAAGAACACTTCAGAATGAATTGAAATCTTGATGAATCACCATGAAGGACCTCCGTATACAAAAGAACGATGAAACAAATATGAAGGTAGAAAAGAATAAGATTATGACCTTGCTAGGATTTAGAAGAAGCCTCACAAATAGATACTTAAAAGAACTTGGAACTCCGGAAAATAAAGATAAGCGCTTGAGAAAAGAATTGATATCATGAGCCACTCCGGAAGAAGAATTGAAATCACTATGAACAAGAATAAGAATTATGTTATGCTTATCCTTCATCAAGTTTAATTGATGACAAGCAAAGGATTTAGCATACAACTTATTCCTCTTGAAAGAATCTTGAAGAGATAGAGAGATAAGCACCACTTGAGACAAAATTGACGGAAGCACCGGTAAGAATTCACAATTGAATGGGAATACCAAGAATTAATGGAGATACATGAGAATGAAGAGATCATGATCCACCTGAGGTAAAAACTTAAACAAGACACCGGATAATCGAGAGACGAACGAAGAGACAACAATTGAGAAGAATTGAGGATGAAAGCTGAAAGCTGAGAACGAATAATCTGTTGGAAGTATGCCCTAGAGGCAATAATAAATTAGTTATTATTATATTTCTTTGTTCATGATAATCGTTTCTTATCCATGCTATAATTGTATTGAATGAAGACTTATATAGATGTGTGGATACATAGACAAAACACTGTCCCTAGCAAGCCTCTAGTTGGCTAGCCAGTTGATCAAAGATAGTCAGGGTCTTCTGATTATATACAAGGTGTTTTTGCTTGATAACTGGATCACGTCATTAGAAGAATCACGTGATGGACTAGACCCAAACTAATAGACGTAGCATGTTGATCGTGTCATTTTGTTGCTACTGTTTTCTGCGTGTCAAGTATTTGTTCCTATGACCATGAGATCATATAACTCACTAACACCGGAGGAATGCTTTGTGTGTATCAAACGTCGTAACGTAACTGGGTGACTATAAAGATGCTCTACAGGTATCTCCGAAGGTGTTCGTTGAGTTAGTATGGATCGAGACTGGGATTTGTCACTCCGTGTGACGGAGAGGTATCTCGGGGCCCACTCGGTAATACAACATCACACACAAGCCTTGCAAGCAATATGACTTAGTGTAAGTTGCGGGATCTTGTATTACGGAACGAGTAAAGAGACTTGCCGGTAAACGAGATTGAAATAGGTATGCGGATACTGACGATCGAATCTCGGGCAAGTAACATACCGAAGGACAAAGGGAATGACATACGGGATTATATGAATCCTTGGCACTGAGGTTCAAACGACAAGATCTTCGTAGAATATGTGGGATCCAATATGGGCATACAGGTCCCGCTATTGGATATTGACCGAGGAGTCACTCAGGTCATGTCTACATAGTTCTCGAACCCGCAGGGTCTGCACACTTAAGGTTCGACGTTGTTTTATATGTATTTGAGTTATATGGTTGGTTACCGAATGTTGTTCAGAGTCCCGGATTAGATCACAGACGTCATGAGGGTTTCCGGAATGGTCCGGAAACGAAGATTGATATATAGGATGACCTCATTTGATTACCGGAAGGTTTTCGGAGTTACCGGGAATGACGAATGGGTTCCGGGTGTTCACCGGGGGGGGGGGGGGCAGCCCACCCCGGGGAAGCCCATAGGCCTTGGGGGTGGCACGCCAGCCCTTTGTGGGCTGGTGGGACATCCTAAGAAGGCCCTATGCGCCATAGGAAGAAAATCAAAGAGAAAAGAGAAAAAAAAAAGGAGGTGGGAAAGGAGAGAAGGACTCCACCTTCCAATCCTAGTTGGACTAGGATTGGAGGAGGACTCCTCCTCCCCTTGGTGGCGCAGCCCTTGGGGCTCCTTGAGCCTCAAGGCAAGTCTCCCCTCCCTCCTCCTATATATATGGAGCAATTAGGGCTGATTTTAGACAACTTTTTCAAGGCAGCCCGACCACATACCTCCATGGTTTTACCTCTAGATCGCGTCTCTGCGGAGCTCGGGCGGAGCCCTGCCGAGATTAGATCATCACCAACCTCCGGAGCGCCGTCACGCTGCCGGAGAACTCATCTACCTCTCCGTCTCTCTTACTGGATCAAGAAGGCCGAGATCATCGTCGAGCTGTACATGTGCTGAACGCGGAGGTGCCGTCCGTTCGGCACTAGATCGTGGGACGGATCGCGGGACGGTTCGTGGGACGGTTCCCGGGGCGGATCGAGGGACGTGAGGGACGTTCCACTACATCAACCGCGTTCACTAACGCTTCTGCTGTGCGATCTACAAGGGTACGTAGATCGGAAATCCCCTCTCGTAGATGGACATCACCATGATAGGTCTTCGTGCGCGTAGGAAATTTTTTGTTTCCCATGCGACGTTCCCCAACAGTGGCACCATGAGCTAGGTTCATGCGTAGATGTCTTCTCGAGTAGAACACAAAAGTTTTTGTGGGCGGTGATGTGCGTTTTGCTGCCCTCCTTAGTTCTTTCTTGATTCCGCGGTATTGTTGGATTGAAGCGGCATGGACCGACATTACTCGTACGCTTACGAGAGACTGGTTTCATCGCTACGAGTAACCCCCTTTTGCTCAAAGATGACTGGCAAGTGTCGGTTTTTCCAACTTTAGTTGAATCGGATTTGACCGAGGAGGTCCTTGTATAAGGTTAAATAGCAATTCATATATCTCCGTTGTGGTGTTTGCGTAAGTAAGATGCGATCCTACTAGATACCCATGGTCACCACGTAAAACATGCAACAACAAAATTAGAGGACGTCTAACTTGTTTTTGCAGGGTATGCTTGTGATGTGATATGGCCAACGATGTGATGTGATATATTGGATGTATGAGATGATCATGTTGTAATAGATAATATCGACTTGCACGTCGATGGTACGGCAACCGGCGGGAGCCATAGGGTTGTCTTTAAACTAACATTTGTGCTTGCAGATGCGTTTACTATTTTGCTAGGATGTAGCTTTAGTAGTAATAGCATGAGTAGCACGACAACCCCGATGGCGACACGTTGATGGAGATCATGGTGTGGCGCCGGTGACAAGAAGATCGTGCCGATGCTTTGGTGATGGAGATCAAGAAGCACATGATGATGGCCATATCATGTCACTTATGAATTGCATGTGATGTTAATCCTTTGTGCACCTTATCTTGCTTAGAACGACGGTAGCATTATGAGGTGATCTCTCACTAAAATTTCAAGACGAAATTGTGTTCTCCCCGACTGTGCACTGTTGCGACAGTTCTTCATTTCGAGACACCACGTGATGATCGGGTGTGATAGACTCAACGTTCACATACAACGGGTGCAAAACAGTTGCACACGCGGAACACTCGGGTTAAGCTTGACGAGCCTAGCATGTGCAGACATGGCCTCGGAACACATGAGACCGAAAGGTCGAGCATGAATTGTATAGTTGATATGATTAGCATAGAGATGCTTACCACTGAAACTATTCTCGACTCACGTGATGATCGGACTTGAGATAGTGGATTTGGATCATGTACCACTCAAATGACTAGAGAGATGTACTTTTTGAGTGGGAGTTCTTAAGTAATATGATTAATTGAACTAATTGTCATGAACATAGTCTAATGGTCTTTGCGAATTACGATGTAGCTTGCGCTATAGCTCTACTATTTTTATATGTTCCTAGAGAAAATTTAGTTGAAAGTTGATAGTAGCAAACTTTGCAGAGGATTGTCCTCGTTGCTGCGCAGAAGGCTTATGTCCTTAATGCACCACTCGGTGTGCTGCACCTCGAGCGTCGTCTGTGGATGATGTGAACATCCGACATACACGTTTCTGATGACTACACGATAGTTCAGTGCAAAATACTTAATGGCTTAGAAGCAAGGCGCCGAAGACGTTTTGAAACGTCACGGAACATAAGTGATGTTCTAAAGAGATGAAATTGTGATTTCATGCTTGTGCCCTTGTTAAGAGGTACGAGACCTCCGACAAGATTCTTTGTCCACAAAGTAAAGGAGAAAAGCTCAATCATTGAGCATGTGCTCAGATTGTCTGAGTACGACAATCGCTTGAATCAAGTGCGAGTTAATCTTCCAGATGAGATAGTGATGGTTCTCCAAAGTCACTGCCACCAAGCTGTGAGAGCTTCGTGATGAACTATAACATATCAAGGATAGATACAATGATCCTTGAGCGATTCGCGATGTTTGACACTGCGAAAGTAGAAATCAAGAAGGAGCATCAATAGTTGATGGTTAGTAAAACCACTAAGTTTCAAGAAAGGCAAGGGCTAGAAGGGATACTTCGTGAAACGGCAAAACAGTTGTTGCACTAATGAAGAGACCCAAGATTAAACCCAAACCCGAGACTAAGTGCTTGTGTAATGAGGGGAACAGTCACTGAGGCGGAGCAACTCTAGATACTTGGTAGATAAGAAGGCTGGCAAAAGTCGAAAGAAGTATATTTGATATACATGATGTTGATGTGTACTTTACTAGTACTCCTAGTAGCACGAGGGTATTGGATACCGGTTCGGTTGCTAAGTGATTAGTGACACGAAATGAAAGCTACGGCATAAACGGAGACTAGCTAAAGGCGAGGTGACGATACGTGTTGGAAGTGTTTCCAAGGTTGATATGATCAAACGTCGCACACTCCATCTGCCATCGGGATTGGTGTTAAACCTAAATAATTGTTATTTGGTACTTGCGTTAAGCATGAACATGATTGGATCGTGTTTATTGCAATACGATTATTCATTTAAAGAGAATAATGGTTACTCTATTTGCTTGAATAAATCACCTTCAATGGTTTATTGAATCTCGATCGTAGTGTTACACATGTTCATAATATTGGTGCCAAAAGATACGAGGTAATGATGATAGTACCACTTACTTGTGGCACTGCCGCTTGAGTCATGTTGGTATAAATTGCATGAAGAGGCTCCATGCTGATGGATCTTTATACTCACTTGATTTTGAATCACTAGTGACATGCAAATCATACCACATGAGCAAGGCCTTGTTTTCATTGAGATGAGACAAGATAGTAACTTGTTGGAAGTGATACATTTTGATGTATGCAGTCCAATGGGTGCTGAGGCACGGAGTGGATATCATTATGTTCTAACTTTAATGACGATTTGAGTGGATACAAGAGTATTTACTTAATGAATCACAAGTCTGAAATATTGAAAAGTTCAATTCTGTTTCGGAGTGAAGTTCGTCGTAACAGGAGGATAAACTGTCTACGATAAGATCATAGAAATGAATATCTGAGTTACGAGTTTTGGTACGCAGTTAAGACAATATGGAAATTGTTTCGCAGTTCATGCCACCTGCAACATCATAGTGTGATGATGTGTCTGAACGTCATAGCCACACACTATTTGGTATGGTGCATGCTATGATGTCTCTTATCGAATTACCACTATCGTTTATGGGTTATGCATTAGAGACAACCGCATTCACTTAAATAGGGCACCACGTATTTCCGTTGAGATGACACAGTATAGACTGAGGTTTAGAGAAATCTAAACTGTCGTTTCTTGAAAGTTTGGGGCTTCGACACTTATGTGAAAAAAAATTCAGTCTGATAAGATCGAACCCAAAGCGGATAAATGCATCTTCATAGGATATCGAAAACAGTTGGGTACATCTCCTATCTCAGATCCGAAAGCAAAGTGTTTGTTCCTAGAAACGGATCCTTTCTCGAGGAAAGGTTTCTCTTGAAAGAATTGAGTGGGAGGGTGGTAGAACTTGATAAGGTTATTGAACCATCACTTCAACCAGTGTGTAGCAGGGAGCAGGAAGTTGTTCCTGTGGCGCCTACACCAATTGAAGTGAAAGCTTATGATGGTGATCATCGAGCATCGAATCAAGTTACTACAAATCTCGTAGGTTGACAAGGTCGCGTACTACTGCAGAGTGGTACGGTAACCCTGTCTTGGAGGTCATGTTGTTGAGCAACAATGAACCTACGAGTTATGGAGAAAGCAATGGTGGGCCCGAATTCCGACAAATGGCTGGAGGCCATGAAATCCGAGAGAGGATCCATGTATGAAAACAAAGTGTAGACTTTGGAAGAACTACTTGATGGTCATAGGACTATTGAGTAAAGATGGATCTTTAAAAGGAAGACAGACTGGTGGTGATAAGTCACTATTAAGAAAATCTCGACTTGTCGCAAAGATGTTTCCGACAAGATCAAACAGTTGACTATGATGAGACTTTCTCACTCGCAGCGATGCTAAAAGTCTGTTAGGATTATGTTAGTAGTTGCTGCATTATTTATGAAATATTGCACATAGAATGTCAAAACATTGTTTCCTCGACGGTTTCCTTGAGCAAACATTGTATGTGATACAACCAGGAGGTTTTGTCGATCCTAAAGATACTAGCAAGTATGCAAGCTCCAGCGATCCTTCAATGGACTGGTGCAAGCAACTCGGAGTTGGAATATACACTTTGATGAGATGATCAAAGATTTTGGGTTTGTACAAGGTTTATGAGAAACTTGTATTTCCAAAGAAGTGAGTGGGAGCACTATAGAATTTCTGATAAGTATATATGGTTGACATATTGTGGATCAGAAGTAATGTAGAATTTCTGTAAAGCATACAAGGTTGTTTGAAAGGAGTTTTCAAAGGAGTACCTGGATTGCGCTACTTGAACGTTGAGCATCAAAGATCTATGGAGATAGATCGAAAGCGCTTAATAGAAGTTTCAACAAGATGCATGCCTTGACAAGTTTTTGAAGGAGTTCAAAATAGATCAGCAAAGAAGGAGTTCTTGGTTGCGTTGTGAGGTGTGAATTTGAGTAAGACTCAAAACCCGACCCCGGCAGAATAAAGAGAATAGACGAAGGTCGTCTTCTATGCCTTGGCCGTAGAATCTGAAGTATGCCATGCTGGGTACCGCACCTGATGTGTGCCTTGACTCAAAGTCTGTTGAGAGGTACAGAGAGTGATCCATGATTGAATCACTAGCAGCGGTCAAAATTTATCCTTAGTAACTGATGGACTAAGGATTTTTTCTCGATTATGGAGGTGGTTAAAGAGTTCGTCGTAAAGGGTTACGTCGATGCAAGCTTTGACACTAATCCGAATAACTATGAGTAGTGAAACGGATTCGTATAGTAGAGTAGATATTTGGAGTATTTACGAATAGCACATAGTAGCAGCATCTATAAGATGACATAAAGATTTGTAAAGAACACACGGATCTGAAAGTTTCAGAACCGTTGACTAAAACCTCTCTCACGAGCAAGACGTGATCAGACCCCATAATTATATGGGTGTTGGATTCATTGGAATCACATGGTGATGTGAACTAGATTATTGACTCTAGTGCAAGTGGGAGACTGTTGGAAATATGCCCTAGAGGCAATAATAAATTAGTTATTATTATATTTCTTTGTTCATGATAATCTTTTATTATCCATGCTATAATTGTATTGAATGAAGACTTATATACATGTGTGGATACATAGACAAAACACTGTCCCTAGCAAGCCTCTAGTTGGCTAGCCAGTTGATCAAAGATAGTCAGGGTCTTCTGATTATATACAAGGTGTTGTTGCTTGATAACTGGATCACGTCATTAGAAGAATCGCGTGATGGACTAGACCCAAACTAATAGACGTAGCATGTTGATCGTGTCATTTTGTTGCTACTGTTTTCTGCGTGTCAAGTATTTGTTCCTATGACCATGAGATCATACAACTCACAAACACCGGAGGAATGCTTTGTGTGTATCAAACGTCGCAACGTAACTGGGTGACTATAAAGATGCTCTACAGGTATCTCCGAAGGTGTTCGTTGAGTTAGTATGGATCGAGACTGGGATTTGTCACTCCGTGTGACGGAGAGGTATCTCGGGGCCCACTCGGTAATACAACATCACACACAAGCCTTGCAAGCAATGTGACTTAGTGTAAGTTGCGGGATCTTGTATTACGGAACGAGTAAAGAGACTTGCTGGTAAACGAGATTGAAATAGGTATGCGGATACTGACGATCGAATCTCGGGCAAGTAACATACCGAAGGACAAAGGGAATGACATACGGGATTATATGAATACTTGGCACTGAGGTTCAAACGATAAGATCTTCGTAGAATATGTGGGATCCAATATGGGCATCCAGGTCCCGCTATTGGATATTGACCGAGGAGTCACTCGGGTCATGTCTACATAGTTCTCGAACCCGCAAGGTCTGCAAACTTAAGGTTCGACGTTGTTTTATGCGTATTTGAGTTATATGGTTGGTTACCGAATGTTGTTCGGAGTCCCGGATGAGATCACGGACGTCACGAGGGTTTCCGGAATGGTCCGGAAACGAAGATTGATATATAGGATGACCTCATTTGATTACCGGAAGGTTTTCGGAGTTACCGGGAATGTACCGGGAATGACGAATGGGTGCAGGGTGTTCACCGGGGGGGCAACCCACCCCGGGGAAGCCCATAGGCCTTGGGGGTGGCGCACCAGCCCTTTGTGGGCTGGTGGGTCATCCGAAGAAGGCCCTATGCGCCATAGGAAGAAAATCAAAGAGAAAAGAAAAAAAAGGAGGTGGGAAAGGAGAGAAGGACTCCACCTTCCAATCCTAGTTGGACTAGGATTGGAGGAGGACTCCTCCTCCCCTTGGTGGCGCAGCCCTAGGGGCTCCTTGAGCCTCAAGCAAGCCTCCCCTCCCTCCTCCTATATATATGGAGCAATTAGGGCTGATTTGAGACAACTTTTTCAAGGCAGCCCGACCACATACCTCCACGGTTTTACCTCTAGATCATGTCTCTGCGGAGCTCGGGCGGAGCCCTGCCGAGATTAGATCATCACCAACCTCCGGAGCGCCGTCACGCTGCCGGAGAACTCATCTACCTCTCCGTCTCTCTTGCTGGATCAAGAAGGCCGAGATCATCGTCGAGCTGTACGTGTGCTGAACGCGGAGCTGCCGTCCGTTCGGCACTAGATCGTGGGACGGATCGCGGGACGGTTCGTGGGACGGTTCGCGGGACGGATCGAGGGACGTGAGGACGTTCCACTACATCAACCACGTTCACTAACGCTTCTGCTGTGCGATCTACAAGGGTACGTAGATCAGAAATCCCCTCTCGTAGATGGACATCACCATGATAAGTCTTCGTGCGCGTAGGAAAAATTTTGTTTCCCATGCGACGTTCCCCAATAGAATCTTCTGAAATGATGGCCTTCGGAGGAACGAGAAATAAAAACAACTCAGAAAAGCACCGGATAGCGAGAAATGGATTCCCATGATAGGAACAAATTCAAGATGATAACATGAAGCTGAAATGACGAATATCCAAGAGAATAGGCCAAGATTGAGAGAAACACTCCTTCGAATTTGCAAGCTGAGAATGATGACGAGGAACAACACCAATAATAGCTGAGACACTCCGGAATAAAGAAGAATGGAAGGTTGAGCCAAATATGAGAATTAATTCAAATTGATCTTGAAGAAGGAAAATGACTGATGAAAATCATACTTACGTCATAGTTGAAAAGAATTAAAGATCTCCGGAAAAGATAAAAAAAAAGCCAGGAAAGATCCTGGGAAAGAACCTGTGGGTTATGGGCCCACTCTAAGAAACCACCGTTGAAACGATTGAAAGAAAGATTGAATGCACCGGTATAAGAAACTAGATGAGGTTGAGAACCTCGAAATACTTAAAGAATAGAAAACACGAAAGTCTGAGATATCTTCAACGCTCCGGGTGGGATAGAGATAACTGAATAAACAAGATAGGCTGAAACGAATCTCCAACATGAAAAAGAATTACAAGGATAAAAAGGATATGATGAACACGGATAGCTGAATTAAATTCACCGGAAAAGATGACAAGAATGAATAAAGATGAACACGAAGCTCCTGAGAATCTTCACAATGAATAACCGGGTACAAAAGGGAGAAGAGATAGCGGAAGCATCACTGAATATGAAGGCACTAGGATGATGACTGAAACATTGAAGAAAAGGGCGGGAGGGCGGGAAAAAAACAAAGACAACTTGGTACAGATGAGATGAACTCCGGAAAGAAATGAGAGAATGACCTGCAAAAACTGGAGAAGATTGAATCCACTTGGAGAGAAACACACCGGTTGAAAAGACTTGACATAACAACTACGGTTGACAAGAATTGACATAACAATTGAACGAACAAAAGAATTTGCATTCTCACATAAAAATATGAGAACACCTCTTAGGAAAGATCTGAAATCACCACTTGACATCGAAGCAACTTGAATTACCACATTCCAACAAAACAAAGGGTGCAGCTTGCAATCAGCCAGAACAAACTCATGAGAAAGATTTTGTCCGATATTTTCGTGGACAGGATCGCACGGGCTCGATTTTACAGTAGCCATCAAGTGCAAGGCAGTGCACCCGACATACGAAGCGTCCCCGAGTCGTAGCAAGCTACAAGGACTCTTTAAGACACAACGTGTACCGTTGTAAGTCGACCGTGAACAAACGAATCCACTAGATGTCGAACCCCAACCTAACATCATGCATTTGTTAGAAGATTGTCCTATAAGCAACTACTTGAATTCCCACCTATGAATTCCCAAAATTTTTGGTCATGTAATCTGGTACACGGATACAAGGAGTAGTTCACACAACTCCTAAACTAACCCGTCACCTGTATCACTTCCGTCAACACACGGCTAGAATCTCGGACCTTCATCTACAACAGACCCTCGTGATCACAACGATACAAAGTATGGCAGTACTCCCGAACAATCTGCACCAGTACTGGGAACATCGGGGTTATCTCGCCACTACTAGTATTGAAGCAATTACGAACATCCTTCGTTCTTAGATACTCAGAAATCTGAATGATAACGATGTGCTCAAGAATCCCCTGGAGCTCAACTCCCCTGAGACTTAGAGTAGATAGGAGGCACCAAGACAGAACACCGTCACATCGGCATCATATAGATCTCAAAAATATCCGCGTGATCCTAAAAAATTTTGAGTGAGAAGAGGAGTAGAATTAAATTATTACGTCAAGATTCCTCACCAGAGCATAGAAGAGGAGAAAAAAGAATCCTACTCTCCGACATATAACTAGACTCAAAGTATTTTTTTACTAGACTCAACTCGGCCAAGTTCGATCAATCAAGGGGGCTCCTTGGTCGGTACTGCTCTGATACCAACTTGTCACGCCCAAGATGCGACCCTATCCTCAATTTGGCATGAAGGCCTCGTCAGGGATAGAAGCGCATCTCATCGTGTCGCAAGAATGGATATCGTTACAAGTACATGTACTGAAAAGAAGAGATAAATACAGAGTTGGCTTACACTCGCCACAAGCTACATCAGAGTCACATTAGTACATTACATAATCATCAAGAGTAAGAGCAGGGTCCGACTACGGACGAAAACAAACGAGAAAAAACAAGAACGGGATCCATCCTTGCTATCACAGGCTGCCGGCCTGGAACCCATCCTAGATCGATGAAGAAGAAGAAGAAGAAGAAGAAGAAGCAACTCCAAATGAACAATCAACGCGCTCGCGTCAAGTAACCTTTACCTGTACCTGCAACTGGTGTTGTAGTAATCAGTGAGCCACAGGGGACTCAGCAATCTCATTTCCAAAGGTATCAAGACTAGCAAAGCTTAATGGGTGAGGTATGGTTAAGTGGTGAGGTTGCAGCAGTGACTAAGCATATATTTGGTGGCTAACTTACGAGTACCAGAAATAAAAGGGAGAAGAACTACGCATAGCGGACGTGGCTACTTACGATCAAATGAATGATCCTGAACACCTACCTACGTCAGACATAACCCCACCGTGTCCTCGATCGGAGAAGGAACTCACGAAGGAGACAGTCACGGTTACGCACACAGTTGGCATATTTTAATTAAGTTAACTTCAAGTTACCTAGAACCAGTGTTAAACAAAGTTTCCACGTTGCCACATAACCGCGGGCACGGCTTTCCGAAAGATTTAACCCTGCAGGGGTGCTCCAACTAGTCCAACACAAATTACCACAAGCCGCATAGAAATCCTCAATCACGAAGCTCGCGACCTCGTCGGATTCCCTAGTGGAAAACCTCAACTCTGAGATTACCCAAAGCATCACCGGAATCCCGATGCACAAGATATCTCGTCAAAGGTAAAACTAATCCAGCAAGGCCGCCAGACGTGTCGACGATCCCGATAGGACTCGCGTACCTCGTTCTCGGGACACGGCGGATGAGCTAGACGTCGAGATTGCTAAACCTCCGGGTGACCAGAGGGGTGCCGGACATCGCTCAGGTGGGACCAACACTCATGAGGAGCACTGGCCCGGGGGTTGATTAAATTATCCTCGGGGTCCGAAAAGTCCCTATGGAATTTTATTAGGTGTTTAGGCAAATGTAGTACCAAAGTTGGGCCTTGCCAGACCAGTTTTAATCTAAACAAATTATCAAGGGGGTCCCCATAACAACCCCGATCGTGTTAGGAGCGCTCATTTATGGAACTTAACACCGGTAGCCGGAAACTAAGGGGGCAAAGGTGGAACAAAACACCAGGCTAGAAAGGCCGAGCCTTCCACCTTTTACCAAGTATATAGGTGCATTAAATTAAATAGCATTTAATATGGTGATATAATAAGGAACCCATGTTTTTCGCAAGGAAGCATCTGCACCTACAACTAGCAACGCTAACAACAAGGATAAGCAAGCGGTAACATAGCCAATCAGTGGTTTGCTAGGTCGAACAGGTTGAAGGTTATCATGGCATTGTTGAGAGGCTGATTTTTAACAAGTGGTAGGTAATGAGACATAATCGATAGAAGCGATAAACTAGCATGGCAATGATAGTAATGATATCTGGGGAAATGATCATCTTGCCTGAGATCCCGCTTGGAAGAAGTATGACTCCGTGAAGCAGACGAACCGACGTAGACGAACGGGTCCTCACATTCCGACACGCTTGCGGAACTCTATCGAGACGGAGGGAAACGGAAACAAGCATCAACACACGATATTCACCACCCGATGCACAACACATATGATGCATGAATGGTTCAAAGATGCAAGGCATGGCATGACAATTCACATCACGCAAACACTACACATTAAATGAAGTTCAATATGCAACGAGTTGCATATTGACGAAACTCCACGTTAATTATTTAGTTATATCCCGATTAGATACACGGCAATATTAAATGTGGTTAAACATGGCAAGAGGTGAAGCGTAATTAAACTACCTATCTATGCATTTTAAATGAGGTCGGAAATGACATATAGCATCTCCGAAACGACCTCACATGTTAATTAACAATTCTGTCCAGATCTGATCTAACACGTTTAATTAGTTGTTAAACAGCAAAACAAATAGGTTCACGTGATTCTACGCGTCATTTCAAGCAACCTACACATAAAGATCATCTCCAACGGAGCTACGGATCAAAAGATACAAGCATCGCAAGATATGATGGCATGAATGCAATATGTGTGCAACGACGGCTACGAGCACTTCAAATCATACAACCAGCAAGAGAAAATGAAACTACACGAGATTCTAAGCAAGTTTCATGTAGGACACGATCAAATCGGAGCTACGGTTCAACAACTACGAGCAAAACAAGAAATGACTACAATCTGCCGAAAACAGCCACATCGCATTTTCTACGCCCCACAACTACGGCTACACAACTCCGATATGCTCAAGCAAGGCATGGCACGGAAGAGGGCAAGAAGCACTACTACCAACAACTAACAACAACTAGTATGGCAGCAAGGAACACTAAGGAAAGAAGTCACAAAATGGCTTCCCACACCCTATCTCAGACTTAGTGAAAATTTCACCTCATGAAAGTGCAGTTTTCGATCTGAAGCAATATTGACAGCAACAAAACCTATAGCTACAGGACTCCAAATGGCATGAAAAATTTACAGCATGCTAGAGGAACACAAGGGGTACAACTAACTCCATTGGACCAACCTCAAAAGAGCTACAGATCACAAGATGCAAGCAAGACAAGACAGCAACAAAATATAACAGATTTCAGACTTAGAAATATTTCAGCACCTCCATATCAGCACTATTTCTAGCAACTTGAGAGCAAGCAAATCACACCTAAACATGCATTTCTATTGTAACCAAAAATACCAGGGGCTAAACAAAACATCTAAGAAGAACTCCCTAGTTGACAACTAATTCAAACGAGGCACGGAATAAATCCTACGAATTAAACAAAAGGTCATCTTAGCAAAATATCTCGCGAACTAACTTGCTCTAATGCTAAAACTAATTGCACAGAAAAATAAAATATGTGGGGTTGCAATACAAAATAAAATATGTGGGGTTGCAATACAAAATAAAGCCACACATTAATGCAGGAAAAATAACCTATACGCGGGAAAATAAATTACCGGCAAATCCCTACACGTAAAAATACAATTGACCGCTCTAAAATACATGCAAAAATGATTCCTAAAACATGGACATTTAATCTACGGTATACGGGCAGTCCGGACTTGCACGAAAATTAAATACGGGGTGTGTCCTATTGAAACAGCACACAAAACTAGGCGTTTGGCACGTTAAACTACCTCAAATAATTATGGAAGTTGGAAATTCGAAATCTACGCGGAAAACTACGTGAAATCCATATGCTACATGTCTCAAACCGACTTACAAACAAAAGTTACGAACGTTTATATATATAGCTAATTCCTGAATACAACTAAACCGAAAAAAAAATCTAAAAGCCCATCGGGTCGAACTGGGCGCAAAACGTCTACGGTGCGCTGGGGGCGAGGGAGGAGAGGCTCACCTGGGGAGCCTCTTGGGCGGCTCGAGGCTGCAGCAGGCTGGTGGAGTGGGCCGATGGAGGGGTGAGCTGGGCCGAGGCCCACGCGGCCAGGAGCGGAGCGAGGCAGACTGGGCCGGGCGCCTGGGCTCGAAGGGAGGCGGCCCACCCAGTGGTCAACGGGAACGCGCGGAACCGGCGGCCTCCCGATCCCGCTGGAACGAGGAACGGGGCCGGCTGCGGGGCTTCACACGGCGGCAGCATACAAGGGGGGTCCGGCGGCGGGGCGACAGAGGCCGAGGCCGGCGACGGATCTGGCTGACTCGCGAGGAGCAGGGCTCCAGGCTGTAGCGGGGCCTGAGTGGCGCGGGACTGCGGCCAGGGGCGGCGGCACCTGGCGAGCACCGGTGGGAGACGCGGCGCACGTGGGGATCCGGGGCTCCGGCAACCGAGCTGCTCTATCCGGCGAGCTCTGGTCGGCGCCGATGAGAGCTTCGGCCGGCTGCACCCGGGAAGGCGAGGAGGTGGAGCACGGGGCTGCCATGGGAGGAGCTCGGGAGGAGGAGGGAGCCGGCGGGGATGGCTCGCTGCACTGCGGTTAGGGAGCTCGGGGTCGGGCCCAGATGGGCTTCCTAGGGCCCGATCTGGGTCCTGACGGGCCTGCGGCTGGAGGAGGAGGGACAGAAGCTGGGTGGCGGCTGGCTAGGTTAGGGCGCGGAAAACAAGGAGAGGGAGGAAAGACTCCTATATATAGAAAACATGCTAGGTTTAGCGGTTTCGGGCGTTTTCGGACCCTCCGATTGAGATCGGACGCTCCGGAAACGTCCTAGGGTTAGGTGTTTTAGGTTTAGGCCGTGTAGAGGGGTGTTGGCTATGACGAGAGGGAAACGGGCGGCGCGGCAACGATTTTTAAAACACCGACACACGTTCGACGGTAGACCGAATACGGAGCCGCTACGGTCGACCGTTCGGGTACCAGACGGACTCCGATCGCGACGAAATTTGACAAGCGACCTACCTATATATAAATAAAACCGCACGACAAATTCCAGCTCAATCGGAGAAAGTTTTATACACGCTTTAAAAACAGAGTTAGGACGGTGCCGCGGGCGCGTGCGTGTGCGGACAGGCTCGGAACGAACAACGACGTTAACCGGCAACTAACAACGGATGCAACGTTTGAAAACTGGCGGCAACGAAGATGCCGATGCAATGCAGATGATGCGCATGATGCGATGATGATGCGACAAAAGACAAATAGACACACGACAAAAACGGAAAGAAGGGGGAATCTTCTGGAACGTTGGCATCGGGCTGTCACACGTAGTCAAGTAGATCTCCGACCAGCAAGCCTGACGTGACGAGGCGTACCAAATCTCCTTCGAGCGACTCCGAGTCCCAGACCGGCCTGGAATATGTGTCGCGCGCTGCAGGGCCCGGAGATATGCATCTTCGTTTCTTTGCAGGGAAGGTGGTGTCACGCATCAGGTACTCCCTCCCTAAACTAATATAAAAGCACATAGAACACTACTTTATTAATCTAAACACTTTTATATTAGTTTACAAAGGGATGGAGTAGTTGTTGACTCTCATCGGGGAAGGTGGTGTGGTTTCGGAAACGAAGCCGGCTCGTGAGTTTGAGATTGAGAGGCGATGTAAAACGTACGCCGGTCCAACTTGATTTGTTTCAGACTTAATTATCATTGTGCCTTGTGCAACAAGGAAAACTAATAATGGTTATGTTGTTGGATTCGGTACGAATCTGATGCAAGTTGTAATGCATTCGATCGACGTGCGAGCCGAAAACAGTACCACAAAGTCCACTACCACCGGCCTAAGCAGGGGGTGGGCCATGTATGTGGGCTTTGGGCTGTTGCATACTATTAAAAAAATCTAGGTTTTAAAGAGCATCTAAGAAAAACCCTATTTGACGCATTAAGCAACAAATTGGTGGGGTTCGCCAGGGACACGTCTCGCCCGTACCGATTTCTGCCAGAAATCTCTAGGGGGGCGACAGCGGGCCAGATTATTAGTTGTTCGTCGCACGATGCCTTCGCTCATTTTGCGCCCGGTCGCTATTTCGGTAGGCTCGGTTTTCTTTGCTTTTTTTCCTCGGTACTTTTCAGGGTTTTTCCTTTGTTATATTTTTCGTTTTCTTTGTTTTTTGATGGTTCTGTCGCTCTTCCTTTTTTATACTTTTATTTTCGTTTATTCCTTTCTTTTTTCTTTCTTTTCTTTTTATTTTTTATTTTGGAATATTTCTACTTTTTATTTACATGCCTACTTTTTCATACAAGTTCTACATTTTTTATTTGCATGTAAAATAATTTTTATAATCATTTAACATTTAAGAAAACATGTTTAACAATTTTATAAAAAATATGTTTTGAATACATATTTCAAATACTAGCTCCGTCCCATATTTATTATCGACGAATTGGATGTTTCAACATGTATCTCAGTGTTAGATACATCCGTTTGGGCGACAACTAATATCGAATGAAGGGATTACATGTTTTTTTTCAAATACATGCTGAAATATTTTTTGAAGGAATTGTTTTTTGAACAATGCAAACATTTTTGTAAATTGTAAAATCGTATTTAAAAAATTTCACAAACACATATTTGATGATTGTGAAGATTTTTAATAATGTAACCCACATTTTGTTTGAATTGCAAGAACAACTTTTTACATTGTATAAATATTTTCCAAGAATATCATGCACAATTTAAAAATTGAGTGGCATTACTAATACATATTTTGTAAAAATGATACACATTTTTTGTATATATGATTACACATTATTAGTACACATGATAGCCATTTCTACTTTCTTTGTTCACGTTTGACATTTTTGTGTAGACGTTTAACATTTTTAAATAGAAACTGGTGATTTTGTAAATTATAAATATACATGTAGAACATTTAGAAATATAAAAACTGTAAATTGGGAGAATGAAAATCTGAAGGAAAAGGGAAAACAAATGCCAGCATGACGCGGCATGTAGTTAGTGGGCTGGCCCAGTTTGGGCTCAATGTACGAACCGGGCGTCGGCATTGCTGCGGGCGGCACATAGGCGCGCCCGGGGAGGTTTCGCTCAGGAGATGCGACGCTATCGCTCGGATAGGCCGGCCCATTTTCAGCTAGCCTGCACACTAGTTTTGCGATCCTTCCAGTACGTTCCTTCCAGAAGGTCCAGGCTTTGTTTTTCATGTTTTTTTACTTTAGTCGTTTCTTTTTAAAATAGTTTACTTTTTAAAAAATATTCGAAAATTTCCAAACAATTCCGGAGGTTATAGAAATGTTTACTTTGTCAAGAAATATTCTAGATCTTTGAAAAATGTTTGTTTTTTCGAATTTTGTTCGGAATATTAGAAAACGCTCCTTTTTTCAAAGTTGTTCATAAGTCTTCTATATCTAAATAGCTAGCTCCCATTAACTATTTCTCTCAACATGCAAGCATGGACATCATCGCACAACATGCATGAGAAAAGGCCCACCCCACTACCATATGTTTCTCAACAACGAAGCATGCCAGTTCTTCATGAAACATGCATGGAAAAAGACCCATCTCAACATGCAAACATATATGAGAATTTTCATTCTATTATTATATTGATTTTAATAAACTATTTTACAACTATACAATGATCAAACACATTGAATTATATATTATAACTTAAAATATTCATGTTTCATTCACATTGAAATATGTTGCAAAATATTCTCGCAGCAATGTGCGGGGCATCATCTAGTTCAATTAATGTTCGTGTTTCATATTTTGCCTATAGAAATATGCTCATGATTTTTCAAAAATTGTTATCCTTTTCAAAAAAAATTAGAATTTCAAAAAAGATCATGTTTTCAAAATTTGTTCACAAATTCAGGTTCCAAAAAATTTGCTATAGTAAACCGCTCCGACCTACAGTACGTGGGGGATACGGTAACCGGGGATCAATGTTCGATACATGTGCCACTGGCGCTACAACGTGCATGGGCGGGCCATCAAGACACCTCATGTGTGCGGTGGACTCCTATTGGACGAAAGCGTCAAATAGGAGTATTCCTCGGCGAAGTATTTAACCAATCGATGCCAAGCACTATGTCATAGATAAGCAATGGCAATTTTTCAGTTTAGCCTTAAATTCCACTCCTTACTCCCAACATTTCGTGTAGTTTTGGGCCTAAGAAATAGGCTAAAGGCCAGGCTAGGTCCGCCCTAGGGTCAAACATTGTAGTCCCTTCTCTTGTTTTTTTAAGTCCAAAGGCAACATATTAACTAGCACAAACCCTTACAAAAACACCCTTATAGAAATTAAAAAATGCATCCAAATTCCCTAGGGTACCCAAATCCTCTTCCTCCTACATCAACCAGCGGCGCGCCATGAGCAAAACTCATTGTCATCTTTGGGTTTCTCAACAAAGAAAACTTATTTAAAACCAGGAGTTTGTAGAAGCAGCAACCAAGAAGTCATCAATGTAGACCAGAAGAAGTCAGCGGTCGCGATCTGTAGGAGATATGCCCTAGAGGCAATAATAAATGATATTGATTATCTCTCTGTTCATAATTATGTTTATGTTCCATGCTATAACTGCTATGGTTCTTGAATCTGCAATAACACGAGGCTCGGAGGAAGACTCATATGCACGTGTGGAATAATAAACGGTAAAATGTATTCCTAGTCTGGCCTCTAAGACTAGCTCAAGTGTTGCATGATGGTTCTGTTTTCCTGATCATAGGCATGTCTATGCCAGCAATTTTGAGGGCACAATGTTAGAAGAACATTGTCGTTGAATCGACCCGAATTGATGTTATGCTATGAGATACATTCGTCACAAGTTAATGGTTAATAACACAGATATGGTTAACGTTTGCATGATTCCTTAGACCATGAGAGGATCAAGTTTCTTCATGCTTGCTTCATAAACTTTGGGGTTTTTTAAACGTCATCCGTAAATGGGTGGCTATTACGGCGGATTACGGGTTCATGGAAAGTATGTCAAGTAATTTGATAGCTCAAGATTGGGATTTGCTCCTCCGACGAGGAAGAGATATCTCTGGGCCCTCTGAGTGCTACGGTATCCATCATCGTCTGGTCAGACACAATTTGATTTGATCACGCGAATGCTGGAACACGGGAACGAGAAAAGAGAACAATACCGGTAACGAGGTAACTGGCATAGTGGACAAGTTGTTGATCCACGTGGATGCCAACAAGTCTCACCTCGGGTATTTATAACATATCGCGAAGCAACAGGAATAGCACATGACAACTGGAAGTTCACTCGAACATTTATTCGTGTGGGTATAGGGGTCATGTCTATACTTCACCGAACCTATAGGGTCACACGCTTAAGGGTCATCTATCCGTTGAATACTAGACAAGGAGTCCGAGTGAAAGTCACTGGAAAAGTTTCGGTAAAACCGAAAAGTTGTTTCACATAAAACCATTGATCCAAAAAGGTTTCGGCAAGCACCAGGAACTTTTTGGGGTTGCCAGATTGGTCTGGTAACTTCTGTAATTTTTTCGGAGAAAAAACCAAAAAAATGTTTCGGAGCTACCAGAATTGTTTATAGAGTAAATGATGATGGTTTTAAATTAAACCACCATATCGGAAATGTTCTGGAGCGCGTCCAGATAATTTTAGAGGGTGCCAAAAATGTTTCGGGACCTGTTCAGATAAAACCACCATAAGTAATAGTCGCGGAAAACATCTTATCCCAGCGTGAGGGGACAAGATCCCACGATACGCGGGGGCTGTTTTGGGGCCGCCCCCCTTGAGGGGGCAGCCCCTTGTGGCTGGATAAAGGTGTTGGGGGGCATGGTGGGGGGCAGCCCCCACAAATGGTGGAAAGTGTTGGGAGGTGGTGGGGCCCCATGAGGGCTTGTTCGGTTGACAGGGAAATGAAGGGGATTTGGTAGGGATTGGTGGGGATTCAGTCTGCTATAAGTCAAAATCCTCTCCAATCCACCCCAATCCCCTTGGGAGAGGGTGTAACCGAACAAATCCCGAGGGAATACCATGGACAAGGGAACATGTTTTCTCCATGTTTGGTCGGAACATGTTTTCCTTGTTTGGTGGGTGCATGTTTTGTGGCTGAAATTTCAGCCCCCCTCCACCCCTTCCACCACTATATAAGGAGGAGGAGAGGAGCTCTCCAACTCACTCCAACTCTCTCTCACAAGCCATGCATGATTTGCCATTCTCTCTCCCTCCCACGAAATAGTTTCATAGTGCCGAAATGTTGTCTGGGTTGAAATGTTTCATAGTACCAACAGGCCACCATCGTCACACCACCTCCGAACGGAAACTTATCTAATGCTCCAACAGGAGGAAACTATGGTTGGCACCGGTAGATTCGGGTCTCCTCACATACTCCCACTGGCAAAGCTGGTGGAGGAGGCCGGCGATCTACCAGCGAAGGAGGATGAGGACCACCCTAGATCTCTTATGGCAGGGGCTGCGTGTGTCTCTTGTCATGCTGGCCATACGCTTGTGTATCGCTCTTCACGGAAGAAATTCAACCACACCATTAGTCCCGTGTGTTGGCTCGGAACAACAAGCAAAGTATGTGTGCATCGGTTATTCCATTTTGTCAATCAAGCGTGCCATATGTTTAGTATTTCACAAGCATGAACAAATTTGTTTGGGAGCGCCCGGATCTCATCTACCTGACAAACAATTAGGTCTCATTCACCACACGTCATCAATATTGCGTTCAGTCCGTTGTCGTTCGCACCTTATCAATCTGGTGACCTAATGTTGTTGATGTGCGTCGTGTTAACCCGACCCGAAAGATCCTGAGTGTACTCGTGTCCACCTGACCCAATAAATCACGAGCGCGTCCACCTGCCCAGTAAATTACGAGAAGGGAAAAAGGAAAAAGGGAATCATGTGAATCGAACAAACAACCTCAATGAAAACGTCACTTAGCTATAGCCACTTCGTCCAAAAAGCACATATTTCAAGTGGAAGTAGCATGCCCATTTTTTATATGAACTTCAATATTATTATTTAAGTAAAAAACAACTTGATTTTAGCCTTCTCTATTTGTTGCGTGTAGGTTGTCTGCACAAAAAAGATTGACTATCATTGAACAAGAAAATATACCCCCCTTAAAACATGCAGTTACGGTATGATTTGGAAACTTGTAATTGCGACCCTCTTAAAATAAGTGCAATTGGGACTTGTGACCCATTTAATGGAGTTGCAATCGCTTTGGTGCACGTACAGCTACGGTCGGAATACAAACGCTTGCAGTTGCATGTTTGTCAGTGGATATGCAATTAGCCCTCGACAAATGTACTTTCGGCCCCAGTTGCAGTCATGTCCGTGCCCATGCCGTTGTAGTCGAGTTACAAACACTTGCACTTGCATGTATGTTAGTGGATATGCAATTGGCCCCCGACAACCGCACTTTCGGCCTCAGCTGCAGTCATGTGTGTGACCATGTCGTTGCAATCGGGCCATAACAGTTGCAGTTGCATGTTCGTTAGTGGATATGCAATTGGCCTTCGACAACCGTATTTTCGGCCCCTGTTTGCAGTCATGTACGTGCCCACGTTGTTGCAGTTGGTTTATAACGGTTGTAGTTGCATGACAAGTGTGGTGGACATGCAACTAACCCCGACAACCACACTTTCGCCCCCCCAGATGCGGGCATGTGCATGCCCATGCATTTGTAGTTGCGTTACAAACGCTTGCAGTTGCATGTCTAGTGGCGGACATGAAATTAGCCCCGACAACTCTTGTCCGATCAGTTGCGATCATGTGCATGCACATGTAATTGCAGTCATATTACAACCGTTGCAGTTGTGTATCTAGTAATAGACATGCAACTCACCCATAAAACTTCATGCCCAACCCAGTTGCGGTCATGTGCGTGCCCCAGTAGTTTTAATCGAGTTACAATGCTGCAGTTGCATGTCTTGTGACGGTCATGCAATTGACCCGACAACCTCCGTCGACCCAAGTTGTCGTCGCTTTGTGCCCATACAGTTGAAGTCAGATTAAAATGATTGCAACTGCATGTCTAGGGGTGGACATGCAAGTGATAAAATACATTTCCTTGGAAGAGAAAATACATTTTTCATAGATAACAATCTAAAATTTTCACACTAAACTTATCATATAAAGAAAAGAAAAAACAAATTGTACACATATGTAAAAAAGGTTGTGCGCTTTTGAAGTTTAGTGTACATATATATGGACATACATTTCCTTCGAAGTTGCCATTCAAAAGTATACAAAAAATGCTCCCATGCAAAAGATATCTATAACCATTAGTTTTCCAATAAGAACACAAGTACAAAAGTTATACAAGATCAAACAAGAACTAAAAAACGAATGGAAAGATGACGTAATTGTGCGGTAATAGCTTTTTATTTCTAAGGATCGGCTGGTAATAGCTACGGTAACGAGCCAAGATTGACGGCAAGAAAAACGTCCACCAACCGAACGGGCCATGAGAAAACAGACAAAACTAAAACGGGTCGTGCGAGCCGAGCAATAAATGGGCCGCACCACACCACCACAACGCTTGTCAGCTCAAGAAAACAGTAATCACGATGCCACAAGATCCTACGGCTGACAAAGTGAACGAGACCAAATTAAAACTCAGCGAAGTCTTTTAAGGCACTCGTAATTGATACTGAATCATTAAAGTATGTTTGACCAAGTTGCGACACGCGGATAATTAATTAGCTAGTACTCCCTCCCATCCTTTTTACCCGGCGTCCTATTAGATTTGTGTCAAGTCAAAATTTGTAAAGTTTAATCAAATATATATACAATATGTGAAGCTCCGTTTCATAATGAATCTAACAATATTGATTTAGCATTGTGAATGTTGATACATTTTTCTACAAATTTGGTCAAAATAGAGATATGTTGACTACAGACAAAACTTATATGCAAACTTAATTATAAATTTGATCAAAGCGATGAACTGACGAAAGCAAACCATGCATGCATGGCCCGTACTCAAGTCCCAACCGAGCGCAGTTACCAGTGTTAGGATGGCCATAGTGGAAGTAACTAAGGTAGTATCATGTACTTGGGAATAACAAACATGCTGATGTGCCAGACAATTAAAAAAAAGAGAGAGGGTTAGAGTAACATAGGTCGATTTTTTGAACCGGGCTTTCTCCCCTTTCCATTACTTTCATAACGGAAATACAATGTTTTGATACCAGAACCAGAAAGAGAGGGAAAGGGAAAAAAGCGAGTTCGGGACAATATCAGGAAATCCACCGTTCATGCCTGTCATCACGAACACAAACTGCGGGGCGAAGATCCAAAACTATGCAACAAAGGCCAGAAGTATTACACTACCAAGTTTCAGCACCACTACCAGGAGCCCAAAACAACCACCACCGAAACCAGGCTCACACAAGAGCACCGATATAAGACGAAAGTCTTGCACCAACTGGACAAAGAAACTAAAAACATCACAATGGAAGCCAAGCCATCAGCACAACTGGACCTGGAGCCTTCCCGCATTTACCATTCATCCCAGACTCCTTCTTCATCAGCCTGCTCGCTCGCTTCTGGCCTTGGAGGTCCACACAGCCGCAGCATTTGAGCTGCGCTCTCTTTCAGCAGCTGAGCCCCCTTCTTGACATTTCCTGCCATCGCCGGCTTTTGCATACCTGTCCAGTATTCAATAAACGCACATGTTGTGAAAGCAATTTCAAAAGGAGTTTTAATCCATTTCTTTTCAAATGTAGCTCGATTCCGAGCCAACCAGATAGACCAGCAGACTGCAGCTAAGCCAACGATATATATCTCACACAAGCCTGGCAAAAAAGCATGCAACCAAGAGAAAACCTGCCAAATTGTTTTCGGTATATAACTAGTACCAAAAACAGCACCAACTGTTCTCCAAACAATCTTGGCCACAGAGCATCCAAAGAACAGATGCTGCGCTGATTCAAGTTCATCACAGAAGGAACATTTAGGATCTCCCTGCCACTGTCGTTTTGTCATATTATCTCTAGTAAGAATGGAGTTTTCAAATAGCTGCCACAAGAAGATTTGAATCTTCAAAGGAATTTTAGTCCCCCAGATCCACTTATAATTGGCCCCCGCAAGATTTCTTTCTAACCATTTATACATAGATTTAGTGAAATAATCTCCAGAATTATCTAATTTCCAGTAAACCTCATCACTTTTATCTATACAAACTTTAGCCAACACACATTGCTTCATTTCATCCCATTTCTGAAGCATAGTTGGGGATAGCCTTCTTCTAAAAGAAGTTAGATGGTTCATACTATCCAGTTTATCCACAGTACAGTCTTTATCTAGACAGATTTCAAAAAGATCAGGATATTTATCTTTAAGAGGTATGTTCTCACCCAAATCATCTAGCCAAAGGCTAGCAATGTTACCTTTATTAAGCACCACCCCTCTACCAGCCATGTAATACTCCTTAACTTTCAGAGTATTTTTCCAACAGGGGGAATCAGTAGCTTTCTGCTTCACTTTAGCCACAGATGTTCTTCTAAGATACTTAGCTTTCACTATATCTTGCCATAATCCCTTCTTCTTCTCCAACTTCCACCACCATTTAGCTAATAAGCTGATATTTTGCTTCCTTAAATCTTTAACCCCTAGACCCTCCTTTGCTTCAGATCTACAAACACGGGTCCATTTCACCATATGATACCCCTTTCTCCCTTTGCGGTGCCAAAAGAATTTTCTTCTAGGTTTGTCCCACTTTTCCAGTGTAGATTTTTTTATCAAGGCCATGGACATGTAGTATGAGGGAATATGAGATAACACCGCATTTACTTTGATTAATCTGCCTCCACTGGACAAAGATTCACTAATCCAGGATTCCCCATGTCTAATAAACTTATCATCAACAAAAAGCCAATCACTACATTTAAGCCCAGCATAGCTAACAAGCATGCCCAGGTATTTAATAGGAAACGCCCCAATCTCACAATTGAACATATCAGCATAGTTCCTCACAGTATCATCATCCGCACCAACTGAGAAAATCTCACTTTTCAGAAAGTTGATTTTTAAACCAGACATAATCTCAAAGAGATAAAGCAGCAACTTAATATTCAACGCATTACTAACATTGTCTTCAAAGCACAGGATAGTATCATCCGCATACTGAAGAATTGCTACCCCATTTTCCACTAAGTCCGTCGCTAACCCAGTAAACAGGCCATTCGCCTATGCCTTCAGGACCATCTTAGTAAGACAATCAGCAGCTAGATTAAAGAGGAAAGGGGACAGAGGATCACCCTGTCTCACTCCCTTCACACTCTGGTAGATACCGTAACATGTTAAATGTTATGCTACTATGTGTCATGCATGTCAATAAATAAGTTAATCTATGATATTACTTTATGATACTATGCACTATAAAGATAGTAACATACAATAGTAACATATGCATGATACTACTATATATTACTCCCTATTATGACGAGCCTTAGGTGTCAGCGTGTACCGTCTACCCTGATCCTGCTATACATGTACTCATTCCCATAGCGTTAGGTTTAATTGTAGCTAGCCATGTCGTCCTTGCCTCCTTGGGCTCCGGCCTCTGGCCACTGGCTTCGTGGCGGGAGAGCGAGCCCAGTCCCATTCCCATACCCATGCAGGTAAACCTAGCTATGTCAGCAGTAGTAGCAAATCAAATCAGCAGGTGCCCCATGCATCAACGTCAGCCATCGCTGTCTCTGGCAGCTCTCGTCGTAGCGAGGTTCAAGGCCAGGATCAGCAGCCAGACGTACGGAACCTCAAAATGCGCGTCTCGACAGCAGCGGCAGCTCAAGAGAAAAGATAAAGTGAGCCAAGAGATGCCGCGGCCTCCTCCTTGCATGTGTCTGCGTGCAAAAGAAGTGGCGCGGCCAACCATGAAATCACCAGAGTAGCAGTGACGACGTTGGCCAGCTATATATCAAGATGCATGGGGTGATGCATGGGTCTAGCGCCAGTGCGCCACGCTGCTAGCTCTTGCTACTCCATGCACGTACGTACCCTGCTCTCTCTCTGGTTTCTGCGTGACAAGAACCTCACCTACACCTACTGACCTACACCAACGTTTGCACTGCACCCCCGCATCATCTCGAATTCCGGAGTATTATGATTGATCGTTGATGGTTGTTACTAGGAGTACACACATGTAAGTGTGTGCAGAGACTGTTGTCAGTCACACTTGTTACTCCTTTGAGCCCTTTGAAAGCCAATTATTAAACAGATCATTGGGAAGAATGAAAGCTAATCGTAGTAGGAGTAGAATCGACATGTGCATGCCAAGAATCTTTGAGCTTTACTCTCTGTGTGAGTGAAGTAGTAGTAGGCTAGTGGCTCAGCTTGGAGTTGGAGTGCTCCTTTTAACACCATTAACCCGGCCCTCCTCCAAAGAAGAAAAAGAAAAAGAACAAAACCTCATCAAGAGAGAGGGAGGAGTACAAAGCAGCACTTTGACCAAAGCAACCACGGTGCCATGGAGTGTGCACCATGCATGCATCTTCCTCAACCCCTCTGTATCTACTACTAATACATGAATGAATACTTATAACTATATATATAACTGCCCTCCACCATCATGAGCACCACCACATGCATGCATACACAGCTGTAGTTAGCCATGGAACCTTCCATTCCATCTTCAATATGTGTGTGTGCAGTGTGTGCTCGCTAGCTCTTGAGGCTCTCTTGCTCGTCTCTACACTCTCTTTGCCGGTGCATCTCCCCATCTGGCTCTCCTGAAAAAGCAAGCAAACACATCATGGTTTGGTTAGCCACATGCATGCACAAGAGGCAAAACAAGCCGGTGAATCGAGGTAAGTCCGCATGCATGGCCATGATGCAGGGGACCAGCCAGAGGATCCTTCCAAAAAAAAAATATCGAAAAAACTGAGTATGTGCATGTATGATTCTGCATTATCAGCATTTGCAGTTATATTTTTGTCTACTTTGTAGTATGGAGAAGTTTTACGGTACAAGGTGTGGTTACATATTAGAAGTTTTACTCTCTCACCGTGTCAAAATATAAGACATTTTTGCAGTTCAAGTTTGGTAGTACTAGTTTACTAGAGAAGTAAAACTAACACAAGCACAGTTGAAAAGAAGAAAGAACTACCAGAGATGAGATGAGTAACAATACCTATTGTGAATCGGATCGGGCCCGTTCGGCACCTTCCTCTTGCTGTCCTTGTATGGATCTTCGAATGCAGCTCCCTCCGAAGGCGGTGTCGTCTCGGCGGCAGCGACGGGGGGAGCCGCGACTAGGGTGGCAGCCTGTGCCGCGGCAGCAGCCGGACCAGGAGCACCCATGCCACCAGCTGCCCCGGTCCTAATGCCGTTCGCCATCATCGCCGACAGGAGCACGGCGCAGGCGAGCAAGGCCAGGCCACTGGTCCAGCATCGACCACCACCAATGCCGCCCATGGCTCGCTCTGGCTGGACTTGTCTTGCTTTCTGCCGGCCGCTAGATCAGGTGACTGATCGCTGATCAGTTCACCACAGCCCGAATTCTCTCGTGCCTAGCTAGCTAGCTTGCTTGGCACAAGTAGTGCTATGACGTCTCCAGCCTCCTCCGCCTGATGCTGAAGAGGAGGTGATGGAGTTGGAGTTCCTCTGCTCGGAGCAGTGAGCAGAGGAGGGTGACAAGTGGCCGGCGAGTGGAAGAAGAGGAGAGCAAGTGTGTGTGATACGAATACGATGGTCCTAGCTACCGATAATAGCATGGCCTTCTATCCATCTATATATATGGGAAATCTCTTCTTGTGTCTCTATCTGGCCTAGTTTTAGCTTTGATCGATCCCCTGACGTCGATGTGCAGCAGATAGAGATGTGGCGAGGCTCCTCTGGCTTCCCTTTGTTTGCTTGGCTCGAAAAAAAGCAGCAGAGAAATCAGAAACACAGGCAGGTCTAGTCGTGATCAGCCTACGTATAAATAGCTGAATGAATTTAGCTCCGCGCCCGAGGAAGACGGACAGGGAGGTTCCAAACATGGGTAGACTAGATTATCTAGCCATGCATGCATGCATGCATGCAGGGCCCTACCATATACTACTACTCCACTTAGCATGCCCTATCAGATTGATTGATGCTATATGGTTGCTTTGGTAAGGAAGGATGATTCTTCGAGTGAGCGAGTGTGGTTCCAATGATCCCACCGCATATGGTTTTGGTCGACGGCGACATGCATGTGATGTGAGCCTCGTATCGTATGGGAAGGGAACCGGCCGGAGGTGGTGGTGGTCATCAGGTAGGTCATGCCCTTTGCTTCTTCCCCGGCCGGCCGCTTTGGGTTTGGGTTTCCGTTCCTGGTTAAATTCGGGATGGAAAGCGACCATGTGATGCGCTCCGGATACTCCGGGGGGCCTACGGTTTCTGCCGCTTTGGGTGGCCGGCCGGGTTCCCGATCGAAGAGGACGGACGGACGGACGGACCCATCGCTGTCGCCGGCTGCCTCCTGGTTGGGTCTCTCGGCCAATGGCCATGGCGCATCGCTGTCCCGGCCCTGGAATCATAGCATAGCTGCTCTCTCGGTTCCGGCGAGAGAGCTTTTCCGGCTTTTGAGACAGGCCGGCCGGCCAGGTCAGGCTGGAGTGGAGCCATGCCTGCCGTCGTCGCGCGCCATGGATTAGGCTATGGACGTCGCTATCTCCTGGAATATCCTGCCGCGGCGCAGAGACAGGATGGAGGAATGTTTTTTGTAGGGGATCTTTTGACCGGACGGGGACGGCCCCTTCCCTTCCCTTCCCTTGGACCGTGGAGAGCTATAGCTTGGGGCTGTGGTGTAGTGTGCGCGCCGCGTGCTGCAATGAGTGGTGGCACCGTGCTGCCACGCCGTTGCCGGACACGCCCAAGGGACAAGGGTTGCGTGCTAAGCAACCCGTAAATTTCCTCGCGTATCCGTCCACCAACATGCGATTAGTCGGCGAACATGAATGCAAAAGGACGACATTCAATCGCAACTGTATATATTTTAACAACAACTTAAATCAACCAAACGAAATTCGTGTAAAGATGACCAGCTTTCATGCAAACACGATGGATTTTTTTCATGCAAACTCACCGGACTTCATATAAGCACAACGATTTGATCACATTACATACTCCGGCTCAAGACATATAATTAACACATAATCTAAATTGTCTCCCAAATCTAAATTGTCACCAATATCCGTTCCCTGTGTCCGGCCATGAATTCCGAGAACTGAAGCTTCATCTTCTATAGCTCCGCCCCCGTAACATCCTCTTGTGCAGACCCGGCAAGCGTAGATGTCCACCTCCACGTCTTCACCAAGCGATTAATCCGTCGACGTTGTTCAGCCCACCAAGCTTGGCATTGACGGGAGGGGTGGAGTGGTGGCCTTCCTAGGACCAAAGCGGCGGCGACCTTCCGTGCACTACTCTTCGTCGCACCCGGCGGCGCCGCGGACGTGCCGACTTCATTGGGCGCGGCCTCGGTATTGTCCTTCTCCTCGTCGACGGTCTCGCTGAACAATGACACACCCTCCTTGTCGTCTTTGTCCTTGGCCGCAGCCACCACCCGCTATTGGTACCGCCAGCGGTCGAGGCAAATCTGGTGGGCAGAGTGGTAGGACTCCAGGAGCGCTTCCTACTCCGCCAGGTCTGCGTTGGGCACGATCGCCCTGTCAGCGATGAGCTGCTCCTCCGCCTGTTGAAGGTGGCATTGGCATGCGCCTCTCGGAAACGCTCCTCTTGCACCATGTCCATGTAATGGGCACAACCTCTTTGTTGGTCATGGTGCAGTGCACCGATGAGGGAGGCATGGCGGAGGAGGAGGGTGGCGCCATGGAGGAGGGAGCGGAGGGTAGCACCGGTCGTCGTTGGTCGCGTCCTCCATTGGGACGTCGACGTCCTCCGGTTGCCCGTCGGCCCGTCAGCGGGCAGCAATGCCGACCATCTCCTTCTTGTGCTCCGGCTTCTACCCGTCCCATAGAGCTGTCGAGGAGGAGGAATCTATGGTGGGAGAGGGATCAGAGGCTGATGACTGCGGCTATGACCGAGACAACAATTTATATAGCAATGGCGGGCGACATATGAACGGACGGGTGGTGTCGGAGGAGACGCCTCGATGACCACGTGCCATTAATGTGGGCGATAGACGGACGGGCGGGTGGTCGTCGTGTCATTTGCACATGCAGCAGTCGCCTGCACCAGGAAGCGGCGTAGCGATGCTCTCTCAATCGACACGTCGGTTCAATGCCGGCACCAGTGAGCGACCGTGTCCACTCTAGTCGGGCATGTACACGGGCACTGACACTCTGAAGCGGTACTGACGATTTTTGTGCGGGAAGGGGGGGGGGGTGGTGAGCTAGGATGGTCAGAATCGGGCGAAGTAGCGGTCAGAAGTCCTGCAAACCTCCCCCACGATTCGTCTCCGGTTTGTGGGAGAAATTGCGACTGACCGCTCCATAGACCGATACAAGACCGTGTTGCATGGCTTCCGCGATCCGGACCATTGCGGAAGGTTTGCGGGGGGGCCATGGAGATGAATTCCTTCAGTGTATGTTCCTTCTTTTTTTTGGACGTGGTACGCGGACATGATGCATATGGGAGTCATCCGACACTAATTACAAAGCATCCGTCTGGAATAAGAAAATGTAGATGGGGACGATGCATGTGGTGGGGATATTTATGGTTTAGTGCCCCGTTGGAAGGAGAGAGAGAAGATGGAGACCATGCATGTGCGAATGGGTGGAGAGTGAGAAGAGAGGAACACACATGTGATTGGTCAAGTGTATGAACGGACTCTCGTAAAGTATGTGTCCGATTTGCGGGAAAACGAAAGTCTCGACCACTTCATGGACCGATATAGGACAACATTGGATTAAAAAAATGAACAACTGTGTCTGATCCAACATATACCGGAATTTTGCGGGCCTCCCTTGAAAATGTCCCAACGTGTTGTGGATCTATGATTAATCGGACTATTCGAGTAGCTTGGAGCATCAATGACCACGATTATCAAATTTGAGTTGTCCCGCTATGATCTATTCAACGATAATAGTTTTGTCTTTGTTGAGTCATTTTAAAGTTGAAGTCGCGTCAAGCTCGTGTGAGGAGGTGATCCATCATTTGTTTTTGCTTTTGACGACTGCTGTGATGGCACGAGAGGTTGACAAACATTGGTGTCTAAGGCCCTGTTCGGCTTTCCTCCGCTCCGCAACTCAGCTCTTGGAGCTGGCGGAGCTGATGTTAAAATACACGGAGCGGGGGAACGGGTGCTCCGCAAATCCTCTATTTTCACGGAGCAGGATGATTTCCGAACAGGTACTAATTTAAGAGGATTTTTGGATCTTGGTTTAATTTTTTTTCTTGGCTAACGTTTCCTTGGTGCAAAGGATAGCATCCTATTGTCTTGTTAGTTTTATCACCTCAGTGTATATGTGACTTGTATTATGATTCTTATAATATAAATAAGATACATATTATTATGTAAAAATAGTCTGGACGCGCTCGAACGCGTATGTACATAGTGACCGGTCAATCATTAAATTATCGCTCACACAGCCGCGCACCTCATATGTGGCACCTTACATGGAAATGCCGAATAGAGGACGGGCTCCATGGAGCCTGTTTTAAAATATCATTTTGGCTTTTCGGTTGCGGCGTTGTTGTAGGCGTCCATGGCAGGTGGTGGACCATTGGAATAGTCAGAGTCGGAGTCATGGTTGTCGTTGTCGACCGAGGAGGAATCAAAGATGATGATGATGCCCTTCATCTGTCGCAAGTCCCAGTACTGCTGGCACTTGGGCTTGGCCACTCTCGCTACCTCCGTCGCCTTGCGCTTCGACTCCTCAATGGCTATCCGAGTGCCTTAGCGTTCTTCCTTTGGAGCCGACGAGTATCCACCTCCGTCATTATAAGCAAACAATGGTAGACCCAAGCGAGGAGTCGTTTGTCCTTGTTGGGCACCCTGGGAACCACGCGGTGGCGGTGAATGGATTGATCCACAACGTCCCACGCCCTTGCCCGTTACCTCTTGCGGCGGGCGGCGCACGCCTCCGATTCCAGCGTGCTTGTCTGCGAGGCCGATGGAGTGGGCACTAGCACCCATCGATGCCCTTGCGGCTGCCGACGAGGGAGGTGGACGACAGAGGGGCAACGCAGGGTGAACAACCCTCATGAAGTTGCGCATTGTTGGGAGGGGCCAACTCCGGCATTCGCGCTACGTCAACGGGGGAGCGGAGATGTGACAGATCCGGAGTTGCACCCAAGCCCCCCCTCTCGTGTTCACCTTGGGCCGCTCCAATGCAATGCGAGGGGTTGGCTCGTCGTCCACATGAAGCTCAGACTCAAAGCGGATGTCGGAGCTCCATATGCTCCTTGGAGTCGTCGAATTGGATAAAATTTGGAGAAATCTAAGGAGATGAGAACAAGATACAGAGTGAGAGCGGGGTGAAATGAGCTACGGTTTCATTATTTGGGGTTTCCGTGCGGACCACATGGGGTTGGAGATGGGCCGGGCTTATGTGGCGCCGGACTTCCCGATTGTTTGAAGCCGGTTTTAGGCACCCGGATGGATCATTTTTTTACGAGTGAGTGATGACCGCTCCGCTCGCTATGGTGTTTAAGATGGATTTGAGAAATCTGAGTGCAGATACTCTTAGGCCATCTCAGGCCATCTCCAAACCCGTTTGTGCATGGATAATGAGTCTGGACAGAGATGGCGTTGAAGATAGTGGATACGACAGCCGGTCAGCAAAAGAGAGCCTTTAACGTCTATTATTATTATTGTTGTTGTTGTTGTTGTTGTTATTGTTGTTGTTATTATTGTTGTTGTTGTTTCAGAACACTCAGAATAATGTAGGAATATTACAGTTCATCTATTAATAACATCTACTAATAACATGTAAATATGCTAGTACAACCATACTTAAAATATAATTAAGAAAACATCTAACCAGTGTACCGCCAACATCTAACCCGATCAAGCCCATGTTCTTACAGTTTTTCTTCATCGTGCAGGTCCGTTTTCCTTTCTCTCTCTCACATTTGAATCCTCAGACCCATGTTCGTAGCGAGGTATCCCTCTGTTTCTTTATGTAAGGCGATCAAGGTCCAACTGTAAACAATTTAGGCTTTATTTGGAACCACAATAAATTACGATAATTTAAATTATGAAGATATATTATATAATTTGGTTTATAAAAATAATCTAGGTGAACATGTTTGGAGGTCAGATTATATAAACTGTAATCCAGGTTTTACATTACATAATGACCTGTTTGTCCTCTGTTTTTTTAAAGAGGAGGGTGACGGTGGTAGGAATGTAATTATCTCCAACTTTACAAGGATAATGAGTCATTAGCAATCCATAATCTGATTTTAGCTGGTGTAGAGTAGATTATGAGTTTTTAATAATCTGTACATCTAGTTTTTATAATCTACATCATAATCTGTCCTGTTTGAAAACAGAATAGATTATAAAAATTAGATTATATAATTTGAATGGTTCCAAGGAGGGCCTTAGGATGAAATTACCCTTGGTAAATCTTTGATTACTCGCAAGTAAAACAGTCAGTCTAGGAAAAAAAATAGATACATGTAATTAAAAAAAAGATATTATCCTTTTTTTGCTATAAGGAGAGATACATGCAATTAGAAGAGATATACTTTCATTTTTTTCTGCAGGACTAAGAACTGAATTTAGAGGAATTAGAATAAATGCACCTTCTATTGTGGAATTTTATCAAAAAACAAACATAACTTATATAAAGGAACGAAGGGAATAACCTACGTACAATCATTGTTGGTTAAAAACACAGATTTATTTCTTTAAACATTTTCTCTAAATGTATAAGGCCTAAACACCTCCCTTTTGCAAGGCCTTAGAACGATTGGTTTTTCTTTTCTTTTGAGGGCATCTTAGAACGATTCTTGTCCAGAAATGATATATATCGCCTCAACATAGGGGTACCTATGTGGGCGACTCATTTGTTGGATTAGAACCGTTTGAGGAAGCTTCTCAACCAGTTTTAGGAACCTTCCAGGCTAGGCTTTTCTTCCTTTTCTGTGTTTTCTACCGATGGTTTCTTTGGGAAAAAATCCAGTTTTTCTTACTTTTATCATTCATTTGCTATCAATTTAGTTTATTCTCTTTGTTCTGTGTTCTTTTCTTTTTTAAAATTCCTTAATATTTTTTAAATGCATGATATTTTTTAAGCACAGGAACATTTTTTAAATTCTTGAACATTCTTTAACTTTAACTTTCTGCATTTTTTTCTTTTTTGAACATTTCCAAGATTTTTTCAAACTTTTAGTAAAATAATAATTAACTTTATGAAATTTGAAGTACACCCACTTTTTTGAATTCATGAATACTTTTGAAATTTGCAGATATTATTCTCGAATTTTCAAATATGTTTTAAAGTCGGTGAACATTTAGTAAATTACCAAATATTTTTATAATTTGTATATTTTTTGAATTGTCTACATTTTTTGAATTGCAACCATTTTTCAAATTGAAAACATTTTTAAGTAAATTTGTGAATACAATTTAAACCACCAATTTTTGAAATCCTCAGTATTATTCTGTTTCAAAATTTCTAAAATTTTGTGAATTTAAAATTTATTAAATGTTTTAGTTCACAATAATTATTTTCAATCCATGAAGATTTTAAAATATAATCAAATTACAATATAAATAGCATGATTTTCCAGATCAAGAGGAACGAGAAAAAAGAAAAAAATGAGAGATCAAACAAAAATAGGACGCGAACGAGCGGAGGAGGCAGGAAGCGCTGGCGACCGAACGGTAGAGATGTGGGTGACAGTGCACACAAATGCTAATGGTTGGTCATAGCAATCTTAACACTTTCGTCCCCCACTAGCGCACGAATATGGCCAGCCCACTAAAGGATAAAGGAGGGAGACCTCCTCCTCATGACCTTAGGCCAACTCCACTGCACGACCTCAAACGGATGTCTGGTTTGGCTGAATTTTATCCGTTTCGGGCGGCAATGAGTTTGTCCATGTCCGCTTCTGTTCGTTGGATCGTGTGTGCGCTCACCGCACGGCCGCACCTTAAATCATGATCATGCTGGACGTGATTAAAAAAATATAGCAAAAGTTAAATAAAAAGTAAATAAACGCAGTTAAAAAAACTTAAAACATAACATTAGGGTCATGGCCACAAAACAGCCCAGTTTCACCGTCGTTGACATAATTAACATAAAAAACGCCCGATGTCGTGGCCGTCGTCGTCTTCAGTGGTCATCGGTGTCATTGTCGTCGCTGACGAGGTCGACGTAGGCCGATGGCGTCCAGAGGTGGGTCAGCGGTCTGTGGTGCGTGGGGGCGGGCTGGAAGGTGCCTGCAACACCTCCTCCCGTGGCAAGGCGTCCCGCTCCGGTGACCGCGGCGGCGTGGGGGCACCAGTTCACGCCCCCCACTACGTGTGCCATCTTCGGCGTCGTGCACGACCAGCTCCACTGCTGGCCCACCAGATCCGGAGGGAACGCGGCCACCGGGGCGTCCTCCATCACCTCCTCCTCCTCCATCATCTCGGGGATGGCGACGTCGACAGCCGCAGCGAGGGCCATCGCATCCTCTAGGCCCGGCCATTGGCGTTCATCATGCATGATCATGGAGTCCTCCATGACACGCTGCATGAGCCGGGCCTCCTCATGCGCTGTCATGCGAGGAGGTGGAGGTGGTGACGGAGATGGGGAAGGCGACGACGTGAGCATGAGGCTGCGCACCCGTGTACGCCCGCGCACCTCCCGTGCTCGCTGCGGCCCCGACACCGTGTCGGCGAAGTACGAGGCGCGCCGCACGTCGTGCTCGTCCCTGAGCCACATGTCCCGGAGGGTGGATTCGACGGCGTACCTATCGTCATAGTACAGGTCGTCGGGGAGGAGGCAGCGGCGACGCTCGATCTAGTCGCGGCGCGCACGGCCGCTCGTCGGCACCGACGGGATCGGGACCCGGTCGGCGGAGAGGTGCCAGTTGTTGGGGAGGTGGACGTCGCTTCACGGTACCGGCGTCCTCGTCTCCCAGTAGCGCCGACATACCTCAGCGCTGAGGTACTGCCGGTCGCACTGGCCGGCGGGCCTAGGGCCGATGGTGAAGGGAGCAGGCGCGGAGGCCCGATACGGTGGCGACGCGGCCTCCTCCTTCACGGAGCCGCGTCGGTGTCCCGACGAGGAGCCAACCTCACGGTCGTGCTTCCCCTTGCGGCCGTAGTTCCAGAGCCCCATGGCTGCGAGGCGGCCGGCCGGCGAGTTCGAGGCTAGGGTTTGGGTGTCGGGTTTCGAGGAGGCCGCGGGGTGTAGTGGGAGTGTGGACGACAACCGGTCCACGGCTTCCCCATTTAAGAAGGACCGCGACCGTTCCGTGGAAGGATGACAGGCGGGCCCGGCCGCTCGTGTGCATTGATGTGTGTGGGTGAGAGGTAGGTGGCCGCGTGCCACGCGGCCCCGACGTGGACAAGCGCGCGTCCGTTTGCTGTACGCTACGACCCAAACCCCCAAGTTTGTTGTCACGCCCAAGATGCGACCCTATCCTCAATTTGGCACGAAGGCCTCGTCAGGGATAGAAGCGCATCTCGTCGTGTCGCAAGAATGGATATCGCTACAAGTACATGTACTGAAAAGAAGAGAGATATATACAGAGTTGGCTTACACTCGCCACAAGCTACATCGGAGTCACATCAGTATAGTACATATTCATCAAGAGTAAGAGCAGGGTCCGACTACGGACGAAAACAAACGAGAAAAATAAGAACGACGTCCATCCTTGCTATCCCAGGTTGCCGGCCTGGAACCCATCCTAGATCGATGAAGAAGAAGAAGAAGAAGAAGCAACTCCAAATGAACAATCAACGCGCTCGCGGCAAGTAACCTTTACCTGTACCTGCAACTGGTGTTGTAGTAATCTGTGAGCCACAGGGGACTCAGCAATCTCATTTCCAAAGGTATCAAGACTAGCAAAGCTTAACGGGTGAGGTAAGGTTAAGTGGTGAGGTTGCAACAGCGGCTAAGCATATATTTAATGGCTAACTTATGAGTACAAGAAAATAAGAGGGGGAAGATCTACGCATAACGGACGTGAACTACTCATGATCAAATGAATGATCCTGAACACCTACCTACGTCAGACATAACCCCACCGTGTCCTCGATCGGAGACGGAACTCACGAAAGAGACAGTCACGATTACGCACACAGTTGGCAAGTTTTTAATTAAGTTAACTTCAAGTTATCTAGAACCAGTGTTAAACAAAGTTTCCACGTTGCCACATAACTGCGAGCACGGCTTTCCGAAAGATTTAACCCTGCAGGGGTGCTCCAACTAATCCATCACAAATTACCACAAGCCGCATAGAAATTCTCGATCACGAAACTCGCGATCTCGCCGGACTCCTTAGTGGAAAACCTCAACTCTGAGATTACCCAAAGCATCACCGGAATCCCGATGCACAAGACATTCGTCAAAGGTAAAACTAATCCAGCAAGGCCGCCCGGCGTGTCGACGATCCCGATAGGAGCCGCGTATCTCGTTCTCAGGACACGACGGATAAGCGACGCGTACAAGTGCCAAACCTCGAGTTTCCTCGTGGTGGCCCCGCACAGTGCTCTGTTTTGGACCAACACTCATGAGGAGCACTGGCCCGGGGGTTGATTAAATTATCCTCGGGGTCCGGAAAGTCCCTATGCAAGTTTATTATGTGATTAGGCAAATGTAGTACCAATGTTGGGCCTTGCCAGACCAGCTTTAATCTAAAACGAATTATCAAGGGGGTCCCATAACAACCCCGATCGTGTTAGGAGCGCTCATTTATGGAACATAACACCGGTAGCCGGAAACTAAGGGGGCAAAGGTGGAACAAAACACCAGGCTAGAAAGGCCGAGCCTTCCACCTTTTACCAAGTATATAGGTGCATTAAATTAAATAGCATTTAAGTATGGTGATATAACAAGGGACCCATGCTTTCACATGGAAGCAACTGCACCTGCAACTAGCAACACTATCAACAGGGTTAAGCAAGCAGTAACATAGCCAATCAGTGGTTTGCTAGGTTGAACAGGTTGAAGGTTTTCATGGCATTGTTGAGAGGCTGATGTTTAACATGTGGTAGGCAACGAGACATAATCGATAGAAGCGATCAAACTAGCATGGCAATGATAGTAATGGTATCTAGGGAAATGATCATCTTGCCTGAGATCCCGCTTGGAAGAAGGATGCCTCCGTGAAGCAGACGAATCGACGTAGTCGACCGGGTCCTCACAATCCGTCACGCTGCGGAACTCTATCGAGACGAAGCAAACCGGAAACACAAATCAACACACGGAATTAACCACACGATGCACAACACAAATGATGCATGAGCAGCTGAATACATGCAAGTCACGGCATGACAATTCACACAAACAGACACTACACATTAAGTGAAGTTCAATATGCAACGAGTTGCATATTGACGAAACTCCACGTTAATTATTCAGTTCTATCCCGATTAGTTACACGACAATATTAAATGTGGTTAAACATGGCAGGAGGTGAAGCATAATTAATCTACCTATCTAGGCATTTTAAATGAGGTCGGAAATGACATATAGCATCTCCGAAACGACCTCACATGTTAATTTACAATTCTGTCCAGATCTGAACTAACACATTTAATTAGTTGTAAAACAGCAGAACAAATAGGTTCATGTGATTCTATGCGTCAAGGCAAGCAATTTACACATAAAGAACATATCCAACGGAGCTACGGTTTAAAAGATACAAGCACCGCAAGATATGATGGCATGAATGCAAAATGTGTGCAACGACGGTCACGAGCACTTCAAAACTTACAACCAGCAAGAGAAAATGAAACTATACGAGATCCTAAGCAAGTTTCATATAGGACACGATCAAATCGGAGATACGGTTCAAAAACTACGAGCAAAACAAGAAAACACTACAATTTGCCAAAATCAGCCACATAGCATTTTCTACGCCCCATAACTACGGCTACACAACTCCGATATGCTCAAGCAAGGCATGGCACAGAAGAGGGCAAGAAGCACTACTACAAACAACTAACAACAACTAGCATGGCAGCAAGGAGCACTAGGAAAAGAAGACACAAAATGGCATCTCACACACTATTTCAGACTTAGTGAAAATCACACCTCATGAAAGTGCAGTTTTCGATCTGAAGCTATATTGACAGCAGCAAAACCTATAGCTACATGACTCCAAATGGCATGAAAATTTACAACATGCTAGAGAAACACAAGGGGTACAACTAACTCCATTGGACCAACCTCAAAAGAGCTACAGATCTAACAGATTCCAGACTTAGAAATATTTCAGCTCCTCTAAAACGACACTATTTCTAGCAACTTGAGAGCAATCAAACCACACCTAAACATGCATTTCTATTGCAACTAAAAATACCAGGGACTAGTCTAAACACCCAAGAACAACTCCCTAGTTGACAACTTAATCAAACGGAGCATGTAATAAATCCTACGAATTAAACAAAAGGGCATCACGGCAAAATATCGCTCGAACCAACTTGCTCTAATGCTAAAACTAATTGCACTACCCCGGAAACATATAAAATATGTGGGGTTGCAACACAAAATATAGCCACTCATAAATGCGAGATAAATTGCCTATATACGGGAAAATAAACTAGAGGCAATTCCCTATACGCAAAAATACAAATGACCGCTCTAAAATACATGGATTAATGGTCCCTAAAACATGGACATTTAATCTACGGTATACGGGCAATCCGGACACGCACTAGAAAATAACTACGGAACGGATCCTATTGAAACAGCACGCAAAACGATGCATTTGGCACGTTAAACTACGTCAAATAATTATGCAAGTTGCACCAACGTATTCTAAGCGCGAAACTACACAAAAACCATATATTGCACGTCTCCATCCGACACACAGTTAAAAAGTTACGGGCAAATTAATATTTAGCTATTTTTCTGAAAATCCCAATTCACAGAAAAAAAACCTAAAAATTCTACGGGCCGAATCTAAACTGATTGGGCCTACAGCGGCATGGGCACTACCTAACTAATAAGCGCAGGGGCAAGGGATAGCTCACCTCGGGGTCCTCTTGGGCCGGCCTGTAGAGGAGGAGGCGGCCTCGAGGTGGGCCACCGATCTGGGCTGGCGCTGGCGCTGGAGGAGGCCTACTGGAGCGGCGAGCTGGGCCGGCCTGGCTCTGGCGTACAGCAGGCGAGGCGGTTCCCCGTCGGGATCCTCCCGAGCGGGAACCAGAGGCGGCGCGGCGAGGCTCCGGCAGGCGGCCGGGGACGGAGGCAGGCGGGGAAGGCGGATCCGGCAGCAGCGATCGCGGCTCCGTCCCGATCCGGTGGCGGCGGAACTCCAGCCGGCCGGCGGCGAGAGGCGGCGGCGCTAGGGTGAAGATACCCATGGCGACCGGCCCCTTGGTGGCGAGAGACAAGGTGCAGGGGGCTCGTGATGCCGGCGGCACACCGAGGAGGAGCGGGGGCGGCCGGCTCGGGTCCTCCGGCGAACTTCCGGCAAGCAGCGCGACGTCCGGCGAGGGCTCCGGCGACCTCCGACTAGGGCTCTCGGGGCAGGGAGAGAAAGAGCTCGGCGCAGGGAGGAGAACGAGGGCGGCGGCGGCCGGATGGGCCTGCCCGGGCCCGATCTGGGCTCGGCGGGCCCGCGGCGGCTGGTGGGTGGTGGGAGGAGAGAGAGGAAGGATTAGGGTTTCGGGGCACGGTTTTCGAGGAGAGAGAGAGGGGATGTCTAAAAATATGGTGGAGGGGGTATTTATAGAGAAAAGAGGGGCTCGGTTAACCGGAATCGCGTTCCGGATCCAACCGTGCGGTCGGATTCGGACGATTCCGCACGCAGGAATGGGTACGTGGCCGTGTAGGGTGGTTTATCGGAGACGAGAGGGAGAACGGGCGGCGCAGCAACGAATTTTTAAAACACCGACAGACGTCCGACGGTAGACCGAATACGGTGCCGCTACGGTCGACCGTTCGGGTACCAGACGAACTCCGATCGCGACGAAATTCGACAGGCGGCCTCGCTATAACTAATTACGACAGCATGCCAAGTTTCACCCCGATCAGAGAAAGTTTAACACCACTTTAAAAACAGGGTTTCGTCGGTGCCACGGGCGCGTGCGTGTGCGGTCGGGCTCAGAATGGACAACGAAGCGAACCGGCAACTAACAACGGATGCAAGTTTTGAAAACGGGCGGCAACGGAGATGCCGATGCAATGCAGATGATATGCATGATGCGATGATGATGCGACAAAAGAAAATAGACACACGACGAAAACGGAAAGAGAGGGGAATCTTCTGGAACGTTGGCATCAGGCTGTCACATTTGTGCTCGAAATGGGTCGCCCCGGACACAAAACGGACAGGATGGGTCCGGGCCATCTCGCGCTGGGCTGACCGGTTTTTCCCTTTTACCCGAAATGGATGGGGCCGGACAGGATGGGGTCGCGCGGTGGAGTTGGCCTTACACCATCTCTAGCATGTCCCGCATAAAGTCAATTCGTAAAAATTATTTATAGTTCGTGAAAAAATGATTTTGCGGGTCGGTGCGGGCACGGACAGAGTCACACCATGCAAAACGGACTCGTAAAAAAGGATATTCATAGAAGATGTTTTTTACGGGTCGGCAATGCGGGTTTTGCTCGGACGCCGCCGCATCGACCCGCAAACCAAAAAATCTCCTAGTAAGCGAATTTGACAATGATTCCAACAAATGAGTTGAATTTAAACAATAAAACATAGTTCGCGCGCAAAATGAAACCATAGTTTTAAAATACAAACGCAAAAGGACTTCATGCATCCTTGTTGCTCTTCACTCCGCATCATCGAGGTCATCGCCGTGCTCAAATCCGTCGCCTCCCTCGAATCCATCGCCGGCACTTGTTCCAACACTGGTTCGTTCCATTGCAGATAAGAATAATGGGGTAGTCAATCATCAACTAGTCCATTTGTTTAATGATTGGATTAATAAATGGGCTTTTATGGAGATTAACATTGCTAATAGGTGTTAAACTTGGGGTGACAACCAGGAGAATCCTATCTTTGCGACCATTGACCGTGTCCTGGTTTCTACCTCTTGCGATGGTCATTTCCTTCTGTCAGTGTTGACAGCTCTGCCCAGAGTGGGAAGTGATCATACCTCGCTCATCCTTGATACTTGGGCTCGGAGGGTTACCTCCCCTAGGATGTTTAGGTTTGAAAAATGGTGGCTTGATGTGACATCCTTGACTTTTGCAACAGTAATTATTGTAATTAAGCTACACTGATCACCGGCTAATGGTGCCACGTCATCGAATTCCCATCTCAGACCCGCGTTGATTCGAGTATGTCCGGATCCAAAAATTTGAAAACAAAATAAAAGTATTTCATAAATTCATGTTAAATATCAAAAGAATATATATATATAAAGAAAGTATTAAAAAAATCATAGTGATAAAAGGAAGTATAAAAAAATATTTAAAAAGAAAAATCAAATAGTAAAATAAATAATGAAAGAAAGAAAAGAAATGAAATGAAATGAAAAACAAAGAAAAAAAAATTAAACTCCCCCTTGGCCCAACTGGGCCTCAAGGCCCAGCCGGCCTCCCCAACCCCTCTCAAACCCTAGCGCCCCCCCCTCGCGAGGGAGCCCCTGCCTCGCTCCCTCCCCTCCCCTTAGACGCCGTCACTCCCCACGCTCCCCCTCTCGGTCCCCCTTCTCCCCCCACGATAGACCCCCCCACCAAGACCCCCACGACAGAACCGCCCCACCTCCCCACGATCCCTCTCTCTCCCGTAACTCCCTCTCCCACCCCCGGGCTCTCCCCAGTCCCACCCGAGCCCCTCTCCCACCTTGAGCACCAACACCCCCCCCCCCCGTCGGCCTCCTCCTCCCGCCGGCGAACCCCCCCCCCACGGCCTCCTCCTCCCGCCGGCGAGCCCCCCCTCCCCACTCACCTCGCCTCCACCGCCGGCCTCCCTCTCCTCTCCCCACTCGGCCCCCACCAGATCTGGCCGGACCACCTCGCCGGCCTACACCCCATCCCGGCGACCACCACCCCTCTCGGCCCCAACCCCGCCCCCGTCGGCCTTCCTCCCGCTCGGTCCAGGAGGGACCGGGCAGGGAGACATCTTCGCCTCGCCGGATCCGGCCGGCTCCCCCTCGCCGGCACGACCGACCGTCCTCACCGGCATCACCACCACCGAGTCATCACCGCCGTCAACCCCGCCTTTCCCGTGAACTCCGGCTTCACCGGGCCGTCACATCAACGCCGGTGAGCCCTTTTACGGGCTCCTCCCACCCTCTCCTTCCGTTTTTCGTCCCGGTTCCGTTCCGGCAAACGGGACCCCGATCCGTCGACGGTAGTGACCGGTAGGAGGGATTGAAGTTTATGTTCTTCTATGTTGAAGGAGTTAGCAAAGAGACTCTGTGTTATATTTGTTAACAAAGAGAGGGAGATGAGAGTTTTGATAGAAAGAAAAAGAAATATGTGTATTGCATATGTATGTATCCGTATGTATGTATGTATATGGAATTGAGTATCTATATGTGTTAAGATGTGTGTATAAAAAAACGTGGTATACGGTCTCTGTGTGTGCGTTTAGTGATTGTGATGCTCACTCTCTCTATGACATGCGGGGCCCGCCCCCTGAAAATGAAATTAGAAACAATTTTCTTATATATTAAATAAATAAATAAATAGATATATTAATTAATTAAGTAATTCCTTTAATTAAGGAGTCTGTTAATTAAGGTAATTGAAATATTCTAAACAGTATGACATGTGGGTCCCATCCCACTAATTAATCTTGATTAATAGTAATTTAGTTAAATAAAAACTTGTGCCCATGACGTTCGAGACCCGCTGGTCAGTTGACCAGTCAACTGCTGATGTCAGCATGACATCGCGATGATGTCCTAATAGGATTTTATTAAAATATTCAAATCTGTTTTTAATTCCTAATTATTGAATACAACTTTAAAAATTAATATTAAATAATCCGTAAGTCAGATCGAAATAATTTCAACATGAAAGTTGATCAGCAAAACGAGACGAACCCGGATATACGGCCCGTTCGTTTGTCACGCGTCCCTAGCATAGCAAACTTCGAACTTTTCCATCGTTTCGAGTATAACCGGTAGTAGCCCGAGACCGGGAAAATATCGTCAGATAATCTTCCGACCCGTCTATGACGGATGTTGCTGCGTTAGCTCATGTCTAGCATGCATCTTGCCATGTCATGCTTTGTGTTGCATCGGTGCTATTATTTATTGTTTCTTCCCCCTCTTCTTACCGGTAGACCCCGAGACTGACGCTGCTGCCGGGTACATCTACGACCCTGCCGATCAGTCCCTTGCCGCAAAGCAGCAAGGCAAGCAAACTTCCCTTGATCATTCCTATATCGCCTATGTCTTTCTTCCTACTGCTTGCATTAGTATTTTGCTACTGTTGTAGTTAGCTCCTATATCTGATGCATAGCCTATTTTTGATGAACTGCTACTTTCAGTCCTGTACTTTAAATATGCTTAGTATAGGTGGAGCAGTCATCCCCTCTGACCCCGTAGTTCAGTTGCCCCGCTTGTTTTTCAATCTCGATCTTTGATCGACGAGCCAGGCCCGACACAACACATTCACCCCCTTCGTTGTACGACGCTACAGAGATACTATCGGGTACCGAGGGTGACACCTCGCTAAGTACTCCTGATGATATCTTTGTAGTATAGCTAGTCGGTCGTGGTTATCGAGGGTGATTCCTCTTTCACCATTCCCGATGACGCCCCTGTCGTGCAACCCCTCAAGTGTGGGACCCCCGAGGGTGATTCCTCTAAGCCACCTTGACGGGTACATCGTTCGGAATCCAACGAGGGTGATACCTCGGATTCCCCCCGATGTTACGACCACACAGTTACTCGACCATGTTACTGGGATCATTGGTGATTAGTTGTAAGACGGGTGATTCCCGTGAGATTGTGTTGGTGGCCTAATTAAAATGCTAATGGATTTGGGTATTTGATCTGGGTTGGTCGGAGACCTTTTCGCACTAACCGGCTACGCGGGAAGAATTATGGGTACTCGGCATCGCGGTATCAGCCGAAGCTTTTCAGATGCCAGCATTGTAGCGGCGTGCGCCCGAGTGGTCCCGAGATGCATCGCGCTTGTGATTAAGGGATGCTAGGACTGACGTCGGCCGCCCACGCCACGTGCAGGAGCGTGAAGGGGAACTGGGCCCACGAACCCTTTGTGCTTAGGAGTTAGTCCGGCGGGCTGGCCTCTCTGATTAGTCTTAGGTGGGGCTGCGACGTGTCGATATTCCGAGGCCGGGAGGACCCAGAAAAGTATGTCCGGCCAGAGTGTTATCGAGCGTGACGGGACATGTGGTGCACCCCTGCAGGGATGAAAATTAACTATTCGGATAGCCGTGTCCACGGTTACAGGACGACTTGGAGTTGTGCCCCGATCTTTTAAAACTACAATTGTTACTTAACTGGAATTAGTTTGCCTCGGGATTGCTTCCTCGCACGGAGTCGAGGGAGGATCTTTAGGCGCGACCTCACTTTAATACTGCTGCAACAATATGACTATTAATGTTTTACCCGTGTTCTACTCTCGTCTATTGCTGCAAGACCCTGAAGATGCTAGCCTTCGATAGGACTAGGCCTTTCTCTCTCTATTCTCGCATTGCTGCAGTCAGTCCATGTATAACCCCCCTTCTTTGATACTGATGCATAATTAGAATAGTTCTGATGTAAGACTTGCGAGTACTTTGGATGAGTACTCACCGCTGCTTTGCTCCCCCCTTGTCCTCTTGATCCGTTTGCTGCGACCAGATGATGGAGCCCAGGAGATGTAGGTCCCCGCCACCGACGACTGCTACCCCGACGGTGCCTACTACTACGTGGAGGCCGCTGATGATCAGGAGTAGTTAGGAGGTTCCCAGGCAGGAAGCCTCGCCTCGTTCGATCGTTGTATCTTTTGTGCTAGCCTTCTCTAAGGCACCCCATGTTTTATGTCTGTACTCAGATATTTGTTGCTTCCGCTGACTCGTGTGTTTATCGAGCTTTCGTATTCTAGCCCTCGAGGCCCCTGGCTTGTAATATGAAGCTGATGTTATTTTATTTGTGTCTAGAGTTGTGTTGTGATATCTTCCCGTGAGTCCTTGGGTTTGATCGTACGCATTTGCGTGTATGATTAGCGTACGATTAAATCGAGGGCGTCACAAGTTGGTATCAGAGCCAACTGCGTGTAGGTAGCCCCCTTTCCAACTCCTTGGCCGAAGTTGAGTCTAGTGTTTGAAAAACTTTACTAATACTGATGTTGCGGCTTACGGGCCCACATCTCTATTGGGTGGTATTAGTATCTTTTACTCCTTTCCTATACTCTCGGCTCTACTCTCTCTTCTCTTTCGGGTCAAAGATTTTACTAACTCTAACATTAGGTTCTCGAATCACATCGACCCGGAGCGCTGGACTATCTACTCTTTTTCTCCTGAATATGTATTACACACACTGTCATTGACATCCACAATCTTATTTTCAGATGCATCCCGCAAGACAGCACGTGCGCCTGACACAGGCCACCGAGACGACTGGGTTCCCGTCCATTTTGGTCGATCTCCTGACCAGGATGGGATATCGCTGGTACCCCGAGTACAATGTGTTCGAGGATTTCCGCGAGTACAACCAGTACCAGTACCAGGCTGAGGTTCGCATCTTCGACCAGAGGGGCGGCGAGACCCTCGAGCGCCACGTGTTCTGTGGTATTGGAGTGTCGGTCGAGATGGCCGTCCATGATGCGGCCTACATCGCCATCACCCGTCTCCGTGGAGCATACCCTCACCTGGAGGAGAGCCCTTTCAGATACATCCCGCGTGCTCCTGCTGGGGATGAGACTAGGTCTGACCTCACTGCCTACGCTTCTGACGTTCGAGAGCGCAGCGACCGTTCCTATGTCGCTGTCTGCGCCCCCTACGTGACGCGTCGCTACGACGCGCGGGTTCTGGTGCAGTACACTGAGGCAATGGATCGTGTTTTCCGAGCTCTGACTGTGGAGCTGTATGCTACGCGCGCTCGTCTTTACGACGTGTTGACAGAGCTGCAGCCATCACACTGTCCGAGGGTTCCACCTATGCGCATCCGCGAGCCGAGCAGGACAGAGCTACCATCAGCTCTCGAGTGGACTGATGTTGGGGGTAGAACCCCTGCACTTGGACCTCAGCTGCTCGACTCGATGCGGTACCCTCACCAGAGTCACAACGGGACACACGGTCCTGTCCCTACCTTCTATCACCGCCAGCTACCAGGATTCGATCGTCCTCTCCGACGTTGATGTAGCCTTATCGCTACATCTCGTTGTGGTACTCTTCCACCGCGTGCCTGCGCGCCGCCTAGTGAGTCCAGGGTATCGTCTAATGCGTCCGGGCTATCGCCAAATTTTGAGTTTGTAATCGTTAGTCTGCAATCGAACTTATGTATGGGTCTGTATGTCGAACTCAACTACTATGGAGTATCTATCGCATTTCCCTTTCATTATGCTTGATTACTTCATGAATGCGTGCGATGCCTTTCAATTACTTTAATGCTAAACTACCCCTGCTAAATATTTAACAGGATGGTTAGACCAGCTGGCCGCCCACGTGCCCGTGCCAACGATGCACCACCCCCGCCTCCTGAGTATATGGCGGGGATGATCCAACAGTTTGAGCTGAACCGCCAGTTTATGCAAGGGCTCATGGATCAGTTCCAAAGGCCGAACATGAACCAACCACAAGGCGTGACACTGCAAGACTTCTGCCGTCTCAACCCTGCGGTTTACCGCAGCTCAACTCAGCCTCTTGATGCTAATGACTGGCTCCGTGACATTTCTTATGAGCTGGAGTCTGCCAATGTGCCCCTGGCGAGCTATGTCAACTTTGCCGCCTACTTTCTGAAGGGTCCCGCTGCTCAATGGTGGGACATCCACAGGCGCTCTCAGCCCAATGGAACTATCATCACTTGGGCAGAGTTCAAGGCTGCTTTCCGTGCTCGATACATCCCCAGGGAATCATGGACCGGAAGAAGCGTGAGTTCCGCAACTTGGTCCAGGGCGACAAGACTGTGGATGCTTATCAGCGGGAATTTCTGGAATTATCTCGCTATGCTGAATAAGACATTGCGACTGATGCACGCAGGCAGGAGAAGTTCCGTGAAGGCCTCCACCCTGATATCAAGCTGACACTCCTCGTTCAGGACTATGCTGATTTCGCCACCCTGGTGAACAAGGCTATTCAGGTTGAGACTGGTATGCAGGAATACAAAGATAGCAGCAAGCGCACCCGTGACATGGGCTCATCTTCGGGCTCATCTGCACAGAAGCGGAAGATCTAGATTCCCAACAACATGTACCATGCACCTGCTCCTACTCCGAGGTCGTCCTATGCTGCACCTCGCCTGCCTCCTCCACCACCTAGGCAGCCGAGGCTTCCAGCTCCACCGCCTCGAGTTCCTCCTTCCCGTCCTGAGGACGGGCTGTGCTTCAAGTGTGGCCATCCAGGTCACCGTGCTAGAGACTGCAGGCAGAATCCGAATCAGCTGACACTTCCCGCAACTGGCAGTGGCAACAACCAGAACCGCAACTTCAACGCTAAGCCTGCTTATGTTCGTGGTCAGGCCAACAACATTGATATGGGTCAAGCTCAAGACCAGCCTGCTACCGTGATGGGTACACTTCTCGTTAACTCAGTACCTGCTTCTGTATTGTTTGATACAGGAGCATCGCATTCCTTTATGTCGGAAAATTTTGCATACATGCATGACATTAGGAGCGAAGAGATGAACATCCCGATAGTGGTAAACACCCCTGGGGGCGAATGCCGAACCTCTGTGGTTTGCCCCCATGTTCCAGTTGAAATTGAAGGATTAGAATTCCTTGCCAACCCCATCCTACTAAAGTCATCCAACATTGATCTCATATTGGGGATGGACTGGTTGAAAGCTCATACGGCATCGATCGTTTGTGCCACCAAGACCGTCCACCTCCTACACCCTTCAGATGAAGTAATAAGCTACCATGCGCATCTCGTCCGTAACGCTGAGGCACGGCTGTATGCTTTGAATGCATTAAATGTGTCGCCTCTTGAAGAGATTGAAAACATACCAATGGTCCGAGAATTTCAAGATGTCTTTCCAGAAGAACTCCCCGGGATTCCCCCTGCTCGAGCTGTCGAGTTTGTCATTGACTTGGTACCCGGTACCACTCCTATTGCCAAGCGTCCTTATAAAATGCCACCACATGAACTCCTTGAACTTAAGCAAGAAATTGACAACTCGCTCCGTCTGGGTTTCATCCGTCCGAGTTCCTCTGCTTGGGGAGCACCTTCTCTCTTTGTTAAGAAGAAGGATGGGACAAATCGATTGGTTCAAGACTATCGTCCTATCAACCAGGCCACTATTCAGAACAAATATCCTCTCCCTCGGATAAATGATTTGTATGATCAACTTGCTGGTTCCACCATTTTCTCCAAAATCGACTTGAGATTGGGATACCACCAGATCCGTGTTCGCAAGGAGGATATTCCAAAGACCGCCTTTGTTACTCGATATGGATCATACGAGTACACCGTCATGTCCTTCGGCTTAACCAATGCACCGGCAACCTTCTCTCGACTGATGAATTATATATTCATGGACTACCTCGACAAATTTGTCGTGGTATATCTAGATGATATTCTGGTATTTTCGAAGAACAAAGAAGAGCATGCTGAGCATCTTCGTCTTGTACTGGATAAGCTTCGGGAGCATAAACTCTATGCAAAGTATTCCAAATGTGAGTTCTGGCTAGACGAAGTGACTTACCTTGGTCATGTGATTTCCAAGGATGGTATTGCGGTCAACCCCGAACGAATTCAAGCTATTCTTGACTGGACTCCCCCGAAGAATGTCAAGCAAGTCAGAAGTTTTCTCGGACTTGCCAGCTATTGCCGTTGATTCGTCGAGAACTTCTCCAAGATTGCGAAGCCCTTAACCAACCTGCTTCACAAAGGTGTTAAGTATGAATGGACTGATAAATGCCAGGAAAGTTTCCAGGCACTCAAGGACAAACTGACGTCCGCTCCAGTACTTGCTCCTCCAGATACGAAAAGGGATTTCGTCATATACTGTGATGCTTCTCGTCAAGGAATAGGTTGTGTCCTAATGCAGGAACGCAAGGTGATATCTTATGCTTCACGTCAACTGCGTGCTCATGAAGAGAACTACCCAGTTCATGATCTCGAGCTTGCCGCAGTCATTCATGCATTGAAGGAATGGCGACAATACCTTGTCGGTAATCGCTGTGAAATCTACACCGACCATCAAAGTCTGAAGTACTTGTTCACTCAACCGGAGCTGAACCTGCGTCAACAAAGATGGATGGAGCGTATAGCAGATTTTGACTGTAGTATATCATATACCCCTAGCAAGGCTAACGTAATGGCTGATGCCTTAAGTCGCAAGTCATACTGCAACCACCTCCAGGTTCATCAGGTTCACGATCGTCTGCAAGAGGAATTCCGTAAGCTGAACCTCCACATTGTTCCTCAGGGTTACCTTGTTTCCCCTCCTGAAGAGTGTCAAAAGATGAACCTTCGTGTTGTTAATCAGGGTTCCCTCAGTAACCTAGTTGTCGAACCAGATCTTGTGAGCTCCATAAAGAACCTGCAATACTTTGACGATGATGTCGACAGGATTAAGAGCTATATTGCGAAGGGTAAACCCTCCTTTTTCACTGTTGATGAAGGTGGCGCCTTGTATTTCAAGGATCGCCTATTCGTCCCAAATAAGAAGGAAAATCTCAGGATGACTCGGAAGGTGATGGAAGAAGCTCATGACACACCATTGTCTATTCACCCGGGTAGTACCAAGATGTACCAAGACATCCGGCAAAGATTCTGGTGGCCCAATATGAAACAAGACATTGCACGCTATGTGGCAGAATGTGATATATGTCGGCGTATCAAGGCAGAACACCAAAAGCCTGCTGGAACTCTGCAGCCTATCTCTATTCCTGAGTGGAAATGGGACCGTGTTGAAATGTACTTTGTCACTGGTTTTCCTAGATCTCAGAAAGGTAATGATGCTATTCTTGTCGTCATTGATCGACTGTCCAAAGTTGCACATTTCCTCGCCGTCAAGGAAACGATTAATGCTAGTCAACTGGCAGATCTTTATATGTCAAGATTTGTTTCACTTCACGGTATTCCGTTGGTAATCAGTTCGGACCGTGGTAGCTTGTTCACTTCAAAATTCTGGGAAAGTTTTCAGAAGGCTATGGGGACTCATCTGTCCTTCAGCACTGCATTTCATCCTCAATCCCAGGGACAAGTTGAACGAGTCAACCAAATTCTCGAGGACATGCTTCGAGCTTGTGTCATTTCTTTCGGTAAGAAATGGGAGGAATCTCTCCCGTATGCCGAGTTCTCTTACAACAATAGCTATCAAGCTAGTATGAAGATGGCCCCTTTTGAAGTATTGTATGGGCGAAGGTGTCGAACTCCTCTGAATTGGTCAGAAACTGGGGAACGATCACTCTTCGGTCCGGATATTATTCAACATGCCGAAGATCAAGTCCGCATTATTCATGAGAATCTGAAGGCTGCTCAGTCTCGTCAGAAGAGTCAGTATGACCGTCATCATCAAGATATGGTCTATCAACCTGGCGAAAAGGCTTATCTTCGTGTCACACCAATGAGAGGTGCACACTGTTTCGGAATCAAGGGCAAGTTAGCTCCTCGTTATATTGGTCCTTTCACTGTTCTCGAAAGGCGTGGAAGAGTGGCTTACCAATTGGAACTGCCGGCGAACCTTTCTCAGGTCCACGATGTCTTCCATGTTTCTCAGCTCCGTCGCTGCTTCAAGGACCCTATTCGAGCAGTGGATCACGATATGCTTGAGCTACAACAAGACCTCTCTTATAAAGAGCATCCGGTCCGCATTCTCGACCAAGCTGAACGTAAGACTCGTCGCAAGGTCACCAAGTTCCTTAAGGTGCAGTGGTCAAATCATTCTGAAGATGAAGCCACTTGGGAACGCGAGGATCATCTTCGTGATGAATACCCCGAGCTTTTTCCTTCTACCTCTTAATTCTTGGGACGAGAATTCTTGTTAGTAGGGGAGAATTATGACATCCTCGACTTTTGCAACAGTAATTATTGTAATTAAGCTACAGTGATCACCCGCTAATGGTGCCACGTCATCGAATTCCCATCTCAGACCCGCGTTGATTCGAGTATGTCCGGATCCAAAAATTTGAAAACAAAAGAAAAGTATTTTATAAATTCATGTTAAATATCAAAAGAATATATATATATATATATATAAAGAAAGTATTAAAAAATCATAGTGATAAAAGGAAGTATAAAAAAAATATTTAAAAAGAAAAATCAAATAGTAAAATAAATAATGAAAGAAAGAAAAGAAAAGAAATTAAAAACAAAGAAAAAAAATTAAACTCCCCCCTTGGCCCAACTAGGCCTCAAGGCCCAGCCGGCCTCCCCAACCCCTCTCAAACCCTAGGCCCCCCCCCCGGCGAGGGAGCCCCTGCCTCGCTCCCTCCCCTCCCCTTAGCCGCCGCCACTCCCCACGCTCCCCCTCTCGGTCCCCCTTCTCCCCCCCACGACAGACCCCCCCACCGAGACCCCCACGACAGAACCGCCCCACCTCCCCACGATCCCTCTCTCTCCCGTAACTCCCTCTCCCACCCCCGGGCTCTCCCCAGTCCCACCCGAGCCCCTCTCCCACCTCGAGCACCAGCCCCCCCCCCCCAGTCGGCCTCCTCCTCCCGCCGGCGAGCCCCCCCACGGCCTCCTCCTCCCGCCGGCGAGCCCCCCCTCCCCACTCACCTCGCCTCCACCGCCGGCCTCCCTCTCCTCTCCCCACTCGGCCCCCCACCAGATCTGGCCGGACCACCTCGCCGGCCTACACCCCCATCCCGGCGACCACCACCCCTCTCGGCCCCAACCCCGCCCCCGTCGGCCTTCCTCCCGCTCGGTCCAGGAGGGACCGGGCAGGGAGACATCTTCGCCTCGCCGGATCCGGCCGGCTCCCCCTCGCCGGCACGACCGACCGTCCTCACCGGCATCACCACCACCGAGTCATCACCGCCGTCAACCCCACCTTTCCCGCGAACTCCGGCTTCACCGGGCCGTCACATCAACGCCGGTGAGCCCTTTTACGGGCTCCTCCCACCCTCTCCTTCCGTTTTTCGTCCCGGTTCCGTTCCGGCAAACGGGACCCCGATCCGTCGACGGTAGTGACCGGTAGGAGGGATTGAAGTTTATGTTCTTCTATGTTGAAGGAGTTAGCAAAGAGACTGTGTGTTATATTTGTTAACAGAGAGAGGGAGATGAGAGTTTTGATAGAAAGAAAAAGAAATATATGTATTGCGTATGTATGTATCCGTATGTATGTATGTATGTATATGGAATTGAGTATCTATATGTGTTAAGATGTGTGTATAAAAAAACGTGGTATACGGTCTGTGTGTGTGCGTTTAGTGATTGTGATGCTCAGTGTCTCTATGACATGCGGGGCCGCCCCCCTGAAAATGAAATAAAAAATAATAATTAAAAACAATTTTCTTATATATTAAATAAATAAATAAATAGATATATTAATTAATTAATTAAGTAAGTAAGTAATTCCTTTAATTAAGGAGTCTGTTAATTAAGGTAATTGAAATATTCTAAACAGTATGACATGTGGGTCCCATCCCACTAATTAATCTTGATTAATAGTAATTTAGTTAAATAAAAACTTGTGCCCATGACGTTCCGGACCCGCTGGTCAGTTGACCAGTCAACTGCTGATGTCAGCATGACATCGCGATGATGTCCTAATAGGATTTTATTAAAATATTCAAATCTGTTTTTAATTCCTAATTATTGAATAAAACTTTAAAAATTAATATTAAATAATCCGTAACTCAGATCGAAATAATTTCAACATGAAAGTTGATCAACAAAATGAGACGAACCCGGATACACGGCCCGTTCGTCTCTCACGCGTCCCTAGCATAGCAAACTTGGAACTTTTCCATCGTTTCCAGTATAACCGGTAGTAGCCCGAGACCGGGAAAATATCGTCAGATATTCTTCCGACCCGTCTATGACGGATGTTGCTGCGTTAGCTCATGTCTAGCATGCATCTTGCCATGTCATGCTTTGTGTTGCATCGGTGCGATTATTTATTGTTTCTTCCCCCTCTTCTTACCGGTAGACCCCGAGACTGACGCTGCTGCCGGGTACATCTACGACCCTGCCGATCAGTCCCTTGCCGCAGAGCAGCAAGGCAAGCAAACTCCCCTTGATCATTCCTATATCGCCTATGTCTTTCTTCCTACTGCTTGCATTAGTATTTTGCTACTGTTGTAGTTAGCTCCTATATCTGATGCATAGCCTATTTTTGATGAACTTCTACTTTCAGTCCTGTACTTTAAATATGCTTAGTATAGGTGGAGCAGTCATCCCCTCTGACCCCGTAGTTCAGTTGCCCCGCTTGTTTTTCAATCTCGATCTCTGATCGACGAGCCAGGCCCGACACAGCACATTCACCCCCTTCGTTGTCCGAGCTACAGAGATACTATCGGGTACCGAGGGTTACACCTCGCTAAGTACTCCTGATGATATCTTTGTAGTATAGCTAGTCGGTCGTGGTTATCGAGGGTGATTCCTCTTTCACCATTCCCGATGACGCCCCTGTCGTGCAACCCCTCAAGTGTGGGACCCCCGAGGGTGATTCCTCTAAGCCACCTTGACGGGTACATCGTTCGGAATCCAACGAGGGTGATACCTCGGATTCCCCCCGATGTTACGACCACACAGTTATTCGACCATGTTACTGGGATCATTGGTGATTAGTTGTAAGACGGGTGGATTCCCGTGAGATTGTGTTGGTGGCCTAATTAAAATGCTAATGGATTTGGGTATTTGATCTGGGTTGGTCGGAGACCTTTTCGCACTAACCGGCTACGCGGGAAGAATTATGGGTACTCGGCGTCGCGGTATCAGCCGAAGCTTTTCAGATGCCAGCATTGTAGCGGCGTGCGCCCGAGTGGTCCCGAGATGCATCGCGCTTGTGATTAAGGGATGCTAGGACTGACGTCGGCCGCCCACGCCACGTGCAGGAGCGTGAAGGGGAACTGGGCCCATGAACCCTTTGTGCTTAGGAGTTAGACCGGCGGGCTGGCCTCTCTGATTAGTCTTAGGTGGGGCTGCGACGTGTCGATATTCCGAGGCCGGGAGGACCCAGAAAAGTATGTCCGGCCAGAGTGTTATCGAGCGTGACGGGACATGTGGTGCACCCCTGCAGGGATGAAAATTAACTATTCGGATAGCCGTGTCCACGGTTACAGGACGACTTGGAGTTGTGCCCCGATCTTTTAAAACTACAATTGTTACTTAACTGGAATTAGTTTGCCTCGGGATTGCTTCCTCGCACGGAGTCGAGGGAGGATCTTTAGGCGCGACCTCACTTTAATACTGCTGCAACAATATGACTATTAATGTTTTACCCGTGTTCTACTCTCGTCTATTGCTGCAAGACCCTGAAGATGCTAGCCTTCGATAGGACTAGGCCTTTCTCTCTCTATTCTCGCATTGCTGCAGTCAGTCCATGTATAACCCCCCTTCTTTGATACTGATGCATAATTAGAATAGTTCTGATGTAAGACTTGCGAGTACTTTGGATGAGTACTCACCGCTGCTTTGCTCCCCCCTTGTCCTCTTGATCCGTTTGCTGCGACCAGATGATGGAGCCCAGGAGATGGAGGTCCCCGCCACGACGACTGCTACCCCGACGGTGCCTACTACTACGTGGAGGCCGCTGATGATCAGGAGTAGTTAGGAGGTTCCCAGGCAGGAGGCCTCGCCTCGTTCGATCGTTGCATCTTTTGTGCTAGTCTTCTCTAAGGCACCCCATGTTTTATGTATGTACTTAGATATTTGTTGCTTCCGCTGACTCGTGTGTTTATCGAGCTTTCGTATTCTAGCCCTCGAGGCCCCTGGCTTGTAATATGAAGCTAATGTTATTTTATTTGTGTCTAGTGTTGTGTTGTGATATCTTCCCGTGAGTCCTTGGGTTTGATCGTACGCATTTGCATGTATGATTAGCGTACGATTAAATCGAGGGCGTCACACTTGACCAACCTGGCTTTAAAGACTTGGTGGTTAGAACTTGGAATGCCTCAATCTGAAGGGATAATGACATGGATAGATGGATGAACAAAACTAAACTCCTTCGAAAAAAACATTAAAGGCTGGAATATTAATCTAGAAGCTAGTCTTAAGAAAAAGAAGACACAGCTTATTGTAGTGCCCCAAGTGTAAACCTTCCCTATTTGGTACCTATTTGATGTGGGTCCCCCATGCCTATGCTATGAGAGAGATCAATGTCATGATCTCATGTGATGTCCCTTATTGCTTCCTTCTCTTGCATGCATGCATAACATATCATTTCATGCCCATGTCTTGTGATGTTGCATTGTGGTCTTATGCTTCCTTGTGTTGTGATCTTGTGAATTCATGTGTGATGCTCTTGAGATGTTGGGGTGAGTAGAAGTGATGTGGTGGTTGTTTACTTCAAGCCCTTCTCTAATTCAAAGACCCTTTTCTCTCTTTTAATCTCGAGTTCAAATTTCACTTGCTCCTAAGCAGATTTAAAAATGTCTTTTATTTAGGGGATATTGAGGGTGTTAAGTTGTGCAAGTTTGGTGATTTTAAAAGTGTTTTAAACAGGTGCAATAAATACAAAACAGAGTCGTCTAATTCTGCTTTGTGAAATATTACTTGCTCCTAAAAATCTTGTTGTTGTTTTATTTAAATAGATCATATTTTTCTATGACCAAGGGGTATTTTCTTTTGATTTTATCCCCACTAGTTTGTTTTGTTTATTTCTTTTCCTTCTGGCCTTTCTTTAAATAGAAAAGCCACAAGGTTTCTTTTCTTCTTAAGTGGCGCCAGTGGGCTTCCTCTCTCTCACAGGCCGGCCCATCTCTCTCCCTCCCCGCGCGGTGAGGCCCGTGCACTTTCGTTCTCCTTCAAACGCCGTCTTGTTTCCTCGCCTTTCCGTCAGCATTGCAGTAGAGAGGAGCAGACGCCGTGAGGGCGCCAACGTCGAGGCCCCCCTTTATATTCGTTGGCGTCCGTGCCTCCCCCCTCCTCCTAGGGTTCCTCCTCTCCCCAGTTCGCCGCCGCCACCTCTCTTCCTTCCCTTTCTCTCTTCTCCCGTCGGCAGGTGAGTCCCAGGAGGTTCAGACCGAGAGAATCAGCAGGTCGTCGCCGTCGATCATCGTCCACATCGTCGACTAGCGTCGGCGGCCATGTCCAGGGGCTCGGGGTTGGTGCCCGCACCCCATTTTTTTGCCCTCGGTGAGGTAGAGGAGCTTCCTCACCGACGGCTAGAAGCTCGTCTTCGCCGCGAACCCGAAGCCCCCCCCCCGTTCTGCCTCGGTTCTGCAGCAGGATCCCTCCAGCGCCTTCTTCCTCTCCGGCAGGGCCCTCCTCCTCCGATCGGATTCCCCCTTCCTTCCCAAGGTGAGGTTGCACCTCCCCTTCCTTCTCCTCCTCGGTTCCGTCTAGATCCGCCGTGTGGCGTCGCCAGCGTCTCTGTCTGTGGCAGATCGGTAGCAGGAGTTGCGAGTCGTGTTGCCGCTATTGTAGATGAGCTGGGCGTAGAGAAGCAGTATCGTGTGTGGCGTAGTAGCGTTCCTTCCTGCGCAGCGTCATCCTCAACAGTAGAGCCTCGGGGCACAGCAGCAACAGTAGTTCTGCCGTCGATCTCTGTCGCCGGTGTGCGCGTGTTCTGCAGAGCAGAGACAGGCAGAGCTAGTTGTTCTTATTTCGGTCCCCTTCTCTGTCAGATGTCGTATCGTAGCGTGGTGGTTCTGCTCGCTGTGTGCTAGTTGGGGGTGCTGGGTTTGATCCCCCTCGGCACCCTTTTTATTTCTTGATTTGCTCCTGCACAGTAGCAGCAGGGAACAAGTTACCCTGCTTGCTTCCCCTTCTCTGTTGATCAGATAGCAGTAGCGTAGTGGCTTGTGCTGTTGTGGTGCACCAGGGGCACTGGGGTTCGAATCCCACGGTCGTCCCATTTATTTTTTCCTTCTTTCTAATTTTTTCCCTTTGCCATTGTTTGCTATACTTTGTGCCTAATTCAATAGGTAACAAAGTGGCATTTTATTTTCCTTTTGCCTGCTAGAGAAGTGGCAGATTGTGTGTGTGTATGTGTATTCATGGGTGTGTGGCATGGTAGTGTGTTGAGATGATGTGTGGTGAATCTAGCACAAGTGAGGGTGGTGCTTCCCCTTGTAGATGATGTATGTGTAGGTGGCATGTTTTGTTCTTGCTTATGTTGCTAGATAGGTGGCAGATTGTGTGTGTGTGTGTGTTCCACACACATGTAGGGTGCTAGTGTATGTATGTATGTGTGCGTATGTGTCCTATGCATGTGTTAGTATTCTTTGCTTTGATAGTATGTGTAGGTGGTTTGGTTGCTACTAGATGTTATGCATATGAGTAGGTGTGTGTGTGTTGAGATGATGTGTGTGTAGGTAGTGCACACACATGTGTGGTTCCTAGTAAGTGCATGTAAGTGATGCTTCCATATTATTTGCATAGTAGCTTTTCCCTCATATTGTTCTTGGGTTCATGTGCTTGTGATGAGGATTGTGGTGATGATATGTGTGTGGTGAAAACAGCCCCATTTGCAACTTGTGCACCTCCTCATGTTAAATATGAGAGAGGGCATGATGTGTGTGTGGGGGGGGGTATAGCGAGAGAAGTGTTGGTGTTGTTGATGTGCATGACACCAACATGGGGTCCACACCCTCATGTCCATATTGTATTTGTGCACATGAGCATAGCTATGTGATAGCTGTTCTAGTGAGAGTTGCATGAATTGTTGCACGATTCACTATGTTGGATTCTATGTAGTTTTTCCTTCCTAGTTTGAGCTCACTTGCTCCAAGCAAGTGCATATGTTTTATATATGGTTTTCGGGTAGAAAGGTCCCAGGAATCCATTGGTGAAATCATTTTTTCCATTGGAACATTTTCTGGAGATGACATATTTTCATTTTCTTCTATGTTTAGAGCTTGGTTCCGTAAGTTGTGATGTGCTCTTGTATTTGTTTCTTGGTTGTGGTAGTAGAGGGTGACCCCCTATACCACATGTTGGTTTCAATTCATGATTTGGAATCGATGTGTGCAAGTTGTGCCCATCCAAAGTAGGCATGGGGCTGAAATTCCAGATTAGTGAAAACCTGAGATTTTCACTAAGTCAGAGAATTTGTTTATATTTTCTTCCCATGTTGATGAGATTGTGTTGGTCATTGTGTTGTGATCTAGACTTAGCTTTCGACTAGGAATTTTGACCTGATATGTTTGGCTAGCTCCCTGTAACATTTCATTTCATTTGGATCCCTGTAGCTATTGTTTAGGCTGCTGTAAAAATGCTTCAGAGCATATACAGAAAGTGAGAATCTGGAATTTTCACTAAGTCCCTGAAAACTGATGTTTTTGGGCAAGTTTGCAGCCTTGTAACTTTTTGTGTTTAATTCCTTTTTGTGTGATTCTTGCTTGTGCTGGTAGTATTCTTGGCTAGCTACAGCCACATATATTATTTGTCATAGTTGGGTGGCTGTAGGTACTTTGCATGTAGCTCGCAAAGTGCTATGATGCAGTTTATGGCAGATTGTGTGGTTTTGTCATTTTGATGTTTGTGAGTGCTTAGTTGATGTTGTGGTGTTCTTATTTGCTCCACCCCATCCATGATGGGTTGTTTTATGTCTTGGTAACCTGGGAATACCAGATTTGTGCCATTTGAGTGTGTGTGGTGATGATTTTGACACGTATGGCTTCATATCTTGTTTTGTTGATTCCCGTTGATCCGTAGCTCCGATTGTATTGTTCTTTATATGGTTTTGCATCGTTTTCATGAGACGCATCTGATCATGTCATTCTCATGCATTTCAAAATAGGTTAGCATGCAGTTCTGTCCAGGAACTTGTTTTAACTCCTTAAGCTTGTGTTAGTGATAGAAATAGTGATGCATGCTCATTTTCATCTCATGCATCATGTGATTTTTTCATCTTGAGGTGTTGTTGTTCATTGGATGTTATTCTTATGTTGGGTAGCACCGGGATCGGAGAACGAATACGTGGAGTCAGGAGAGAACGTGCAGGACGATCAAGAACCATTCCAAGCTGAGGATATCACATGCAAGATGATATGACCTTGATTCCATCTCTAGACTTGTTATGCTAGTTTATGTTTCCTCGTCAAATGCTCGCTGCCTACCACTGAATTAAATTGCCTCCTGATATGCCATGAAATGAAACACTTATCCCTTCCTAGTAAAACTTGAATGGCTAAGTAGGCTTTGCTCAGCTACTAATGTTAGCGTTGCTAGATGCACGTGCTTTGTCTCATGTGACAACATGAGCTTGATATCATTATCTAAATTATGTTATTTAATTAATTCACCTATATACTTGGTAAATAACGGAAGGCCTAGCCTTTTGCCGGGTGCTTTGTTCCGTTATTGCCGCCATAGTTACCGGCTACCGGTGTTTGATTCCTTATTGATCGCTCCTAACACGTTCGGGGTTGTTATGGGGACCCGCTCGATAAATCGTGTAGTGTTAAGACTTGTCCAGCAGGACCCAACATTGGTTTTAATTTGCTAATCACTTAATAATAATCTGCATAGGGAATAGCTACCCCGAGGAATTTAATCAACAACCCGGGATAGTGCTCCTCATGAGTGTTGGTCCACCCACCTAGCAGTCGGCAAGACCACCCCAAGGAAACTTGAGGTTTGGTCCTTGTCCACTTTGCATAGACGGTGTTGTCCTGAGACTGAGATACGCACCTCTTATCGGGGTCGTCGACACACCGGGAGGTCTTGCTAGTCTTGTCTTACCTTAGCGATATATCTTGCGTATAGGAATCCCAGTGAAGCTTTGGTTCTCCCCATAGTTGAGGTTTTCCTCTAAGGAATCCGACGAGATCACGAGATTCGTGATAGAGGATTACTTTGCGGCCCGTGTACGTTTTTGATGGACTAGTTGGAGCACCCCTACAGGGTTTAATCTTTCGGAAAGCCATGCCCGCGGTTATGTGGCATCTTGATCGTTACAAGTTGGTAATCAGAGCCTTACGACCATAGGATCCTTTGCGTTTTCGTACTTGGCCGAGTCGAGTCTAGAAAAATGTTTTGAGTCTTAGTTATATCGGAGAGTAGGATTCTTTTTTCTCCTCTTCCATGCTCTTGTAAGGTTCCGGACTTAGGAAATCTTTAATTCTACTCCTCTTCTCACTCAAAAAAAATTTAGGATCACGCGGGTATTTGTGAAATCTATATGATTTCGATGTGACGGAGTCCTGTCTTGGTGCCTCCTGTCTGCTTTGAGTTTCTTCCAGGGAGTTGAGCTCCAGGGGATTCTTGTGCACATCGCCATCATTCAGATTTCTGAGTATCTAAGAACGAAGGATGTTCGTAATTGCTTCAATACTGGTAGTGGCGAGATAACCCCGATGTCCCCAGTACTGGTGCAGATTGTTCGGGAGTACAGCCATACTTCGTATCATTGTGATCACGAGGGTCTGTTGTAGATGAAGGTCCGAGATGCTGGTTGTGTGTTGACGGATGTGATACAGGTGACGGGTTAGTTTAGGAGTTGTGTGATATACTCCTTGTATCCGTGTACCAGATTGCATGACCAGTTATTTCGGGAATTCATAGGTGGGATATCAAGTAGTATCTTATAGGACTATCTTCCTACAGATGCTGATTGAGGTTGGGGAAATCTCGATCATATGTTTGTTCCGAGCAGTTCTAGCTCATACTCGTTTGCAGTGGTCTTAATCGGAATTTTGTCATCCGTCACTTTGAGGAAGCATTCTTACTATTTTGTTCGAGTGCAATTGCTTATTCCTGTTCAGATATTCCTATCTTCTGATTCAGCAATATCTTCAATTATCCCGTGGACTAATATGATGTCCGTCTTCAGGATGGCTCCACCGACTCGTCAGAACCCAGGGCGTGAGGATATGCCGCCTTCACCTCCTCCTTCGGAGAACCCTCCGCCGCCGCCGCCTCCTCCTGCAGAGGCCTGGCAAGCGGTGATGGCTGCTACCAATGCAAACACCCAGATGCTGATTCAGTTGCTGCAAGAGAGAGCCAACCAACAGCAAGGCAATTTTCAGCATGGTGGAAATCAGTTTGCGAGTCTGAGTTAGTTCCTGTCGAACCAGCCAAAGACGTTCACTTCATGCGACCAGCCATTTGATACAGAAGATTGGATCCGGGATATGAACAAGCATTTCGAGTGTAGCAATGTGCGTCCGGAGGATTATGTCAAGTTTGCAACATTTCAGTTGAAGGGGCAGGCTTCTATATGGTGGCAGCAGCTGAAGGACTCCAGAGGCGCCAGGGTGATTTCTTGGGATGAGTTCTGTCGTGACTTCAGGTCCCACTACATCCCTTCCAGCTTTGTGGAGGAGATGCGTGAGAAGTTCAGGCGTTTGAAGCGGGGTGGCAATTCTGTGTACAAGTACAACGTTGAGTTTAACGAGCTGGCCCGTTACGCGCTGCAGGATATCCCGGATCAGAAGAGCAAGATTTATCAGTTTAGAGGTGGCTTGAAAGAAGATTCGCAGTTAGCTCTTGCCTTGCACGATCCTAAGGAGTTCGACAAGTTCTACAACCTACCTCTCAGAGCAGAGGTAGCCTTGCTCAGGGTGGAGAATTCTAAGAAGCGCTTCAGAGATTCCAGCTCTTCCTCGACTCAGGTGGTTCAGAAGCAACAGAAGTTTTGGGTATCTCCTCCTCCTCCTCGACACTCGCAGCAGCTTAAGCACTCAGGTGGTCGTGGTTCTTCCCACCCACCCAACCCTGTCTTCCAACAGAGATACCCGCATCAGAAGCAAGGGCCTCCTCAGACTCAGTACCGGCAGCCAGCAGATGTTACTTGTCACAAGTGTGGGCAGAAGGGTCACTATGCCAACAAGTGTACTTCTCAACTCCGACTGCCGCCTCCTCCTCCAGGCAAACCTCCAAGCAATGCTCTTGTCAAGTTCAACCCCAGATCAGCTCGAGTCAACATGGTGAACGCAGCTGATGCAGACAACTCCTCTGATGTGATCATGGGTAACCTCCTCGTCAATGATATTCCTGCTAAAGTGCTATTTTGATTCTGGTGCATCGCATTCATTTATCTCAAGGCCATTCTCATTTAACCATGGGTTCCCTACTCGTGATTTGCCTAAGCCTCTTTCAATTGTGTCTCCTGGCAAGTTCATGAATTCTCACATGATGGTTTCGGATGTTTCTGTCAAGATGGGCGCTTATGCTTTTCTGGCATCTCCTATTGTCTTGGGCAATTCCGACATCGACTTGATTCTTGGTATGGACTGGCTGGCCATGAACAAGGCGTCAATTGATTGTGAATCCAAAGAAGTGAAGCTTACCCACTCTTCGGAGGATGTGATTATATTCGCGGCGCGTGATGATACAATCCGTCTGTTCTCTTTGAATGAAAAGAGTGAGATCAATCCTATTGAGCAAGTCCCAGTGGTCTGCGAATATGAAGATGTGTTTCCTGAAGAGCTGCCAGGCATGCCTCCACACAAAGAAGTTGAGTTTGTCATTGAGCTTGAGCCAGGCACAGAGGCAGTGTGCAAACGGCCGTACAAGCTGGGTCCAGAAGAATTGAAGGAACTTAAGAGACAACTTGATGAGCAGGAGCGTTTGGGTTTGATCAGACCGAGCTCGTCTCCGTGGGGCTGTGGTGTTCTGTTTGTCAAGAAGAAGGATGGCACGGACCGGCTGTGTGTCGATTACCGTCCATTGAATAAGAAGACAATCAGGAAAAAATATCAACTTCCGAACATAACTGAGTTGTTCGAACAGTTGAAAGGTGCTAAGGTCTTCTCCAAGCTTGATCTCAGAATGGGCTATCATCAAATTCACATTTGCGAGGAAGATATTCCGAAGACTGCCTTCAGGACTAGTTTTGGCTCGTATGAGTATACGGTCATGTCTTTTGGTCTGGCAAATGCTCCTCCAACATTCTGTCGATTGATGAACTATATTTTCTCTCCGTTCAAGAATGACTTTGTCTTCCTCTATCTCGACGACATTCTGGTCTTTTCTGAAACTGAGGAAGAACATGAAGAACATCTCAGGTTGGTGCTTGATAAGATGAGAGAGTACAAGCTGTATGCCAAGTTTTCCAAGTGCGAGTTCTGGCTGAAAGAACTGGTGTATCTTGGGCACATTATCTCTGCCGAGGGCATTAAAGTTGATCCGTCCAAAGTTCAGGCCATTGTTGAATGGGAGCCTCCGCAGAATGTGAAGCAGCTTCGAAGCTTTCTCGGACTTGCTGGATATTGTAGAAGGTTCGGTGAGAACTTCTCCAAGATCGCCAAGCCGCTCTCAAGTCTTCTTCATAAGGGTGTTAAGTATGCTTGGTCTCCAGAGTGTCAACTGGCCTTCGATACACTCAAAGAGAAGCTTACCTCCACTCCAGTCTTGGTCCCTCCGGATGATTCTAAGCCGTACCAGGTCTTTTGCGACGCTTCTCTCCAGGGTCTTGGTGCAGTCCTGTTGCAAGATAAGAAGGTGGTTGCTTACACCTCCAGGCAGTTGAAGCCAGCGGAGAAGAACTATCCTGTGCATGATCTTGAGTTAGCAGCTGTGGTACATGCTCTGATGACTTGGAGACACCTCTTGCTGGAACGTAAGGTTGAAGTTTCCACCGATCACAAGAGTCTCAAGTACATCTTCACTCAGCCTAACTTGAATCTTCGGCAAACACGTTGGGTAGAAATGCTCCAGGATTTTAATACGAGTGTTGAGTACACGCCAGGCAAAGCTAATGTCGTGGCGGATGCTTTGAGCAGGAAGGCATATTGCAACAGTCTGATTCTGCAACCTCTCCAGCCTGATCTTTGTGAGTCTTTCAGGAAGCTCAACCTTCAGCTAGTACCTCAGGGATTTCTTGCAAACCTTCAGATCTCTCCTACCTTGGAAGATCAGGTCCGAGCAGCACAGCTTCTTGACGCTATGGTGAAGAAGGTCAAGATTGGCGTGGGAAAGAGTCTCCCCAAGTATAAGTGCTTCACTATTGATGCCACAGACACGTTCTTTAAGAATCGCCTTGTCGTCCCGAAGGGTGATCTCAGGAAGGTAATCATGGAGGAAGCTCATAACTCTGTGCTCTCTATTCATCCTGGAAGCTCCAAAATGTACCATGACTTGAAGCAGACCTTCTGGTGGACTTGTATGAAGCGCGAGATTGCTCAGTTCGTAAATGAATGTGATGTATGTCGAAGGGTGAAAGCAGAACATCAACGTCCAGCAGGCCTTTTGCACCCGTTGCCGATTCCCGAGTGGAAGTTCGATCACATTGAGATGGATTTCGTCACCGGGTTTCCGAAGTCCAAGAAGGGTAATGATGCCATCTTCGTCGTCATCGACAAGTTGAGTAAAGTGGCTCATTTTCTTCCAGTCAAGGAGTCCATTTCAGCAGCTCAGCTGGCAGAGTTGTACACCTCGAGGATTGTCTCTTTGCACAACGTGCCTATGATGATCTCTTCAGATCGTGGAAGTATCTTCACTTCCAAGTTCTGGGACTCCTTTCAGTCTGCTATGGGTAGGAAGATCCGCTTCAGCACAGCGTTCCATCCTCAGACTAGTGGTCAAGTGGAGAGAGTGAATCAAGTTCTTGAGGATATGCTAAGAGCCTGTGTTATATCTTTTGGCATGAAGTGGGAAGATTGTCTGCCTTTCCCGGAGTTCTCGTATAACAACAGTTATCAAGCTAGTTCTGGCAAGGCTCCGTTTGAAATTCTCTATGGCAGGAAGTGTCGTACCCCGCTCAACTAGTCCGAGACCAGCGAGCGTCAGATTCTTGGGAACGATATGATAGAAGAAGCTAAGGAGATGTGTCGGATCATTCCCGACAACCTCAGAGCAGCTCAGTCCCGTCAGAAGAGCTATTATGATAGCAAGCACCATGACATGTCTTATGAGCTTGATGACTTTGTCTATCTCAAGGTGTCGCCTATGAAGGGTATGCAGCGCTTTGGCATCAAAGGCAAGCTTGCGCCTCGTTTCATTGGTCCGTTCAGATTGGTGGGCAAGAGAGGCGACCTTGCGTACCAGCTCAAGCTTCCGGCAACCTTTGCAAATGTCCATGATGTGTTCCATGTTTCTCAGCTTCAGAGGTGTTTCAAGACCCCCGAGCGCACTGTTCATCTTCAAGACATCGACCTTCAGCCTGACCTTTCTTATCGTGAGCATCCAGTTGCGGTTCTAGAGGCGACTGAATGCAAGACTCGTAACAAGTCTGTTAAATTTCTCAAAGTGCAGTGGTCACACCATTCCGATAAAGAAGTTACTTGGGAACGCGAGGATCACCTCCGTTCCGAATTTCCCGATTTCTTTCAGTCTTAGATCTCGAGGGCGAGATCTTCTTTGTAGTGTGGGAGAGTTTGTAGTGCCCCAAGTGTAAACCTTCCCTATTCTGTACCTGTTTGATGTGGGTCCACCATGCCTATGCTATGAGAGAGATCAATGTCATGATCTCATGTGATGTCCCTTATTGCTTCCTTCCCTTGCATGCATGCATAACATATCATTTCATGCCCATGTCTTGTGATGTTGCATTGTGGTCTTATGCTTCCTTGTGTTGTGATCTTGTGAATTCATGTGTGATGCTCATGAGATGTTGGGGTGAGTAGAAGTGATGTGGTGGTTGTTTACTTCAAGCCCTTCTCTAATTCAAAGACCCTTTTCTCTCTTTTAATCTCAAGTTCAAATTTCACTTGCTCCTAAGCTGATTTAAAAATGTCTTTTATTTAGGGGATATTGTGGGTGTTAAGTTGTGCAAGTTTGGTGATTTTAAAAGTGTTTTAAACAGGTGCAATAAATACAAAACAAAGTCATCTAATTCTGTTTTGTGAAATATTACTTGCTCCTCAAAATCTTGTTGTTGTTTTATTTAAATAGGTCATATTTTTCTATGACCAGGGGGTATTTTCTTTTGATTTTATCCCCACTAGTTTGCTTTGTTTATTTCTTTTCCTTCTGGCATTTCTTTAAATAGAAAAGCCACAGGGTTTCTTTTCTTCTTAAGTGGCGCCAGTGGGCTTCCTCTCTCTCACAGGCCGGACCATCTCTCTCCCTCCCCGCGCGGTGAGGCCCGTGCGCTTTCGTTCTCCTTCAGACGCCGTCTTGTTTCCTCGCCTTTCCGTCAGCGTTGCAGCAGAGAGGAGCTGACGCCGTGAGGGTGCCAACGTTGAGGCCCCCCCTTTATATTCGTTGGCGTCCGTGCCTCCCCCCTCCTCCTAGGGTTCCTCCTCTCCCCAGTTCACCGTCGCCACCTCTCTTCCTTCCCTTTCTCTCTTCTCCCGTTGGCAGGTGAGTCCCTGGAGGTTCAGACCGAGAGAGTCAGCAGGTCGTCGCCGTCGATCGTCGTCCCCATCGTCGACCAGCGCTGGCGGCCATGTTTAGGGGCTCGGGGTTGGTGCCCGCGCCCCTTTTTTTGCCCTCGGTGAGGTAGAGGAGCTTCCTCACCGACGGCTAGAAGCTCGTCTTCGCTGCGAACCCGAAGCCCCCCGCGTTCTGCCTCGGTTCTGCAGCAGGATCCCTCCGACGCCTTCTTCCTCTCCGGCAGGGCCCTCCTCCTCCGATCGGATTCCCCCTTCCTTCCCAAGGTGAGGTTGCACCTCCCCTTCCTTCTCCTCCTCGGTTCCGTCTAGATCCGCCGTGTGGCGTTGCCGGCGTCTCTGTCTGTGGCAGATCGGTAGCAGGAGCTGCGAGTCGTGTTGCCGCTGTTGTAGATGAGTTGGGCATAGAGAAGCAGTACCGGGTGTGGCGTAGTAGCATTCCTTCCTATGCAGCGTCGTGCTCAGCAGTAGAGCCTCGGGGCACAGCAGCAGAAGTAGTTCTGCCGTTGATCTCTGTCGCCGGCGTGCGCGTGTTCTGCAGAGCAGAGACCGGCAGAGCTAGCTGTTCTTGTTTCGGTCCCCTTCTGTGTCAGATGCCGTATCATAGCGTGGTGGTTATGCTCGTTGTGTGCTAGTTTGGGGTGCTGGATTCGATCCCCCTCGGCACCCTTTTTATTTCTTGCTTTGCTCCTGCACAGTAGCAGCAGGGAACAAGTTACCCTGCTTGCTTCCCCTTCTCTATCGATCAGATAGCAGTAGCTTAGTGGTTTGTGCTGTTGTGGTGCACCAGTGGCACTGGGGTTCGAATCCCAGGGTTGTCCCATTTCTTTTTTCCTTCTTTCTTATTTTTTCCCTTTGCCATTGTTTGCTATACTTTGTGCCTAATTCAATAGGTAACAAAGTGGCATTTTATTTTCCTTTTGCCTGCTAGAGAAGTGGCAGATTGTGTGTGTGTATGTGTGTTCATGGGTGTGTGGCATGGTAGTGTGTTGAGATGATGTCTGGTGAAGCTAGCACAAGTGAGTGTGGTTCTTCCCCTTGTAGATGATGTATGTGTAGGTGGCATGTTTTGTTCTTGCTTATGTTGCTAGATAGGTGGCAGATTGTGTGTGTGTGTTGCACACACATGTAGGGTGCTAGTGTATGTATGTATGTGTGTGTATGTGTCCTATGCATGTGTTAGTATTCTTTGCTTTGATAGTATGTGTAGGTGGTTTGGTTGCTACTAGATGTTATGCATATGAGTAGGTGTCTATGTGTGTGTTGAGATGATGTGTGTGTAGGTAGTGCACACACATGTGTGGTTCCTAGTAAGTGCATGTAAGTGATGCTTCCATATTACTTGCATAGTAGCTTTTCCCTCATGTTGTTCTTGGGTTCATGTGCTTGTGATGAGGATTGTGGTGATGATATGTGTGTGGTGAAAACAGCCCCATTTGCAACTTGTGCACATCCTCATGTTAAATATGAGAGAGGGCATGATGTGTGTGGGGGGGATATAGTGAGAGAAGTGTTGGTGTTGTTGATGTGCATGACACCAACATGGGGTGCAAACCCTCATGTCCATATTGTCTTTGTGCACATGAGCATAGCTATGTGATAGCTGTTCTAGTGAGAGTTGCAAATTGTTGCACTATTCACTATGTTGGATTCTATGTAGTTTTTCGTTCCTAGTTTGAGCTCACTTGCTCCAAGCAAGTGCGTATGTTTTATATATGGTTTTGGGGTAGAAAGATCCCAGGAATCCATTGGTGAAATCATTTTTTCCATTGGAACATTTTCTGGAGATGACATATTTTCATTTTCTTCTATGTTTAGAGCTTGGTTCCATGAGTTGTGATGTGCTCTTGTATTTGTTTCTTGGTTGTGGTAGTATAGGGTGACCCCCTCTACCACATGTTGGTTTCAATTCATGATTTGGAATCCATGTGTAAAAGTTGTCCCATCCAAAGTAGGCATGGGGCTGAAATTCCAGATTAGTGAAAACCTAAGATTTTCACTAAGTCTGAGAATCTGTTTATATTTTATTCCCCTATTGATTAGGTTGTGCTGGTCATTGTGTTGTGATCTAGCCTTAGCTTTCTACTAGGAAGTTGGACCTTATATGTTTGGCTAGCTCCCTGTAAAATTTCATTTGATTTGGAGCCTTGTAGCTATTGTTTTGGCTGCTGTCAAAATGCTTCAGAGCATAGACAGAAAGTGAGAATCTGGAATTTTCACTAAGTCCCTGAAAACTGATGTTTTTGGGCAAGTTTGCAACCTTGTAACTTTCTGTGTTTAATTCCTTTTTGTGTGATTCTTGCTTGTGCTGGTAGTATTCTTGGCTAGTTACAGACACATATATTATTTGTCATAGTTGGGTGGTTGTAGGTGCTTTGCATGTAGCTCGCAAAGTGCTATGATGCAGTTTATGGCAGATTGTGTAGTTTTGTCATTTTGATGTTTGTGAGTGCTTAGTTGATGTTGTGGTGTTCTTATTTGCTCCACCCCATCCATCATGGGTTGTTTTATGTCTTGGCAACCTGGGAATACCAGATTTGTGCCATTTGAGTGTGTGGTGATGATTTTGACACGTAGGGCTTCATATCTTGTTTCGTTGATTTCCGTTGATCCGTAGCTCCCATTGTATTGTTCTTTATTTGGTTTTGCATCGTTTTCACGAGACACAACTTATCATGTCATTATCATGCATGTCAAAATAGGTTAGCATGCAGTTCTGTCCAGGTACTTGTTTTAACTCCTTAAGCTTGTGTTAGTGATAGAAATAGTGATGCATGCTCATTTTCATCTCATGCATCATGTGCTTGTTGTGTCTTGAGGTGCTGTTGTTCATTGGATGTTATTCTTATGTTGAGTAGCACCGGGATCGGAGAACGAATACGTGGAGTCAGGAGAGAACGTGCAGGACGATCAAGAACCATTCCAAGCTGAGGATATCACAGGCAAGATGATATGACCTTGATTCCATCTCTAGACTTGTTATGCTAGTTTACATTTCCTCGTCAAATGCTCGTTGCCTACCACTGAATTAAATTGCCTCCTGATATGCCATGAAACCAAACACTTATCCCTTCCTAGCAAAACTTGAATGGCTAAGTAGGCTTTGCTCAGCTACTAATGTTAGCGTTGCTAGATGCAGGTGCTTTGTCTCATGTGACAACATGAGCTTGATATCATTATCTAAATTCTTTATTTAATTAATGCACCTATATACTTGGTAAATAACGGAAGGCCTAGCCTTTTGCCGGGTGCTTTGTTCCGTTATTGCCGCCATAGTTACCGGCTACCGATGTTTGATTCCTTATTGATCGCTCCTAACACGTTCGGGTTTGTTATGGGGACCCCCTCGATAAATCGCGTAGTGTTAAGACTTGTCCGGCAGGACCCAACATTGGTTTTAATTTGCTAATCACTTAATAATAATCTCCATAGGGAATAGCTACCCCGAGGAATTTAATCAACAACCCGGGCCAGTGCTCCTCATGAGTGTTGGTCCACCCACCTAGCAGTCGGCAAGACCACCCCAAGGAAACTTGAGGTTTGGTCCTTGTCCACTTTTCATAGACGGTGTTGTCCTGAGACTGAGATACGCGGCTCTTATCGGGGTCGTCGACACACCGGGAGGTCCTGCTAGTCTTGTCTTACATTAGCGATATATCTTGCGTATAGGAATCCCAGTGAAGCTTTGGTTCTCCCCAGAGTTGAGGTTTTCCTCTAAGGAATCCGACAAGATCACGAGATTCGTGATAGAGGATTACTTTGCGGCCCGTGTACGCTTTTGAGGGACTAGTTGGAGCACCCCTACAGGGTTTAATCTTTCGTAAAGCCGTGCCCGCGGTTATGTGGCAACTTGGAATATTTTGTTAACATCCGGTACTAGATAACTTAAACAAAAGCTAATAAAATTGCCAACCGTGTGCGTAACCGTGACTGTCCCCTCGAATACCTCTCTTCGATCGGAAACACGGTGGGGTTATGATTGACGTAGGTAGGTGTTCAGGATCACTTAGTGATCAAGTACGCTAGTATAGTCCACCTTCATAAATGATCTACGTAAGTTAGCCACCATGTCAAGCTTAGGATGCTGCAGCTTCAACACTCTACCCTATCCAACCTAATAACTTGACTAGTTCTGGCACCAAGGTCTTAGATTGCTCAGTCCCCGTGGCTCACGAATTCCTCCACAATACCAACAGGTTCAGGTACCCCAGAGACAGATGATCCCGACGGCACGCAGCTGGCGTGGCAGTACGATGAGGAGACCGACCGCCTATACGTGAACTATCCAGAAGATTGAGGCGTGGTCGTGTTCGTGGGCCAGCAGGCAGGGTAGCTAGCCTTTTCTCTTGTTTTGTAGTCCGTAGCGGAACTACTTTGGCTGTATGCGTGATGTACTCTGATATATTTATGAGAAGGCAATTGAACCCCTGATTGTCTATCTTTATTATTATGTATGTGATGTGTTACCCGTTTGCGAGACGCTTAGATACGCTCCTTTCCAATTCGGGGCCTCGATCCCCAGATCGGAGAGGACCACATCTTGGTCGTTACACTTATGCTGGAATATGATATACTGGATGTTTTCTCAGAAAATAACCAGTTGAATATGGGGGATAGATGTAGATTGAATGAGATTAAATCTGAACTCAATTTTAATTGGAAACAGGAATAAAATACCTTGTGGCAGAGATCTAGAGACCGTAATATTATTGATGGGGATAAGAACAATGCATATTTTCATGTTATGGCTAACCATAGACACCGGAAAAATCACCTTTCTATGTTGAATGGTGATAATGGTCCGGTTCAGACTACTGAGAGGATGTTGGAAATTGCAACTTCCTTTTACAAGAAGTTGTTTAGCTTTGAACCTAAACATTACATTAACTTAGGCAGGGACGATTCTAGGGGGGTGCCCCCCCCAACAATCTCATTACCGTTTAATAGCGATTAGATACCACGTATAATTGTCCTCGTACGCACCCAATTTTGGTTGTCTCGTCCCCCTGTGATCCATCCGGCCATCCTATAACGAGAGGCCTAGAGCCCATGTACATACAGAATATATGATGTGTGTGATTGTAGACAGCAGGCCAACGGCCCTAATATGAAGAAGAAGAAAAAGGAAAAACAGCCCACGTGAAAGACAAGGAGTTTGTAAGCAATAAGCATGACCACGGCGAGTCCATCACGTACGCACGACCGTTTCGTTTCCAAAAAATCCGCTCGTTCCTCGCTCCTCAGTTCCTGCGATTGGAAAGACTTGGCTGCCGCCGCCGTTGCCTGCCTAGTAGATCGCCCGTCCCCTCCATCGAATCTCTCCATCCGTCGGGGAGGGAAGGTCTGCGTCCTACTGTCGCCGACTCTCCCCGTCGGCCCATCGTGCCGATCCGCAGACAACTGGTGCATTCTGGTCGGCCGCACACACATGGATGAGCGACCAGACGATCAGCAAAAGGTTAGTTTATGTACAGCATTATAGATTAGCCTTTGTCTAGAATCTAATTGTAGAAACATAGACATTAAGACCTAAATAAAAATTCTTGTATTGTCCAACTATGTCTGTGTAGGCATGAAGGGGAAGGGAGCTCAGTCAATTTGTAACTTTTTAATGCCAATTGGTTCAAGCTCTCAGTCATTTTAATGCCCATTGGTTCAATCTACACATTATTTTGATGTGTGCTATAAAAACAATAGAACTACAAAGTATGACAATAAAAAATCAGAAAAAAAAGTTGAATGTCAAATTATTGGTTTGTAGGCATGAAGAGGAAGAGTTTCTTTGAGAACAATTTCTAGCCAATTGAAACTAGTAACCAATTCTGAAGAAATTATCCATTCATGATGATCATTCATATTAATAGATATGCAAAATTATTCATATTGCAGAACCGCGGCTATATTTTGAGTATTTAGATCTCACGATATTTACAATGCTATATGCCTATATAATTTTCTCTTTGATGGTTGTAATCGACACTTTTAGTTCAAGCCCTGCCCCCCTATCGCCATTTTCTGGCTCCGTCCCTAAACTTAGGCACTTTCTTATGGGAGGAGGAGGAGCTGGTTACTAAGGAGGAGAATGATATCCTTCGGAGAAACTTTTCGGAGGAGGAGATCAAAACTGCCATTTTTGGCAGTTATGCTAACGGCGCTCCTGGCCCTGATAAGTTATCTTTCATGTTCTATCAATCCTTTTGGGATGTGATCAAGAGAGATTTTATGGCCTTGGTTAGGGATTTCGAGACATGGAAACTAGATTTACACAGATTAAACTTCGCATTGATTGTTCTTATCCCTAAAGAGCAAAATGCCAAGGACATGAAAAAAATTAGACCTATCAGCCTGAGTAATTGTGCGATATTTTTTCCCAAGGCTATGACCAATAGAATTGCCCCTATTTCCATATACTAATCTCCTCCAACCAAACATCGTTTATTAAGGGGAGATATATTTTGGAGAGTGTGGTTATGGCTCACGAGGTTATTCATGAAGTGAACAAATCTGGGACGCGGGGCTTGGTTCTTAAACTTGATTATGAGAAGGCGTATGATAGGGTGAGCTGGGAATTCCTTTTTGATATGCTTCGATCTAGAGGGTTCGTGGATAGATGGATCTCTTGGATTAAAAGTATTTTAATTAATAGCACTTTTAGTGTGAAGATTAATGACTTAGTTGGACCTCACTTTGTTGGGGGTAAATGGCTTAAACAAGGGGACACATCTTCACCTATGCTCTTTAACTTAGTTGTTGATGTCTTTTCCAAAATGCTTCAAAAGGATGCTAACCAGGATTTGATTGCAGGGCTTTTGCCTCACATCATTCCCAAGGGTGTGATCAGTTTAAAGTATGCTGACGATACTATTCTCATTCTGGAGAATTCTATTGATAAAGGTACGCACTTCAAATGGCTTCTAGCCTGTTTTGAAAGTTTATCAGGTCTGAAGATCAATTTCCAAAAGAGTGATCTTATGACCATTAATGTGGAAGAAGATCTGGCTAAGGAGTTTGCACAGATTTTCTGTTGCAAGCTTGGTAGTTTCCCTATCAAATAACTTGGTGTACATCTTCATTATGATAACCTTAGACGTGAAGACATTCAACCACTTATAGATAGAATCATTAAGAATCTTTCTGGATGGATGGGTAGGTTCTTAACATACAAAGGTAAAATTATTCTGCTTTGTGGTGTATTATCAGTATACCTGCTTATCTTATGTCTGTGGTTAGATTCCCTAAATGGGCTATTAATGCTATCAATGCCCACATGGTCCATTTCTTTTGGGGAGATTTAGATGGCTAGCATAAATACCATCTAGCTAGGTGGGGCATATTACGAGGAAGAAATAATTTGGAGGTTTAGGGATTCCAAATCTGAAAGAATTTAATATGGCCTTGTTGGCTTCATGGGGGAAACGCTTTATGCATGATTCAGTCCAGGACTGGAAAACAATTATCAGCTATAAGTACAATGTAAACTCCCCGAATATACTCTGGAGTGGGGGTGGTAGTGGCTCAGCCTTTTAGAAGAGCATTACATGGGCTCTATCTGGAGTGAAAGTCTTTTATAAGTGGAAATTGGGTTATGGGGAATCGGTTAGTTTCTGGCACGACGTTTGGGTTGGGGAATACTACCTGAAAGTTCAGTTCTGAAAATTATTTGATATTTGTAATCAAACAGATTGTACAGTGGCCCAGGTTTGGGACGGGAATATACTAAGATTGACATTCCGAAGATGTATGGATCACGCAAGTTTAGCTCTCTGGGATCACCTTGTTGAGGTGGTGAAACAAGAAACTCTCTCGGGTGAACCTCATCTCCCTATCTGGAAACTAGAGTCAAATGGCTCGTACTCGGTCAAATCTTTTTACACTCAAATTAATTCTATAGGTGTGATTTCTACCATTGGTGATAGCCCGTGGAAGGTAATTTGTCCACAAAAAATTCATGTTTTCCTTTGATTGTGTGTTTATAACAAGGTGTTAACTAGGGATAACCTGGAAAAGCGTAGGTTGATGGAAGATCCTACTTGTCTCTTCTGTAGTTGTAAAGAATCAGTACAACATTTGTTTTCTGACTGTGTGGTCGCTAAACAACTTTGGGGATTTCTCACTGAGGTGTTTACTAGACCAGAAATCTCAAACTTTGATGATGTTACTTTGTTGTGGAGTAATCCTAAGACTAATGTTGTGATGAACATGATGGTTGATGCCTCCTTGTGGAGCATCTAGAAACTAAGGAATGAATTTTGCTTTCAGGGCCGAACTTGAAGAAGTGTAAAATGCATTCTTGCAAAGCTGGACGTATATCTAAATCAATGGAAAATATTGTTCGCCGATGCTTAGCAGCTCTTCTGCGGGACTATATCATACTGTTGAACAAGAGGCGTGGGGAGTTGCTTCGGATTGCATGGAGATGATGCTCGGAGGGCGTCGGGGAGCTGAGTAGTTTTTCCTTTCATGTTCTGTAATAATAAAGTTTCTGTAAGGCTCTCTTGTGTTGGTACTGAGCTTCATTCCTGGTTCGTTTTGAACGATGTGGCTGCTGATTTTGGTCACGTACTGGCCGTTTGAAACTAGTGGGTGCTTTGCTTAGATCCTTTTTAGTTTCTTTTGGAGGTTATGTAAGACATTGTTGCTTAATTTTTAATAAAATGGAGCAGGGGGAAACACCTTTCGTTCAAAAAAAAGAAGATTTCTCGCAATAGATTTTTACCTTCGCAAGTGCACTTAGTTTCCAATAGATCGACCACACATGATTAGTATTTGAGGTTTCAATAGAGTTTATCCTCCTCAACAATTTTCCATGTTGATAATCACATCCCGCATAATATGATGTCCTAACTAAGTAAATACCGCTTCAGTTATCGTGCCAAGAAACAAAATCATCCATCATTCTGGTACCAAGCGGGATATTGAGTGTTGCCCGCGCCAGCGCATCCTTGACGTGACGCTTCAGCAACAACACCTCCTCTCCTCCTCCCCTCCCGATGTCGTCGGCCACCGGCCTAGCCTCCCGCCCCCGTCCCCTCCCGATGCCGTCGGTCGCCGGCCTAGCCTCCCGCCCCCGTCCCCTCCCGCCCCCCTCCTTCCCCCATCCAGATCCTCCCTCGCGTCGCCTCCTCGAGAGGTGGCTGGGGCGGAGCTCGAGATCCTCTCCCGCGGGCTCCCTCCTTCCTCGTCTCCCCCCCCCCCCCCGCAGCCGCCGGTGGACGCTCCCCGGCTCTGGCCCAGGTCGTGCCGGCGGCGGCGGGCCTTCTTGTCCCCGCTCGCACGTGCTTTCTTCCCAGGGCAGGGAGGCGGCGGCGGTGAAGCCCGGTTTGGCTGGGGTTCGACGGTGCTTCGGGGGCGGCCGACGGCAGCGTGGCGACGCTGATGTAGGGAAACGTCGCATGGGAAACAAAAATTTTCCTACGCGCACGAAGACCTATCATGGTGATGTCCATCTACGAGAGGGGATGAGTGATCTACGTACCCTTGTAGATCGTACAGCAGAAGCGTTAGAGAACGCGGTTGATGTAGTGGAACGTCCTCACGTCCCTCGATCCGCCCCGCGAATAATCCCGCGATCAGTCCCACGATCTAGTACCGAACGGACGGCACCTCCGCGTTCAGCACACGTACAGCTCGACGATGATCTCGGCCTTCTTGATCCAGCAAGAGAGACGGAGAGGTAGAAGAGTTCTCCGGCAGCGTGACGGCGCTCCGGAGGTTGGTGATGATCTTGTCTCAGCAGGGCTCCGCCCGAGCTCCGCAGAAACACGATCTAGAGGAAAAACTATGGAGGTATGTGGTCGGGCAGCCGTGAGAAAGTCGTCTCAAATCTGCCCTAAAAGCCCCATATATATAGGAGGAGGGAGGGGGACCTTGCCTTGGGGTCCAAGGGATCCCCAAGGGGTCGGCTGAGCCAGGGGGGAGGACTCTCCCCCCCCCCCCCAAACCGAGTCCTACTTGGTTTGGTGGGAGGGAGTCCTTCCCCCTTCCCACTTCTTCCTTTTTTTTTCCTTTGATTTTTTCTCTCTTGGCGCATAGGGGATTGGTGGGCTATCCCACCAGCCCACTAAGGGCTGGTGTGACCCCCCCCCCAAATGCCTATGGGCTTCCCCGGAGTGGGTTGCCCCCCTCCGGTGAACTCCCGGAACCCATTCGTCATTCCCGGTACATTCCCGGTAACTCCGAAAACCTTCCGGTAATCAAATGAGGTCATCCTATATATCAATCTTCGTTTCCGGACTATTCCGGAAACCCTCGTGACGTCCGTGATCTCATCCGGGACTCCGAACAACATTCGGTAACCAACCATATAACTCAAATACGCATAAAACAACGTCGAACCTTAAGTGTGCAGACCCTGCGGGTTCGAGAACTATGTAGACATGACCCGAGAGACTCCTCGGTCAATATCCAACAGCGGGACCTGGATGCCCATATTGGATCCTACATATTCTACGAAGATCTTATCGTTTGAACCTCAGTGCCAAGGATTCGTATAATCCCGTATGTCATTCCCTTTGTCCTTCGATATGTTACTTGCCCGAGATTCGATCGTCAGTATCCGTATACCTATTTCAACCTCGTTTACCGGCAAGTCTCTTTACTCGTTCCGTAATACAAGATCCCGCAACTTACACTAAGTTACATTGCTTGCAAGGCTTGTGTGTGATGTTGCATTACCGAGTGGGCCCCGAGATACCTCTCCGTCACACGGAGTGACAAATCCCAGTCTTGATCCATACTAACTCAACTGACACCTTCGGAGATACCTGTAGAGCATCTTTATAGTCACCCAGTTACGTTGCGACGTTTGATACACACAAAGCATTCCTCCGGTGTCAGTGAGTTTATATGATCTCATGGTCATAGGAATAAATACTTGACACGCAGAAAACAGTAGCAACAAAATGACACGATAAACATGCTACGTCTATTAGTTTGGGTCTAGTCCATCACGTGATTCTCCCAATGACGTGATCCAGTTATCAAGCAACAACACCTTGTTCATAATCAGAAGACACTGACTATCATCGATCAACTGGCTAGCCAACTAGAGGCATGCTAGGGACGGTGTTTTGTCTATGTATCCACACATGTAAATGAGTCTTCATTCAATACAATTATAGCATGGATAATAAACTATTATCTTGATACAGGAATTATAATAATAACTATACATTTATTATTGCCTCTAGGGCATAATTCCAACAGTCTCCCACTTGCACTAGAGTCAATAATCTAGCCCTCACATCACCATGTGAATTACATTGTAATAAATCTAACACCCATACAGTTCTGGTGTCGATCATGTTTTGGCCGTGGAAGAGGCTTAGTCAGCGGGTCTGCTACATTCAGATCCGTGTGCACTTTGCATATATTTACGTCCTCCTCCTCGACGTAGTCGCGGATGAGGTTGAAGTGTCGTTTGATGTGTCTGGTCTTCTTGTGAAACCTTGGTTCCTTTGCTAAGGCAATGGCACCAGTGTTGTCACAGAACAAGGTTATTGGATCCAGTGCACTTGGCACCACTCCAAGATCCATCATGAACTGCTTCATCCAGACACCCTCCTTAGCCGCCTCCGAGGCAGCCATGTACTCCGCTTCACATGTAGAATCTGCTACGACGCTTTGCTTGGAACTGCACCAGCTTACTGCACCCCCATTAAGAATAAATACGTATCCGGTTTGCGACTTAGAGTCGTCCGGATCTGTGTCAAAGCTTGCATCGACGTAACCTTTTACGGCGAGCTCTTCGTCACCTCCATACACGAGAAACATCTCCTTAGTCCTTTTCAGGTACTTCAGGATATTCTTGACCGCCGTCCAGTGATCCACTCCTGGATTACTCTGGAACCTACCTGCCATACTTATGGCCAGGCTAACATCAGGTCTAGTGCACAGCATTGCATATATGATAGAGCCTATGGCTGAAGCATAGGGGACGGAGCGCATATGCTCTCTATCTTCATCAGTTGCTGGGCACTGAGTCTTACTCAATCTCGTACCTTGCAACACTGGCAAGAACCCTTTCTTGGACTGTTCCTTTTTGAACCTCTTCAAAACTTTATCAAGGTATGTGCTTTGTGAAAGTCCTATCAGGCGTTTTGATCTATCCCTATAGATCTTAATGCCTAGAATGTAAGCAGCTTCTCCTAGGTCCTTCATAGAGAAACTTTTATTCAAGTAACCTTTTATGCTCTCCAAAAGCTCTACGTTGTTTCCAATCAGTAATATGTCATCCACATATAATATTAGAAACGCCACAGAGCTCCCACTCACTTTCTTGTAAATACAAGATTCTCCAACCACTTGTATAAACCCAAATGCTTTGATCACCTCATCAAAGCGTTTGTTCCAACTCCAAGATGCTTGCACCAGTCCATAAATGGATCGCTGGAGCTTGCACACCTTGTCAGCATTTTCAGGATCGACAAAACCTTCGGGTTGCATCATATACAACTCTTCCTTAAGGAAACCGTGAAGGAACGCCGTTTTGACATCCATCTGCCAGATTTCATAATCGAAAAATGCAGCTATTGCTAACATGATTCTGATGGACTTAAGCATCGCTACGGGAGAGAAAGTCTCATCGTAGTCAATTCCTGGAACTTGTGAAAAACCCTTTGCCACAAGTCGAGCTTTATAAACGGTCACATTACCGTCAGCGTCCGTCTTCTTCTTAAAGATCCATTTGTTCTGAATAGCCTTGCGGCCCTCAGGCAGCATCTCCAAAGTCCACACTTTGTTCTCATACATGGATCCTATCTCGGTTTCATGGCTTCTAGCCATTTGTTGGAAACTGGGCCCACCATTGCTTCTTCATAATTTGCAGGTTCATTGTTGTCTAACAACATGATTGATAAGACGGGATTACCGTACCACTCTGGAGCAGCGCGTGATCTCGTCGACCTGCGTGGTTCAACAGAAACTTGAACTGGAGTTCCATGATCATCATCATTAACTTCCTCCTCAACCGGCGTCGCAATGACAGAGGTTTCCCCTTGCCCTGCGCCACCATCCAGAGGAATGAGAGGTTCGACAACCTCGTCCAGTTCTATCTTCCTCCCACTCAATTCTCTCGAGAGAAACTCCTTCTCGAGAAAAGTTCCGTTCTTAGCAACAAACACTTTGCCCTCGGATTTGAGATAGAAGGTGTACCCAACTGTCTCTTTTGGGTAACCTATGAAGACGCACTTTTCCGCTTTGGGTTCCAGCTTTTCAGGCTGAAGCTTTTTGACATAAGCATCACATCCCCAAACTTTAAGAAACGACAACTTTGGCCTTTTGCCATACCACAGTTCGTATGGTGTCGTCTCAACGGATTTCGATGGTGCCCTATTTAAAGTGAATGCAGCTGTTTCTAATGCATAACCCCAAAACGATAACGGCAAATCAGTAAGAGACATCATAGATCGCACCATTTCTAATAAAGTACGATTACGACGTTCGGACACACCATTACGCTGTGGTGTTCCAGGCGGTGTTAACTGCGAAACAATTCCACATTGTCTTAAGTGAGTACCAAACTCGAAACTCAGATATTCACCCCCACGATCAGACCGTAGGAACTTGATCTTCTTGTTACGATGATTTTCCACTTCACTCTGAAATTGCTTGAACTTTTCAAAGTTTCAGACTTGTGCTTCATCAAGTAGACATAACCATATCTACTTAGATCGTCAGTGAAGGTGAGAAAATAACGATATCCGCCGCGTGCCTCCACGCTCATTGGACCACACACATCGGTATGTATGATTTCCAACAAGTCACTTGCACGCTCCATTGTTCCGGAGAACGGAGTCTTAGTCATCTTGCCCATGAGGCATGGTTCGCACGTGTCAAGTGAATCAAAGTCAAGTGACTCCAAAAGTCCATCAGCATGGAGTTTCTTCATGCGCTTTACACCAATATGACCCAAGCGGCAGTGCCACAAAAATATGGCGCTATCATTGTTTACTCTAACTCTTTTGGTCTCAATGTTATGTATATGCGTATCTCTATCAAGATTCAATATGAACAATCCTCTCACATTCGGTGCATGACCATAAAAGATGTTACTCATAGAAATAGAACAACCATTATTCTCAGACTTAAAAGAGTAACCGTCTCGCAATAAACAAGATCCAGATATAATGTTCATGCTCAACGCAGGCACTAAATAACAATGATTTAAGTTCATCACTAATCCCGATGGTAGTTGAAGTGACACTGTGCCGACGGCGATTGCATCAACCTTGGAACCGTTTCCTACGCGCATCGTCACTTCGTCTTTCGCCAGCCTTCGTCTATTCCGCAGTTCCTGCTTCGAGTTGCAAATGTGAGCAACAGAACCGGTATCGAATACCCAGGCACTACTACGAGAGCCGGTTAAGTACACATCAATAACATGTATATCAAATATACCTGATTTTTCTTTGCCCGCCTTCTTATCTGCCAGATACTTGGGGCAATTGCGCTTCCAGTGACCCATACCCTTGCAATAGAAGCACTCTGTTTCAGGCTTAGGTCCAGCCTTGGGTTTCTTCGGCGGATTGGCAACAGGCTTGCCGCTCTTCTTCGAATTGACCTTCTTGCCTTTGTCGTTTCTCTTGAAACTTGTGGTCTTGCTCACCATCAACACTTGATGCTCTTTACGGAGTTCAGACTCTGCGACTTTCAGCATCGCAAACAACTCGCCGGGAGACTTGTTCATCCCCTGCATGTTGTAGTTCAACACAAAGCCTTTATAGCTTGGCGGCAGTGATTGAAGGATTCTGTCAGTGATAGCTTCTTGCGGGAGTTCAATCCCCAGTTCAGCTAGACGGTTTGAGTACCCAGACATTTTAAGCACATGTTCACTGACAGACGAGTTTTCCTCCATCTTGCAAGCATAGAATTTATCGGAGGTCTCATACCTCTCGATCCGGGCGTTCTTCTGAAAGATAAACTTCAACTCCTGGAACATCTCAAATGCTCCATGACGCTCAAAGCGACGTTGAAGTCCCGGTTCTAAGCCATACAAGACTGCACATTGAACTATTGAGTAGTCCTCCTTACGTGCTAACCAAGCGTTCTTAACATCCTGATCAGCCGTAGCGGGTGGTTCATCTCCTAGCGCAGCATTAAGGACATAATCCTTCTTTCCAGCTTGTAAGATTAGCTTAAGATTACGAGCCCAGTCTACAAAGTTGCTTCCATCATCTTTCAACTTAGCTTTCTCTAGGAACGTATTAAAATTCAGGATGACACTTGCGTGAGCCATGATCTACAACACAAATACATTCAAAGTGGACTTAGACTATGTTCAAGATAATTAGAGTTCAACTTAATCAAATTATATGCCAAACTCCCACTCAAAAAGTACATCTCTCTAGTCATTTGAGTGGTTCATGATCCACTTACACTATCCCAAGTCCGATCATCACGTGAGTCGAGAGTAGTTTCAGTGGTAAGCATCCCTATGCTAATCATATCAGCTATATGATTCATGATCGACCTTTCGGTCTCATGTGTTCCGAGGCCATGTCTGCACATGCTAGGCTCGTCAAGCTTAACCCGAGTGTTCCGCGTGCGCAACTGTTTTGCACCCGTTGTATGTGAACGTTGAGTCTATCACACCCGATCATCACGTGGTGTCTCGAAACGACGAACTGTAGCAACGGTGCACAGTCGGGGAGAACACAATTTCGTCTTGAAATTTTAGTGAGAGATCACCTTATAATGCTACCGTCGTTCTAAGCAAAATAAGGTGCATAAAAGGATTAACATCACATGCAATTCATAAGTGACATGATATGGCCATCATCACGTGCTTCTTGATCTCCATCACCAAAGCACCGGCACGATCTTCTTCTCACCGGCGCCACACCATGATCATCCATCAACGTGTTGCCATCGGGGTTGTCGTGCTACTTATGCTATTACTACTAAAGCTACATCCTAGCAAAATAGTAAACGCATCTGCAAGCACATATGTTAGTATAAAGACAACCCTATGGCTCCTGCCGGTTGCCGTACCATCGACGTGCAAGTCGATATTTCTATTACAACATGATCATCTCATACATCCAATATATCACATCACATCATTGGCCATATCACATCACAATCATACCCTGCAAAAACAAGTTAGACGTCCTCTAATTTTGTTGTTGCATGTTTTACGTGGTGACCAAGGGTATCTAGTAGGATCGCATCTTACTTACGCAAACACCACAACGGAGATATATGAGTTGCTATTTAACCTCATCCAAGGACCTCCTCGGTCAAATCCGATTCAACTAAAGTTGGAGAAACCGTCACTTGCCAGTCATCTTTGAGCAAAGGGGGTTACTCGTAACGATGAAACTAGTCTCTCGTAAGCGTACGAGTAATGTCGGTCCAAGCCGCTTCAATCCAACAATACCGCGGAATCAAGAAAAGACTAAGGAGGGCAGCAAAACGCACATCACCGCCCACAAAACCTTTTGTGTTCTACTCGAGAAGACATCTACGCATGAACCTAGCTCATGATGCCACTGAAGGGAAACGTCGCATGGGAAACAAAAATTTTCCTACGCGCACGAAGACCTATCATGGTGATGTCCATCTACGAGAGGGGATGAGTGATCTACGTACCCTTGTAGATCGTACAGCAGAAGCGTTAGAGAACGCGGTTGATGTAGTGGAACGTCCTCACGTCCCTCGATCCGCCCCGCGAACAATCCCGCGATCAGTCCCACGATCTAGTACCGAACGGACGGCACCTCCGCGTTCAGCACACGTACAGCTCGACGATGATCTCGGCCTTCTTGATCCAGCAAGAGAGACGGAGAGGTAGAAGAGTTCTCCGGCAGCGTGACGGCGCTCCGGAGGTTGGTGATGATCTTGTCTCAGCAGGGCTCCGCCCGAGCTCCGCAGAAACACGATCTAGAGGAAAAACTATGGAGGTATGTGGTCGGGCAGCCGTGAGAAAGTCGTCTCAAATCTGCCCTAAAAGCCCCATATATATAGGAGGAGGGAGGGGGATCTTGCCTTGGGGTCCAAGGGATCCCCAAGGGGTCGGCCAAGCCAGGGGGGAGGACTCTCCCCCCCCCCCAAACCGAGTCCTACTTGGTTTGGTGGGAGGGAGTCCTTCCCCCTTCCCACTTCTTCCTTTTTTTTCCTTTGATTTTTTCTCTCTTGGCGCATAGGGGATTGGTGGGCTGTCCCACCAGCCCACTAAGGGCTGGTGTGACCCCCCCCCCCAAATGCCTATGGGCTTCCCCGGAGTGGGTTGCCCCCCTCCGGTGAACTCCCGGAACCCATTCGTCATTCCCGGTACATTCCCGGTAACTCCGAAAACCTTCCGGTAATCAAATGAGGTCATCCTATATATCAATCTTCGTTTCCGGACTATTCCGGAAACCCTCGTGACGTCCGTGATCTCATCCGGGACTCCGAACAACATTCGGTAACCAACCATATAACTCAAATACGCATAAAACAACGTCGAACCTTAAGTGTGCAGACCCTGCGGGTTCGAGAACTATGTAGACATGACCCGAGAGACTCCTCGGTCAATATCCAACAGCGGGACCTGGATGCCCATATTGGATCCTACATATTCTACGAAGATCTTATCGTTTGAACCTCAGTGCCAAGGATTCGTATAATCCCGTATGTCATTCCCTTTGTCCTTCGATATGTTACTTGCCCGAGATTCGATCGTCAGTATCCGTATACCTATTTCAACCTCGTTTACCGGCAAGTCTCTTTACTCGTTCCGTAATACAAGATCCCGCAACTTACACTAAGTTACATTGCTTGCAAGGCTTGTGTGTGATGTTGCATTACCGAGTGGGCCCCGAGATACCTCTCCGTCACACGGAGTGACAAATCCCAGTCTTGATCCATACTAACTCAACTGACACCTTCGGAGATACCTGTAGAGCATCTTTATAGTCACCCAGTTACGTTGCGACGTTTGATACACACAAAGCATTCCTCCGGTGTCAGTGAGTTTATATGATCTCATGGTCATAGGAATAAATACTTGACACGCAGAAAACAGTAGCAACAAAATGACACGATAAACATGCTACGTCTATTAGTTTGGGTCTAGTCCATCACGTGATTCTCCCAATGACGTGATCCAGTTATCAAGCAACAACACCTTGTTCATAATCAGAAGACACTGACTATCATCGATCAACTGGCTAGCCAACTAGAGGCATGCTAGGGACGGTGTTTTGTCTATGTATCCACACATGTAAATGAGTCTTCATTCAATACAATTATAGCATGGATAATAAACTATTATCTTGATACAGGAATTATAATAATAACTATACATTTATTATTGCCTCTAGGGCATAATTCCAACAGCTGCCGCTTTGCGGCGGGGTGGCGCAGGGTGGTCGCGCCCCCGGCCCAGATCTAGGCCCAGCAGGCCCCATCTGGGTTCTAGCGGCCCGGCCCCCCGACGTGGCCTCGTTGTCTGTTGTGTGGTGAGGAGGAGGAGCGGTTCAGATGTGGGGCGGCCGCACCGACGACGTGCCTGCAACAGCGCAAGGGCGGGAGCTTTACGAGCCTATGAGGGCTCGGCCGGGCCCGTGGGCCCGCGGGCCTGATATGCTCCTGCTATTGCATCCGGACGGCTACCGTCACTCACGGTGGAGCCCTCTCGCATGTCGATGGTGTTGTTGCCCTAGTCCCGACTCCGAATCATCGTCGTGTTGTCCTCACTTCGGGTGCCGTGGTGAGACGGCATGGGCCCCTCAAGACCGCGTTGGCGCAGGGTGATGGTTGGTTTCGTGGCAGGCTCCGGAGCGCCCGAGGTGCGGGTTGGGATCACGGGAAACCCCGATCGGCATGGCCAACACTGGCGCGGTGGCGCCTGTGGGTGCCACCTGACCTTCCGGGAGGGCGTCGGGGGCTACCCTTCCTCTCGCCTCGTCGTGTACCGGGGGAAACCTTTGGCAGCAGCGTCGTCATCGTCGCCCTTCTTGGAGGTGTTGATTGGTGTCGGTGCTTCGGAGTCTTGCAGCCTAGTGGAAGATCCCCGGTGGACGCAGCGGTCGCAAGGCTTCTCCGTTTTTGTTGATCCGCCGTTGACGGCATTTATTTCTTTTGCTCTTTCTCTACTGTTTCTTTTAGGCGTGATTGTGCTCCTTCCGCGCCAGCATCTATCCCTCTATGGTTCGATTACTTGCTTTGTAATACAAAGCGGAGGAAAAGCCTTTTTCGGAGCAAGCGGGGTATTAAGTGTTGGTTGGGCAGCATGCCTAACCGGCAAGCATAGATCCTTGATAATTTCTTCATACCATTCTCTACTATCAACGTTTATCAACTCGGAAACTTTTTTGGGCACGATTGTTTCCTATTCTCGGCATGACCCTCCTTGTAGGGTTATTAGGTATCCATGGACCATGGTATATACTCGCTCCGTCTTAAAAAAATTATCTTAGATTTGTCTAAAAATGAATTATCTAAATACTAAAATATGACTAGGTATATTCATATCTAAACAAATCTAAAACAAAAAAATTAGAACGGAGGAACTATTTTTTTTGTGATCCGTCTCCCACTCCCTATGGAGTCCCGAGCTGATCCTTTCAGCATGATAATCATTACCGTTAACCACTTGAAGTGAGAGGATGTAATTAATGCATGGTAATATTTTCTGAAATCCTTTATTTTCTTAGCAAATGCGGGAATTTTTATAAAACCGCATATATGATTTTAAAAATTGGAGATTTCTTTGTAAATTCGTGAAGGTTTCTTAAACTGCAAATATTCCTGCAATCTGCGGACAATTTATAAACAATGAAAAAATGTGAAAATTTTATAAGTTTCATGCAGTTTTTCATAGTTCATGAACATTTTTTTTCAATTTTTTGATTATTTTTATTTCATTAAATTTTTTGAGCTCACACTGTTATTTCAATATTTTGATATTTTTTTATTTAATCATGATTTCCAAATCATAGCCTTTTTTTCTGAGCAAGCGGAGCCAGAAGAAAAGAAAACGAGCGACCGAACAAAGAAAGGGTAAGAACGTTTGTGCCAACCCACCTGAACGCTTGTGCCAGCCCATTTTCGCACGTTTGTTCATTCGCTCGGTCGCTCGATGGCTATGTTACCTCTGGTTTTCTTCGAGTTTTATTTTATTTTTAGGTTTGTTTGGTTTCCTTTGTTTCTTCATCGTTTTTTGGGGGGTTTTCCCTGGTTTTGTACATGTTTTCATTCTTCCTTTTGCAGTTTTCACGTTTTTTTTGTTCGTCCTTCGTTTTCTGTTTGTTTCTTGATTTCCTTTTGTTTTGGCGTTTTATTTGTTTCTTTTTATCTTTTCCATGTACTAGTTTTCCTCTGGTTTCTTGATTTACTTTTAGATTTGTTTTTTGTTTATTCATTTTGATTTATCTTTATTTTTAACACATGCCTACATATTTTCTTACACATGTATATTTTTTATGTACGTCAAGAACTAATACATGTTTAACATTTTTTAGTGCATGATCGTTTTTTTCAAACAAATGTCTTGATGTCTATACTTGTATACAAGTTGTACATTTCTATACATGTTTAACGTTTTACATAAATAGAACTGTTTGTCTATCAAAAATATGTTTTGATATCTATCCTTTTTAGACATATTGTAAGTTTATGATATAGATCTAAAACTATTTCTATTACACATTTAACATTTTCCAAATACAGGATTAACATTTAAAAAAAATTATGATCTGATATCTAATATTTTCATACACATTGTACATGTTTTATATACACCTAAATATATATATATATATATATATATATATATATATATATATATATATATATATATATATATATATATAGGTTTAGTATTTTTCATAAACGTACATAATTAAAAAAATGTGCATTTCCTGAAACACAGGCATTTCTTATGCTGCAAAAAAACTTAAACGTGCATTTCCTGTTTCCGGTGATTTTTTTAATGCAAAAAACACCTGTGAGCACACATAATTCTGGTAAGCACAGATTAAACCATAAAGCTTTAGCATTAACAAGCACAAAATGGCATTAACAGGCACTTACTACAACTGACAACGAGGACAAAATTTCAACAAAGAACAGAAAAATTACATCACGCCTGAAGAATAAAGCTAACATGCACATCTCAACAAAGAAAACACGAATCCGTCAGTAACTCATCATCATCTAAAGAAGCAAAGAGAACGCCAAGTCACGCGGCCAAGTCAGCTGCAAGTCTGTCCAGGAGGCTTCAGAACGCATCGTCGTCATCATCGTCGCAGGGCACGGTGCACTGGATCACGACACGAGCTCCCGACGACAGCCTGCACACACGATCCACAACAAAAACCCTCAATATCATCGTCGCATATCGCGAGGGTTCTTAGGATATGTTGCAATGGGGAAATCAAAGCCTCGAGTGCATACCCAGTGCAGTGACAAAAGGATGGAGCACTTAACTTTCCTCGATCTTGACGAGCTTCTCCTTGTTCTCCTTCCTGAAGGACTCCGCCCTCGACCCCGGGGCGTCGGTGAACCGCTTGCTCCCGCCGTCTATCGAGTCCGGCCCGGCCGAGGAGCTCCTCCGGCAGTCCGATACCGGGGACTTCTGCTGCGCCTCGCTCTTCGGGTGCAGGAATGATGACAGTATCGGCGTCCGGGGCAGGCACCTCGAGCGCGGCGCCGTGTCTTCCTCGTCGGGCCCCGCGCATTCGCAGAGGTTCTCGCCACCCCTGCAGGATTTGTTCATGGTTAAGAACACCACATGAATGAATTAACTGAAAACCGATGAAACTAGGCAAATGACAAGAAGTTACTGCCTCTGAAACGACTGTTGTGCCAATGACCAAATCTCCTGCTGAATTCAGACGTATGCTACCTAAATTTTTTGGATGCTAACAGGAGGGAAGAAACACATGGTCCAGCCGTGATCGGGATAGGCGCATGAACTGCGCCAGTACTCGCAGCGGCAGCTCACGGATCGGGATCGGTCCCTCTATAACAGTGACAACTCTTTTAGGATAGCAACAAACACTGTTCAACAGTATGAAGCAATAGGATGGATATCTGCTACATTTTTCAGTTGAGCAACTGAAGAATCTTGCCAGACAGATATGTAGTGTGGTCCTCTACACTACATCTGACAAGTAGCTCGTGTTGTGGCTGGCAATGAAGAAGTGAAGCTGCTGGCACAGAATTAAAACAGTACAATTGGAGTAGTGACAAAAAAAGGCTGCTCTTTTGGTTTTGGGGGCCAAATTTTCAGAAGAAATTCTTCATCCTTACTCTCAGTAACTCCTCCTGATTGACACCAAACCAATCCACTCATGTTCTTTGCCTACTAACCACAGTTTGTACAAGGCAAACCATGTATAAAACTCTTCCTAGTTCAGAAAAATGTATGGCGCCGTTCGAAACAAAACTACTAAAGCGAAATGTAAAGTTTCCTCTCTCTCGTGCTCGGCATATTTACCAATTTTGCGATGCCCCGATCTCGGTTTTCTTCAGTAGATTCCCTGTACTTTGTTATTTTGTTTGCTACATGGATGCCAGATGCCAGCTGCAGGATGGCAAGATAGAACTGTAGTGCCGTTGGCACCGAGCTAAACTGCAAAATGGCCTCGTCTAGAGTCTGGGGATCACTAAATGACGGAAAGGCAATGGTCCTTGCATTCATAAAATTTATATGGTACGTGGCTCTTTTCCTGTCTCTAAATTCTCCGAGCCCAGCCTACCCTACCCCTCTCCTTTCTCTTCAATGAGCAATCAGTGCAAAAGTTCAGCTTTAATATCCATATTTCGAACGCTAGTAACATCTCATGACTACAAAATACAAATGATCTTACAAAATGAAGCATCCAATCAATAGAAACTAAGTTGGCATGCTAAAAAACACAAGGACCAAATGCATTCTACGGTGGTAAAGTGTGAAGCTGTCAAGTATTTTTCCGCGACAACAAAATCTCTACAGAATTAGCCACAAATTTTGAATGACAACTGAAAATAGCTCAAGTATAACACAGGTAGCCTTAAACTATCTAAGCACACTATGACACTAAGGTGAAATTTATAAACTCTAAGTTATTTAAGCACAACCGAAATGTAACGTGGAAGCACTGAATTTTACCTTTCTGCATTGTAGGAAGAGGACCGCTTAAGCGCCGAGTGCCTCTCAACGGGAACATCTCTCTGCGTCTTGGTCTCAATAATGCTCCCACTAAAATACTCCTTATCTTCCATCCGAGTGCCTATAAATCTCGGATTCTCCGATAGGTAATCGAGCTCGCCCATCATCATGGAGCGAGAGATCAGCGGAGATGGGAACTTCAGGTTTGGAAACCTTGGCTTGTAAGCCCCAACAAGGCCAATGCTGTCATGGTCTTTCACTGAAAGTGAACCACAGGTGATGAGCTGCATCAGCACATTCGCCGGCCTCAGCTTCGGGCAGGTCGGCACGACAATGTCGTCCTCTTCAAGGATCCTGAAGCTGTTCGTTGACGCGTTGTCGGCACGTATCAACGACTCTAAGCTCTCAGACTTGCCATGGGTTGAGGCCATACTCAATGGGGTGGCACAGTGGGACATGACATCCCGGGAGATCCCCTGGAGCTCGGCCGACCGGCGAGCATGGCTCTGCTGCCGGTACTCGGTGACATCACGAACCACAGCATCATGATCGGTGCTCAGACTCTTCTTGTGCATCTCGGGTACTCTCCGAGCGGATCTCCTCCTGAGGTCATCGGTTTGAGTTGCGGCATCCATCAAACCGGTGGGCTTGAAAACCCTGAATTCAGCCGGAGTCACCCTTGACATGACAGTCCTCTGAGGCTCCGACTCCGGCGACATTGTCTCCGAGGAGGTACCCCGGCACGGCGAGGGGGAGTCGTCCTCATCCCGCGATGGCACCGAAGGCGCGCGCCGAGGCTTGGCTTCTCTAACTGTCACACTAGGTGGGGAGGAGGAGAAGGAAGCCTCCCTTGACAAAGGCAGCCTTGTATTACCCTCTCTCACCCTGCTCTGCTGCTTCTGGTTGCCATTGCTGCCATGGTGAAATTGACCTGTGTATTTGAACAAACAGGCAAAAGATGGTATGGCAACGACATTCAGCACTGAAGCTCATAGCCGAGGTTCACAAGAGCAAATGGCAGCTCGGACGGAACAAAATATTTTACCTGAAGAAGGTTGGTCCAGGATCTCGGAGCCCTTGAGCACGTACTCGCCGTCGGTCGCCGGGAGGACCAGGTCGTCCTCCGCGAGATCGTGCCACACGAATCCGTTCTTGTAGCTCCTGAAAATTTCAGAGACCTCAAAAATTCAGAGAACTTCTCGTCAAGCTCACCAAAGTTCAGACAACTCATAGAGTTCAGAAGATCCAGAGAATTACGCTTGGTTGCTTCGTTTACCTCTTGCAGGACCAGGAGTACATGGAGGCCATGCCCTTGCCGCGCACCATGTTGAGGTGGTGAATCACATCTGCGCACCAGAGCAATCAATCATCCAATCAATCAATCAATCGCCATTAAAGAAGCTCGTACGAGAAGGCTGACGACGGCCATGTGGTGGCTGGCGGCGTCCGTGCACTGACCTCTGAGGTAGAGCCCCTCGGAGGAGGAGGGCGCCGGGACCTCGACGAAGTGCGGGTGCTCGAGGTGCCGGCTCCGCGTGAGGTAGTACACCACCGGCACCTTCCTCGCCGGCGGTCTCCGCCGCTCCGGGCTCCGCGGCCGCCTCCCCCGCCCCTCCATTCTCCTCTCTCTTTCCCTCGGCAATGGCGGCTCCGTCTCTCAGCACCGCCGAAACGTACGCACGCCTGCAAATGCAAGATCGCGGAGGGGCCCGGCGTCAATTCACCTGGCCTGATTCCTGAGAATCGAAATCGGCGCCGGAGGGCATCCAAAGAAAAAGCCGCTTGGAGTTGGACTCTTGCGGGTGTTCCATCCATCCATTCAGCAGGCGGCACAAAATACAAGATCATGGCCGGAATTGGCTCCGCGGGTGCCACCAAAATCCGGTAACTTCCCGGCGAGTAAGAAATTACCTCCGAGACGCCGGAAGCTTTGGAGAACGGAATCACCCGGCGCGCGCCTCGAGCACCTGCATTTTAGTTTTTTTTTCCTTGGAGCAATCAGAGAAGAGCAGAGAGAGAATTCTTACTGCTACGAAAAGAAGAAGAAATTGGTTGGCGCTGGGTAGAGGTACCTGGAAAGCTGAACCCGAAGGCTCCGGCCAAAATTCAATCCCGTTCAGCACACGGGTGGTGGACTGGACTGGAGATGGCTGAGACGCGGAAGCTTTTATTGGAGAGGACAGCAAGGGCCAAGGGAAGGAGAGGGGTGGCTGGATGAGAGAGAGAGAGAGAGAGGAGGAGAGGGAGGGGGAGGGGGGATAACAATAAGAGGGTGGCTCCAAGATTGAAACTTTTTGGACAGGCTGCGAGGCGAGGGCGTGGGCGTGGGCGTGGGCGGGCAGGGGAACACGAGAGGGAAGGGGACAGGCAGATGCCTCCAAGGCGCCCAGCCCAGGGAAAAAGGCTCCCAGCGGAGCGGAAGCAGAGCAGATCGAGCAGGGCAACGGCGCGAGCGGGGTGGAATCTCTGACCGAGAAGCTGCCGAGAAAGGGAGGGAGGGCATTAATGGCGGGCGTGGAGCTGCATTGCCATTGCGGACATTTATCGAGCAGGGGATGGGCGAGGGCGAGGGCGAGGGAGGAGCTTTTTTCCCGCGGGACAGGCGAGTAACTGCGGGGAGAGGCGGGGGGGAGGTCGCCGTCCTCGGCGGGCGGGCAGCGGGGGCTACGTGCGGTGCGGTGCAGTGCAGCGCGCGTCAGGGCAGGGCGGAGCAGGGAGCACGGACCATGGAGAGCGACGGGACGTCGGGACGGGCGCGAGGTCAAACGGCACGGCCGGGCAGAGGGAGGAGCGGGGAGCGCACTGCGGTTGAGCTGAGCTGGTGGGTGTGACGGCGGTGGACGGACGGCGAGCGGTTGTGGCGGGTGGAGTGACGACTGACGGGGGAGGGGGTGCGCGATGTACGAGGCGCGCTTTTGGCGGAGTGGGTGGCAATGGCGGGCATTTAATGCGTGGCGCCGGGGAGGCGACGCTGGTGGCGCCGGTGCGGTGCGGTGCGGTGGTGATTGGCGAGATCGAGGTCGGCAGGGCAGGGCTGTGGACCAGGTGCATGAGCCCACGAAGAAGAACCAGCCCCACTATTTATCTATCTTAGCACTGGCGCAGCCGGAGGATGGACGTTGTGTGACGGGTCAAAGACCCCGGGATGGTTAACCAAACCGGATCAGTAAAAGGAAGGGTCCAATGAGGACGAAGCTGACCTTGTGTCGACTTGCTCCTCAAAACAAGGAGGAGGACGGCCTAGATCACATATCCTCATGTAAAACTCTAACCTCCTCGGTTTATACGAGGTGAGGCATGGAAGCCCGAGAGCATCTCATCTAAGAGCAAGTACAATAAGATATAGTCAGCGGGCTGTAAGGATTAAAATACTATGTTTTTGCTGAGTTGCATGAGATAAAAGAGGTGAGAGAAGGGAAGCGGACTCTTCGTGAAGAGCCAGCTCTAACACGTGCTCCTAGGTGCTTTGTGAATGAAAGGTGGGCCATATATGATAAAAGTAGTACTTTTTTATAGCCAACTATTATACAAGTTAGCTATAAGACGGGCTATAAGACTACTTATAGTCAGCAGTTGGCTATACTATTAACCATGCTCCGAGAGAAGAACAACTCTGAGTGGTCATCGGCATCTCCACGGTAACCCCTCACACAAGAAACCCCATCCACATAGTAATAAGAGAAAGCGGGATGTATGATATTACTCTTCGAAGGTCCGAATCTGGATAAATTGTGCTTGCAGGCTCCACCCTCAATCTCATGACCTCACCAAGGACTTTACCAAGGGATCTAACGGGACTTCGTACCGTCAAGGTGATTGAGGGATCTAACCACACCGCGATGGCGAACCTTAGCGTACAGCAAAGCAGAAGCCGATAACGCATGCCACCATGTTGGCATAGGGCGGAGGGGTGTGTCAACGAAGCGGGGGCTAGCATCGCGTGCATGGGGCAGAACAATCCATCGAGGCACTATGATTTTGCCTTGGAGGTTCAATTGTGAGTGCAAATCGAAACTCAAAACTGATAAAGCCAACTGACCAACGATATTTATGGATACATATGAACTAACAATTGATAAATTAAACCTTTCTATTATAGAATTGTTGGACAAATAAACTTTCTAATTCATTCTTTTGATAAATTATATACTAGTATGCACTCACGGAGCTAAATGATGGGTCCGTTTGGAATTTTTTTGTGCTCGCTATGCCAATATTGACGCACCAAATAATTGCGGAAGATTCAGCGTCCAACCACTTGCCAAAAATGGGCTAAGAAACCAACATGCAAAGCTATTTGGGGTTGCGCCGTACTAAAAAATTGGACAAGATCCAAATAGAGGACACCACTGAATGTCATAGAGATAAACCCGGCAGCAGAGAATAGGGGTAAGAATAAGGCTGGATCTGGCTACGGCGCAGATGTAACACAAGGGTTTTACGAGTTTAGGCCCCTCTTTAAAGAGGTAACGACCCTACGTCTCGAGCTCTCGGAGTTGTTTTCCTTACGTTTGCAGCGTTATAGGAATTTAAGGAACAAATGCTAGTAACTGTTCCACTTCTCCCATCCGAGTGCTTCGGATGGCCGAGTGACTTTGCTGCGTCCAAGTGCGTGATACAACTTCAGTTTGAAAGCTAAATTTCTTGAGTGTTGTCCTAGTAAATTAAAGGTGGTTCGAGATTTAAGTTGGGCTAGCACATCTTACGGGCCCTTGTGTTTTTAATAAATAGTCACTTCATTGGCCTACCTATTATGGGTATCCCCATCACTGATGTCAACATCAATTTTTGTGGTCGATAGCTTCAAGCATGGAACCAAACAACCAAACAAACCTGATATCTTCCTACGGAGGGCAAAAGGTAAATCATCGGTGTTTGAAAAGGGGGGAGGGCTACAAAAATCTCATCTAAGCGCCTCAATTTTTTTCTGCAAATTGGTTGAAAGCAGGGGGATTGGTCCCCTAACCGAAAATCCTAACTACGCACATTATCTTAGTGATAAGTCATATGCTCATTCATAGCCCAATTATCTATCTTAAAGGTAAGGATGCAGGGGATCGGCTGAGTTTTCATTTGTTGTGCAGGGCTTAAAGGGGATGGTCGGGCGGTGGCCAACAACGACTATGGGGGAAGGGCGAGGCGGTGCATGGTACCGCCCGCCGGCTGCATAAGGTGGAGGTAGGAGGATGGGGCGGGGTAGGCTGCAGGGAAGGTGGAACCACCATGCGGGAGGAACAAGATGAACATGATGCAACATGACGGTGGTTGTTGGATATTGATGTGATGGTGAAAAAAAGTGACGGGTCGAAAGAAAAAACGAGTTATTTACCCAAAACTACCATAGTTGGGGATAGGGTAACTAGTGAGTACCACATTTCATCGAGGTCACAAAGAACCACCGTTTTTAGCCTAATGAGTAACGCGGAGCACTAACGGGCCGATTTGGCGTCGAAAATAGCCAAACCTACAGGTGGGGCCGACCTGTCGGGTCGACATGGCGTGGGCTGGCGCGCGCCATCTAACGGACGTAGACGGCCGTTTCTTCCACGTGTATGAGTGGACCACACGGGTCACTGGTCGGTACAAACCAGAACAGAACTCCCGCTCGGTCTCCACCACGACGCCCACCGCCGCCACCACCGTTGACTCGCCGTCGTCCGCCGCTCCGTCGTGGTTTCTTGGAGCGAGGGGTCAAGTTGTTCTTCAGAAGACGAGTCAGTGACTAGCCAGGTAAGTTCACTTGGGGATTCGGCATTTATGGTTAGGTTTAGGGTTCTTCATTTGGGGATTTCTTAATAACTCAATTATTTGTTCAATTATTACCTTCCTAGGACTATCCCATGCTATGAATGGAGTGGCATTGCTCACAAACTCTCTGCTCGTTGTGTGCATCTAGAGCCTTGCCTCAGGCTAGTTGCATTTCAATCTATGGACAGTGGCCGACATTTTCTTGCTTGTGCAAAGGAGGAGGTATGTTGCTTACTAGTGTGAAAAATTGTTACGGTCAGTACAAAATTATGACCTATTAAATTGTTGATATTATAATCAGTAAAACATATATTTGTTGTTGAATTTTGTTTGAATTTTAGGCAGAACAAAAGTGTAGCTATCTTGAGTGGATAGACCCTTAGTGGTCACTGGCTATGCAGTTCTGCATAGCTAAATTGTGGAGCGTGTATGACAAAGAAAACGAGGAGATCAGAGACAATCTTAAGCTTGGTGAAGAAAATTTCAGAGTAATTGGAGAAAAGAGGAAGATGGAGGAACAACTTAGAATTTTCAAACTAGATTTTACAAAAATGGTGGCTGACAAGGAGGAGGCTATTAGTGAGTTGGGCAATGCTAGGTTGGCTCTTAGTGATCTGAAAGAGGAGATTGAGAAGAAACAGTTGGCAGACCATGGTTGCACCAATCTACATCAGGTTCTTAGGGCAAAGGCAGCGAAGGAGAGGGACCAGCTTGTGGTAGAGAGAGACCAATTGATGCAAGAGAAGAAAAAGCTGGAGTACATCGTTTCTGATTTGATTAAACAGAAGCATGGCTATAAGGAGAAGATCAAGAAGTTGAAGGAGATCTGTGATGAATTTTAATTATGTAATAAGAACTTATGGCACTGTACTGTTGTAATGGTTGAATTTGTACTGAATTATCCAGTTTATCTCCAAGACTAGAGTTTGAACTTATGGCATGAATTCGAACTGAATTTGCAGTACTGAATTTCTGATTTGAACTTATGGCATGAATTTTTCAATATCATAAATGTCATAGATAAAGTGCACATTCACTCGGACACATAGTTAAATAGGTTCAACGTAGCAATACTTAAGTTCAATATCATAAATGGCATACATAGTGAAATATGAACTCTCGGTAGTTCCCACTCGCATAAAAGTACACCCTCCATCCTTGAGCTCATGTATCTTGTCCTCTTTGGCCTACTTGAATCTTCTACAGTACCTCTTGGAGGATTGAAGTTTCTTGCACCTCTTTTTGCACCTCTTCTTGCACCAGCACTAGATGCAGCACATGAACCCCTTGAAGCAGCAGCAGATGAACCCCTTGAAGCAGCAGCAGATGAACCCCTTGAAACAGATGTTGAACTACCACCTTGCTGCCATGCAGGGACTATTCTGTTTTCCTGTAATTATTCTTCCTAATCAATGTTAAATAATGAACGATGAGACAGAGAAGGGAGTCGGAAAGAACATACCATATGCTCGTTCCTCCTAATTTGCAGATCATGCCTCAGTGGCTTCCCACAACTGGTGTATTTGTGGCCATGCAACTTGCAGTTACTACAAGTTATAGTAGCCATCATTGATGTCTAGTTTTCTTGAGGAGGCTCAAACCTTCCTTTCTTCCTTTTCTCTTCTGTTGGTCCCTTCTTGTCTTCTTTGAACTGAGGTGGGTCAATGTCAGGAGATGCAGTTTTCACCCAACAATCTGGACCAGGTACTAGGTAAATTATAGGCTTGTATGACTCCAAGTACATAACCTTTTTGAAGAACTCATTTATATGGTCCTCTGGTAGCTTTTTAGACCTATGGGTGGCAGAACAACCATGGTCTTGTCCCCACTAGATACTTGGAAAAGTCATGGTCCAACTATCAATGATTTGCAGTCCCTTGCATATTTCGTGTTCATCTCTAACTTCTCATCATAGGTTGGTGCAATTTCCCATCTTGTAACTTGTCCATCCTCTCTCTTTTGCTGATACCTTACCAGAAATTTGTCTTTGATCCCATTGATCTAGTGACAATTGGCTTGTTCCTCACATCAAGTATGTACTTATTAAAAGCTTCACTTAAATTATTGACCACCAGATCAATTTTTCATTTAGTATCCATTGCATGTCTTGACCAAGCTTTAGGAGGAATCCTTGACATCCACTCCCAAGCAGCCTTGCACTCAGCCTTCATGCTCTCCATTACCAATCAAAAGTCATGTTCAGTGTAAGCATATGCAGCTGCATCCATGCATTTCTTCAAGTCTTCTCCTTTGAATTGTGTTCTCTGAAAGTTGGCATAAATGTGCCTCAAGCAGTACCTATGAGGGCAGCTTGGAAAGACTGCTGTCACTCCATTCAGTAGACCCTTCTGTCTATTAGACATGAATGTGTACTTCCCAAATTTTCCCTCTCCAGTCCCTTCTAGGGCATACTTCAATTGAATCAGAAATCACGACCAATTTGGTGTGTCTTCAACTCTAACCACTCCAAATGCTACGAGGTACATATTTTTGTTTGCATCCCTTCCAGTAGCAGCTAGTATTTGTGCCCCACTAGTCAACTTAATGAAACAACCATCTAGGACTATGAATGGCCTGCATCCATTAAAAAATCCCTCAACACATGCATTCAAATAGAAAAAAGACAATGAAACCTTAGTCCTGCAGTTGGATTTTCTCTGTTTTTTCACTCACAGTAGTAACAATGCATCTAGATCCAGGATTTGTAGCTTTCACAGTCTCCAAATAATCTATGAGCCTCTTGTATTGTCTCTTGTGATCTCCAAGCACAATATCCTTTGCTTTCCTCGTTGCTCTCCATGCCATCATCTTGGGGACCTCAACACCAAATTACCTCTTTGTCTTGTCAATTATGGTAGGTATAGTAGTGTTGGGGTCTGGTATGACAGTTTCAAGCATTTTATTGCCAAGCCACTTTGAGCTAATGCTTGTCTTCTCAGATTGGGTGGGACATGTGTGCTCCAATATCATCTTCTTAATGCATAAAGTGGACTCATGTCTGATCTTTGCTGCAACCATGTGGAACTGACATTCATCTTCTTAATTCACGACAGACTATAATCCTATCACTATAGTTCCTCTAATATTTGTATCTTCTAAGTTGTTTGACATGAAAATTCACAAGAGCCTCTCTAAATTGGTAAAGATATCTGAAAAAAGCATAAGCTGGAATTGCTGCTCTGGGTGTAGCCTCTCTTCATCATACCAGACCCTGGGTAGTCTTTTTTAGCTCTGCTCCTTCTACCAAGTGGATTACAAAATACATTGGTTCATTTCCATCATCAAAGGCTTCAAAGCTTGTATCATCCTCTTGTGAAGATGGATACCGGTCCTTATTCATGCTTCTGGCACCACTAGAGTGAGACCTACTTGTAGGCCTAGGCCTTTTTACCTTCTTCTCAACGGGATCATGAACTCCAATCTCTTGACAGTCATCACCATCTTCCTCCAATTCTAAGTCATATAAATCTTCAGGGTTTGTGTCCCCTTCACAGTGTGTACTACTAATGTATTCAGCTCTCTTCCTCTTAATGTCAAACTCCGATTCTTCTTCTTCTGCAGCTGGGAGGATGACATGATCTACAAAATTTTCATCAAAAACTGAGTCATCATCTTCATCATATCTGTCTTGATTTGTTGCATCCTCCTCTTCATCAATATCAAACTGCAAATCTGCATAATTAACCATAACTTGATTGTTAACCTAGTGCAATGTATTATTTTCCTGTTCTGCATGTGCCATCTCTGGATTAATTTGGTCTTTCTATGTGCCCAGAAGTAACTGACATGGTGGAGGAACTGCTTTTATTGGCCTATAGCTAGTTGACACTCTCTTGTGTACCAACAAAATCATTTGTTGTTTTGTGCACAACACCTTACTCATTAACAACAAATACAATAGGTGGGTCCATTGTTAAATCTTCAACTGTTTTATCTGGTTCCACTACTTCATCTTCTTCATTTTTTTTTCAACTGGAGATTGCTTAATATTTAACCCCCCTCTTTAACATACAAAGGCAATGTGTGACTCCTTCTAAATTGTTACTGACGAGAGAAATCCCTTGCAGCCCTATGCCTTCCTTCCTCAAGTAGAAAATAGTGTCATCACTTCCATATCCATTGTTGACCATCACATTAAGCAAACTGCCATAACTGATGTCTCTCTCATACATCTTCACAAGCCCATACTTTTTTTGCAGCATCTTTAGAACGAAACTGAAAATATAATGACCATGGCTCCTCAGGCCTACAAAAGACAAAAGAAAATAATACATTTTTTAGTACATGACACAGCAATAAGTGCCATTATCCTAACTAAGTAGTATCCACCCAGGTAATCTACTAGGCATCACACCTAGAACCAACCCATATTATCCTAACTAAGTTGTATTGCTACATCTAACCCTAGGGAGCACAGCTAGAACTAACTAACATTATCCTAACTAAATAAATACCATAAACTAGGCACTGAGATTACCTGGGTCGAGAAGGAGCGAAGGGGGATCCTTCCTTCCCCAACGAATGAGCCGACGTCGTAGCCTGCTCCGCCTCCTCCGCAGCGCCCTTGTCTGCCTCCTGCGCATATGGGGACGGCGACGACATGACATCTTTTTCCCCCGCCGACGAGCCCGAATCCAGGTCGCAGAGGCCATCGGGCACCACCGCACTCGAGACCTTCTCCGACATCGTCGCCGCCGGAGTTGGTCGCCATTCGTCGCGCGAGAGGAAATTGAATCAGGAGTGGAGGAAACATCGGGTGGGTGACCTAAGACACAGGGAAGAAACGGTCGTCTACAGTCGCTACACGGCGCGAGTCAGCTCGAGCCACATCGACCCGGCAGGTCGGCCCCACGTGTCGATTTGGCTGTTTTCGACGCCAAATCCGCCCGTCAGTTCTCCGTGTTACTCATTAGGCTAAAAAACGGGTGGTTCCTTGTGACCTGGCTCAGATGTGGTGCTCAGGGTTACCCTAGCCTCAAGTGTGATGGTTTTGGGTAAATAACTCAAGAAAAAACTAGTTACTCCCTCCGCTCCTAAATATTTGTTTTTTAAAAATTTCACTATAAATTACATACGGATATACGTAGACATAATTTAGAGTGTAAATTATTCATTTTGCTTCGTATGTAGTTAATAGTTAAATCTTAAAAAAACCAAATATTTAAGAACGGAGGGAGCAGTTGTTAAACAGACGGTCTCAAGGGATTTTGTGGGTATTGTATAGGATCCTCTTCTTATAGAAACCTTGCATGTGAGTCGGTTGGACATGATGAGTGAGTGAAGGACAACACCCCTTTGACCCACAACTTGGAGAGCCTAAACGTTTGTTGGCTGGAGCTGCCTTGCCTCCTGGAGCTGGAGTCCCCATGTGCTCTCCACCGCTCGTTAACCATCTTCTCTTAGACATGGCTACCGATTAATTCGCAAAGAAGGCAACACGCACAACAATATATGTTGAGTTGAGTTCGAACGTGACACTAGACATTTCCTCAGTTTTTTGTCAGTCCCCCCCCCCCCCCCAACAACCCCCCACCCACCCCCCACTCGGGCAGAGCGGTGGACCAAGTGCACAGAGTGATGCGGTGTACTGCTCCTATTACTACTTGTCTACGTAGAGAGGTCTGAGGAGGAGAAAATCATCGGGTGCCATGGTCAGTGCATGGAGATAGAGGACCCTGCACGAAAAGTAGCCATCTTGTTACCATGGTGTGGAGGCTGAGGCATGGCAGTAGCCTCGAGTGTGCAGTAGTAGCACTTGAGCGGCTTATAATTTAGCAATTTGTCCTCCCTCCTAGCTAGGCTCAGTCAATGCTGGGAGGATCATATGCCAATGCCTGCGGGTGGAGTCTATGGGAGCCCCATGCGTCTGCCTTTTTAGTAGGCGTTGACGAAGAAGAAAAGGCTCTACGCCTCGTAGGATCCTCTTTCTACGTCGGTCATGCATGCCCGTTTGCGTGTGCGTGGTGCGTGTGTGTCTCCATGTTCCGTGTCGTGTGGGGAGCCGTCGCCGGCGGTCGTGCAGCAACGGCAGCGGCGATCGATCTTTTCGATCTGTCCCGACCGCGTCACATGTTGCAAGACGAAAATGTTATGGCCGCCTTGTGATGTTTACGTACTCCTATCAATGGGACACTGCCATGAGCAAACGAGCTTTGGACGGGAAGTTTCAACTCGTTTTTCTATGTTTTGAAGCTTCAGGCGTTGACCGCTTTGCACCCTTAACAACAGGCTTGGTCGCACCGCACCGCACCGCACCGGCGTGGCTCCCGAGAAGCATGGAGTGGACGATGCTGCATCTGCACAGTCGCGTACTACTATCGCCATACCAGAAGGACAATGTAGGCAAACAGAGAGCGATTCTATTACCATCATCGATTCATCATCATCAACACAAGAACATGGAGCACGAGACGGCCAGGCTCGGCGGGTGGTGGTGGTCGTGGATGCGGATGCTACAGCACCACTGCTGCCGGAACCGGCAGAGAATTTCAAATCCGTCAGTGGCCCTTTGCCTTTTCGCCGGCGACCAGCACGACGATGATACGCCAGTGGAGCTTCGAGGCCATGAACCGAGGACGAGGACGCTGACGCCGCGGGCCGACCACGACCACCGGCAGCAGCAGTAATAATAAATGGGAGACTGTTGCTTTTTACCGCGTACACTTTTGTTTGTGTCTCCACCCCAAGTCAAATGCCCGATCGGGCTGCTAAACAAGTTGGGGAGAAGGCCCTCTTGACCTGATAATTCAGACTGTTTGTAGTTTAGCTCGTGGCGCCACGCAGCTGGGCGCTGGCGACGATGCTAGGCCTAACCAAAGCTAGCGTGTGTCCATCTTGTTCAGTTAAGCTGACGCTGTTGAGGGTTTGGTCCTTGCGCGTGTGATTGGTCGATTGGTGATGGTGTGATGGATCATTGGCGCTTACCCCCGCTTTTGCGGGGTTTGCCTTCCGCTGTGGAGATTAGGGAGGCCGTAGCTCGTAGCTCCGGGAATGTTTTTATGTTAATTTGCCACGTGCAATTCTCTCTCAAGAAATAGAGTAGCTCGGATCGAATTTGGCTTCACCAATAAAACGGGGCAAAAGCCTGTTTTCGGAGGAATGAATTGCGGCAGGCCCTTCGCGGCCCGGGACACCGCGGCGTGCTTCTAACTCCGTGTTTGGAACTTTTGAATTTTTTTGCAACGGTGCCATTCGTTGCGTAGGCGGCGGGACAAGGCCGGCTAGGTAGCGTGCTTGAGGGAGCTGATCAGTCATCAGCTCGCTGCGGCTCCTAACAGTTGATTCCTCTCCTCTCAAGAGCTATTTATCGCTTTTCCTTTTGGCTTTGGAAAAGTCTTTCGTCCCACCGGCCGATCCGGTGGATCTATCATCCCTTTCCTCGTCCGTCGATCTGGCATCCATCTGACGGACCAGATCCCGCAGCCATCGAAGAAAAACGTCCTGACCGTTTTCCTGAAACTGGAGCGTAGTTTCAGGAAACAGTCCGAAGCTGCACGATCTATTCGGAGGAGGGGGCGACTAGTGGATCTGGGGAGGCTCTCGAGAGGCGACGGCGCGGTCGGGGCTCGCCGTGACGACGTCTTCTCCTTTAGTACCGGCTGCGGCCAGTACCACCCCAAGCAGGTACGCCCGTCCTCTTTTCCCCTCGCGCGTGCACCATTAGCTTGAGCAGTCCCCTCGGCCTTGGCGAGCTGCGGGAAGCTGGTGCCGCACCTCGGCTTGGCGAGCTGCGGAAGCTGGTGCCGCACCTCGGCCTTGGTCATGCTGCTGCTATTTTTTCCAAGGGGAAAAAGTTGAACTGAGATGCCCATGTTCTTGTTTCTGCAATGTTTTTGAAGTTGTTCCATGGATCGTAGGATTTAGTTCGTTGCGAAACTAGCTGTAGGCCTGCAGTGTTCTGAACTTGTTGTGGATTATTAGCAGGACCAGGTTGTGGATGATTAGCAGCGCTCTGAACTTGTTGTGGATAATTAGCAGGACCAGGTTGTAGATGATTAGTTGTACTATGAACTTGTTGTTTTGCCACAGCTGGGAGCTGATGCCATAGCCTGACCTCAGTGTACCTTCTCACTGGTTGCATAGACACCTTTTGTTTGGCACAACAAGTAGAGATTGATGACTCTTGTTGCTTTTTTGCTGAAACCGTACCCTTGCTCAGCTCAATATCATCATGTTTTGGCACAACAACAGGATGCTCTTTTGCTGAAACCGTACCCTTGGTGCCATTGGCCATCAGTTGCCAAACTGAGAATGCAACTTTTGAAACAAGATCCCAGAGAAGTTTGCTGTAGTTGCATGTTCATGAACTAGTAACCACAACCACAGATGTGCTTCAGGAAAAAAACATGGATGTACCAGGGCTGCTATGAGATTCTACTTCTAGTCATGTGAAAAATCCCTGCTGTTTTATTTTGCTGGCATGCTGTTTGGTCAGTTTGGTTGATTCCAGATGATTCGGGGTTAGCAAGAAAACTGGCTGCTGGAGCTGCACTTTCTCCTTCAGCTGGTGTGTCTTTTTGTTTGTTTCAAGCTATGAAACAGGGTAGATCGGGCCAACAAACAGAGCCAGCTACGTACTTTTTACTAGATATTGTTTTTTTTCGCTTCATCTCGGTAGCCTAGCAAGAAAACAGTTGTTGTCCGCTGCAGTCTCCAGCTGTTCTTGTTCCAACTTTCCGTAGCATAGCGTAGCACGCGCAGGGGACTTGGCCAAGCAACTGATGACGCATCGTCATGCCACTCATTACTCGCTATTGCTAGGCAGCCGCAGCATTAAAGCTACAAGCAACAAATTAGCAGCAACATGAAGGCAAATGCATTGCGAGTTTTGCATTTTGCAATTTGCAATGCACAGAGGATCAGCCAAAGCATTTGCTGCGCGGTTCTTCTTTGCTCTGGTCCTGCCCACCGCACCACCTGCCAATTAGCTGCATACCATCCGGTGTTGCGACTGTCATTTGGTCAGTAGTAGCTGTGGGATTGAATTCAATGCAACGCATTTGTTTTGTGCCGTAAGGCGGCGGGGAGAACGACTGAATTTTTAAACTGAATGTGTTGCTGAAGTTACTTTTCCTACTGCATTTCTTTTTCTTGCAACTTTGTGCAAGCTTATGCTTCTCATACAATGTTTCATTTTCTTTTGCATTTTTTACGACTGCTTGTAGTAGCTCATGTGTTTCCATTTTTTTTGTTTCTGCAGCATGGGTATCTATATAACTTGATGGTCGGCGAAGCGGCTATGTGAGATAGCCAACACCATCAAAGATAAAAAGAGGGATGTCATAAGCAAGTCCTCTTTCGGGGATTTGCTTCATATCTCCCCTTTACCACCTCCTCCAGAAGCACTTGTGGATTTCATAGTCATGAGGATTGATACTAAGAAGCGTCTGCTCAAGTATGTGTTTGCTATTTTTGTTTTTGCTTCATTTTTTTCTATGTTGCATAAATTCTTTTGATCTTTCTTTTTCTCAAAACATGTACTGATTTTCTCATGTCTTCTCGCAGGTTAAGTGACCACAAGAAAATCCAACTCACAAGGGATATGGTTAAGAAGCTATTTAATGTGCCATCCGGAAGCAAGCCACTTGAATTTGGGAAAAAGGGGGAAAGCAGATTTCCGTGAAATTTATTTGGAAGGCGAAAGGGCTCCAATACCAACCACAGTCTCTGTCCTATCAAACGCTGATGATGACGATGAGGATACCATTAATAGGACATGGATTCTACTTTGCCTTTCGTTGGTCCTAGCTCGTGGTACCGGAAATATGGTGCCTTTGGAATATCTGCACACTTTGCAAGACATGAGTGTTGTCCACGTGTTTGAGTGGGATGAGCATATTTTGTTAGACGCGATGAAGGAAGTTAAGAAATACCAGGATAAGAGGAATGAAGGCAAACTAAAATTCCATATTGGCGGTTGTCTACCAATGCTTCCGGTACTTCCCTTCATTCCCGCAGCATCCCCATTTTTTTTGTTTTCCGGAGCCTATTGGTTTTTACAGTGGCTTCTGCGTCTCTTCTTTTTTGTAGGTAATTTACATGGACCACATTGACATCCCAAGAGGATGTATAGTTGATCATACCATCGATTATTCTCTGCCACGGGCTTGTTTTGTGAAGGAGTTGGATTTCACCGCTGTTATTGCAGTTGATACCATTGAAGATGGTTTCGGGAAGCGCCCTATAAGTATTATTTTTTTTCAAACTGTTCAAACAATACCTTCAATGCAACTCTGTATTCTGTTTTATCACATTTTTTCAAGTGTTTTTCAATATGTTTACTTTTTTGGATTTGCAGTTCAGCTCCACTTCACCTTACGCAACAACCAAGTTTCTGTCATACATAGAGCAGCTTGCCAAGTTACCCAACAAAGCTAGTATGTCCGCAACAGAGATTCCCGATATGGTTGGTGCTGATGGCGTCCAACAACCAACAGAAGGTGCTACAAACGAAGCTGATGGCACAACACGGAATGTGCATGAGCCACCTCCGAAAAACACGGAGGGTGGTGATGATGTGTGTGGTTCTTTGGAGGACTGGCTGCACCCTCTACCAGCATTTGACGAATTAGAGGTGAGCCATATTGCATTTCTTCTTTTCTGCAACTCTCTGCTTTTCCCCCGCATAATATCTTGTTTGGTTGACAGAAAATATGAAACTTTGAGGCTAATGTCGTTCCCCCGTTCTTGGGTTTTTGTTTTTTATGCATTCCAGCTGCCCCCACACATGCGTGCTATATTCAACAAGCATAAAGACATCCATGCTGCAGAACTTAAAGGTGCATTGAACTCATTTGGGAGTTTGTTGGAGGGCATCTACCTCAAAAGAATGGGTCTAATGTTGTCTGAGGCATCCAAAGCTGGATTTAGGAGTGACGAAGCGAAACATGATGTCACTTTTCATGCAGCAGCACCTCCCGCTCCTGGCATGTGCAAAGAAACTGCTAATGACTCGTCTCCGCAACAGCAGAAGAAACGGGATACTAATACACGAACTGCCAATGCATCTCGCACAATTTCATCTCCACAGCAGCCCAAGCAGACTAACAACTTGGAACAAGGTAAAACATCAACTGCTCAATCCACCGTCATTGCCTCGTCTATGCAGCAAGCCTCTCAGCCGGACAACAAAAAGAGTGTTGATCCAGGAGTTGTAGTTGGGAAAACAAATGCTGACAAAAAAACCCATAAGAGTGAGAGTGAGAACAACATTGGAGATGATCGCAACAATGCAAAGGGAGAAGATATATGCAGTGAAGATATATGCAGTCGGGTGAATCTGATTAGGAGACCAGGAGAAACAACTCTCGAAGACGGGCCTTCATTCGGATTGTTTGAACCTGAAAGCCCCGATGCCTTGCTGTTTCAGGATGTGCCACAAGTTGAATCACCTCCACGATCGCCTGATGTTGATATCGAGTCTTTCATGGAGATTCGAGCGAGGAGCCCTTTGTTTGATAACCTTTTCGCTGCCGCTGCTTCACCCGGTCCTGTTTATGATGTCACTCCACTCGCGACGTTCCCGCCAATATCAACAGGCCCTACAGGTTTATATAAGTCGTTCCCGTGATTTTTTGTTTACGCAACATATCATCCTTTCTTTGTTTTTTGAAACTTAGCACAAGCATGATTCAAAACTGTTACTCATCTGCTGTCTTTTTTCATTTTTTTGGGCAGAAGCATGTATTGATGATACAATAGAGGAGGCACAGGTTGAAGTCAGCAGCGGGCAAGGCCATGATCAGAAGCATCCTACACTTAAGAGAGCTGCACCGACCGAATCAACCGCAGCAAAGTTGCCGAAAATGAAGAAGAAAAAAATTGATGCAATGGATGATGCGATATACCAGAGGTATTGTTGTACCAATTATAAGATAAAGGACCCACGCCGAGGCGAGCCACTGTAAGTTTTTTTCACGCTCTTTGCTCTTTTGTGTGCTGAGAGAAAATAAACCAAAGGAATAGTTTCACAACTTCTAACCAAGTTTCTGTCATCTCTTGTAACAAATTAGCCCTTCGTTCATAAGGATAGGTGGTTTCGATATTTCATTCAAACATTTCAGCAACGGGCTCAAAAAGCGGGCTCATGTGAACAATGAGGTGATGTCACTCTATATTGAAAGTTTCAACATTGAGCACATGTAAAGTTCAAGCAAGCCAAGGAAGTTTGCATTCTCACCACATGTTGCTGTGAGTTAACTATCATGTTTTTTCCCTATTGTTGTCACTTGTGATTTTGAAACGCAACATAGTCGGTTTTAGAAGACAGCCGCATTCCCTTTTTTCACCTTCTTTTTTGTTGCAATTTTTTTTGCTTATATATGGAGTCAAAACTCTGTGTGGACCCAAGTTCATTCAATACAAATTCCTGCACGAAAGATTTGAAAAGGGCCTGTGAGAAGAACGACATTGCCAAAGCTGACCAAGTAAGGCTTTTTGTTCATCAAAGTTCTGTCTACAATTGCAATAAATTTTTTTCTACCTTGTTATGCAACTATGCCCTTATATCATTATAGCATTCTTCTTTGTGATAGAGGAATTGCTTTGCAGTTTCTTCCATATGTTACAAAAGTTATTTTCTACCTTTGCTTTGTTTTTGAGAGGAACAAGTTCATTTGTTCTGCTTTGCCAAATAAGTTCAGACACTAAGTTCATTGTTCTGCAACTAAGTTCATTGTTCTGCAACTATTTTCAGAAACTAAGGCAATTGTTTCTGCAACTATGTTCAGAAACAACCATCCACGACACCATCCAACCATCGTGACCCTTTTTTCTTCTTCATTTTTTGCAGTTGTTCTTCACCATTGTGAAACAAGACCATTGGGCGGTCGTTGTTCTAAACTTGATTCATAAACAGTTCAATGTGTTCGACTCCAACATTAGAGACTCTGATTATGTCAGCATCCTCGAGAAGCCTTGTTCCAATTTGGTATGGGGTAGCATTTTGTTTTTCTTCTTTTTTCACCATGCTTTTTTTTCAAATCAATGTTTCGGAAGCAACCAGTCTTACATTTTTGCAGATAGAGAACTTCAAAACTCTGGTGAGAGGAAGAAACCCTTGGAAGCACAATCTTGACATGTTTGAGTGCTTCAGTCCATCAGGCTACCCACAACAGTCAACAACGTACTGTTTTCCGCAACTATACATTATTTTTCTGGCAACTTTTTATTTCATATATGTGATCTCATTTTTCTCCAACCTTTTTTTTACTGGCAGATTTGATTGCGGCTTGTTTGCTATTCTGTACATGGAGAACTTAACTGCGTTTAATACAATATGACTTTTTGCTTTTCCTCTTTTTTTCTACTCATTTCTTGTGCGGAATCTGTGTTGCGGAATCTCTTTTCCGGACACACTAGCTTTTCCCTTTTTTTTGCTAGCAGTATCTAAACATGTTTTTTTTCTTTTGTTGCCGTGTATGATCAGGACACAACCTCGTTGCTCAACTTCCGCAAGTACATCGCAGCAAAGCTTTTCAAACATCCGCAAAACACCCTCAGCTCGGAGGAGGAGCTCAAAAAGTTGCTGAAGAAGTCCTAGTTTCAAGTGAAAAGATGACCGCAACAAGACCTAGCTAGTAGTTTTAGGCTTCTTCTTTTTTCAGTGCATGTGTGAGCGACATGTGTTTTTGCAACTGAGTTCTCTAGTTACTTCATCCTGATCCTGATGTGTTACAGAGACATTACCTGATCTTTTTTGTCATTGATCACATGTAGCTGGGGCATGCCATCTTTTTCGAGCATGAGAAATATAATTTGCAGTTACCTGATCCCTGATGTGTGAACATGACAAAATACAAAATGGGCAGTTACCTGATCCTGATGGTGTGTTTCAAAAGCATTTTTTCATGTTTCTGTAATGTGTTTTTTCTTGTAACATTTTTGGTATAGTGGTAATCTTTTTTAATGGATGCATCTCTGCAACATATGCACGCCATGCAAAAATGAAAATCAACATAACGAAGATTATTTCTGTAAACAAGATCATGAACACGGGACAAACTGTATGTTTGCTGCAACTTTTGCATGACCATTTTTTGCAATGATTTCTACGGCACGACCTCTGATGCGGATGTTTCCGCAGCAATACCTCGGTTTGCGAGGTTGATCTTTTAAAAAGAACAACCGGTAGACGCGTAGCAGCCCCATCTCACATCAACTTTTTTTTCAGTTTTTCTACAACAAATTATTTGGGAGCAGGTTCATTGTTCTGTTTCTACAACAAACCAAAATGAAATACTTTGGGAGCATGGGGACAACTAAACATGCAATTTTTCTACAACAAAGCATTTTGTTACAAATAAAATTACACACATTTCTGAAACAGGATTTCTACTGTAACTCAAGTTCATAAAACATTTCTGCAACAACATTTTCTACAAAACATGACCTTCATTGCAGAAAATAGTGTATAACAAACTTTTGTTGCGGAAATTTAAAATAGTATTTTATTGAAAAAATAGATAAGAAAAAGATTCTGCAACAAGTATCAGCCTCTGTTTTCCAAACACTGAGAGCAAGTACATTCTTTTTACATTTACCATGATGAAAATAAAACAGAAATTTTGTCTGTTGTTTTGTCGCCTCCCTGTTTCTGTCTATCTTTTCCCTACAGGTTCAGTTGCGTCATTTGGGCAACTCTTTGATCATTTGCCATCATAGCTCTCAAGTATTGACATTCTGGGACTGCATGTCCAACCCCAGAGCAGAATTGGCATTTTGAGGGCGCTGCTGCCACCTCCATCGCAGCTTTTAGGGTGCCACATGTCTGAATATTGTGTCCCAATTCATTGCAGTACTTGCAGCGAACAGTCCTTTTTTGAGCTGTTGTCTTGTCCGATGTTGTTGATTTTTTCCCTTGTTGTTTCATCTTCTTTTTTTGTTCATCATATCGCTGCTCTACAAGCGTCTTCTTTCTCTTCTCTCTGTCAGTTGGTCGGCCTTTCTTAGGCACACGAGATGGGTTTTGCAGCATATCGGAGCGTTCTTGTTGTGGCATGTCACCATTCACTGTTACCGTTGTCGCAGCGGGTGGTGTTGGAGGTTCACTCTGTTGCGTGGCTTGTTGATCAGGCATGGCTCCTCTCTTGGCCACTGCTATGGCAGGCTCAAGGGCTTTAATTGCATCATCCAATATTCTATAGGCATCATCATTGCAACATGCATTAGAGGCAAGCCATGTCAACCTTCGACACAAGGAGTTGTATTTCAGTGTGTTTGTCGAGGGGTGCCCAAAGTCCAGCAACCTGCCAGTCCTACCCATGCTTGTAGTGGCTGCTTCGGACCACCTCTCCAATAAGTATTGTTGTGGAATTGCTTGCACATTGAGATGAACCATCGCCCTTATTATGTGTGCACAAATCAGCCCATTCATCTCAAAGTAGTGGCAGCTGCACTTAAACAACCCTTCATCCTTCACAACATGCACAGAATACAGCTTCGGGTTCTCATAGGATGTTGCTTTCAGCTCAAACACGACACCTTGCCCTTGGTAGTCAGTGTCTTGGTTGACAATGAAGCCAGTAGATGCTGTCACCTGTTTCTGAAACTTACCGAAGACAGTGCGGGTGTAGTACGCAGCAGCTTGGCGCTCGATGTTGTAGCTGCAAGAACATAAAAACAAAAAGGTCAACAACAACATTTTTTATTTTGTTTTTGAATTTTGGGCAAAGCTCAAAAGTGTGCCTACCGAGAGTATAGAGGCGGAGCTGTTGTTTCACCAGTGAATCCAGCATTGTCCTCACGATCAAGCATAGTTTCTTGACACATTTTATATTGTTGCACAAATCTCCAAACGGAATCAGCTGGTCGAATCAGGGTCTTAAAATATGAGTTGAGCCCCTCAGACCTGCCTGTTGTGCTCGTGAACGGGAAGAATTTGTCCTTGAAATATGCTGGAGCCCACGTGCGCCTTGTTCGCCACATATTTTTGAGGTGTCTGTTTTCTGCAACTTCAAAACAATGCAACATGTGCTGCCATGTTTCCTCAAATTCCTCCACGGTTTCCGATTGGTTGATACAAGTGTAAAACACATCTGCAAAAGCCCCATCTCTGCTCAATAGCCTTCCCAACTTGGACCGTGCATTGCTAAGCACATGAAACTTGCAACACCTATGGCAAGTGTTCGGGAACACTTGATCAATGGTTGTTGCCATTGCTTGGTCCTGGTCAGTCATGATGTTGGTAGGATGCTCGTTATCCATCGCAACCATCCACTGCTGGAAAACCCACTTAAATGTGTCAATAGTTTCATCCAGCAACAGGGCACATCCTAGTGCAATTGTCTGGAGGTGGTTGTTTACACCAACTATAGGAGCAAATGGCATGTTGTATCTGTTTGTGCAGAATGTTGTATCGAAGAATACACAATCTTTGTATTTCGGGTACAACGCCCTTGTTCTCCCATCAACCCAAAACAATGCAGTCACTGAGTTTGTTGCAGGATCTTGCTGTTTCGCAAAGAAAAACTCTGGATTCTCACCCTTCCTCCTCTCAAAATACTTCACTATCATATCCATGTCTCGGAATGTTAACCCTCTGCGGAGCTTTGCACGTTCATTTGTAACATCTCTTTTCACATATGGGAGTATCCTAGTGTCACCTCCATGGATCCTGCCTAGGACGCTCATGCATTCTGAATTGGAGAGGTTCACATCATGCAGCGTCAACAACAGTTGGTAATCCTCGCTGGGTATGCTGCGGTGCGAGCGGTAGTACCTAACACGCTCCGGCTGATCCATCATGGGATGTGTATGCTCCGCAACAAAATAAGTCACTGTCCATCTCCCCTCCCTTAGCCCAACAATCATATGCGCCTTACAATCATGACGGAGCATTCTGTTTTTTTGACGTTTTGTTGTGACATCCATCCCCTCACTAGGCTGCCTACTAGAGTTGCTGGTTCCAGTTGCAATGCTCTCTGAACTGCTGTTGGTTTCCGTTTTAACGGGCTTTCTAGCGTGCACACATCCAAAGACCCTTTTTATGAGGGTTGCATCCTCTTTCTTTTGACCTCTCTTGTGGGTGAATTTTGAAGTAGATATATGCGTTCCAAACCCCAACTTGAAGACATAGTCATTGTAGAATTTGCGAGCATCGTCAACTGTGTCAAACACCATCCCAACATAGGGCGGCAGCGGCTGCGAAGAAACATCTCCATCATCTGAATCATATTGGCTTGTATCTTCAGCAAACAACAAACCTTCTGAATCTTCGACATCAGGAGGAGAAAAATTTCCATGGACATAGCTTCCGTCACCTTCAGTTACATGTTCCTGCAACACAATTATTGTGCAACAGTCACATCATACTTCAAAAATCACATATGATAGTTGGAACAAAATCAAAATCAATAGTAACTGAAATTGGGAGCAGGGGCAACTAAACAGGCAATTTTTTCAGGTTCTGTTTCTGAAACTAGACAATTGTTTCAGAAGCTATAGAGGCTCATTTTTGCTCTGTTTTTTGAGAGGAACAGGTTCATTGTTCTGTTATTCCAACTAATTTCAGAAACTAGGCAATTGTTTCTGCAACTAAGTTTAGAAACATGCTCATTCTTTCACTAGTAAAAAAATTCAGGAACAGGTTCAGAAACTAAGCAGGTTCAGAAACTAGGCAGGTTCAGGAACATGTTCAGAAACTAGGCAGGTTCAGGAACATGTTCAGAAACTAGGTAGGTTCGGGAACAGGTTCAGAAACACACAGGTGTTCATTCTTTCACTTTGGATCAGAGCTACAGTTTCAGAAACTGGATGTCTCACCGAATTTTGTTGACGGGATCTGCTCGATGTGGGTTCAGGAAACACCACCGAAGGATTTGTGAACCAACTTGAAGATCCAGCTTGCGGCGGAAGCTCCCCGAAGGCGCTTGAAGCTGAGAAAGATGGCCGTGCTCGGTCAGCTAGGTTGGCGTCCGATCCGACCATCTGGCGCCCGATGTGGTGCGCCATAGAGTTCACGCAGGTTGCGGGTGGCGTAGGTTTGTCGGGGCCGCGGTGGTTTGCGGGGCAGCGCCGCGGTGGTTGGAGGCGGTGGCTGCGGGGCTCACAGTTTGTCGGAACCGCAACATCCTATTAGTTTCTGAAACTGAGCAGCAGTTTCAGGTTCTATTTGGTCGGAAGATATCGGATCGGACTGACGACATCGCTTATATCGGACGGCTATAACGGTGGTGGATATTTCTTACGTATCCGCCGGTGGACGCGTAGCGTCTCCCTTTGGCTTTTAGCCTTTTCTCATGTTCTTGACCTGGCACGCCTCTTACATATTTTTTCCTTGCACTCGGAGTACCGAGGCCATGACCTATGAAAGCACTTTGGTAATATACCTGGAAAAAAGACATGCACGGCACAATAATTATTGCTCGATGTATTATGATTTGTTGGTTTTTATCGTATCTTGTGTCAAATTTTGATGGTATTTTTGGCTAGCAAAGTATAAGTTGCATGTCATAAAATTTATATTGTTGGATTCGTATATGATTTTTTTAATGATTCTATTTTTTTGTATATAATTTGTTTATTTATTCTAGTTTAATATGAGGCCATTTTTTTGTATATTGTGCGGAAGCATATTTCAAGGGCAGCGAATTGCGGAAGGCCATTCCCTCTTTGTGGTAGGTGGCCCGAAAAACTGCGACGTGCTTCTAACTCTATGTCCAAATTATTATTATTATTGCATTTTTATTGCGATGGCATCATCCATTGTGTAGGCGGCAGGATAGGGGTGAACTAGATGGCATGCTCGATGGTCTTTAGGTGGTCGGTCATCAGTTCGTTGCGGCTCCTAACAATTGATTCCTCGCCTCCCAAAAGTCATTTATCGCTTTTCCTTTTGGCTTTTAGCCTTTTCTCATGTTCTTAACCTACCACACGTCCTACATACTTTCCTAGTTTCCTTGCACTCCGAATACTCAGGGCATGACCCCATGGAAGCATTTTGGTAATAACTGGAAAAAAGATATGCGTGGGACAGTAATTATTGCTCAATGTACTATGATTTGTAGGTTTTTATCGTATTATGTGTCAAATTTTGACCGTATATTTGACTAGCAAAATATAAGTTGCATGTCATAAAATTTATATTATTGGATTCGTATATGATTTTTTTCAATGATTCTATTTTTTGTATATAATTTATTTATTTATTTATTTATTCTAGTTTAATATGAGGCCAATTTTTTTTGTATATTGTGGGGAAGCATATTTCAAGGGGAGCGAATTGCGGAAGGCCATTCCCTCTTTAAAGTAGGCGGCCCAAAACACCGCGGCGTGCTTCTAACTCTATGTCCAGTTTTTTTTTTTTGCATTTTTTTGCAATGGCATCATCCATTGTGTAGGCGGTGGGATAGGGCCGACTAGATGGCATGCTCGATGGTCTTTAGGTGACTGGTCATCAGCTCGTTGCGGCTCTAACAATTGATTCCTCGCCTCCCAAGGGTCATTTATCGCTTTTCCTTTTGGCTTTTAGCCTTTTCTCATGTTCTTGACCTAGCACACATCTTACATACTTTCCTTCCATTTGGAGTACTCAGGGCATGACCCATGGAAGCACTTTGGTAATACCTGAAAAAAGAAGATATGCATGGCATAGTAATTATTGCTCGATGTATTATGATTTGTTGTTTTTTATTTGTATTTTGTGTCAAATTTTGACCGTATATTTGGCTAGTAAAATATAAATTGCATGTCATAAAATTTATATTGTTGGATTCATATATGATTTGTTTTCATTGATTCTATTTTTGTATATAATTTATTTATTTATTCTAGTTTAATATGAGGCCAATTTTTTATATATTGCGCGAAAGCATATTTCAAGGGGAGCGAATTGCAGCAGGCCCTTCCCTCTTTGCGGTCGGCCGCCCGAAACACCGCAGAATGCTTCTAACTCTGTGTTCAGATTTTTTTTTGCACTTTTTATTGCAATGGTTTCATCCTTGTGTAGGCGGCGGGGTATGGGCCGACTAGATGGCATGCTCCATGGTCTTTAGGTTGTCGGCCATCAGCTCGTTGTGGCTCCTAACAGTTGATTCCTCGCCTCCCAAGAGTTATTTATCACTTTTCCTTTTGGCTTTTAACCTTTTCTCATGTTCTTGACCTAGCACACCTCTTACATACTTTCCTCGCACTCGGAGTACTCAGGGCATGACCTAAGAAAGCACTTTGATAATATATACGGAGAAAATATATACGTGGCAGAATAATTATTGCTCGACGTATTATGATTTGTTAGTTTTTATCATATTTTGTGTCAAATTTTGACCGTATATTTGGCTAGCGAAATCTAAGTTGCATGTCATAAAATTTATATTGTTGGAATCGTATATGATTTGTTTTCAGTTATTCTAGTTTTTGTATATAATTTATTTATTTATTCTAGTCTAATATGAGGCCATTTTTATATTCCATGAAAGCATATTTCAAGGGAGCGAATTGCGGCAGGCCCTTCCCTCTTTTGCGGTCGGCGACCCGAAACACCGTGGCGTGCTTCTAACTGTGTGTTTTTTTTTTTTTGCACTTTTATTGCCATGGTGTCATCCGTTGTGTAGGCGGCAGGACAGGGGCTGAGCAGATGGCATGCTCGATGGTTTTTAGGTGGTCGGTCATCCGCTTGTTGCGGCTCCTAACAGTTGATTCCTCGCCTCCCAAGAGTTATCTATCGCTTTTCCTTTTGGCTTTTATCCTTTTCTCATGTTCTTGACCTAGCACACCTCTTACATACTTTCCTTGCACTCGAAGTACTCAGGGCATATGACCTATGAAAGCACTTTAGTAATACCTACGGAGAAAAGATATGTGTGGCACAATAATTATTGCTCGATGTATTATGATTTGTTGGTTTTTATCGTATTTTGTGTTGAATTTTGACCGTATATTTGGCTAGCAAAATATAAGTTGCGTGTCATAAAATTTATATTGTTAGAGTTGTATATGATTTGTTTTCAATGATTCTATTTTTTGTATATAATTAATTATTTTATTTTATTTTAATATGAGGTCATTTTTTGTATATTGCGCGAAAGCATATTTCAAGGGGAACGAATTGTGGCAGGCCCTTGCCTCTTTGCGGTCGGCCCGGGGCACCGCGGAGTGCTTCTAACTCTGTGATCAAATTTATTTATTTGGCATTTTTCTCGCGGTCGTGTCATCCGTTGTGTAGGCGGCGAGACAAGGGCCAACCAGATGGCATGCTCGATGGTCTTTAGGTGGTCGGTCATCAGCTCATTGCGATTCCTAATAGTTGATTTGTCACGCCGCAAGAGTCACTTGTTGCTTTTCCTTTTCGTTTTTAGCCTATTCTCATGCTCTTGACCTACCCGACCTCTTTACTTACTTTCCTTGCACTCGGAGTAGTCACTGCATGACCTACAAAAGCACTTTGGTAATACCTTAGAAAAAGATATGTGACATTTTGTTTGTACTCACTCTGTATCTAAATACTTATAGTTGAAGAAAACTAAACAGTAGTACATGACATCTCACTTTAATGAATATTCTGTTTCTGCTACTAATCTGTATTAAACAGTAGTACCACAATTGGCATGATCCCCTAGCGTAGGCGTTTTGAGCCAATGAGACCAAATTGTAACCTCCCCAATGATGGAGTGAATGGTGTCCCAGTGTGATAGACAGACTCCGTTAAAACCATTTGGTATACACACGCCTCGTATTTTCAAGAACACAGTCAAGAGGATGAATTCGTGGATGGTGAAAGGTAGATGGGAATGCATATATTGTTGACGTGCAAAGTTAGTTGATCTGGTGAAACTTTGGCATATTGGCAGCAACCCGTCAAACTCTTCTCGCGGTATGACAAGTGAACCTATCAAGGGATGTGAACCTTTTTGATGATGTCTGTCATCAAAGGAGTATGAGCATCTTGGGCAGCTTTGATCCGTAATGATGTTCTTGTGGTGAAGATTTGATGGGGTGTTCAACCTATCAAGAAAGAGGTTGTTTGGTTCCAAGACACAATTTGCCGCACTTTGTCGTACCTTAACTTAGGCAAGTTTGATCAAGTTGGGTGTGTGTTTGGTTCTTGCCACAAGTAAGATAACTTCTTGTTATTTTTATTAGCACTAATCTCAACTTGTCATTGATACAAAGACTGTTAAAATTCCCTAAGACAAGCTAAAATACGGTACTATTTAAGCATTTCAAATAAGGCAAATGTGATAAAATAGCGTGAGAATATGTGACAAATATAGTCACAATCCAAGCAGGCCCGTACAACAGCCAACCCAAAACCTTGATTTAGTGTTTCACCTTGATGGCCATTGGAGAGAGCAAGCTACTAGTAAACAAACCCAGATGGAGAACGTACGGATATTTTGCTTGTACGTACTGTATTGTGCTCCCTCCATTCGAAAATACTTGTGCTATGAGTGGACGAATCTCTAGACTTATTTTAGTTATAGATACATCAAATATATTCATTTTTAGGACAAGTATTTCCGGACGGAGGGAGTACATGACCTTTCACTTTAACGAATCTCCTGTTTGTGTTTCTAGTCTGTATTGCATTGCACCCGGAAAAAAAAAGTGAACGCTGCAAAGAGCATGTGCGAGTACGGGATCGCCAGATCCGGTCTACATCATTGTGCTACTACGTGCCAAAATCCCACTGAAATCCTGCATTCTGGTAGTATATGTATATGGACACCCACGTCCATGGACAGGTTGGTGGCGCGTCCCTCTTGTCCATTACCGTTCTACGTAGTGGTGCAAACACCCAACCATGATCAGAGTAGACCGGCTCTCCAGGTCCACGCAAACATGATGAGAGGATCAGAACTCCGCTGGCTTTTTGGCCATTCATGCATGCATGCATGCATGCAATGCAAGCATGGTGAATTGAACAGGGTGAAGAAGGAGGGGACGATGCCGGCTGGAATTTCGGATCGACGACGATGGTTGATTGATGGGCGGGCGAGGGTAAGTAGAAGCAATCGGGCGCGTGACGGTGAGATTTGGCGCCGGATTTTCTAAACCGAGTCAAGGTGTCAACAACGATGACTACGGCTCCAGGGTTGGTTTTTAGGGATACATGCACGTAACCTCTTCCGGTCGTCATCATCGACAAGGTCATGCCGGCTCTAGTATGATCGCGGTGACATCGCTGCGTCAATGGCTTGCTTTGGCGGCTACGGTGGTGGCCGTTCGATGGTCCAGAGATCTTGATGTAGTTTCTTTCATGATTTGAAGGACTCCTACTTCTAGTTTACCTTTATAATTTGTTATAGTCCTAGATCTTTTCAAAAATTATACCCCCTCTGTCTCAAAATAATTGTCTTAACTTTATATTAATTCTAGTATAAAGCTGTATTAAGCTTGAAATAGTCATCTTGAGACGAAGAGAGTAGTAATAAAAAGACGCAGAGGTGAGGGCGGACAATCATCTTTTCGAAAATAATACCAAAAAGCAAACGCGGGCGTGAGGACGAACATAATGGCCATGTTCGATGTGGCTTTGATTATCTATGTGACTATCATTGGTTACCTGAAGGAGCAGCAGCAGCAGCAGAGAAAAGTGATTCATTACAGTAACAGTGGTACTAAGTAAATACAGTTGCAGCAGAGGCGCAGACAAAACGCCTAGCGCAGCAGACAGGAGCCGCATGTTAGTAGGGTCAACCAGCACAGCATCGGCAGCGGCAGGCAAAGCAAACAGCAATCGGCGCCCGCGTGCTATTCCCTCCTGCCACCGCCACCACTACGGCGCATCTTGCCGCTGCCCCCACAACCCTACGCCGATCATGGCTGCATTCCTAGTTAAATTCCACAGACATTCTTTCCTCGAGCTTATTTACTACGGGCTTGGCGCCAAAACAACATCACTGCTACTTGTGGACTCAGAGCCACCGGGAAAGGGACATGGAGGAGAAAACAAAGACATCCATCACGTGCAATCGTCCATGATGATAGCATGGAGAGCCGGTTAGTTTATTCATATAAATACTAATAATAACATGTATAATGATCTGGTAAGGAGTATATAATACTGTATGTATGTTGTTACCTTTCGATCTGACCTGACGGAGTAGCTAATGTTTGTACGTACCACTACTTGGCTTACATGTGAGGTGGTGCAAGCAAGTAATAAATTAACTTAGCTTGTCAGGTTCCACCAAGGGCTAATGCTGCTGCTGCTCAACTCACACCCAACCTCCCCTGAAAAACGAGCTTGGATCGTCCGACGGTAGTAGTAAGAGCTTTGCTTGGTTCATCCAGTAACAACTCTGTGTGCTGTGTGTCATGTCATCTGGCGTTGCAGCATTTCGGCTGGCCCTGCCGTAGCTTCTCCCAGAGGCACAGCATCTGCCCCGGCGACTGGTAGTGCGCCGTGAGGTAGTCGTCGGCGCAGCCCGCCTGGCAGAACCGCGCGCCGTGGACGTACTCCACGGCGCGGGCCTTCCCCGCGCCGCCGCCGGCGTTGAACTGCCTCACCCACATGCCCACGCTCACGTCCTCCATCTTGAACAGCTGACATGGCCAACACCAGAAGGCAATCATTCGTTAAGCCACCCGTGCACACAGGAATACGAGGTGCTGATGAATCATGGATGTATTGATGATTTGATTCATTGGTAGGGATACGACTTTTGGCTTTTCTGGTGTGGCATGGCCATGGCATGGGCCATCTTTTCAGCCCACGCATGATTGGGCTCGTGCCGATTTCCCGATTCCCGATCAGAATCGGCATAATTCACCAGACTTTGAGCTTTGAACCAGGCCAGATGGTGCCTGGCTCTGGAGTGCTTGTGTGGAATGTGAAATGCAGGCACTACATGTGGATCCCAATTCCCAATGCCACTTGATATGGAATGATCACAAAGGATGAAATGAAAGATGTTGGGTGCAGACAGTGGAGCTTACATTCAGCCTGCCCTGCTCCATCTCCGACGCGACGAAGCCCGCGATGTCCGAAGAAACAATGTAGCCGGCGCCGTCGGCGTAAGTCGGGTACGTATCCCTGGGCCACTCCTGGAATTTGAGCGGAGAATGTTAACAAAAGAGGTCAGCACGGCAGCACAGGACGAAGTCAATAATGGCGCACCAATGATTTGCACTAACGACAAATGTAGTTAGCCAGCATGATTACATGAGACAATAACATATTCATGTGGGCAGCACATCGCATGCACAGTTATTTGGCACATCAAGAACATGAACATACTGTCAGTTTTGCCAAGTCCACGAACTGTAATGGAACTGGTAACACAAAAGGCCGTTCATGGAAGCAGTAAGCATTTGCAATTGACTCGGTCGACAAAAAGCAGCAAGCGTTGCCAAAGAGGTCAGCAACGGCAGCGCAGGACAAACCCAATAATGGTGCACTAATGATACATGTGGTTAGCCGGCATGATTACATGAGACAATTAACATGTTCATGTGGACAGCACATACCAATCGTTCGTTCATGTGGTTCTCATGTACTACTATTTTGGACATCAAATATGAACACGCTGTCTTGTTTGCAAGGAACTGTAATATGGGTGATGACACAACAGGCTGTTCATGAAAGCAGTAAACGTCTGAAATTGCAAAAAGTTTGCACAACACTGGTATGGTATCTTCTTTCTGATGAAATTTAATGCAGCTCCTATGTAGTGGTTTGTCTTTCTGAGAGATGCTGTTCACTGTTATGGATGTTGACATGGGACGGGATCATTTAATTACTTTTGATCACTTGAGTAAAAGAGATGCAAGTCGTCAATCTGTGTAATTTCAAGATAACATTTGCCGACGGCATTTGCAGAAACAGAGGGGGGAAATGCAGTAGTTCACTTCACCTCATATGAGACAGCCCATTTTCCTTCTCGGAGTGGTCTGTGGTAGTAGTTCATGTTCCCCATATAGAAGCTTTTATCATCTGGGATTTTCTTGATTTCAGCCATAACTGAATCAAGTCTAACGAACGTGTCATCATCACACTTCATGACGTACTTCGCCGAAACAACACGAGCCTTCCAAGGACAAAGTGAACAAAAATAAAAAGAACATTCAGAGGCGACGTTGCATAAGAACTGTCTGAAAGACACTTTAAATACAATGCGGCTATATTACGTCCACCCCTATGCTACATACCGCATACTCGCAGATGGCAACAGTCTTCAGAACAACCAGGTCGTAGCTATCCACAAAAGGCACAATGATAATGTCCCCGAAGAAATCAGCCTCTTTCTTCAAATCTTCATTAACTTCCCTTCTTCCATTCTGCCCTGAAACATGGTTCGGTTATATATCTCTTCATGAGAGTAAGGGACAGAAAACAGCAGGAACTAAATGGCGAGACAATAAATTACCAAGGCGACGAAAAAGCGAGCCATGGTACTGGATGAATTTCGTACTGCAGACATCCATGATCTCCTCACAGCCATGCGCTCGGTGAAGTGGCTTCCTGCTGAAAGAATGCCTATGAACAGCTCCACAGGTTCTTCAGGTGGAGGGGCTTTCAGTTCGGCCAGCAACTCCAGATTTCTTTCGATAATGTTATGATGGACCGCGGGTAATGTACCAGCAAACATTGATTCAACCTCAATATCACCATTTGCTTGCACCGTAGCGACATCCTCGAGATCAAAGCCCTTGAAAAAACGAATGTAATGCATCGCCGCATAAGTAAACCTTACGAAAATCACAGTGGGAAGGAGATGATATTCTTATTAAAGAAAAAAAAACATATATTAAATTAGTTGAGATGCTAATCTACATCCAAACCACAGCAAAGATGTGCATGTTTCCAGCTAGGAAGTGTAGAAGAACTCATCTTAGGACAATTGCAGAAGGAAACATTACTTACAACACGATAAGGAAAAGACGCGACATGCCTCCCATCAACTTGAACATGATAACCTTCCAAACCGGAGCTTATTGTTAGAGCAAACAATTCACCCTCCACAAAAGGATAAGGCCAATCTATCAAACCACTGTTGCTCTGTCCAGCAACACGGTTACGCAGCAACATACTCTTCAACTCCTCAAGTGTGCCACCAGTGTTCCAGGTCCATTGCTCACATGTTACCAATCCATCAACTGCGCCACAGGAAAGCAATATAAGAAAATCTCGCGATGATCATCAGATCATCAAATAGATATCCATGGGAACCATGTAAATACCAGATATATTCGAACTATATAAGGAGAGGTCGGGCAGCAGTACTGCACATGTTATTGTCCTCTGGTCCTATTTTCATTACGAAAGTCGAAGTAGAAAATGGATGAAATTTTCCATGAAACTTTGTCAGTAGGAGTAATGACAGGGTATGGACAATCTAGTAGTGGTACAACATCCACTGCTGACTATCAATCTACTTAGGTTTTGTATGGATGATAAATGCAGTTGTCAGCCACCTGCCATCCCAGTCAGCTCAAAACTATCTGAAATAGGATGTTGGGAATTATGTAAAGCTTGGCAAGTTCAGGTTAAAAATAGCAGGTCTTGAAGTTCAAGGTTGAAAATTGAGCATCTGCAATAGTTCAGAACTTCAGAGTTCAAAGTCGAGCATCTTGAAGTCCTCCTATCTATTCACAGGGTGGAGAAATATAAGCATTTAGCCGGTATCTTACAGTGGGAAATGAGAGCATGAAGACTGCCATTAGAAAAACAAAGAAACTATCCAAATCCAAGGATGATCTATACTAAATGTGTCAATGTCGCAAGATCAAGTTTATTTTCCATAATATGCAGTAGTAACCAAGAAATGAGGGCGTAAATGTTTGCATGGGTCCTCAACACAAATGAGGCAAGGAGGCAATTCTAAATTTTATCAAAACATGGGATTATTGGAAGATAAGAAGACGTGTCAACAAGGGCCAAAATAGGTCTGCTGAACCTGACTCAGTGGGGGAAGTGCATGTACAATTCCACCACCTAGGTTCAATTTCCTCGTGTATCTTTAAATAAAATTACTTGACTCCTCCTAGGTATTCTCTTTCAAATAGGTTTGCCGTAAACTGTTACGCCTTGCACGTTCTTGGGCACATTCAACATGCCAAAATATGCGAACGAATGGTCAGTCTAATATCCGTGCATGAATCAATCAAAGGACCTTGTTTCACTGCTGGGAAAACATCCAGCAAAAATCCCCTACATCACTCTTCAAAGCCTCGAATACATTCATATCTCTCCCCTGTTGTCATTAACTTTGGAGATGTCGAAATGGGCCATGGATAGCGAAGGCAGTACAGTTATCAAACATGCTGAGTGAGGATGCTACACTTTCCGAGAACAGGGTGCTTTTGCACCGCACAGGACAAATGCTACGAATCATTGAAATTTTCCAAAAGGAAGCCGGAGCCGTTTCACCAAACGTGGTACTGCGATGGAGCCCCAATGAGATTGAGCAACCAACCACGAAACATGACAGTGAATGCAAATCATATGTACATGCCACTTGGTTAATTGCCATTTACCAGCACATATGCAGTGCAGCACTAGTGGTGGCAGTAACATGCATATAGCCTAGAGCGTTAGAAGTTAGAACAACTCCCCATAGATTGGTTGGTAATTAGTACCAACGACTGCGGTGACCCTGCCGTGCAAAATGTTGATATGTGTCACCGTTGAATGCAATCACGAAGTGAAATTTGAAGCAATCACGAAGTGAAATTTGAAGGCGGACCAAAATTGGTACTGACGACTGCACTGATCCTGCTGTGCGTGTGTGCTACTGCTGACGGAAATTTTGATGTGTGTCACCGTGGAATGCAGTCAGGAGGTGAAGTTTGAAGGTGAACCGAAATTGAGTGTGAGCATATGCAGAGGAGGTGACGCACCGGTGTCGTCGTCGGAGCGGCGCCAGCCCTCGCAGCGGAGGGCGGGGCCCCACTGGCCGCGGAAGCGGGTGTTGAGCTCGACGACGGGGCGGCCGCTCCAGTCGCCCCGGAGGCGCGGGTTGAGGTGGAGGATGGTGGCGGCGGCGTCCCCGTCCCCCGCGCCCCGCAGCTCCACCGCGAACTGCGCCAGGCCGCCGCCGGACACCCGCCGCGGGGCGCCCACCACCGTCACGTGGGACCCGAGCGCCAGCCCGCAGGGCAGCGCGAGCGCGCCGCCCGCGCTCCGGAGCGTGCCCCCCGACCGCGCGACGGAGGGCGGGCACCGCGGCGGCGCGGGGGACGGGGAGGGCGTCGCGGCGGAGCCGGCGCCGGCGCCGGAGAGGGCGTCGCGGAGGAGGGGCGCGCCGTCGCGGAACGCGCGGGCGGCCGCGGCGTGGAGCGGCGGGGCGGCGTCGAGCGCGCGCACGTCGATCCGGGAGACGTCGAGGCGCCGGCGCCCGAGGCGCGGGGACGCCGGGGCGGGGAGCCGCGGCCGCGGGCTTACGTCGGCGCCGGTGGCCTCGAGGGCGACGGCGACGGTGGTGGGGCCGAGGGGGCGGCCGGGGAAGCGGGCGCTGAACGCCGCGACGTATACCAGCGCGGCGACGGGCAGGACGAGCAGCAGCGGCAGCAGCGGCCGGAGCCCGCCGGCGGGGCGGCGCGGCCGGCGCATGCCGACGGGACGCGCGTCGTCGGTTGCGTTTTGGATGCTTTCGCGGAGCTTCGCTCGCTCCGAGGAGGGAAAGGGAAGGCGCGTGAGTCTTGGAACTTTCCCCGGGGTTTAAGACGGCAGGAGATTAATCACCAGATACTACCCATTTTCTTTCTTGATCGCCGATGATACGGCGCACTGCCGTGGCGTGCGGCGTTCGGAGATTGGTTTTAATGGCGCCGTGAACTGCCGCTGCCGCCGGTCCGCGCCGCTCCGGCGATTGCTTGCCGTGTGTGTGTGTGTGTGCATGCACTCAAAAACTGTTGCTTTTGCTTACACAGCTGAGCATACATCGTACACTTTCCATATCTGTTACACGTGGTGTGGTTGATTACTCCCAAGCATCTACGTCCGAACATTGCAAATATAATAAGCAGACGCGTCCCGTCAGTGATTAAACGTGTCTCCTGATTATCCGTCGACGTAGTCATACTTCATATTTTTTTACTCATATATCCGGTCACTTGATAGAGAAAAAGAAAGAGAATTTTTTTTTAATAATAATAAAAAGATGATCCGGGGTGGGATCGTGTCTTATATGGCGAACTGACCGGTCGCGTCCGCGAGCCCTCATATCCTCCTCATATTTGAGATGGGTATGAAAGTTTACGGACAACCGGATATATAGAATTGATACGAGGGGTCTGATTGGATCAAATTTTTTCTTTCTTTCTATTTCCTGTTCGGTCACTGATTAGACGTGTCCGCAGACGTACGAGGAGTCATTTGAGAGGTCTGGGTGTAGATGTCTAAAATCGTTGCTTTTGCTTACAGGGCTGAGGATACATCGTACTACGCACTTCCATATCTGACGACACGTTGAAGATTGGGGTTGATCACACACAATTCGGGCAGTTGCTTCCCATAAAGCAATCTTTCACCAAAGCTTAGTCGCGATCGTAAGCGTGAGAGGCATATCCAGGATGCAACTTGGGCGGAGGATCTAGTCAGCACCAATGCCCCCGGCCTTTCGCCCTGTGTGCCCCTTGCATATCTGCAGCTAGCCAAGGTTAAGTCGGACAGCGAAATGGATCATGCATGACAGTTCCATTTATTTTCTATTCCTTCTATAAAGGCGTTTTTGCAGTTCAATTTAAACTGCGAAAACGTAGTATATTTGTTTACGGAGGGAGTACTGGTTTGTGACTTCGTGTCTACTTAATTTTTGTAACCTCTTTATTTCAAAAAATTTTTGAGAAAACCATTTTTTATTTATATTAAAGGTTTGGCTTTGAGTAGCACATATATTATCAGCTAGCTAAAAAATTTCGTTAGGAAGGACGTGTGCAAGGGCATAGAATATGGTTAGGAAGGGCATAGAACATGCAATTTGTTTTGTAAAAAAGGCTTCATGTTATCTAGAGATGGCAATATACTCTATCAAACATAAATATATTATTATTATTATTATGTTTACTTACCAATCTATTTTTGCATGTCTCTGAAATTAACTGATGGGGAGTACCTTTGCTCTTTTAGTATTTTGCATTAGAATATACTCTATCAAATAGTAATCACTTTTGGCAATCTCTATCAAGTAGTTATTGCATATGTCTAAATTTAAGTCCATATAGAGTATTAGCTTTATTTTGGTATTGTGCATTAGAATATCTTCTACTAGTGATCTTTATCAATTAATGCTTGCATGTTTCTCAAATTAATTGTTAGGCAGTGCCTTTTCTCCTTTTTATTTTTTATTAGTAAGATATCATTTAGTGGTTTCTATGAATTAATCTTTGCACATCTCTAAAAGTTATTGACAGGGAGTATTACTTGTTATTTTGTATTACCGATAAGGCTTCCGTTCCATTTTATATATAAAGCAACCCCGCAGACAAAGTTCATACAAACACACATACACATATACGAAACTTACACTGCGCAAAGTACTTGATTTTGCTGAGGGTACAACTCAACAAACATAATAAAAACACAAGGCAAAACATAAACGGAGCAGGCTTGGTATTTCATATTAGAATATATTTCAGTGATCTCTACCGAATAACTCTGCACGGCTCTAAAATTAGTTGATAGGGGGTAGTACTGCTTGTTATCCTTTTATTGTTTTGTATTTATCTTCGAGTGATCCCTGTCAATCAATTTTTGGCATTTCTCTACGTGACTCGTCAAAAATTAGCTAGAGAATGCATGACTAGAAAATTCAGTGTTCCCTCCTCCGTTCTACTCCCTCCGTCCCGAAATATATGACGCTGGGGAGTTTTAAGACATCCCCTCAAAATCGTTTAAAAGACATGTCTACCCCTCAGATTCATTACAGGGCGAATCGTTACACTAAAAAAAAGAAACCGTACTGTACAACAATTTTGAATCGCCCCCCACCTCCATCGCCCCCACCTCCAGCGCCGCCCACCTCCAACGCCCACCTCCGCCCAACAGATCCCCTCCCATCTCGCCGCCCAGTATATCCCCCTCCCATCTCGCGAGCGCCGTGCTGCAGATCGCCTCTCCCTGTGCCTCGCCCACCACGCCTCCGCCACAGCGCACGCGCCGTGCAGCGCGAAGAAGGCCGTCGCCTCCCCGGTGGGCGGCCGCACCATGTCCTCCCCGGTGGGGGAGAACATGAGCTCGTGCACCAGCCCGGACACCACGAACTCCGCGAGTACCCCGGCGGCCGGGCCAGGCGCGCGCGCGGGGCGGTACACGCACGGCCGGAGCACGACGGGCATCGACAGGTTCCAGCGCCGGCCCCAGAAGTCCCGCAGCGACGCCGGCAGGTACGGCCAGTCGAACTGCGGCTCCAGACCCATGCCCAACACCAGCAGCGCGCGCTGGACCCTCCTGCTAGCAGCCTCTCCATCAACCTCCCACCAACCTTCTTGCAAGCCACGCCGCCCGCCGGATCTGCCCCAGCTTCCTTGTCCCCGATTCAAGATGAGGAAGAAACGAGGTGCCCCTCCTGCTAGCAGTCTTGCTCCACTAGCACTGTCCGTCATCTACTCCGTTGAGGAAGAAGCTCGTCGTCGGCGCCTAAAAAATCAAACTTTTGACCAGGGTGAGCAGTGGGAGGAAACGGGGTGCGCGGTGGTTGGGGGAAAGGAAGGCGACGAGAGGCCGGTGACGACTGAGAGGAGAGGACAACGACGACGGCGAGGGAAGGCCGGCGACGGCGTGGATCTGGAGGGAGCGACAGGGGGTGGGTGAGAGGGGAACGAGAGTGAGCCAGAGGCGGTCGAGGGGAACAAGAGAGCGAGCGGTGGCGGGAGGGCATTTCTGAAAAGTGGAAAATGTTGGTAGTGTTACAAAATTTACACAGCAAATCCTTTAACGTCATATATTTTGGCACGGAGGGAGTAGAATACTTCAAGGTGTAGGTTTGTCCAAAGTCAAACATCCATAAATTTGACCACGTATATAGAAAGAGATGTCAACATGTACAACATTATCTTTTCGTAAAAAATAAACACGTACAACGTTATCTTTTTGAAAAAAAAACATGTACAACATTATCTACATAAAGTAGGAAAGTATTAATATAATGAGCCTAACGAAACAAAACTGATGTTATAGATGTTGGAACATTTTATACAGATAGGACGAACACAAACATGGATTTTCTAGTGCTTGCTCCGTCGCCGTTTAAAAGACATACATCTAAAATCGCTCAAACCTGAATGATTTATAATTGACTCAGTTTCTTTTTGTTGATGACTTAAAACTAACAACGTATTAATACCAAGGCATTTAATTAGCCAAGAATTTAATGTGTAGTTAACCTCTTCACTAGTAAACGAGCCGTGCGTCTTCATGCATGCAGTTGTGAAGACAGATTCACACTATGCATGCAGCTTGGAGTATTAGTATTAATTAATTAGAAAAAAATATCACACGTTTTAAATTTTATCTATTATAAAAATACACGTAAATTTAATTGTGCATTCTAAACCGTAACAAAGGGAGTGCTCTTTTTGTTCCGCAATTTTTGTCGTTGTTTTAGTCGAACCGAAACCATGAAAAGAATTATGGATCGAAGGGAGTAGTTTGAAACACGGGGTCGAAGGGGGGGGGGATAATAGGGCGATAATCTTTTTTAAATGTGAAGAGGTTACTGTTTATTTAGTACGCCCCTCCGTCCCAAAATAACCGTCTCAAGGTTAGTATAACTTTCTACTACAACTAGTACAAAGTTGAGACAATTATTTTAAGACGGAGAAAGTATTAGGCGCTGTTTGAAACCACACAGATTATATAATCCAGTTTTTATAATCTATTCTGTCTTCAAACAGGACAGATTATGGTGTAGATTATAAAAACTAGATGAATAGATTATTAAAAACTCATAATCTACTCTACCCCAACTAAAACCAGATTATGGATTACTAATGACCCACTATCCTTGTAAAGTTGGAGATAATTACATTCCTGCCACCGCTACCCTCCTCTTTAAAAAAACAAAGGACAGAAAGGTCATTATGCAATGTAAAACCTGGATTGCAGTTTATATAATCTGGCCTCCAAACATGTTCACGTAAATTATTTTTATAAATCAGATTATATAATTCAGATTATCATAATCTATTGTGGTTTCAAGCAGGATCTTAGTGAGAGAAATTAATTTTGTGTTTGCTCTCTTTCTTTCTATTGTATAAATGGGCACCGATCTTTCTAGCGTGACTTTGCAGTAGTAGGAGGAGGAGCAGGAAGACCTCAGACCTGGCGTCATCTCGTTGTCCAGGTGCAATGCAAACGGGAGCGACGAGACAGGGCATCCGGCCGGGAGAGTCGGCACGCACGCACGCACAACGGACGCACGTCTCAATCCGCGCCTTCACGCGCACGGGTGCGCTCGTGGAATTCCACGTGCCCGCACACGTAATAACCTCCTCCTCCTCTCTTTTGGCTTTGGATGGATGGAGATGGAGGCTTGGAGAAGTCGTCGGGCGCCGCAGGGAAGCCGGACCAGACGGCGCAGCGGAATGTCTCCCACGCACGCACGCACGCACGCGGCGGGACAGGTGGCGACGAGGTGGACGACCGGAGAGCTGACGGGGATCCTGCAGGTCGGCTGGCTCGGGCCGACGGCCACGAGAATATCCGTGGTGATCGCACGTAAGCAAATTCGCTGGCATCGGACTGGGCGAGTGTATAGCTGAGCGGCGGCGCTGACGCACGGCTGAGGGGGGGTACGTGGCCGCGCCGGGGTGGATTGCGGCTTGTGCTGGAGATTACGCGCGCCGACTGTGATCGCGTTCGCACGGAGGAAGCAAATACGGGAGTATATCTTCTTTCCTTTTGAGGATCGCGGCATGGCATGACATGGCACGACATTTTGATATTTTTGCATGGATGTAAGAGGCAACTCCAACACACACACACACATACGTGCCGATGTATCTTGTCCGTACGCGTGTGTTTGTGTCCGTTTTGTTAAACTGGACACAAACTGTGGTCCGACGTGTCCACGCAAACCATGAGCGTTTGTTTTCACCGCCGCCATAGCACCTCCACGACCAAGCCAAACCCATCGCCATTACCGCCGCCGGGAACTCCATCTCGTTAACTTTTAAAAAAATACATGAACTATTTTCCCGACTTGATGGCTTTTTTTATGAAAATTAACAACTCTTGTAAGGAATTATGAATTTAAAATAATAATTCAAAATTGATTTTTTTTTCAAATTAGTGACCTTCTTTGAATTTTGTGAACCCTTTCAAAATCCCCGGTGTGCGTGTTTTTTTTCTTTCGCGAGAGGCATGAACGCACCTCTTAAGAAAAGAAGATGTTTTTTTTTCTTTTACGAGGTATTGATTTGCTTTTACGAAAGGCACAGACGTATTCCTTAAAAAATAAAAACAAAACTTGTTTTCCTCCTTCCATGAGAAGCACGAATTTGCGTTTCATGGAGGAATGGATTTGTTTCCACGAGAGGCGCCGTCGTGCCTCTTCATGTTTTTTGTGGAGGCATAAATTTGTTTATATGAATGACACGACTCTCCAACAAGGGAAAAACATTTTTTTTCTTCCATTAGAGACGCGGATTTGCTTTTTGTGAAGGCACAAATTTAATCTAAAATTTATACTAATCTAATATTAAATAAAAGACACTTATTTTAAGACTAAGAAAGTAGTAATTTCGTTAAGGTTGGTCATAGTAGGGAGTATCATATAGTTTTTGTCCTCCTTCCATGAGAAGCACGAATTCACATTTCATGGAGGAACAAATTTGTTTCCATGAAAGGCGTCGTCATGCCTCTCTAAAAAGGAACAAACATGTGTTTTTCCCTTCTACAATAGACACAAACTTGCTTCTCGTGGAGGCATGAGTTTTGCTTTCATGAGCGTGCCTCTCAAAAATGAAAAAAAAAACATTTTTTATGAAAGACATGAATTTGCTTTTTGTGGAGACATAAATTTGCTTCCGTGAATGGCACGACTCTCCGACAGGGGAAAAAACGTTTTTCTTTTCTTTCGTTAGAGACGCGGATTTGCTTCTTGGTAAGGCACAAATTTAATATAAAATTTATACTAATATAATATTAAATATAAGACAATTATTTTAAGACTTAGGAAGTAGTTATTTCGTTAACTAGGAGCTCCCTCCTCTCGGCGCCAGGTAGCAAAAGCATCGGTTAATCTTCCTAAATCGCGTGGGCGGGTCCAGCAAAAGTACCCATTTTCAAAATTGTTCTTCAGTTTCAGAAAATGTACCTCTTAAGAAAAGAAAATGTTTTTTTTTCTTTTATGAGGTATTGATTTGCTTTCACGAAAAGCAGAGACGTATTTCTTAAAAAATAAAAATAAAACTTGTTTTCCTCCTTCCATGGGAAGCATGAATTTGCGTTTCATGGAGGAACGAATTTGTTTCCATGAGAGGCGTCGTCGTGCCTCTCTAAAAAGGAACAAACATGTGTTTTTCCCTTCTACAATAGACACAAACTTGCTTCTCGTGGAGGCATGGGTTTTGCTTTCATGAGCGTGCCTCTTAAAAATGAAAAAAAAATATTTTTATGAAAGACATGAATTTGCTTTTTGTGGAGACATAAATTTGCTTCCGTGAATGTCACGACTCTCCGACAGGGGAAAAAACGTTTTTCTTTTCTTTCGTTAGAGACGCGGATTTGCTTCTTGGGAAGGCACAAATTTAATATAAAATTTATACTAATCTAATATTAAATATAAGACAATTATTTTATGACTTAGGAAGTAGTTATTTCGTTAACTAGGAGCTCCCTCCTCTCGGCGCCAGGTAGCAAAAGCATCGGTTAATCTTCCTAAATCGCGTGGGCGGGTCCAGCTACTCGAGCGAGCAGCTCAATCCAGAAAGTCCTATATAACGCATAATGCGTCAAGTTATCGAGCTTTAACACAAGGGTCCATGAGCAAGGGATTGTCTGCCCCGGCTCGCCTAGGGAGGTTCCTAGCTAGTTTCTCCGGTTTTAGGAAACTTATATAGGTTTGTATAAAAAAAAAGAACCTTCTAGGAGGAGGTTGTTGAAACTTTTTTTTTCTTTTCCTTTTTCTGTTTATTTTTTTTCTCTCTCTCTCTTTTCTGTTTCTTTTTTCGTTTTACATTTTGTTTTTAGAAATGTTCTTTTTTTCAAAATGTTTCAAAAAATTCTGACAGATTTGTATTTTGCACAAATTTCAGGTTTCCAAAAATGCCGTTTTAAAAAAATGCTTGTTTTTTTCGAAAAGTACCCATTTTCAAAATTGTTCTTCAGTTTCAGAAAATGTATCTGTTTTAAAAAAAAATGTGTTTCTGAACTTGTTCCTATTTTTAAAAATAGTCCACAAATTTAGAAAAATGTTTGTGTTTTCGAAAATTGTTCACATTTTCAAATTTTTACTCAATTTCAAAACATTTGCACATTTCCCGAAAACTTTGGTGTTTCCAAATATTGTTTGCAAATTTTATAAAGTATTTCTATTTCCAAAAATGTTGGGACTTTTAAGAAATGTCACGTATACAAATATTGTTAAGAGGTTCAAAAGATTTTTCCCGTTTTAGAAAGAACATGTTTGTATGTTCCAAATAATATTGGTGTTTTTCTAAATATGCATGCATTATTTGTTTTTTTAGTTTTTTAAGAGTTAGTGTTTCATAAAACATTATACTTGTCAAAAACAAATCATATTTCTGTAAACATGAACAATTTCTGACATCTTGAACGTTTTATGAGAAACATCAATAATTTCTGAAATCAAGAATGTACTTTTTTTGTTTTGAACAAAAAATTCAAAAACACATAAAAAAACAATAAAAGGGGAAGTGCTTTCTCGGAAGTCTCCCAGCGATCGCTCCCGCGCGTCGCCATTTGGCGAGTTTTCAGCCGCCGCCATGTGTCGTGCTCTGAGCGTTTCTTTTGAATTATATTTTTTTATTTTTTCGCAGGCGTTTTTGTTTTTTAGTGTTTTTTCCGATTTTTTGTTTCGGTTTTTACCGGTCTTTTGTAACTTTTCGATGAAAAAAAATCGTATATTTTTTCGCGAAAAATCGCGTTTGCTTTGTTTTACGCGAAAACACGTTTTAAGTTTTTTGTTGCGAGAGGTACAATTTTCCTTTCGCGAGAGATATGGTTTTGCCTTCGGACCCGTGCCTCTCCCGGAAGGAAAAAAAACGTGTTTTTGTCATTTTTTTTGCCAAAGGCACTGTTTTGCTTCCGCGAAAGACACGATATTGCCTTCGCGAGAGGCACGACCCGTGCCTCTCGGAAAGGGAAAAAACGCGTTTTTTGTTTTTTTCTATCGCCCGAGGCACTGTTTTTTCTTTTGGTATTTTCGTGAAAAGTTAGTCAAAACCTATCAACATGGGATCTAGTTTAGAAGATCTTGACGTGATAAAGCCAACGGTAAAAACGGTTCGAGATTTGGATACACGGTTTAGGAGATAAAATATTTTGAAAATACAGATCTACAAAAAAGGGAAAACTCTCAGGTTGCGACAAGTGACACGCATGCAATGCTCCACTTATCGTAACCTGTGAAGGTATGAGTAATTGTTGAAAGGTGTATTGGCTAACTAGTGATTTCGGGCAGATAGGAACTCCCGCTCAATTCTCCTCCAAGCGCACTCAACTGTCACAGACGAGACCCTGCTCGGTGCCGATGATAAGATGGCCCATTTTACAGGCGACCGAATTCGGGTCAGGCCGGGTAATAACCAGTTATTACACAACGACTATTTATCAAGAGTAACTAGTTCGCGATCTTTTTTAGGAGCCTTTCAACAATTATTACTTCTGTGCGATGTCACTTTGCACGTTCTTAGCCGCCATCACATGTTATGTTTTGAGTGTTTCCTTCGAATTTTACTTTTTTATTTCCCGACATACATTATCGGCTTTTTAAATTGTTTTTTCTTTTTGTGGTGTTTCAGTTTTCAACGGTCTTTCTTAGTTTTTTGCCGAAATAAATCAGTTCTTTTCCATGAAAAACATGTTTTCTGTTTTTTTCGTAAGATGCACGGTTTTGTTTTCAGTTTTGCGTTCGCGAGAGGCACGACAGAAAGTGAAAACAACACATTTTTTATTTTTTTATGAGAGGCACAGTTTTGATTTCCTAGAGGCACAATTTTGCGCTTGCGAGAGTCACGGTTTTCCTTTTCTGAGAGGCATAGTTTTGCTTTGCTGAAAGGCACGTTTTTGTGTTCGCGATAGGCATGATCGTGCCTCTCGATAATGAAAAAACATGTTTTTATGTTTTTTTGCGAGAGACATGGTTTTGCTTCCGCGAGAAGCATGATTTTCCGTTTGACTTTTTTTGTGAAAATAAAGTTCGTCAAAACTTATCAACGTGGGACCTATTTTTCAAGATCTCGACGCAAGGAACTCAACAACAAAAACGGTTTCAAATTTAGACGCATGGTTTAAGAGATAAAATATTTTAAAAATACGGATCTACGAAAAGAGAAAAAAACTCTCAGATTGCAATAAGGGACACACATACAGTGTGCCATTTCTTTCAATCTCGGGAGGTGGGAGTGTTCTATATAAAAAGTACTCCCTAATTAATAATGTCACTATTTATTACTTTAAACTATCGTCGTAGGATATTTCACAAAAGGTTTTGGGGTAACTGGGCGTCCCATTTCGTGTGAATTTAGTGAAGTAAAACGAGAGGAGCTAGTTCACGCACGTTGCTAGCCAGCCCGTAAAATCACTAATTGAAGAGTATATCTTTTAAAGATTATTCTCACCTTTATAAGTTGTGACAAGTGGCATGCTCCATGCGTGCCTATTGTTGTAATTTGGAAGTTTTTCCTAAACGGCGTTCAAATCTCGAACCGTTTTTACTATTGGGTTTCTCGCGTCGAGATCTTCAAAACTAGATTTCATGTTGATAGGTTTTGATGAACTTTTTTTAATGAAAAAACATAACAAAAAAAAACTGTGTCTCTTGAAATAAAAAACAAAAAACACGTTTTACCTTTTCTGAGAGGCACAAGCGTTCCTCCTGCCAAGGTAAAACCAAACCTCTCGCATAAGCAAAAAAACGTGCCTCTTGCGGAAAAATTCTAGAAAAGCACGTTCTTTTTCTTTCCCAAGAGGCACGGCCGTGCCTCTCGCGAAGGCAAAACCGTGTCTCTCATGGAAGCAAAACCGTATCTCCCGTTAAAAAAAAATAGAAAACACATCTTTTTTTTGTTTCCGAGAGGTATGACAGTGCCTCTCTCGAAGGCAAAACGTGTCTCTCGTAAAAAAACACGTTTTTCATTCATTTTTTAAAATTTTTCATCAAAAAGCTAAGAAAGAACGGTGAAAAACCGAAACACACAAAAACAATCTAAAAAACTGAAAATGCGTGCGAAAACATAATGAAAAATGAAACCTGAAAGAAACGCTCAAAGCATAACATGTGAAAGCGGCTAAGAACGCGTCAAATGGCGACGTGTGGGAGTGCTGGTTGAAAGGGTCTCGAAAGAACGCTCGCTAACTAGTTGTCCCCGCCACGTTGGTAAGAGAAAGGAGTGAGCCCTACTGAAGGCCATTTGAGCCGAGTTTTTATGTTTGTGTTCTTCTATTTCTTTTTTTCTCTCTGTTTTTCATTCTCTTTTGCATTTTGTTTTGTGGTTTATCATTCTCTTTATACTTTTATTTTTTTATTTTTTTAATTTTTTTAATTTTTTGTTCTCCACTTTTTGTTTGATTTTACTTTTTCTTACAATATTTTTTAAATACTTGTTTAACATTGTATACATGTTCAATATTTTTCCCACACTATTTCAACATTTTCAAATACTTGCTCAATAGTTTAGTAGTTAATCGACATTTTCGAATACTTGTCCAACATTTTTAATACTTATTCAACATTTTCATATACTTGTTCTGCATTTTTCATATACCCGTTCTACATTTTTTAATACCTATATCAACGTCTTTCAAATATGCATTCAATATTTTTAATACTTATTCAAAAAAATTCAAATTCTTATTCTAAATTTTTATATACTTGTTCAATACTTTTATATACTCGCTCAGATATTTTTAATACCTATTTTCATTTTTGTAAATACATGTTCAACATTTTTAATACATATTTAACATTTTTAAATACTTGTTCAATATTTTTCCTAATTCTTGTTCAACACTTTTTTAGTACTTATTCAACATTTTTTCAAATGTGTTTTTGAAAATTGTTTATCGTAATGTATAAATATACTAGCAAAACGGCCGTGCGTTGCAACGGAAGAAAAAAAATCCAAAAATATATAAAGATGTAATAAACAAAACAAAAAATCGAATCCAGACGTTCGTGAGCTTGTCTTTCGGTGTGACGGTCTGTGACACCTTCAGATTGCCTCGTCTAATTGTTCTTATTCCTTTGTGATTAATTGTATGTGCCTCTGAATGAGAACATATTCTTGTGAGAAGGTATTGGGTACCGCGCCAAGATAAAAGAGAAGGTATTGTCAACTTTTTTTCATTATCTTCTTCCTTCATTCAGTATGTCCATCTCTTGATCTTCTCAATCCAAGATCTCCACAACTATCAATGCACATCCGACTCGCAATCTATCACACAGGTAAAATAAAAACAATAAATAAAAATGCATTTACCTACTCCCTGTATCTGCAGTTGTAACACTGCTACTTACTTCTTCTCTCGTTTGATCAACATTTGAGTGTAATATGTCAATATAAAAGTCAATAAAACATGGTCCATGCATGAAACTATGCTCTCAACTATATCTGCACCTCCTACTGCATCATCGGCGCCAAAAGATAAAAAGGAAAAAAGAGGACGCTGGCAGGATTCGAACCCAGGCCTCCCTCTAAGAAGAGAGGAGACTGAAACAACCAGGCTAGTTGATTGTTTTTTACCAGAGAGGTAAGACTACCGGACTCCTCCCAGATATGTACCGGAGTCCTACCAGATACGTGATACAGTAATATGTTTCAACAGATCCATCAGCGTGTCCAAATACAATAGTTTCTATAAAAATTAGTGATGTACAGTATTTTAGAAGATTCTCTTCTTCCTTAATAATCCCTTCTTCTTACTCTCAGGAGACAATTTTTCAGGTAAGACGTACTGTCAACTTTACTGAAACATCAAACTCCAAGGAGACGACACGACGGAACAGGAGAACATCTGCATTCAGTAGCGCATTTTTTCAGTGGAGACCAGCACATAAATACAGCCGTTACAATGTACAGGTCAAATTCTACAGAAACAATAATCTATTCTGCATAATCACTAACTGAACTAATATTATGTACACGAGCTGAAATGGCTACAAAATTTCCTGGCCCTCCTTTGAGGCGCTCCAACTAAGTTCACTCCTGGCTCCTGGTAGATCATTCATTTGGTAGAAGCAGCAATAGCTAATGAGGAAACTGCCCCGGTGTTTGTTCAGAATCATCTGCAATCATTTCTGAATAATGTTCAGTACAACGGTATTGTGATTGGCATATCTTATTACCATTGACTCCTGAGATCATCTCTTCTTCACATTGTACATACCATCATTCAGAAGCAAAGCGAGAAGACCATGAAATCAGATGACAATGACTCACAGTTGATGGGGAGAAACAAAATAAGAACAAGTGTATATAGATATTGTTGGCCGCGCGAACCAGTTTGAGATATTTCAAACGCGCTCAAGGATAAGCAATGAGATATTTGAAAGATATGTAGGTCAAGAAAGAGTACACAATACCGTTGTCAGTAGGCGCAACCATGCAGAAATAGCTAACCTCCAGTTCTACCCCCTCGATTTTGACCTGTGTAAAGAAAAGATCTTCGCCACAACAGTTACAATCATCAGCTCCTTTAGTCTTCACATAGTGAAATTGACATGATAGTACTTACGACCATTGCCCCCAGCAACTGATTCCAAGCACACAACATTTTTGAGTCCATATGCAAGATCCCGAAATTAAGAAACATCAATCTGATCAGCAACCAACTGTTATATGAATATATGACAACACAATGCAATCTTCTAGAAAAGAAGAAAAAAAGAGTGCAGGAGAGATGGGCAGAGATCAAACCCCTGAAAGATGGTGCTGATCATTATACTTGTCCACCAAAGTTTGAACCAACTGGCGCTTCCAATCACGCCTTTCATCCATTTGTTGCGATTCTGAAAGCTTCTTCCTTGTGCCATCAGGACAGTAAAGAGATAGTCTTACCACCCTTTCCAGCCGAGAAACGGCTACAACTCTAGGACTGCACCTTATGGAATAGCAAGCTGATCTGAACTTCATTGAATGAACATAACCATGGTCCTTGAGCGAATAAAAGAGAACGATGGTAGGCAGTTTTGCACTCCGATCTGGGACGCTTGGCGCCAGAACCGCTCGCCGGCGCCCCGCCGCCGCCCCTGGGTGCAGCGGCGCCGGCGGTAGCGGTGCTCCTGGCCCGGTTCCTGACGAAGGCGCGCTGGAAGGGCCACGGCATGAGCGCCTTGTACCTCCCCGGTCTCCATCTCATGCCGCGGCCGCCCTCCCGTCGCCTCGTGCATCTTCTCGGACGGGCCCCTCTATTCGGAGGAAAACAAATCTCGCCGGGTCTCAGCACAGATCGAACGGAAGGTGCCAGAGAGGGGGAGAGAGAGAGAGGAGATGGGGTCAGGAGAGGAGGGGGGCGTACCTGAGCGAGGGGCCACCGGCGGCGGCGGCCTCACCTTCCCACCTCGACGCCGGTGACCGTCGGTGAGGATCTCCTCCAGTCCGTCGACAAGGGCGCCACCACTCACCTTCTCGTGCTCCGATGCGGCTGGAAGAGGATAAGGTCAAACAAAGGATCATGACTGAAAATTTTTACAGATGCAGGGGCTTTCTTGCAAATCTGAAATGTTTTTCCACATATCCACTTAATCAGGGACTGCGGGTTGAATGCTCGAAAACGGAGGGACTTTTTCGTAAAAAAGCCACGACGGACGACAGAAGCACTACCCGCTTTATTATTATAGCAAAAGGGCCCGTGCGTTGCTACGGGAAAAAAAACATACGCTCCTAATTTATACTCCAACAGACATCTTCCTTGCGGCCCCATAGACGAGCTAGTAGCACTGGCAGAGGAGGATGATACAATTGATCCAACTCCGGGCACAACTGCAGCGGGCGTTGTCATGGCAGCGTTTTCACTTGCCATGGTTGTGGAGTTTTCTTGCCGTGGCAGAGATTCTCTTTGAACTAAAACCACGACAAGTATTTTGGAACGGAGGGAGTAGATGTTTTACCATGTGAAATTATGATTTGCAACCTTGTGAATACTACTATTTGATAACTGACATGTACTAAGACTCTGGTCTCCGAGAAACGTACTGAAAAGTGTTACCATTGAATTTAATCAGATGAAATCACTAAAGTTGGGTTGTAGACTTTTATGATTTTTCGGTAACCCACATATAGCATTTGGCATATAGTTTTAGCAACAACAATAGATAAGTAACATGCTAGACTATCAAGGACATCATAAACAATGTTGAGAATTTTGGATGCAGTTTAACAGATTAGTAACATCTTTCAGTTTCGTTACAAACTACCCCTTAAATATATTTAAGTGAAAAATGTCATGTTGTATTGATTAACAACCCTCCCATATGTGATCCGCAAGAACATGCATTCTAATTATTTGAACAAAGAACTATGGACCAGATTAATTTTTTACCATGCTCAGTTTTAGGTAAAAATCTTGAGACATCAGATAAATACGCAACTCTGGCTCTCCTCCCAAATAAGAAGCCTAAACAAATATACCCTCCTCCGTGCATTACCCGAACACAGAGTAGCAAGGTAAGTAAGCACTCTAGGAGTCAAACATGTAACAAGATCAAAGTAACGCTCAATAGCGCTGGTTGTTACCGGCAACATAACAAACTCTAGCCCTGACGCTACAAATGGTTTGTCCACATCCTCCTCAATTATCTTCGAGTCAATTTTCGCGGCTTGGGCATCTTCATTGCCATCCTCTGGCTTCTGCTCCACCAAGTAGGGGAATCTTCTGGCGATACTGTAAATTCACGGCTGTTGTTATTACAGGATATGTTCTAGTGACTAATCCGGTGTTTTTTCAGTTCACTTGGGAAACAGAAGACGGAGATGAACCTGTCCATCGTGAATTGCGTGAGGAAGATAGGAATTTGCTCGACATCGTTCCTGCCATTTCTTGGTTGTACCTGTTGGGTAACGTAGCATAAATTCAAAAAAATTCCTACGCATGTTCAGATCTTCCTATGGAGAGACCAGCAACGAGAGAGGGGTAAGAGCATCTTCGTACCTTTGAAGATCGCTAAGCGGAAGCGTTGCTAGAACGCGGTTGATGGAGTCGTACTCGCAGCGATTCCGATCTAGTGCCGAACAACGGCACCTCCGCGTTCAACACACGTGCAGCCCGGTGACGTCTCCCGCACCTTGATCCAGCAAGGAGGAGGGAGAGGTTGGGGAAGAAGACCAGCAACACGACGGCGTGGTGTTGGTGGAGAGACGAGGTCTCCCGGCAGGGCTTCGCCAAGCGCCGGCAGAGAGGAGGAGGAAGAAGTGCAGGGCTGCGCCGAGGGAGAGGGAAAACTGTGTCCTCCAAAGGCCAAGAGTGCCCACTATATATAGGGGAAGGGGAGAGGGGGTGCCACCCCTGGGGTTCCCACCCTAGGGGGTGCGGCAGCCCTCCCAGATGGGGTTTGTGGCGGCCAGATGGGGAGGAGGGGGTGGCGCACCCCTCTGGTGGGCCTAAGGCCCACCTAAGTTAGGGTTCCCCCCCTCTTTTTCTTTCCCCTGCGCCATGGGCTGATTGGGGAGGCGCACCAGCCCAACTAGGGGCTGGTTCCCACCCCCACTTAGCCCATCTTACCTCTTGGGGTCGCAGCCCCCCTTCGGTGGTCCCCCGGGATCACCTCCGGTGGTCCCGGTGGTCCCGGTACGTTACCGGTGATGCCCGAAACACTTCCGGTGTCCGAAACCATTCGTCCTATATATCAATCTTTACCTCCGGACCATTCCGGAGCTCCTCGTGACGTCCGGGATCTCATCCGGGACTCCGAACAACTTTCGGTAATCTCGTATAACAATTCCCTATAACCCTAGCGTCATCGAACCTTAAGTGTGTAGACCCTACGGGTTCGGGAGACAGGCAGACATGACCGAGACACCTCTCTGGCCAATAACCATCAGCGGGGTCTGGATACCCATGGTGGCTCCCACTAGCTCCACGATGATCTCATCGGATGAACCACGATGTCAAGGATTCAATCAATCCCGTATACGATTCCCTTTGTCTGTCGGTGTAGAACTTGCCCGAGATTCGATTGTCGGTATACCTATACCTTGTTCAATCTCGTTGCCGGTAAGTCTCTTTACTCGTTCCGTAGCACGTCATCGTGTGACTAACTCCTTAGTCACATTGAGCTCATGATGATGTTCTACTGAGTGGGCCCAGAGATACCTCTCCGTCACACGGAGTGACAAATCCCGATCTCGATTCGTGACACCCAAAGCACTCCTACGGTATCCAGGAGTTGCACAATCTCACGGTCGAAGGAAAAGATACTTGACATTAGAAAAGCATTAGCATACGAACAATACGATCTAGTGCTAGGCTTAGGATTGGGTCTTGTCCACCACATCATTCTCCCAATGATGTGATCCCGTTATCAATGACATCCAATGTCCATGATCAGGAAACCATGATCATCTATTGACTAACGAGCTAGCTAACTAGAGGCTTGCTAGGGACACATTGTGATCTATTCATTCACACATGTATTAGTGCTTCCTGTTAATACAATTATAGCATGAACGATAGACGATTATCATGAACAAGGAAATATGATAATAACCATTTTATTATTGCCTCTAGGGCATATTTCCAACAGTCTCCCACTTGCACTAGAGACAGTAATCTAGTTACATTGTGATGTATCGAACACCCATAGCATTATGGTGCTGATCATGTTTTGCTCGTGGAAGAGGTTTAGTCAACGGGTCTGCAATATTCAGATCCGTGTGTACTTTACAAATATCTATCACTCCAGTTTGGACATGGTCCTGGATGGAGTTGTAGCGGCGCTTGATGTGCTTCGTCTTCCGGTGAAACCTGGGCTCTTTGGCTATGGAAATGGCTCCAGTGTTATCACAGAAGAGTGTCATAGGACCCGACGCGCTTGGAACCACTCCAAGGTCGGTGATGAGCTCCTTCATCCAAATTCCTTCATGAGCCGCTTCTGAAGCAGCTATGTACTCCGCTTCACATGTAGATGCTGCCACGACTTCTTGCTTGCTGCTGCACCAGCTCACTGCCCCACCATTCAACACATATACGTATCCTGTTTGTGACTTAGAGTCATCCGTATCTGTGTCGAAGCTAGCATCGACGTAACCCTTTACGACGAGCTCTTCGTCACCTCCATAAACGAGAAACATTTCCTTAGTCCTTTTCAGGTACTTAAGGATATTCTTGACCGCTGTCCAGTGTTCTGCACCGGGATTACTTTGGTACCTCCCTACCAAGCTTATCGCAAGGTTTATATCAGGTATGGTACACAGCATGGCATACATTAGAGAGCCCACGGCTGAAGCGTAGGGGACATAACTCATCTTCTCTCTATCTGCTGCCGTGGTCGGCGACTGAGTCTTACTCAATCTCATACCTTGCAAAACTGGCAAGAACCCTTTCTTTGAGTTTTCCATATTGAATTTCTTCAATATCTTGTCAAGGTACGTACTTTGCGAAAGACCTATGAGGCGTCTCGATCTATCTCTATAGATCTTGATGCCTAATATGTATGCAGCTTCTCCAAGGTCCTTCATTGAAAAACTCTTGTTCAAATAGGCCTTTATGCTTTCCAACATCTCTATATCATTCCCCATCAATAATATGTCATCCACATATAGTACGAGGAAAGCTACAGAGCTCCCACTCACTTTCTTGTACAGACAGGCTTCTCCGTAAACCTGTATGAACCCAAACGCTTTAATCACCTCATTAAAGCGAATGTTCCAACTCCGAGATGCTTGCACCAACCCATAGATGGAGCGCTGGAGCTTGCATACTTTGTCAGCACCTTTAGGATCGACAAAACCTTCTGGTTGCATCATATACAACTCTTCCTTAAGATTCCCGTTAAGGAATGCTGTTTTGACGTCCATTTGCCAAATTTCATAATCATAAAAGGCGGCAATTGCTAACATGATTCGGACTGATTTCAGCTTCGCTACGGGAGAGAAAGTCTCTTTGTAGTCAACTCCTTGAATTTGTCGAAAACCCTTTGCGACAAGTCGAGCTTTGTAAACGATTACACTACCGTTTGCATCAGTCTTCTTCTTGAAGATCCATTTATTTTCTATGGCTCGCCGGTCATCGGGCAAGTCCACCAAAGTCCATACTTTGTTCTCATACATGGATCCTATCTCGGATTTCATGGCCTCAAGCCATTTGTTGGAATCCGGGCCCGCCATCGCTTCTTCATAGTTCGAAGGTTCACCGTTGTCTAACAACATGATTTCCATCACAGGGTTGCCGTACCACTCTGGTGCGGAGCGTACCCTTGTGGACCTTCGTGGTTCAGTAATAACTTGATCCGAAGCTTCATGATCATCATCATTAACTTCCTCTTCAGTTGGTGTAGGCATCACAGGAACAACTTCTTGCGTTGCGCTACTTTCCTGTTCGAGAGGGGGTGTAATTACCTCATCAAGTTCTACCTTCCTCCCACTTACTTCTTTCGAGAGAAACTCTTTCTCTAGAAAGGATCCGTTCTTGGCAACAAAGGTTTTACCTTCGGATCTAAGATAGAAGGTATACCCAATAGTTTCCTTAGGGTATCCTATGAATACGCATTTCTCCGCTTTGGGTTCGAGCTTTTCTGGTTGAAGTTTCTTCACATAAGCATCGCAGCCCCAAACTTTAAGAAACGACAACTTAGGTTTCTTGCCAAACCACAGTTCATACGGTGTCGTCTCAACGGATTTAGACGGTGCCCTATTTAAAGTGAATGCTGCAGTTTCTAATGCGTATCCCCAAAATGATAGCGGCAAGTCGGTGAGAGACATCATAGATCGTACCATATCTAATAAGGTGCGATTACGACGTTCAGACACTCCGTTGCGCTGCGGTGTGCCAGGCGGCGTTAGTTGTGAAACGATTCCACACTTTCTTACGTGTGTGCCAAACTCGTGACTCAAATATTCTCCTCCACGATCAGATCGTAGACATTTTATTTTTCTGTCACGTTGATTCTCAACCTCACTCTGAAATTCCTTGAACTTTTCAAACGTCTCAGATTTGTGCTTCATCAAGTAGATATACCCATACCTACTCAAATCATCGGTGAGAGTGAGAACATAACGATAACCACCGCGAGCTTCAACGTTCATTGGACCACACACATCAGTATGTATTATTTCCAATAAGTCGGAGGCTCTCTCCATTATTCTTGAGAATGGAGTCTTAGTCATCTTGCCCATGAGGCACGGTTCGCATGTGTCAAATGATTCAAAGTCAAGAGACTCTAGCAGTCCATCAGTATGGAGCTTCTTCATGCGCTTAACGCCGATATGACCAAGGCGGCAGTGCCACAAGTATGCGGGACTATCATTATCAACTTTGCATCTTTTGGTACTCACACTATGAATATGTGTAACATCACGATCGAGATTCATCAAGAATAAACCATTCACCAGCGGAGCATGACCATAAAACATATCACTCATATAAATAGAACAACCATTATTCTCTGACTTAAATGAGTAGCCGTCTCGCATTAAGCAAGACCCTGATACAATGTTCATGCTTAAAGCTGGTACTAAATAACAATTATTAAGGTTTAAAACTAATCCCGACGGTAGATGTAGAGGTAGCGTGCCGACGGCGATCACATCGACCTTTGAACCATTCCCGACGCGCATCGTCACCTCGTCCTTGGCCAGTCTCCGCTTATTCCGCAGTTCCTGCTTTGAGTTGCAAATGTGAGCAACAGCACCGGTATCAAATACCCAGGAGCTACTACGAGCGCTGGTAAGGTACACATCAATAACATGTATATCATATATACCTTTAACGTTGCCGGCCTTCTTGTCCGCTAAGTATTTGGGGCAGTTCCGCTTCCAGTGACCTTTTCCCTTGCAGTAGAAGCACTCAGTTCAGGCTTGGGTCCGTTCTTTTTCTTCTTCCCGGTATCTGGCTTACCGGGCGTGGCAACAGCTTTGCCGTCTTTCTTGAAGTTCTTCTTACCCCTGCCTTTCTTGAAACTAGTGGTCTTGTTGACCATCAACACTTGATGCTCCTTCTTGATTTCTACTTCTGCAGACTTGAGCATCGAGTACAACTCGGGAATGGTTTTCTCCATCCCTTGCATGTTGTAGTTAAGCACAAAGCCTTTGTAGCTTGGTGGGAGAGACTGGAGGATTCTGTCAATGATAGCATCATCCGGAAGTTCGACTCCAAGTGAAGTCAGACGACCGTGTAACCCAGACATTTTGAGTATGTGCTCACTGACAGAACTGTTCTCCTCCATCTTACAGCTGAAGAACTTGTCGGAGACTTCATATCTCTCGACACGGGCATGAGCTTGAAAAACTAGCTTCAGCTCTTGGAACATCTCATATGCCCCGTGTTGCTCAAAACGTCTTTGGAGCCCCGTTTCTAAACTGTATAACATGCCACACCTGACCAGAGAGTAGTCATCACTCCGCGCTTGCCAGACGTTTAGAACGTCCTGGGCTGCTGCGGGAGCGGGAGGGTCACCTAGCGGCGCCTTAAGGACATAAGCCTTTTTAGCTGCTTCAAGGATGAGCTTCAGGTTGCGAACCCAGTCCGCATAGTTGCTACCATCATCTTTCAGCTTGTTTTTCTCTAGGAATGCGTTGAAGTTGAGGTTGACGTTGGACATCTACAATATTTATAAAGACAACTTTTAGACTAAGTTCATGACAATCAGGTTCATTTAATCAAATTAAGTACGAACTCCCACTTAAATCGACATCCCTCTAGTCATCTAAGTGATACATGATCCATGTTGACTAACCCGTGTCCGATCATCACGTGAGACGGACTAGTCACCATGGTGAGCAACTTCATGCTGATCGTATTCAACCATACGACTCATGTTCGACCTTTCGGTCTCTTGTATTCGAGGTCATGTCTGTACATGCTAAGCTCGTCGAGTCAACCTAAGTGTTTCGCGTGTGTAAATCTGGCTTACACCCGTTGTATGCAAACGTTAGAATCTATCACACCCGATCATCACGTGGTGCTTCGAGACAACGAACCTTCGCAACGGTGCACACTTAGGGGAATACTTTCTCGAAATTTTAGGAGGGATCATCTTATTATGCTACCATCATTTTAAGCAATAAGATGTAAAACATGATAAACATCACAATGCAATCATATAGTGACATGATATGGCCATTATCATCTTTGCTCATTCGATCTCCATCTTCAGGCATCGCATGATCATCATCGTCACCGGCGTGACACCATGATCTCCATCATCATGATCTCCATCATCGTGTCTCCGTGAAGTCGTCACGCCAACTACTACTATCACTACTACTATGGCTAACCGTTAGCAATGAAGTAAAAATAGCAAGCACAAGGCGTTGCATCTCATACAATAAATTAAGACAACTCCTATGGCTCCTGCCGGTTGTCATACTCATCGACATGCAAGTCGTGAAACCTATTACAATAACATGATCATCTCATACATCATACATGCAACATCACAACTTTGGCCATATCACATCACATGTCAAACCCTGCAAAAACAAGTTAGACGTCCTCTAATTGTTGTTGCAAGTTTTACGTGGCTGATTTGGGTTTCTAGCAAGAACGCCTTCTTACCTACGTGACAGCCACAACGATGATATGCCAAAGCTATTTACCCTTCATAAGGACCCCTTTCATCAAATCCAATCCAACTAGAGTAGGAGAGACAGACACCCGCTAGCCACCTTTATGCACGATGTGCATGTCTGTCGGTGGAACCAGTCTCACGTAAGCGTACGTGTAAGGTCGGTCCGGGCCGCTTCATCCCACAATACCGCCGGAAAAGAATAAGACTAGTAACGGCAAGCAAATTGACAAACCATCGCCCACAAATTTTGTGTTCTACTCGTGCATAGAATCTACGCATAGTAAACCTGGCTCGGATGCCACTGTTGGGTAACGTAGTATAAATTCAAAAAATTTCCTACGCATGTTCAGATCTTCCTATGGAGAGACCAGCAACGAGAGAGGGGTAAGAGCATCTTCGTACCTTTGAAGATCGCTAAGCGGAAGCGTTGCTAGAACGCGGTTGATGGAGTCGTACTCGCAGCGATTCCGATCTAGTGCCGAACAACGGCACCTCCGCGTTCAACACACGTGCAGCCCGGTGACGTCTCCCGCACCTTGATCCAGCAAGGAGGAGGGAGAGGTTGGGGAAGAAGACCAGCAACACGACGGCGTGGTGTTGGTGGAGAGACGAGGTCTCCCGGCAGGGCTTCGCCAAGCGCCGGCAGAGAGGAGGAGGAAGAAGTGCAGGGCTGCGCCGAGGGAGAGGGAAAACTGTGTCCTCCAAAGGCCAAGAGTGCCCACTATATATAGGGGAGGGGAGAGGGGGTGCCACCCCTAGGGTTCCCACCCTAGGGGGTGCGGCAGCCCTCCCAGATGGGGTTTGTGGCGGCCAGATGGGGAGGAGGGGGTGGCGCACCCCTCTGGTGGGCCTAAGGCCCACCTAAGTTAGGGTTCCCCCCCTCTTTTTCTTTCCCCTGCGCCATGGGCTGATTGGGGAGGCGCACCAGCCCAACTAGGGGCTGGTTCCCACCCCCACTTAGCCCATCTTACCTCTTGGGGTCGCAGCCCCCCTTCGGTGGTCCCCCGGGACCACCTACGGTGGTCCCGGTACGTTACCGGTGATGCCCGAAACACTTCCGGTGTCCGAAACCATCCGTCCTATATATCAATCTTTACCTCCGGACCATTCCGGAGCTCCTCGTGACGTCCGAGATCTCATCCGGGACTCCGAACAACTTTCTGTAATCTCGTATAACAATTCCCTATAACCCTAGCGTCATCGAACCTTAAGTGTGTAGACCCTACGGGTTCGGGAGACAGGCAGACATGACCGAGACACCTCTCTGGCCAATAACCATCAGCGGGGTCTGGATACCCATGGTGGCTCCCACTAGCTCCACGATGATCTCATCGGATGAACCACGATGTCAAGGATTCAATCAATCCCGTATACGATTCCCTTTGTCTGTCGGTAGAGAACTTGCCCGAGATTCGATCGTCGGTATACCTATACCTTGTTCAATCTCGTTGCCGGTAAGTCTCTTTACTCGTTCCGTAGCACGTCATCGTGTGACTAACTCCTTAGTCACATTGAGCTCATGATGATGTTCTACCGAGTGGGCCCAGAGATACCTCTCCGTCACACGGAGTGACAAATCCCGATCTCGATTCGTGCCAACCCAACAGACACTTTCGGAGGTACCCGTAGTGCACCTTTATAGTCACCCAGTTACGTTGTGACGTTTGATACACCCAAAGCACTCCTACGGTATCCGGGAGTTGCACAATCTCACGGTCGAAGGAAAAGATACTTGACATTAGAAAAGCATTAGCATACGAACAATACGATCTAGTGCTAGGCTTAGGATTGGGTCTTGTCCACCACATCATTCTCCCAATGATGTGATCCCGTTATCAATGACATCCAATGTCCATGATCAGGAAACCATGATCATTTATTGACTAACGAGCTAGCTAACTAGAGGCTTGCTAGGGACACATTGTGATCTATTCATTCACACATGTATTAGTGCTTCCTGTTAATACAATTATAGCATGAACGATAGACGATTATCATGAACAAGGAAATATGATAATAACCATTTTATTATTGCCTCTAGGGCATATTTCCAACAGTACCACCCAGACTTCGTCAAGGCCTAATACGTCATCTGCATGCTCATGAGTCAGAATGATCTGCACTGCGCAGAACCTTCTTAGTCCCCAGGATTTTTATTTTTTTCAGAAAATAATGCACTGTCGAATATCTCACTGAGTCAACGTAAGGAACTTTGTGGTGGACAAACCACCAGAGAACTTGCTCTCTGAAGGTCTTGCCGATGTCGATTAGGATGTACTTGTGTGTTCCATCTTGGCAATAGTCCACCAAAAGGGAGGTGTTGAGCCTGAAAGCAAACAGGCGTATGATTTATGAACCTGGTCACATAAGCACTAACTTAGTAGGATGTTCTGTTCAACCCATTTGCAGCTACTCCACCATTCGGCAGTTGTGACTCACAAAGTTAAATCTGTTGGAATCATTTTCATGTAATGATACTTCTTGGTCACATACCAATGCAATAAGTTGGTTGTATTCAATATGTACACTCTTTCTAGTGTTCAATACCGAGTCGAATTATACAACTTACATGTGTAATGTACTTCAGATCATTGCAGGTTTTGGAAGTGCTCTGAGAGGAATACCAAAAGGCAAGTTCGCCAAGAGAATGGCCTTTTCTGGGACAATTAGGCTAATCTACTTTTTTGCACTAACTAATTGCAATAAATTATATTTCAGGATATTGTCCTCATTTTTACAATATCCAAGCATCAATATATAATGGACTTGTTCATAGGAGGAAAATTCCTCTTCCATTGAGATGCTCTTTTCGCTCCATTCAAGCAAGAAATAACCACTCATCAATTGTTGTATCTAAAGATTATTGTGAAACTTACATCCAGTTTTTGAGAGGCAAACGGATAGTTCCTGATTCAGATCCTCCAACCTCCAAGGATGTGGACCTACTATACCAGTTTATAGATAAGAGGTGAAAGTCTGTATTGAACTTCCTTATCAAGTTCTTGAGCTACATTTGAAGAGGAATCTTAATTATCTGTTACTTGTCTCAGTAACAAGCTCATGGTATTAACTGGAGCTGGAATGAGCATGAGTCAGGAATTCTCGATTATTGGAGGTAAGTTATCAAGGCTCCGTGCGTACAATCCCATCATCCACAGGCAGGTAGCTTGTGATTTAAGGAAGAAAACAAGGCGTCTGCATCATTTAACCTGCAAATAGACGTCGTAGCAGGTGTGCGGGCGGTCGAGCGGCGGCGGCGGCGGGGACGGCGGGCGGGGCTGCGCGGGATGGACGCGGGCGTCGTGCCACCAGAGCGCCGGCTCGGAGGCGGAGCGCATGAGAGCCCCCTTCCCCTCCTGGGCCCGCTTCCGCGTCCGCGGCACTTGCCGCAGCTGCACCGGCAGCCGAAGCCTCTGTCCGGCGCTGCCCCCGCCCCGGCGTGACGACGGGGAGGGCCCGTCGGCGACGCGCGGGCGACTCTTCCTCCTCCCCTGCTGCGTCTTCTCTCTTCTCTGGCTGGCCAGAAGATGCTTTCCCCTTCCACCTTCTTTGTCACTCGATAAGATCACAGAGAGGACATGGCCGAGCACGAACATGGGGCCAATGAGGGGGGCGGCCAGTGGCGTGGGCTGGTGGTGGCCCGGCAGTGGGGCACCGGCGGGGCGGCGCGACCTCAGCCCCGATCCAATCTGGATCGAGAGGGGAGGGGGAGGGAGCGGTTGGTGGCTGAGGGGGCGCGAGTGGGAGGCTCGGTGACGGGTTTTTTTTTGTTCGGGGACGAGGTGGGATCGCTGGAAGGTCGAACCATCGGTAGGTTGAACCATCACGATGTTCGATCATGCTTTAATAGTAGAGATATGTGAATAATATTTTTAAGTATAAAAAGGTATAAAAATAACAAAAAAACGAGAACAAAAATAAAAAAAACAAAGAAAACTGGCTGTGGCTCTCGCGCGGCTTTGCCGGGCCATCTAGTGGTCCCCCCTTACGCGAGCGCACCTCCTGTCTCGCCTAAAGCGAGACATAGAAACACCCTAATTATTACATGGACTACAAGCGTTGAATAGGAAATGCCGAATATTACGTGCTTTAGTGCTTGTTCCTCTCGACTGTCCGTGCTGCTACTCTTTTCGCTTAGCATATAACCCGCTCATCATCTAAAAAACTGTTTGGTATTCTCAACCCATCAGGGTTCAAGTTCTAGATTTGATATTAGCATTCACATTTTTCTAGATTAATTTCAAACCTTTCGATAATGTGCTTTTAATGAAAGAAGACATTACCGTCAATCTCGAAATATGTGTCAGCCCAGTCTTTTGAAGGCGCTCATAAGTGATAGTGTATGCATGCATATGAGCGTCTGTGCCTGTTTTGTGTTGAAAAAAAGTTTCCCTAAAAAAGAATCTCAGAAAAAAAAATGAAGATAGAGAACAGCTTAAACGCACAAAAAGCATCGCCAGACGTTCCATAGGAGATGTTTTTCTTTCTGTCTGAAGTAGTGCTATGAAACAAAGACATGGACTACATATATTTTACACAGGTCCCAGTTGCAGCAAGCAGATGTACAAATCTACACAGAATCCGTGTTCACTAACGAGAGACAGCAGACCAACATACACACTTTTTTCAGACAGCACACCATCATGGTCCACGAGGCCTTTCTCCCTGATCTAAAAAAAGGCTCCGGACATCTTATTATCATCATTACTCGTGTGACGCCACCGCGGTAGGATACAAGGAGAATGAATTTGCTGCAAGTGGAACGAACGACTGCCCAGCTCCAAGCTCAAGCCTGCAATCAGGAGAGGACGGTCAAATATTATCGAGTAGAATCGGACATATGAGGTAGAATCATTGGTTTTAAGAGAGACCACGGAAGAGTCGGCACATCCAATAGAAACGAAAACTTGTTTCAGCCATATGTATGTATTTAATGTAGTACTGATAGATTAGCATTTCGACGGGATGTCACAGTACACTTAACTGCCATTTGACAGTGATCAGGGCTACTCCCCTAAAAGGGTACAATTGAGCCATGCAGTATGCCCCGTATTCTGTTTCAAGATCAGACACTTCGGGAGAATGTTCAGCCCTGACATTACTTATAATAACATGGAAGCGTTGTCAAGTTATTGGGATGTGGGTCCCAACAGAAGTTCTAGTCTTATTTAGCCACTTGCACACATGGTTTAGCTTATATAGGCCCTCACAGAATTAGCAAATTTGTAGGCTATGGTTCCTTCTAATAATTCGTTTCTTTTTAAAACTGTTGTACACAACCATGAAATTAGCAATTTCTGGTAGAACTGTCTAGTCATTTGCAATGCTGGGATCCAACCCCCAAAAGATAACAGAGCATACCAAATAATCATTACTGACACGGACGTAGCTGCCTTGTTGGCATTGGGGTCAGTTCACCCCAATGAAAATTAGGAAATCCTTCATTAATTTACTACTGTACTAAACACTATCTATTTATTGAAGACCCCATCACCATAGACATGACCCCGGCAACCTTTTTTTCTAGCTTCTTGCAGAAATGTAGGGAAAGGCTGCCTACAATAGACCCAAAGAGCTACATGCACCGGGCTGCCCTTTACACTTTAAATATAGGCCAGTAAGGTCACCACACAGGATAGCATTGTTCCAAATATCGGTCAGTTAATCGGCACCTCGGTCAGTTAATCGCTACTCGGTGGGTCAGCGAATAGCGGATTAACTGATTCATCGTCCGATTAACTGGAAAACTCGCCTATTTATCCCTATTCAGCACCCAACGGCCGATATCCTAAACATTGCAGGATAGTAATGATAATAATAATAATAACTATGTTTCACTGGTAGTTCAACTCCATCTGATGTAGAAGTAGTTAACAGGTTTTTGGGCATGTAAGTAGGCCACCTCATGCATCTCGACATGCCTCCACGGGATTCCAAATCATCTGCCAAGCCTCTTCTCCCTTATGAAGTTGTGATCCATGTTACAGACGCTCTTCATGCTGACCCTCCCTCCCACACACCTTAACCCTTTAGATCATGCCCCTTGAAACTGGCAGTCTTGCAAAACATGGGGTGTGCCACTTGCAAGTCCAGTGGCAGTTGGTGTAGTGAACAGAAAAGTTATTTGGTCAAACGTGCATGGAAGATGTGATTATATTCTATGACCATTTTTTTATGTGCATTAAGTGCATAGTGCCAATACTCAAGAATTGGGTCATCAAGTGTCACCCTGCACAGGACACGATTACTGGACTACGACCGATATTAGACACGAGACTGGGACAAGCATCACAATTTGCCAGGGAGAAGAAATACATCCACCGCATGCTGCCAGATGGCCACTAATGAAGTTGTTGATGGTCACCAGCAATGGATGTTGTTGATTCACTGCCTAATAGGGTCTCCAGCCGACAATATTGAGTTGGGACACAATTCATTAGAGATTCACAATGCAGGTTTTATGTCTGCAGTGCTATCTGAGGTCAATGGTGGTGGTTTCAAGAGTAGATATGGTCGAGAGCAGAAACAGTATCAAGACGAAGAAAAGAATGGGAGTGGGAAATCAGATAGTCCAACCTTTCAAACCAAACAAAAGGGATAGACAGTCCATTAAGGGACTACTACAAAATGGCACGCTATAGAGGATTGCAAACTGTTGATGTTATGAAAGTAAACCAATATCTTTTAGTGGTACATATCAAAACCAGGATACTTCTTGTGGTGCATATTAAGGACAAATAAGTTTAAAAAATTGGGATCAAGTAAAGCAAGAGATTCCCTCTTCCCTCTCTTACTATTACTTAACAAATGAACCCTTTAAAAGTTGCTGCTGCCAAGCGCAACTATAGCCCTGGGCATAAAAAAGAGGTGTTCGCTCTCCTTCAATTTTGACGAGAGGCACCACTTTTTAGTCAAGACATGACTTCGGGTTAGGAACTTACGATGCAGGTTGGGGTGTTACGTTCTGGTACGAAGTGATGTGAGCTAAGTTGACATGCTGCTAGATTAGTTGTTGGGTGTGTGGTGGCAGTAGGTGAAGTATTATATGGAAAGAAGATAAACTGTTCATACACGCTAAAAATCCTTGACATATTCTAATCACCTGGTGATCACTGATTAGAGGAGGTTGACACCAGCTTCACTCAATCATCAAAACAAAACAATAAGGCATGCCCCCACACCACTAAATTTTATGTGCCGCTACGACTAAATGTTCTCACCCCAATCACAACCCTCCTACAATATCCAGAACAAAACTAAGCAATGCTAAGAATGGAACATCTAGATTCTAGAGCACAATCTATGCCAGAGTAAATTGGCTATTCAGACTTTCAGAGTTGCAAGTGTACATATCAAGCACCAAACAAAAGTATGCTGATCCGATTCCAAAGCTTGGATCCGCCTTGCATATGTAATTCTCAGCGAAAGCACTCGAGTCATGTAATTGAAACAGCGGAACGGTAAAAAGTGACTCGATCTCAATCCCATACCTCTGCAACGGGGAGCAGGCCGAGCTCGCCGATGACGCCGGCGACACCGCGGAGCTGGGCGCCTGCGCTGGCGCCGCAGGCGGGCACCCGGTCGAAGAGCGAGGCGGAGAGCTCCTCGGAGACGAAGCCGACCTGGAACTCGAGGGTGCCCTCGTCGGGGTGGGCGACGATGCCGGAGACGGAGACCCAGAGGAAGAGCTTCTTGGCCTGGATGCCGGAGAGGCCGGCGATCCTGCCCTTGGAGAGGCAGCCGCGGAGGGTCCGGTCGTAGTAGACGAGGTGGTCGCCGAAGCGGACGTAGCAGGTGCCCGCGAGGTGGATCTCGAAGTCGCCGGTCGCCTCGTCGAAGGTGTAGGAGCTGACCGAGTCCGGGATCAGCCCCCTCGGGAGGCCGTACTTGGGGAGCAGGTCGTTCGCCGCGCCGTTCGCCGGCGCCGCGGCCGAGACGGCGACGGCGGCGGCGGCGAGGAGGAGGAGGAGGGGGGCTTGGGGAGACATGGGCGCTGGGGTTTGGGATTCTCTGCTCTGCTCTGGTTTGCGCGTGGGGAGTTCGGTGGGAGCGCCGAGTTCTCCGGCTGGACGTTATCTAAGGTCAGCTCCCGGCTAGCAGCCGGTATTTTTTATCTTTCAACCCGAGCACATGTGTATTTTCAAACATATTTGTCACTGTCTTCTTGATCCTGATCTATTATAAATTTATAATCACTCCAATCCATATTGCTTGTAGCAAAATGTGGATAGGAAAGAGTAACAGTTTTATCGAAAGTACGAACCATATCAAATATAATTTAAAAATATATCGAGATTTTAGTCAACCACTATTGCTGTAAGAATGATCTGTCACTTTTGCGGCTTTTCTATCGGAGCCCCCTCCAAAATTTATTTTGAAAAGCAATTGGTCACAGCTCTAGCGATTCCCCACATCGCCTTCGCCTACCACCGTTGCATTCGGACACCTCACCCGCCGCCGCCTACGCCCCACAACCGCCGCCACGCTCCGCAACCCTCACACTCATCTCATCCATCTCGCCCGCCCCACCGTGGTGCAGTCATGTGCTCGTGCTGATGGGGGGGGGGGGGGTCACATAAGATTTACAGACCTGAGACGCCCGATTGGCGGAGGAGGGAGTTCTGCAGAGGAGAACCACCGAATGAGGATGGCAAGCCCGATGCGATGGCGTGGGGGCAGGGACACGCTCAAGAACCTGGTTACGCGGATTTGTGTGGAGGCGTGAGCGGAGGAATTGGCTCGCATGGTGGTCGAGGACTCCGCTTCTCAAAAAGAGGTGGTCTCTTGGGCACATGTAGATACGTCGCATACCCCAAAGCAACGGGCGAAGTGGCGTGCATTCTGGTTGCTACATAATCCCCTTCCATGACTGCAACACCTCAGAGTTGTGCCACCACTATGCCGTTGACCCCGCAACCTGTTGATGTGAAGCCGAAATTTGAGGTCTCGGCGGCACGAAGATCCTGCATTCGATACTGCCGGCCCACCATCTTAGTGGAAAAGCAGCGTGGCTTTCACGGAGCACGTTCGTCCCATAGATGATATCACGTAGAGGGAAAATTGTGAGCTACATGTGAAATGCATGAACATATCCTTGAAGGTTGCGGTCGGCTTTGCCTTACCTCCTGTACGTGATGGAACTTACCATTGCTCTCCGATTCCAGATGGCTATGCTGTTTGTCGGGGTGGATGAAGTTATCAAGGGATTTGAGCAACCGCAGCTTGACTTCCCTACGGGTGAAGGGGAGACTAAACTTGGAGATGATAGAAAAAGTACCATTCTATGAAAAAAGAAACACATCGTGCTTCCACATTGGACGCCAAGTCCATCAACTCCCGAGACTAGCAATCCAGCTCTATCTCTGCCACCCCAGCCATCTCCGCCGCGTCAACAGACTCCTCCGCGTTAGCAGACTCCGTCGCCTCCGTCGCCTCAGCCGCCTCCACCGCGTCAGCAGACTCCCCCACCTCCGCCTCCTTAGCCCTCTCCATCGTGTTAGCAGACTCCACCGCATCCACTGCCTCAGCCGTCTCCACCGTGTTAGCATACTCCGCCACCTCCACCGCCTCAGCCCAGGTGGATAAGCGGAAGAGAACCGCCACTCCAACGGCTAGTACTACAATTGCGAAGAAATCCTCAGCACATACAAGGAAGAGCGTCAAGGAGGCTCCTCCCAAGCAGTTACCATATGAAATGACTGATGAGGACCTTAAGATGGTCGTGGATGCCGATGTGAAACGCCAGCTTGCACCGAAACGGCCCCAGCCAAACGAGAAAATAGATTCGATAAAAGTGAAGCGATATCTGGAAAACCTTAGGCGACCACCACCTTCGCTGCCATCAAACTATGACTGCTCTGTTATGAAGTCATATAAAGAACATGTGCAGCGGTCGGGAAGTAGTAGTGCAGGGGGGAAACAATTCCCCAACTCGGAGAACTATAAATACAATCGTGTCCCCCCCGCTCAACTTGTTTTTCGATATCGATCCCTATGCAGTGACCCGTGATCTTGGTTTCACTCTTGCTCAATACTTAGGCCGACAGGTAGAGTCCCCAAGGCTGATTTAGCATACAGATACCAGCATGGGAAGCCTCTCGTCAGACCCGAGGAGGTCCGTCTTCTATCAACACAAATGCGAAGATTGCATCAGTGGTACATGGAAGCCTCAAAGAAAGGGAGCAACTAGCTCATGGTGGGAATTAGAGATGGGCATTAATTCAATGGAGATGAGGAGATGCACATTGAATTTGATGGATTATTTCAGTCATACAATCAAGGCGCCATCGACAAAGCTATTGTCAGTTGCTATTGTCTGTAAGTATTTTTTTTGTAATTAAGTCTCTAGCTTAGCTTGTTCATTGCATGTATAATTATTCTCACTATGTTGAGGCATAGTTTATGCCTAAGTAATTTTGGTGATTGATGACAGTACCGTACAGGACTAATCGTGTGTGTCAAGGTTTCAGGTAACACTCATCAACGGCACAAGACAACTCGTCTCCTCTCTTCTGGAACGAAAACACGGCGCTCTCTACGATTCTCTTTATTTGAGTCATAGGAAAGCCGTACTATTAAGAGGGGATCCGTAGTGGAAAGGTTTGGGTGGAATCTATCTTTACACACGCATTCATCACAATTCTCCCCTTCCGTGTTTGGAGCGGCCCTCGCCTACTTCGTCTTGAGCTTCTCTGCAAAATGGTCCCCAGCGGTAGTACCGCTGGTGCCAACGGTAGTACCGCTGGACTGCCAGCGGTAGTACCGCTGTCTGGCGGTAGTACCGCCACTTGACAACGGTAGTACCGCTAGACAGCGGTAGTACCGCCCCCTGGTCAGCGGTAGTACCGCTCCAGGTGCCTTGTTCCACCTACCTAGCGGTAGTTCGTGGACGGACCCTTTTGCGAAGACTTTCCCGGCGGTAGTAGTGCTTATGCACTACCAAGGGGCCAGCGGTAGTACCGCTGGAAGCCCCAGCGGTAGTACCGCTGCAACCAGCGGTAGTACCGCTGGGCAGCGGTAGTACCGCTCCCTCCCAGCGGTAGTACCGCTGGATCTCGGGCAGAGAGTGGGAAAACGGTCTGATTTTCCCCCCCACTATATAAAGGGTTCTTCTAGCCGAGGAACCCTATCTCGTACCTCTCTAAGCTCCATTGTTGCTCCTCAAGCTTAAAAGTGCCCGATCTCTCTCCCTACCCAATCAAACTTGTTGATTCTTTAGGGATTGGTTGAGAAGGCCTAGATCCACACTTCCACCAAGAGAAAAGTTGATTCCCCCATCTATCCCTTCCGGATCTTGTTACTCTTGGGTGTTTGAGCATCCTAGACGGTTGAGGTCACCTCGAAGCCATATTCCATTGTGGTGAAGCTTCGTGGTCTTGTTGGGAGCCTCCAAGCTTTGTGTGGAGTTGCCCCAACCTTGTTTGTAAAGGTTCGGTCGCCGCCTTCAAGGGCACCTATAGTGGAATCACGGTACCTTGCATCGTGCGAGGGCGTGAGGAGAATACGGTGGCCTTAGTGGCTTTTTGGGGAGCATTGTGCCTCCACACCGCTCCAACGGAGACGTACTTCCTGTCAAAGGGAAGGAACTTCGGTAACACATCCTCGTCTCCATCGGTTCCACTTGTGGTTATCTCTACCCTTTACTTTGTATTTGCTTTTACTTGTGACTATATCTTACTTGCCTTAATAGGTCTTGTTGGTAGCATCTATAAGGATCACCTCTTTGTCATATTATTTGTGAACCCGTATAGTGTTAATCTTAACTTGTTAAGATTAATTAAAAAGTGGTCATTGTCTATTCACCCCCCCTCTAGCCAACCATATCGATCCTTTCACACTATATTATGCAGATTGAAGATTCTAGAATGCAAAAGAGGACAAATCTATGATATTGCGTTCATTAACCCAAATAACATACATGAATATATGGTAGAAAACTATGTTGAGGAACGTCGCATGGGAAACAAAAATTTTCCTACGCGCACGAAGACCTATCATGGTAATGTCCATCTACGAGAGGGGATGAGTGATCTACGTACCCTCGTAGACCGTACAGCAGAAGCGTTAGAGAACGCGGTTGATGTAGTGGAACGTCCTCACGTCCCTCGATCCACCCCGCGAACAATCCCGCGATCAGTCCCACGATCTAGTACCGAACGGACGGCACCTCCGCGTTCAGCACACGTACAACTCGACGATGATCTCGGCCTTCTTGATCCAGCAAGAGAGACGGAGAGGTAGAAGAGTTCTCCGGCAGCGTGACGGCGCTCCGGAGGTTGGTGATGATCTTGTCTCAGCAGGGCTCCGCCCGAGCTCCGCAGAAACGCGATCTAGAGGAAAAACCGTGGAGGTATGTGGTCGGGCTGCCGTGGAAAAGTCGTCTCAAATCAGCCATAAAACCTCCGTATATATAGGTGGGAGGGAGGGGGCCTTGCCTTGGGGTCCAAGGACCCTCAAGGGGGTCGGCCGAGCCAAGGGGGAGGACTCTCCCCCCCCAAACCGAGTTGGACTAGGTTTGGTGGGAGGGAGTCCTCCTCCCTTCCCACCTCCTCCTTTTTTTTTTCCTTTCCTCTTGATTTTTCTTCTCTTGGTGCATAGACCACTTGTGGGCTGTCCCACCAGCCCACTAAGGGCTGGTGTGTCTCCCCCAAGGCCTATGGGCTTCCCCGGGGTGGGTTGCCCCCCCCGGTGAACCCCCGGAACCCATTCGTCATTCCCGGTACATTCCCGGTAACTCCGAAAATCTTCCGATAATCAAATGAGGTCATCCTATATATCAATCTTCGTTTCCGGACCATTCCAGAAACCCTCGTGACGTCCGTGATCTCATCCGGGACTCCGAACAACATTCGGTAACCAACCATATAACTCAAATACGCATAAAACAACGTCGAACCTTAAGTGTGCAGACCCTGCGGGTTCGAGAACTATGTAGACATGACCCGAGAGACTCCTCGGTCAATATCCAATAGCGGGACCTGGATGCCCATATTGGATCCTACATATTCTACGAAGATCTTATCATTTGAACCTCAGTGCCAAGGATTCGTATAATCCCGTATGTCATTCCCTTTGTCCTTCGGTATGTTACTTGCCCGAGATTCGATCGTCAGTATCCGCATACCTATTTCAATCTCGTTTACCGGCAAGTCTCTTTACTCGTTCCGTAATACAAGATCCTGCAACTTACACTAAGTTACATTGCTTGCAAGGCTTGTGTGTCATGTTGTATTACCGAGTGGGCCCTGAGATACCTCTCCGTCACACGGAGTGACAAATCCCAGTCTTGATCCATACTAACTCAACTAACACCTTCGGAGATACCTGTAGAGCATCTTTATAGTCACCCAGTTACGTTGCGATGTTTGATACACACAAAGCATTCCTCCGGTGTCAGTGAGTTATATGATCTCATGGTCATAGGAATAAATACTTGACACGCAGAAAACAGTAGCAACAAAATGACACGATCAACATGCTACGTCTATTAGTTTGGGTCTAGTCCATCACGTGATTCTCCCAATAACGTGATCCAGTTATCAAGCAACAACACCTTGTTCATAATCAGAAGACACTGACTATCATTGATCAACTGGCTAGCCAACTAGAGGCATGCTAGGGACGGTGTTTTGTCTATGTACCCACACATGTAAATGAGTCTTCATTCAATACAATTATAGCATGGATAATAAACTATTATCTTGATACAGGAATTATAATAATAACTATATTTATTATTGCCTCTAGGGCATAATTCCAATAGTCTCCCACTTGCACTAGAGTCAATAATCCATCCCTCACATCACCATGTGAATTACATTGTAATAAATCTAACACCCATACAGTTCTGGTGTCGATCATGTTTTGGCCGTGGAAGAGGTTTAGTCAGCGGGTCTGCTACATTCAGATCCGTGTGCACCTTGCATATATTTACGTCCTCTTCCTCGACGTAGTCGCAGATGAGGTTGAAGCGTCGTTTGATGTGTCTGGTCTTCTTGTGAAACCGTGGTTCCTTTGCTAAGGCAATGGCACCAGTGTTGTCACAGAACAAGGTTATTGGATTCAGTGCGCTTGGCACCACTCCAAGATCCGTCATGAACTGCTTCATCCAGACACCCTCCTTAGCCGCCTCCAAGGCAGCCATGTACTCCGCTTCACATGTAGAATCTGCTACGACGCTTTGCTTGGAACTGCACCAGCTTACTGCACCCCCATTAAGAATAAATACGTATCCGGTTTGCGACTTAGAGTCGTCCGGATCTGTGTCAAAGCTTGCATCGACGTAACCTTTTACGGCGAGCTCTTCGTCACCTCCATACACGAGAAACATCTCCTTAGTCCTTTTCAGGTACTTCAGGGTATTCTTGACCGCTGTCCAGTGATCCACTCCTGGATTACTCTGGAACCTGCCTGCCATACTTATGGCCAGGCTAACATCCGGTCTAGTGCACAGCATCGCATACATGATAGAACCTATGGCTGAAGCATAGGGGACGGAGCGCATATGCTCTCTATCTTCATCAGTTGCTGGGCACTGAGTCTTACTCAATCTCGTACCTTGTAAAACTGGCAAGAACCCTTTCTTGGACTGTTCCATTTTGAACCTCTTCAAAACTTTATCAAGGTATGTGCTTTGTGAAAGTCCTATCAGGCGTTTTGATCTATCCCTATAGATCTTAATGCCTAGAATGTAAGCAGCTTCTCCTAGGTCCTTCATAGAGAAACTTTTATTCAAGTAACCTTTTATGCTCTCCAAAAGCTCTACGTTGTTTCCAATCAGTAATATGTCATCCACATATAATATTAGAAACGCCACAGAGCTCCCACTCACTTTCTTGTAAATACAAGATTCTCCAACCACTTGTATAAACCCAAATGCTTTGATCACCTCATCAAAGCGTTTGTTCCAACTCCGAGATGCTTGCACCAGTCCATAAATGGATCGCTGGAGCTTGCACACCTTGTCAGCATTTTTAGGATCGACAAAACCTTCGGGTTGCATCATATACAACTCTTCCTTAAGGAAACCGTTAAGGAACGCCGTTTTGACATCCATCTGCCAGATTTCATAATCGAAAAATGCAGCTATTGCTAACATGATTCTGACGGACTTAAGCATCGCTACGGGTGAGAAAGTCTCATCGTAGTCAACTCCTGGAACTTGTGAAAAACCCTTTGCCACAAGTCGTGCTTTATAAACGGTCACATTACCGTCAGCGTCCGTCTTCTTCTTAAAGATCCATTTGTTCTGAATAGCCTTGCGGCCCTCAGGTAGTATCTCCAAAGTCCACACTTTGTTCTCATACATGGATCCTATCTCGGATTTCATGGCTTCTAGCCATTTGTTGGAATCTGGGCCCACCATTGCTTCTTCATAATTTGCAGGTTCATTGTTGTCCAACAACATGATTGATAAGACGGGATTACCGTACCACTCTGGAGCAGCGCGTGATCTCGTCGACCTGCGTGGTTCAACAGAAACTTGAACAGGAGTTTCATGATCATCATCATTAACTTCCTCCTCAACCGGCGTCGCAACGACAGAGGTTTCCCCTTGCCCTGCGCCACCATCCAGAGGGATGAGAGGTTCGACAACCTCGTCAAGTTCTATCTTCCTCCCACTCAATTCTCTCGAGAGAAACTCCTTCTCGAGAAAAGCTCCGTTTTTAGCAACAAACACTTTGCCCTCGGATTTGAGATAGAAGGTGTACCCAACTGTCTCTTTCGGGTAACCTATGAAGACGCATTTTTCCGCTTTGGGTTCCAGCTTTTCAGGCTGAAGCTTTTTGACATAAGCATCACATCCCCAAACTTTAAGAAACGACAATTTTGGCCTCTTGCCATACCACAGTTCGTATGGTGTCGTCTCAACGGATTTTGATGGTGCCCTATTTAAAGTGAATGCAACTGTTTCTAATGCATAACCCCAAAATGATAACGGCAAATCAGTAAGAGACATCATAGATCGCACCATCTCTAACAAAGTACGATTACCACGTTCGGACACACCATTACGCTGTGGTGTTCTAGGCGGTGTTAACTGCGAAACAATTCCACATTGTCTCAAGTGAGCACCAAACTCGAAACTCAGATATTCACCCCCATGATCAGACCGTAGGAACTTGATCTTCTTGTTACGATGATTTTCAACTTCACTCTGAAATTGCTTGAACTTTTCAAATGTTTCAGACTTGTGCTTCATCAAGTAGACATAACCATATCTGCTTAAATCGTCAGTGAAGGTGAGAAAATAACGATATCCGCCGCGTGCCTCTACGCTCATTGGACCACACACATCGGTATGTATGATTTCCAACAAGTCACTTGCACGCTCCATTGTTTCGGAGAACGGAGTCTTAGTCATCTTGCCCATGAGGCATGGTTCGCACGTGTCAAGTGACTCCAAAAGTCCATCAGCATGGAGTTTCTTCATGCGCTTTACACCAATATGACCCAAGCGGCAGTGCCACAAAAATATGGCGCTACCATTGTTTACTCTAACTCTTTTGGTCTCAATGTTATGTATATGTGTATCGCTATCAAGATTCAATATGAACAATCCTCTCACATTCGGTGCATGACCATAAAAGATGTTACTCATAGAAATAGAACAACCATTATTCTCAGATTTAAAAGAGTAACCGTCTCGCAATAAACAAGATCCAGATATAATGTTCATGCTCAACGCAGGCACTAAATAACAACGATTTAAGTTCATCACTAATCCCGATGGTAGCTGAAGTGACACTGTGCCGACGGCGATTGCATCAACCTTGGAACCATTTCCTACGCGCATCGTCACTTCGTCTTTCGCCAGCCTTCGTCTATTCCGCAGTTCCTACTTCGAGTTGCAAATGTGAGCAAAAGAACCGGTATCGAATACCCAGGCACTACTACGAGAACCGGTTAAGTACACATCAATAACATGTATATCAAATATACCTGATTTTTCTTTGCCCGCCTTCTTATCTGCCAGATACTTGGGGCAATTGCGCTTCCAGTGATCCATACCCTTGCAATAGAAGCACTCTGTTTCAGGCTTAGGTCTAGCCTTGGGTTTCTTCGGCGGATTGGCAACAGGCTTGCCTCTCTTCTTCGAATTGCCCTTCTTGCCTTTGCCGTTTCTCTTGAAACTAGTGGTCTTGCTCACCATCAACACTTGATGCTCTTTACGGAGTTCAGACTCTGCGACTTTCAGCATCGCAAACAACTCGCCGGGAGACTTGTTCATCCCTTGCATGTTGTAGTTCAACACAAAGCCTTTATAGCTTGGCGGCAATGATTGAAGGATTCTGTCAGTGATAGCTTCTTGCGGGAGTTCAATCCCCAGCTCAGCTAGACGGTTTGAGTACCCAGACATTTTGAGCACATGTTCACTGACAGACGAGTTTTCCTCCATCTTGCAAGCATAGAATTTATCGGAGGTCTCATACCTCTCGATCCGGGCGTTCTTCTGAAAGATAAACTCCAACTCCTGGAACATCTCAAATGCTCCATGACGCTCAAAGCGACGTTGAAGTCCCGGTTCTAAGCCATACAAGACTGCACATTGAACTATTGAGTAGTCCTCCTTACGTGCTAGCCAAGCGTTCTTAACATCCTGATCAGCCGTAGCGGGTGGTTCATCTCCTAGCGCAGCATTAAGGACATAATCCTTCTTTCCAGCTTGTAAGATTAGCTTAAGATTACGAGCCCAGTCTACAAAGTTGCTTCCATCATCTTTCAACTTAGCTTTCTCTAGGAACGTATTAAAATTCAGGATGACTGTCGCGTGAGCCATGATCTACAACACAAATATATTCAAAGTGGACTTAGAATATGTTCAAGATAATTAGAGTTCAACTTAATCAAATTATATGCTAAACTCCCACTCAAAAAGTACATCTCTCTAGTCATTTGAGTGGTTCATGATCCACTTATACTATCCCAAGTCCGATCATCACGTGAGTCGAGTATAGTTTCAGTGGTAAGCATCCCTATGCTAATCATATCAACTATATGATTCATGATCGACCTTTCAGTCTCATGTGTTCCGAGGCCATGTCTGCACATGCTAGGCTCGTCAAGCTTAACCCGAGTGTTCCGCGTGCGCAACTGTTTTGCACCCGTTGTATGTGAAGTTGAGTCTATCACACCCGATCATCACGTGGTGTCTCGAAACGACGAACTGTAGCAACGGTGCATAGTCGGGGAGAACACAATTTCGTCTTGAAATTTTAGTGAGAGATCACCTCATAATGCTACCGTCGTTCTAAGAAAAATAAGGTGCATAAAAGGATTAACATCACATGCAATTCATAAGTGACATGATATGGCCATCTTCACGTGCTTCTTGATCTCCATCACTTAAGCACCGGCACGATCTTCTTGTCACCGGCGCCACAGCATGATCATCCATCAACGTGTTGCCATCGGGGTTGTCGTGCTACTTATGCTATTACTACTAAAGCTACATCCTAGCAAAATAGTAAACGCATCTGCAAGCACAAACGTTAGTATAAAGACAACCCTATGGCTCCTGCCGGTTGCCGTACCATCGACGTGCAAGTCGATATTTCTATTACAACATGATCATCTCATACATCCAATATATCACATCACATCATTGGCCATATCACATCACAATCATACCCTGCAAAAACAAGTTAGACGTCCTCTAATTTTGTTGTTGCATGTTTTACGTGGTGACCAAGGGTATCTAGTAGGATCGCATCTTACTTACGCAAACACCACAACGGAGATATATGAATTGCTATTTAACCTCATCCAAGGACGTCCTCGGTCAAATCCGATTCAACTAAAGTTGGAGAAACCGACACTCGCCGGTCATCTTTGAGCAACGGAGTTACTCGTAGCGATGAAACCAGTCTCTCGTAAGCGTACGAGTAATGTCGGTCCGAGCCGCTTCGATCCAACAATACCGCGGAATCAAGAAAAGACTAAGGAGGGCAGCAAAACGCACATCACCGCCCACAAAAACTTTTGTGTTCTACTCGAGATTACATCTAGGCATGAACCTAGCTCATGATGCCACTGTTGAGGAACGTCGCATGGGAAACAAAAATTTTCCTACGTGCATGAAGACCTATCATGGTGATGTCCATCTACGAGAGGGGATGAGTGATCTACGTACCCTCATAGACCGTACAGCAGAAGGTTAGAGAACGCGGTTGATGTAGTGCTCACGTCCCTCGATCCGCCCCGCGAACAATCCCGCGATCAGTCCCACGATCTAGTACCGAATGGACGACACCTCCGCGTTCAGCACACGTACAGCTCGACAATGATCTCGGCCTTCTTGATCCAGCAAGAGAGACGGAGAGGTAGAAGAGTTCTCCGGCAGCATGACAGTGCTCCGGAGGTTGGTGATGATCTTGTGTCAGCAAGGCTCCGCCCGAGCTCCGCAGAAACACGATCTAGAGGAAAAACCGTGGAGGTATGTGGTCGGGCTGCCGTGGAAAAGTCGTCTCAAATCAGCCCTAAAACCTCCGTATATATAGGTGGGAGGGAGGGGGCCTTGCCTTGGGGGTCCAAGGACCCTCAAGGGGGTCGGCCGAGCCAAGGGGGAGGACTCTCCCCCCCAAACCGAGTTGGACTAGGTTTGGTGGAAGGGAGTCCTCCTCCCTTCCCACCTCCTCCTTTTTTTTTCCTTTCCTCTTGATTTTTCTTATCTTGGCGCATAGACCACTTGTGGGCTGTCCCACCAGCCCACTAAGGGCTGGTGTGTCTCCCCCAAGGCCTATGGGCTTCCCCGGGGTGGGTTGCCCCCCCGGTGAACCCCCGGAACCCATTCGTCATTCCCGGTACATTCCCGGTAACTCCGAAAATCTTCCGGTAATCAAATGTGGTCATCCTATATATCAATCTTCGTTTCCGGACCATTCCGAAAACCCTCGTGATGTCCGTGATCTCATCCGGGACTCCGAACAACATTCGGTAACCAACCATATAACTCAAATACGCATAAAACAACGTCGAACCTTAAGTGTGCAGACCCTGCGGGTTCGAGAACTATGTAGACATGACCCGAGAGACTCCTCGGTCAATATCCAATAGCGGAACCTGGATGCCCATATTGGATCCTACATATTCTACGAAGATCTTATCGTTTGAACCTCAGTGCCAAGGATTCGTATAATCCCGTATGTCATTCCCTTTGTCCTTCGGTATGTTACTTGCCCGAGATTCGATCGTCAGTATCCGCATACCTATTTCAATCTCGTTTACCGGCAAGTCTCTTTACTCGTTCCGTAATACAAGATCCCGCAACTTACACTAAGTTACATTGCTTGCAAGGCTTGTGTGTCATGTTGTATTACCGAGTGGGCCCTGAGATACCTCTCCGTCACACGGAGTGACAAATCCCAGTCTTGATCCATACTAACTCAACTAACACCTTCGGAGATACCTGTAGAGCATCTTTATAGTCACCCAGTTACGTTGCGACGTTTGACACACACAAAGCATTCCTCCGGTGTCAGTGAGTTATATGATCTCATGGTCATAGGAATAAATACTTGACACGCAGAAAACTGTAGCAACAAAATGACACGATCAACATGCTACGTCTATTAGTTTGGGTCTAGTCCATCACGTGATTCTCCCAATAACGTGATCCAGTTATCAAGCAACAACACCTTGTTCATAATCAGAAGACACTGACTATCATTGATCAACTGGCTAGCCAACTAGAGGCATGCTAGGGACGGTGTTTTGTCTATGTACCCACACATGTAAATGAGTCTTCATTCAATACAATTATAGCATGGATAATAAACTATTATCTTGATAAAGGAATTATAATAATAACTATATTTATTATTGCCTCTAGGGCATAATTCCAACAAACTACGCCAAGGAAACAGAGGATAACTTTCTAAGGGCGTTAATGGAAGAACAAACTAGAAGCGAAATACTATTTCCTTACAATTTTAAGTGAGTATTACTGTCTTGTACACATTCTGTTTCGCTTACTCGATGTTAAGTGTAATTGATGAGTTATGCATGCACATGTTCCACTTTATTCTGCTAGTCATTCAGGTTGACGCAGGAGTAGTACTTGTCATGGACTCGAAACGTAAAGACCCTAAGATGTGGGCGGACCTGGGTGAAATGCTTCAAAGGTAATTTCAACCATTATCGCAGTATATCGACAACTTTCATTCATTGACCGATATCAAGTAATTAATAACTCCTTTATTCATTTTCTTTCCCATACATGGTTTGAAAAAAGTTCATCAAGAAGGCTAGGGGTGAATGGAAGGAGGAACCGCAATTTCGACAACTCAATGTAAGTAGTAAAAGCTAGGTCCGCGTATCTCTTTGATTCTAGTTTCAATATCATTATCATGCTTGATTATTATTTTGATTGAACTCTATTCTTGTAAAGTGATTGAGGTAGGGAGACACGAATAATTTATGTGGATACTATGTTTGCGAGTTCATTCGCGAGACGAGCTCTGAGAAGGGTAGAATTTTAGAAAAACTTCAAGTACGTAAACAATGTTCGTAATTTTATTTTATTACCATCAATTGTGTTGAGTTTCATTCATATATGTTGGCCCTTCTTTAAATTAGATCGAACGTATGGGGGACGATCTCCTACCAAAGGATCGCGTATGAGAAATTAAAGAGGAATTGATGAAATTCTTACTTGAAGAGGTCATATCTAAAACCGGAGAATACCATCGGGAATTGGTAGGAAATTATGGTAATTAGATATTAGGGATCGTAAAAATATTATATTGTATATATGCATGAACATGTACTTTTTGTAGTAGCATCGAATATATATATGAACACTTGTTGTTCGAGCAGGAACGGAGAAAGATGTCACTTCTCTATATTGATGACGATGTTGTGTAATGATTTCTTCATTGCTATATGTAGTAGCGTCGAGTTGAATGGAAAACATAAAACAAAAATGAAAAGCCTAAATGAAAAAGAATTGAATAGTAAACACAAAAATAAAAGGAAAACACAAAATGAAACACGACCCCTTCAAAACCCTAAAACCCTCCTTTAAAAAAACCTAAACCCCAACTCTTAGAGCATATTTCTTCATATGTGGTTTTGGTAACTGATGACAATCCCTATGGACTAATGGTTAGCTTGACTTATATTCGAAGGATTTATCCATAGGCACTTCTTGAAGTCCATCTGTTGGTTTCAAGGAGTTTATATGATGATCAAGGTGGTACTCAAGTTTTATCCAAATATTGGTCATAAGACACAAGGTTGATCAAGACTAAGTCAAAGAGTGAATCAAGTCGATCAACACAGAAAGCATGGAAGATGTACCGAGAGAGACCAAGTGATCCCATGGTACGGTAAGCATTGTCCATTACGCTTTGTGTACAAACCCATGGTCTTCGTGAGAGTTATATGTGAGGTGTTGGAATTATGCCCTAGAGGCAATAATAAATATGGTTATTATTATAATTCCTGTATCAAGATAATCGTTTATTATCCATGCTATAATTGTATTGAATGAAGACTCATTTACATGTGTGGATACATAGACAAAACACGTCCCTAGCAAGCCTCTAGTTGGCTAGCCAGTTGATCAAAGATAGTCAGCGTCTTCTGATTATAAACAAAGTGTTGTTGCTTGATAACTGGATCACGTCATTAGGAGAATCACGTGATGGACTAGACCCAAACTAATAGACGTAGCATGTTGATCGTGTCATTTTTGTTGCTACTGTTTTCTGCGTGTCAAGTATTTATTCCTATGACCATGAGATCATATAACTCACTGACACCGGAGGAATACCTTGTGTGTATCAAACGTCGCAACGTAACTGGGTGACTATAAAGATGCTCTACAGGTATCTCCAAAGGTGTTAGTTGAGTTAGTATGGATCAAGACTGGGATTTGTCACTCCGTGTGACGGAGAGGTATCTCGGGGCCCACTCGGTAATACAACATCACACACAAGCCTTGCAAGCAACGTGACTTAGTGAAAGTTGCGGGATCTTGTATTACGGAACGAGTAAAGAGACTTGCCGGTGAGCGAGATTGAAATAGGTATGTGGATACTGACGATCGAATCTCGGGCAAGTAACATACCGAAGGACAAAGGGAATGACATACGGGATTATATGAATCCTTGGCACTGAGGTTCAAATGATAAGATCTTCGTAGAATATGTAGGATCCAATATGGGCATCCAGGTCCCGCTATTGGATATTGACCGAGGAGTCTCTCGGGTCATGTCTACATAGTTCTCGAACCCGCAGGGTCTGCACACTTAAGGTTCGACGTTGTTTTATGCGTATTTGAGTTATATGGTTGGTTACCGAATGTTGTTCGGAGTCCCGGATGAGATCACGGACGTCACGAGGGTTTCCGGAATGGTCCGGAAATGAATATTGATATATAGGATGACCTCATTTGATTACCGGAAGGATTTCGGAGTTACCGGGAATGTACCGGGAATGACGAATGGGTTCCGGGAGTTCACCGGGGGGGGGGGGGGGCAACCCACCCCGGGGAAGCCCATAGGCCTTGAGGGTGGCACACAAGCCCTTAGTGGGCTAGTGGGACAGCCCAAAAGGGCCCTATGCGCCTAGGAAATAAAATCAAAGAGAAAAGAAAAAAAGAGGAGGTGGGAAGGGAAGGAAGGACTCCCACCCACCAAACCAAGTCCAACTCGGTTTCGGGGGGGGGGGGAGCCTTCCCCCTTGGACTCGGCCATCCCCCTTGGGGCTCCTTGAGCCCCAAGGCAAGGTCCCCTCCCTCCCACCTATATATACGGAGGTTTTAGAGCTGATTTGAGACGACTTTTCCACGGCAGCCCGACCACATACCTCCACGGTTTTTCCTCTAGATCGCGTTTCTGCGGAGCTCGGGCGGAGCCCTGCTGAGACAAGGTCATCACCAACCTCCGGAGCGCCGTCACGCTGCCGGAGAAATCTTCTACCTCTCCGTCTCTCTTGCTGGATCAAGAAGGCCGAGATCATCGTCGAGCTGTACGTGTGCTGAACGCGGAGGTGCCGTCCGTTCGGTACTAGATCGCGGGACTGATCGCGGGATTGTTCGCGGGGCGGATCGAGGGACGTGAGGACGTTCCACTACATCAACCGCGTTCACTAACGCTTCTGCTGTACGATCTACAAGGGTACGTAGATCACTCATCCCCTCTCGTAGATGGACATCACCATGAGAGGTCTTCGTGCGCGTAGGAAAATTTTTGTTTCCCATGCGACGTTCCCCAACAGTGGCATCATGAGCTAGGTTCATGCGTAGATGTCTTCTCGAGTAGAACACAAAAGTTTTTGTGGGCGGTGATGTGCGTTTTGCTGCCCTCCTTAGTCTTTTCTTGATTCCGCGGTATTGTTGGATTGAAGCGGCTTGGACCGACATTACTCGTACGCTTACGAGAGACTGGTTTCATCGCTACGAGTAACCCCGTTGCTCAAAGATGACTGGCAAGTGTTGGTTTCTCCAACTTTAGTTGAATCGGATTTGACCGAGGAGGTCCTTGGATGAGGTTAAATAGCAACTCATATATCTCCGTTGTGGTGTTTGCGTAAGTAAGATGCGATCCTAATAGATACCCATGGTCACCATGTAAAACATGCAACAACAAAATTAGAGGACGTCTAACTTGTTTTTGCAGGGTATGATGATCATGTTGTAATAGTAAATATCGACTTGCACGTCGATGGTACGGCAACCGGCAGGAGCCATAAGGTTGTCTTTATACTAACGTTTGTGCTTGCAGATGCGTTTACTATTTTGCTAGGATGTAGCTTTAGTAGTAATAGCATGACTAGCACGACAACCTCGATGGCAACACGTTGATGGAGATCATGGCGTGACGCCGGTGACAAGAAGATCGTGCCAGTGCTTTGGTGATGGAGATCAAGAAGCACGTGATGATGGCCATATCATGTCACTTATGAATTGCATGTGATGTTAATCCTTTTATGCACCTTATTTTGCTTAGAACGACGGTAGCATTATGAGGTGATCTCTCACTAAAATTTCAAGACGAAATTGTGTTCTCCCCGACTGTGCACCGTTGCTACAGTTCGTCATTTCGAGACACCACGTGATGATCGGGTGTGATAGACTCAACGTTCACATACAACGGGTGCAAAACAGTTTCGCACGCGGAACACTCGGGTTAAGCTTGACGAGCCTAGCATGTGCAGACATGGCCTAGGAACACATGAGACCGAAAGGTCGATCATGAATCATATAGATGATATGATTAGCATAGGGATGCTTACCACTGAAACTATACTCAACTCACGTGATGATCGGACTTGAGCTAGTGTAAGTGGATCATGAACCACTCAAATGACTAGAGAGATGTACTTTTTGAGTGGGAGTTTAGCAAATAATTTGATTAAGTTAAACTCTAATTATCTTGAACATAGTCTAAGTCCACTTTGAATATATTTGTGTTGTAGATCATGGCTCACGCTACAGTCATCCTGAATTTTAATACGTTCCTAGAGAAAGCTAAGTTGAAAGATGATGGAAGCAACTTTGTAGACTGGGCTCGTAATCTTAAGCTAATCTTACAAGCTGGGAAGAAGGATTATGTCCTTAATGCTGCGCTAGGAGATGAACCACCCGCTACGGCTGATCAGGATGTTAAGAACGCTTGGTTAGCACATAAGGAGGACTACTCAATAGTTCAATGTGCAGTCTTGTATGGCTTAGAACCGGGACTTCAACGTCGCTTTGAGCGTCATGGAGCATTTGAGATGTTCCAGGAGTTGAAGCTAATCTTTCAGAAGAACGCCCGGATCGAGAGGTATGAGACCTCCGATAAATTCTATGCTTGCAAGATGGAGGAAAACTCGTCTGTCAGTGAACATGTGCTCAAAATGTCTGGGTACTCAAACCGTCTAGCTGAGCTGGGGATTGAACTCCCGCAAGAGGCTATCACTGACAGAATCCTTCAATGACTGCCGCCAAGCTATAAAGGCTTTGTGTTGAAATACAACATGCAAGGGATGAACAAGTCTCCCGGCGAGTTGTTTGCGATGCTGAAAGTCGCAGAGTCTGAACTCCGTAAAGAGCATCAAGTATTGATGGTGAGTAAGACCACTAGTTTCAAGAGAAACGGCAAAGGCAAGAAGGGTAATTCGAAGAAGAGCGGCAAGCCTGTTGCCAATCCGACGAAGAAACCCAAAGCTGGACCTAAGCCTGAAACGGAGTGTTACTATTGCAAGGTTATGGGTCACTGGAAGCGCAATTGCCCCAAGTATCTGGCAGATAAGAAGGCGGCCAAAGAAAAATCAGGTATATTTGATATACATGTTATTGATGTGTACTTAACCGGCTCTCGTAGTAGTGCCTGGGTATTCGATACCGGTTCTGTTGCTCATATTTGCAACTCGAAACAGGAACTGCGGAATAGACGAAGGCTGGCGAAAGATGAAGTGAAGATGCGCGTAGGAAATGGTTCCAAGGTTGATGCAATCGCTGTCGGCACAGTTTCACTTCAGTTACCATCAGGATTAGTGATGAACTTAAATCATTGTTATTTAGTGCCTGCGTTGAGCATGAACATTATATCTGGATCTTATTTATTGCGAGACGGTTACTCTTTTAAGTCAGAGAATAATGGTTGTTCTATTTCTATGAGTAACATCTTTTATGGTCATGCACCTAATGTGAGAGGATTGTTCATATTGAATCTTGATAGTGACACGCATATACATAACATTGATACCAAAAGAGTTAGAGTTAACAATGATAGCGCCATATTTTTGTGGCACTGCCGCTTAGGTCATATTGGTGTAAAGCGCATGAAGAAAATCCATGCTGATGGACTTTTGGAGTCACTTGACTTTGATTCACTTGACACGTGCGAACCATGCCTCATGGGCAAGATGACTAAGACTCCGTTCTCCGGAACAATGGAGCGTGCAAGTGACTTGTTGGAAATCATATATACCGATGTGTGTGGTCCGATGAGCGTGGAGGCACGCGGCGGATATCGTTATTTTCTCACCTTCACTGACGATTTGAGTAGATATAGTTATGTCTACTTGATGAAGCACAAGTCTGAAACATTTGAAAAGTTCAAGCAATTTCAGAGTGAAGTTGAAAATCATCGTAACAAGAATATCAAATTCCTACGGTCTGATCGTGGGGGTGAATATCTGAGTTTCGAGTTTGGTGCTCACTTAAGACAATGTGGAATTGTTTCACAGTTAACACCGCCTGGAACACCACAGCGTAATGGTGTGTCTGAACGTCGTAATCGTACTTTATTAGAGATGGTGCGATCTATGATGTCTCTTACCGATTTGCCGTTTTCGTTTTGGGGTTATGCATTAGAAACAGCTGCATTTAATTTAAATAGGGCACCATCAAAATCCATTGAGACGACACCATATGAACTGTGGTATGGCAAAAGGCCAAAGTTGTCGTTTCTTAAAGTTTGGGGATGTGACGCTTATGTCAAAAAGCTTCAGCCTGAAAAGCTGGAACCCAAAGCGGAAAAGTGCGTCTTCATAGGTTACCCAAAAGAGACAGTTGGGTACACCTTCTATCTCAAATCCGAGGGCAAAGTGTTTGTTGCTAAAAATGGAGCTTTTCTCGAGAAGGAGTTTCTCTCGAGAGAATTGAGTGGGAGGAAGATAGAACTTGACGAGGTTGTCGAACCTCTCATCCCTCTGGATGGTGGCGCAGGGCAAGGGGAAACCTCTGTCGTTGCGACGCCGGTTGAGGAGGAAGTTAATGATGATGATCATGAAACTCCAGTTCAAGTTTCTGTCGAACCCGCAGGTCGACGAGACCACGTGCTGCTCCAGAGTGGTACGGTAATCCCGTCTTATCAATCATGTTGTTAGACAACAATGAACCTGCAAATTATGAAGAAGCAATGGTGGGCCCAGATTCCAACAAATGGCTAGAAGCCATGAAGTCCGAGATAGGATCCATGTATGAGAACAAAGTGTGGACTTTGGAGGTACTACCTGAGGGCCGCAAGGCGCTATTCAGAACAAATGGATCATTAAGAGGAAGACGGACGCTGACGGCAATGTGACCGTTTATAAAGCTCAACTTGTGGCAAAGGGTTTTTCACAAGTTCAAGGAGTTGACTACGTTGAGACATTCTCACCCGTAGCGATGCTTAAGTCCGTCAGAATCATGTTAGCAATAGCTGCATTTTTCGATTATGAAATCTGGCAGATGGATGTCAAAACGGCATTCCTTAACGGTTTCCTTAAGGAAGAGTTGTATATGATACAACCCGAAGGTTTTGTCGATCCTAAGAATGCTAACAAGGTGTGCAAGCTCCAACGATCCATTTATGGACTGGTGCAAGCATCTCGGAGTTGGAACAAACGCTTTGATGAGGTGATCAAAGCATTTGGGTTTATACAAGTGGTTGGAGAATCTTGTATTTACAAGAAAGTGAGTGGGAGCTCTGTGGCGTTTCTAATATTATATGTGGATGACATATTGCTGATTGGAAACAACGTGGAGTTTTTAGAGAGCATAAAGGATTACTTGAATAAGAGTTTCTCTATGAAGGACCTAGGAGAAGCTGCTTACATTCTAGGCATTAAGATCTATAGGGATAGATCAAAATGCCTGATAGGACTTTCACAAAGCACATACCTTGATAAAGTTTTGAAGAGGTTCAAAATGGAACAGTCCAAGAAAGGGTTCTTGCCAGTTTTACAAGGTACGAGATTGAGTAAGACTCAGTGCCCAGCAACTGATGAAGATAGAGAGCATATGCGCTCCGTCCCCTATGCTTCAGCCATAGATTCTATCATGTATCCAATGCTGTGCACTAGACCGGATGTTAGCCTGGCCATAAGTATGGCAGGTAGGTTCCAGAGTAATCCAGGAGTGGATCACTGGACAACGGTCAAGAATATCCTGAAGTACCTGAAAAGGACTAAGGAGATGTTTCTCGTGTATGGAGGTGACGAAGAGCTCGCTGTAAAAGGTTACGTCGATGCAAGCTTTGACACAGATCCGGACGACTCTAAGTCGCAAACCGGATACGTATTTATTCTTAATGGGGGTGCGGTAAGCTGGTACAGTTCCAAGCAAAGCGTCGAACCAGATTCTACATGTGAAGCGGAGTACATGGCTGCCTTGGAGGCGGCTAAGGAGGGTGTCTGGATGAAGCAGTTCATGACGGATCTTGGAGTGGTGCCAAGCGCACTGAATCCAATAACCTTGTTCTGTGACAACACGGGTGCCATTGCCTTAGCAAAGGAACCACGGTTTCACAAGAAGACCAGACACATCAAACGACGCTTCAACCTCATCCGCGACTACGTCGAGGGAGAGGACGTAAATATATGCAAAGTGCACACGGATCTGAATGTAGCAGACCCGCTGACTAAACCTCTTCCACGGCCAAAGCATGATCAACACCAGAACTGTATGGGTGTTAGATTTATTACAATGTAATTCACATGATGATGTGAGGGCTAGATTATTGACTCTAGTGCAAGTGGGAGACTGTTGGAATTATGCCCTAGAGGCAATAATAAATATGGTTATTATTATAATTCCTGTATCAAGATAATCATTTATTATCCATGCTATAATTGTATTGAATGAAGACTCATTTACATGTGTGGATACATAGACAAAACACCGTCCCTAGCAAGCCTCTAGTTGGCTAGCCAGTTGATCAAAGATAGTCAGCGTCTTCTGATTATGAACAAAGTGTTGTTGCTTGATAACTGGATCACGTCATTAGGAGAATCACGTGATGGACTAGACCCAAACTAATAGACGTAGCATGTTGATCGTGTCATTTTTGTTGCTACTGTTTTCTGCGTGTCAAGTATTTATTCCTATGACCATGAGATCATATAACTCACTGACACCGGAGGAATACCTTGTGTGTATCGAACGTCGCAACGTAACTGGGTGACTATAAAGATGCTCTACAGGTATCTCCGAAGGTGTTAGTTGAGTTAGTATGGATCAAGACTGGGATTTGTCACTCCGTGTGACGGAGAGGTATCTCGGGGCCCACTCGGTAATACAACATCACACACAAGCCTTGCAAGCAACGTGACTTAGTGAAAGTTGCGGGATCTTGTATTATGGAACGAGTAAAGAGACTTGCCGGTGAACGAGATTGAAATAGGTATGTGGATACTGACGATCGAATCTCGGGCAAGTAACATACCGAAGGACAAAGGGAATGACATACGGGATTATATGAATCCTTGGCACTGAGGTTCAAACGATAAGATCTTCGTAGAATATGTAGGATCCAATATGGGCATCCAGGTTCCGCTATTGGATATTGACCGAGGAGTTTCTCGGGTCATGTCTACATAGTTCTCGAACCCACAGGGTCTGCACACTTAAGGTTCGACGTTGTTTTATGCGTATTTGAGTTATATGGTTGGTTACCGAATGTTGTTCGGAGTCCCGGATGAGATCACGGACGTCACGAGGGTTTCCGGAATGGTCCGGAAACGAAGATTGATATATAGGATGACCTCATTTGATTACCGGAAGGTTTTCGGAGTTACCGGGAATGTATCGGGAATGACGAATGGGTTCCGGGAGTTCACCGGGGGGGGGGGGGGGACCCACCCCGGGAAAGCCCATAGGCCTTGAGGGTGGCACACCAGTCCTTAGTGGGCTAGTGGGACAGCCCAAAAGGGCCCTATGCGCCTAGGAAAGAAAATCAAAGAGAAAAAAAAGAGGAGGTGGGAAGGGAAGGAAGGACTCCCACCCACCAAACCAAGTCCAACTCGGTTTTGGGGGGGGGGGAGCCTTCCCCCTTGGACTCGGCCGACCCCCTTGGGGCTCCTTGAGCCCCAAGGCAAGGTCCCCTCCCTCCCACCTATATATACGGAGGTTTTAGGGCTGATTTGAGACGACTTTTCCACGGCAGCCCGACCACATACCTCCACGGTTTTTCCTCTAGATCGCGTTTCTGCGGAGCTCGGGCGGAGCCCTGCTGAGACAAGGTCATCACCAACCTCCGGAGCGCCGTCACGCTGCCGGAGAACTCTTCTACCTCTCTGTCTCTCTTGCTGGATCAAGAAGGCCGAGATCATCGTCGAGCTGTACGTGTGCTGAACGCGGAGGTGCCGTCCGTTCGGTACTAGATCGTGGGACTGATCGCGGGATTGTTCGCGGGGCGGATCGAGGGACGTGAGGTCGTTCCACTACATCAACCGCGTTCACTAACGCTTCTTCTGTACGATCTACAAGGGTACGTAGATCACTCATCCCCTCTCGTAGATGGACATCACCATGAGAGGTCTTCGTGCGCGTAGGAAAATTTTTGTTTCCCATGCGACGTTCCCCAACATGAGGTTAGGTGTGTTTCCATGATCTTGCGTTAAGAGGAAGATCTCATACAACCCATGGAGGATGATATCAAGTGGTGATCGTCATCAAGATTGCGGTGTGCAAGTTCAAGTGGAGCATCACGAAGATATCATGCTTGAAGCTTGCCGTCCATTGTGGTGGCAATGGACTTGTGAAGATGTGACAATGAGTGGCTCAGCCATAGTGAGTACGGGGGGAGCGATCAACTAGTCTTCGTCAATCCAACGCAATCAAGAAAGATGGTCTATCTTGATGAAGTCAAGATCATCATCATATTGCTCAAGTGGACTATGTGAAAGGTATAGGTTTGCCCTTGATAGGTTTTCTATTTTACTGGCCTCACAGTGGTAGTTGGGATACTGGGTTATAGGATAGATTATCGAACTGTCAAGGGGGGGGGGCTCTCTCTCAAGTGAGTAGCTTGATCGGATCGTTCGTTGAGAGCTCAAACAATTTGCATCCTTGCATCATATTTCTTGGTTCTTGTTTGGAGTTTATCTTTGTGAGTTTTAGAGCTTATGGTCATCGTTATGACAAGCTCGAGTTCATCGAAACGGAATCCATATGCATCTTCTATGATGTTTTCAATGTTGGAGTTTTTGTCGGTTCTTCACTCATAGAGGTTTCACATCTCTATATCATTGGCATTTTTATAATGCCTCTTTCAAAGATGCTCCTTTCGTTGTTCGAGAATTCCTGTCGTCTTGAATCCAACAAGTTTGAGTTTTCTCAATTCAGAGCTCGTATGCAAAAGTTATGACAGTTCTCGTATTCATGCTTTTCATCGTGAAAATGTCAAGTGGTAGTACCGCTCCGAGGTAGTTCCACCCAGGTCATTGGTAGTACCGCTCTTGGGCAGTAGTACCCTCTCCAGTGCCGCTTCCTCGGGGTCTCGACAATTTTCATATTGGACTGAGTGGTTTTTGGAGAGGTAGTTCTGAGCGGTAGTACCTCTCAAGCGCTACTACCTATCCCACGAGCGGTACTACGTGTGATAAGAGGTGCTACCTCTCCCCCGAGCGGAACTGCCACTCAACCGGTACTACCTCTCCCCCGAGCGGTACTACCTCTCAAGCGGTACTACCTCTCTGATAGAACTTCACTCGTGTTTTTCTGTCTCGTTGGGCTATTTTGACTGTGCTAAGCGGTAGTACTGCTCCCCCGAGCGGTAGTACTGCTCCCCCGAGTGGTAGTACCACTTGAGCATGACATGTGCGCATACAGTTGGATTCGGGGGAGCCTATTTAAGGGGGCCTTCTTCCCCAATGGTCCTTATCCGTTGAGGCCATGTTTGCCCCCCATTGTTGACCTTCTTCGAGCTTGCTAACTCTCAATCCCTCCAATGATTCTTGCTAGTTCTTGAGGGAAAAGAGAGGGAAGATCTAGATCCACATTTCCACCAATTACTTTCTCCTCTATGTGAGGGGAACCCCTTGGATCTATATCTTGGATTTCTTCGTGTTTTCTTCGTTATTCCTCTCATTTTCTTCGATAGCATTAGTTGTTGTGGAGGGATTTGGGAGAGAAGGACTTGGGCACTCCGTGTGCCCTTGCCATTGCATTTGGTGCATAGGTTTGAGTTCTCCATGGTGATATGTGTAAGTGAAGTTTGATAAGCTTATTACTCTTGGGTGCTTGGTACCCTAGAGCTCGTTCTTCTTGGGTGCTTTGGCATCCTAGAAGCTTGGTGGTGCCTCGGAACTCCATCATTGTGGTGTAAAGCTCCGGGCAAGCGTCGGGGTCTCCAATTAGGTTGTGGAGATTGCCCCGAGCATTTGAGGTCATCTCGGAGCCACAATCCATTGTGATGAAGCTTCATGTTGTTGTTGGGTGCCTCTAATTAAGTTGTGGATATTGCCCCAACCTTGTTTGTACGGGTTCGGTGACCACCCTCAAGGGCCCCTTAGTGGAATCACAACATCTTGCAGTGTGCGAGGGCATGAGGATATTACGGTGGCCTTAATGGCTTCTTGGGGAGCATTGTGCCTCCACCCGACTCCAAATGGAGATTAGCATCCGCACGGTGTGTACTTTGGGATAAATCGCCGTCTTAGCGTGCCTCAGTTATCTCTTACCTAAGCCCTTTACTTATGCACTTTATTTTGTGATAGCCATATTGTTTCCTGTTATATATCTTGATATCACTTAGTTGTTTATCTTGCTTAGCACAAGTTGTTGGTGCACATAGGTGAGCCTTGTTGTTTTAGGTTTTGTGCTTGACTAATTAAATGTTAGTTTTATTCCGCATTTTTTCAAGCCTAAACCATAATTATTTTAAAACGCATATTCACCCCCCTCTAGGCGACATCCACGTCCTTACAATTGGTATTAGAGCTCGGTATCCCATTAATAGGTTTTACCACCTAGAGAGTAAAGATGTCGACTAGGGGATTAGGGTTCTATGAGACTCTTAGTTCCAACGGCACAAGTTTTGATGTTTGGATTATTTGCATGCTTAATCTCTTTAGGGTCATGGACCCAAATATAGAGCAAATTGAAGATATGTGTTTTCTCCTCCAAAGGATTCTCAAAATATATCTTGAGAGGATGATAAAAACTCTTATCTCAATGCTCAAGCTTCTAATGTGCCTTTTTATGCTTTGAGCATTGTAGTTATATTTCAACTCATGCCGTTCCGGGATGCTCATGAGTTGTGGACAAAGCTTCAAGATAAATATGGTGTGTCCAAGATTTGTAGGGATGTTTGTACTCCCTCCACCTCCGGTCGTGTTGCCTTCACAACTTCATCTACCTCACCTACATGTGGATTGCCACAAGGTAATAACATACAAAATTGGCCACAATAGGCCAAAACTGCAAGTTTTGACGAGTTCCTCGTAACCGAACCCCAGGTTTCCCAAAACGTCGGATCGCAGCACGATCCAAAACCAGTGACTAATAGTATAGAAAACTGACCGCAATAGGCCAAAACTGCGAGTTTTGAATAGTTCCCCGTAACCGGACCCTAGGGTTCCCGGAACGTTCGGATGGAAGCAGGACCCAAAATTAGCGAGTAATAGCATACAAAACTAGCCGGAATAGGTCAAAACTGCGAGTTTTGAAGAGTTCCTCGTAACCGGACCGCGGGGTTCCCGGAACATTCGAATCACATCACGACCCAAAATCGGTGACTAATAGCATATAAAACTAGGCAGAATAGTCCAAAACTGCGAGTTTTGACGAGTTCCCCGTAACCAGAGCCCGGGGCTCCCGAAACATTCGGATGGCAGCGGGACCCAAAATCAGTGAGTAATAGCATACAAAACTGGCCGGAATAGGCCAAAACTGCAAGTTTTGACGAGTTCTTCGTAAGCGGACCCCCGAGTTCCTAAAACGTTCGGATCCGAGCGAACCCAAAATCAATGACTAATAGCATACAAAACTAGCCGGAATAGGCTAAAACTGCGAGTTTTGATGAGTTCCCCGTAAGCGGACCCCGGGGTTCCCGAAACGTTCGGATCCGAGCGGACCCAAAACCAGTAACTAATAGCATACAAAAGTGGCCGAAATAGGGCAAAACTGCGAGTTTTAACGAGTTCCCCGTAACCGAACCCCGGGGTTCCTGAAACGTTCGGATCGCAGTAGCACACAAAACCAGTGACTAATATCATACAAAATTGGCCACAATAGGCCAAAACTCGGAGTTTTGACGAGTTCCCTATAACCGAACCGCGGGTTTCCCGAAACGTTCGGATCACACGAGGATCCATAATCAGTGACTAATAGTATAGAAATCTGGCCGCAATAGGCTAAAACTGCGAGTTTTGAGAAGTTCCCCGTAACCGGACCCCGGGGTTCCCGAAACGTTCGGATGGCAGCGGACCCAAAATCAGTGACTAATAGCATACAAAACTGGCCGAAATAGGGAAAAAAGTGAGTTTTGACAAGTTCCCCGTAACCAGACCCCGGGGTTCCCAAAACGTTCGGATCGCAGCAGGACCCAAAATCGGTGACTAATAGCATGCAAAATTGGCCACAATAGGCCAAAACTGTGAGTTTTGACGAGATCCCCGTAACTAGACCCCGGGTTTCCCGAAACGTTCGGATCGCACCAGGACCCAAAATGAGTGACTAATAGTATAGAAAAATGGCCACAATAGGCCAAAACTGCGAGTTTTGCCGACTTCCCCGTAACCGGACCCCGGGTTTCCTAAATCGTTCAAATCATAGCTGGACCCAAAATCAGTGAGTAATAGCATACAGAACTAGGCAGAATAGGCCAAAACTTAGAGTTTTGACGAGTTCCCCGTACTTGGACCCCGGGGTTCCCGAAACATTCGGATCGCAACAGGACCCAAAATCAGTGAGTAATAGCATACAAAACTGGGCGGAATAGGCAAAAATTGCGAGTTTTGACGAGTTCTTTGTAACTGGACCCCGGGGTTCCCGAAACGTTCGGATTGAGCACGACCCAAACTGGCAGGAATGGGCCAAAACTGCGAGTTTTGAGGACTTCCCCTTAATCGGACCCCGGGGTTCCAAACCGTTCACATAGCAGCAGGACCCAAAATCAATGAGTAATAGTATAGAAAACTAGCCAGAATAGGCCAAAACTGCGAGTTTTGACGAGTTCCCCGTCACCGGACCCCAGGGTTCCCGAAATGTTCGGTTCGCAGAAGGATCCAAAATCAGTGAGTAATCGCATACAAAACTAGGCGGAATAGGCCAAAACTGAGAGTTTTGATGAGTTCCCCGTAGTTAGACCCCTGGGTTCCCGAAACGTTCGGATCGCAGGAGGACCCAAAATCAGTGAGTAATAGCATAAAAAACTGGCAGGAATGGGCCGAAACTGCGAGTTTTGAGGAGTTCCCCGTAACCGGACCCCGGGGTTCCAAAATCGTTCAGATCGCAGCAGGATCCAAAATCAGTGAGTAATAGTACTGAAAACTAGCCAGAATAGTCCAAAACTGCGAGTCTTGAAGAGTTTCCCGTAACTGGACCTCGGGGTTCCCGAAACATTCGGATCACATCAGGATCCAAAATTAGTGACTAATAGCATACAAAACTGGGCGGAATAGGCAAAAATTGCGAGTTTTGACGAGTTCCTTGTAACCGGACCCCGGGGTTCCCGAAACGTTCGGATTGCAGCAGGACCCAAAATCAAATAGGCCAAAACTGCGAGTTTTGACGAGTTCCCCTAACCAGACCCCGGGTTTCCCGAAACGTTCAGATTGCAACAGGACCCAAAATCAAGGAGTAATAGCATACAAAACTGGGCGGAATAGGCCAAAACAATGAGTTTTGACAAATTCTTCGTAACAGGACCATGGGGTTTCCGAAACGTTCGGATCACAGCAGGACACAAAACCAGTGAGTAATAGCATACAAAACTGGCCGAAATAGGCCAAAGTTGCAGGTTTTGACGAGTTCCCCGTAACCGAACCCCGGGGTTCCCGAAGCGTTCGGTTCGCAGCGGGACCCAAAATCAGTGAGTAATAACATACAAAACTGGCCGGAATAGGCCAAAACTGCGAGTTTTGAAGAGTTCCCCATAACCGGATCCGGGGTTCCCGAAATATTCGGATCACATCTCGACCCAAAATCACTAACTAATAGGAATAGCCCAAAACTGCGAATTTTGACGAGTTCCTCGTAACCGGACCCCGGGGTTCCCGAAACGTTCGGATCGCAGCGGGGCCCAAAGTCAGTGACTAATAGCATACAAAACTGGGCGGAATAGGCCAAAACTGCAAGTTTTGACGAGTTCCCCATAACCGAACCCCGGGTTTCCGAAACGTTCGGATCGCACTAGGACCCAAAATGAGTGACTATTAGTATAGAAAACTGGCCACAATAGGCCAAAATTGTGAGTTTTGACGAGTTCCCGTAACCGGACCTCGGGTTTCCCGAAACATTTAGATCGCAACTGGACCCAAAATCAAGGAGTAATAGCATACAACTCGGCGGAATAGGCCAAAACTACAAGTTTTGACGAGTTCCCCGTAACCGGACCACGGGGTTCCCAAAACGTTCAGATCGCAGCTGGACCCAAAAATCAGTGACTAATAACAAACAAAATAAGCGGGAATAGGCCAAAACTGTGGGTTTTGACGAGTTCCGCGTAACCGGACCACGGGGTTAACGAAATGTTCAGATCGCAGCAGGACACAAAATCAGTGAGAAATAGCATACAAAACTGGCCGGAATAGGCCAAAGCTGCGAGTTTTGACGAGCTCCCCGTAACCGGACCCCGGGTTTCCGAAACATTCAAATCACACGAGGACCTAAAATCAGTGACTATTAGTATAGAAAAATGGGCACAATAGGCCAAAACTGCGAGTTTTGACGAGTTCCCCGTAACCGGACCCCGAGTTTCCCGAAACGATCGGATCGCAGCGGGACCCAAAATCATTGAGCAATAGCATACAAAACTGGCCTGAATAGGCCAAAATTGCGAGTTTTGACGAGTTCTCCGTAATCGGACCCCGGGTCTCCGAAACATTCGTATCACACGAGGACCCAAAATGAGTGACTATTAGTATAGACAACTGGCCACAATAGGCCAAAACTGCTAGTTTTGACGACTTCCCCGTAACCGGACCCCGAGTATCCCGAAAGGTTTGCGTCGCAACAGGACCCAAAATCAAGGAGCAATAGCATACAAAACTGGGCGGAATAGGCCAAAACCGTGAGTTTTGACGAATTCCGTGTAAAAGGACCCCGGGGTTCCCGAAACATTCAGATCGCAACAGGACACAAAATCGGTGAGTAATAGCATACGAAATTGGCCACAATTGGCCAAAACTGCGAGTTTTGACGAGCTCCCCGTAACCGGACCTCGGGTTTCCCCAAACGTTCAGATCGCAACAGGACCCAAAATCAAGGAGTAATAGTATACAAAAGTGGGCGGAATAGGCCAAAACTATGAGTTTTGACGAATTCCCCGTAACAGGACCCCTCGGTTCACGAAACGTTCGGATCACAGCAGGACACAAAACCAGTGAGTAATACCATACAAAACTGGCCGAAATAGGCCAAAGTTGCGGGTTTTGACGAGTTCCCCGTAACCAAACCCCGGGGTTCCCGAAACGTTCGGTTCAGAGCGGGACCAAAAATCAGTGTGTAATAACATACAAAACTGGCCGGAATAGGCCAAAACTGCGAGTTTTGAAGAGTTCCCCGTAACCGGAACCGGGGTTCCTGAAATATTCGGATCACATCTCGACCCAAAATCAGTGACTAATAGCATACAGAACTGGGCGGAATAGCCCAAAACTGCGAGTTTTGACGAGTTCCCCGTAACCGGACCCCGGGGTTCCCGAAACGTTCGGATCGCAGCAGGGCCCAAAATCAGTGTCTAATAGCATACAAAACTGGGCGGAATAGGCCAAAATTGCAAGTTTTGACGAGTTCCCCGTAACCGGACCCCGGGTTTCCGAAACGTTCGGATCGCACCAGGACCCAAAATCAGTGACTATTAGTATAGAAAACTGGCCACAATAGACCAAAATTGTGAGTTTTGACGAGTTCCCTGTAACCGGACCTCGGGTTTCCCGAAACGTTCAGATCGCAACTGGACCCAAAATCAAGGAGTAATAGCATACAAAACTGGGCGGAATAGGCCAAAACTACGAGTTTTGACGAGTTCCCCGTAATCGGACCCCGGGGTTCCCGAAACGTTCGGATCGCAGCAGGACCCAAAAATCAGTGACTAATAACAGACAAAATTAGCAGGAACAGGCCAAAACTGTGAGTTTTGATGAGTTCCGCGTAACCGGACCACGGGGTTAACGAAACGTTCGGATCGCAGCAGGACAAAAAATGAGTGAGAAATAGCATACAAAACTGGCCGGAATAGGCCAAAGCTGCGAGTTTTGACGAGTTCCCCGTAACCGGACCCCGAGTTTCCGAAACGTTCAAATCGCACGTGGACCTAAAATCAGTGACTATTAGTATAGAAAACTGGCCACAATAGGCCAAAACTGCGAGTTTTGACGAGTTCCCCGTAATCGGACTCCGGGTTTCCCGAAACGATCGGATCGCAGTGGGACCCAAAATCATTGAGTAATAGGAAACAAAACTGGCCGGAATAGGCCAAAATTGCGAGTTTTGACGAGTTCCCCGTAACCGGACCCCGGGTTTCCGAAACGTTCGGATCGCACTAGGACCCAAAATCAGTGACTATTAGTATAGAAAACTGGCCACAATAGGCGAAAATTGTGAGTTTTGATGAGTTCCCCGTAACCGGACCGCGGGTTCCCGAAACATTCAGATCGCAACTGGACCCAAAATCAAGGAGTAATAGCATACAAAACTGGGCGGGATAGGCCAAAACTAAGAGTTTTGATGAGTTCCCCGTAACCGGACCCCAGGGTTCCCGAAACGTTCGGATCGCAGCGGGGCCAAAAAATCAGTGACTAATAACAGACAAAATTAGCGGGAATAGGCCAAAACTATGAGTTTTGATGAGTTCTGCGTAACCGGACCCCGGGGTTCCAGAAACATTCGGATCGCAGCAGGACACAAAATCAGTGAGAAATAGCATAGAAAACTAGCCACAATAGGCCAAAACTGCGAGTTTTGACGAGTTCCCCGTAACCGGACCTCTGGTTTCCCGAAACGTTCAGATCGCAAGAGGACCCAAAATCAAGGAGTAATAGCATACGAAACTGGGTGGAATAGGCCAAAACTATGAGTTTTGATGAATTCCTCGTAACAGGACCCCGGGGTTCTCGAAATGTTCGGATCACAGCAGGACACAATATCAGTGAGTAATAGCATACAAAACTGGCCGGAATAGGCCACAATTGTGAGTTTTCAAGAGTTCCCCGTAACCGGACCCCGGGGTTCCTGAAATAATCGGATCACATCTCGACCCAAGATCAGTGACTAATAGCATACAAAACAGGGCGGAATAGCCCAAAATTGCGAGTTTTGACAAATTCCCCGTAACCGGACCCCGGGGTTCCCGAAACGTTCGGATCGCAGCGGGACCCAAAATCAGTTACTAATAGCATACAAAATTGGGCGGAATAGGCCAAAACTGTGAGTTTTGACGAGTTCCCCGTAACCGGACCCCGGGTTTCTGAAACGTTCGGATCGCACCACGACCCAAAATCAGTGACTATTAGTATAGAAAACTGGCCACAATAGGCCAAAATTGTGAGTTTGGATGAGTTCCCCGTAACCGGACCCCGGGTTTCCTAAACGTTCAGATCACAACAGGACCCAAAATCAGTGACTAATAGCATACAAAACTGTACGGAATAGGCCAAAACTGCGAGTTTTGACGAGTTCCCCGTAAGCGTACCCTGGGGTTCCCGAAACGTTCGGATCCGAACGGACCCAAAATCAGTGACTAATAGCATACAAAATTTGTCGAAATAGGGCTAAGCTGCGAGTTTTGTCGAGTTCCCCGTTAGCGGACCCCGGGGTTGCCAAAATGTTTGGATTGCAGCAGAACCCAAAATCAGTGACTAATTGCATAAAAATTTGACCAAAATAGGCGAAAACTACGAGTTTTAGCGAGTTCCCCGTAACCGGACCCCGGGGTTCCCGAAACGTTCGGATCACAGCGGGACCCAAAATCAGTGTGTAATAACATACAAAACTGGCCGCAATTGGTGAAAACTGCGAGTTTTGAAAAGTTCCGTGTAAGCGGACCCCGGGGTTCCCGAAACGTTCGGATCACAGCAGGACCCAAAATGAGTGAGTAATAGCATACAAAACTGGGAGGAATAGGCAAAAACTGTGAGTTTTGATGAGTTCCCCATAACCGGACCTCGGAGTTCCCGAAACATTCGAATCGCAAAAGCTGCGAGTTTTGACGAGTTCCCCGTAACCGGACCCCGGGGTTCCCGAAACGTTTGGATCGCAGTGGGACCCGAAAATCAGTGACTAATAACAGACAAAATTAGCCGGAATAGGCCAAAACTGTGAGTTTTGACGAGTTCCGCGTAACCGGACCACGGGGTTAACGAAACGTTCGGATCACAGCAGGACACAAAATCAGTGAGTAATAGCATACAAAACTGGCCGGAATAGGCCAAAGCTGCGAGTTTTGACTAGTTCCGTGTAACCGGACCCTGGGTTTCCGAAATGTTCAGATCGCACCAGGATCTAAAATCAGTGACTACTAGTATAGGAAATTGGCCACAATAGGCCAAAACTGCGAGTTTTGACGAGTTCCCCGTAACCGAACCCGAGGTTTCCCGAAACGATTGGATTGCAGTGGGACCCAAAATCAGTGAGTAATAGCATACAAAACTGGCCGGAATAGGCCAAAACTGCGAGTTTTGACGAGCACCCCGTATCAGACCCCGGGTTTCTGAAACGTTTTGATCGCACGAGGACCCAAAATTAGTGACTATTAGTATAGACAACTCGCCATAATAGGCCAAAACTGCTAGTTTTGACGAGTTCCTCGTAACCGGACCCCGGGTTTCCCGAAATGTTTGGGTCGCAACAGGACCCAAAATCAAGGAGTAATAGCATGCAAAACTGGATGGAATAGTCTAAAACTGTGAGTTTTGACGAATATCCAGTAACACGACCCCGGGGTTCCCGAAACATTCGGATCGCAGCAGGACACAAAATCAGTGAGTAATAGCATACGAAATTGGCCACAATAGGCCAAAACTGCGAGTTTTGACGAGTTCCCCGTAACCGGACCCCGGGTTTCCCGAAACGTTCAGATCGCAACAGGACCCAAAGTCAAGGAGTAATAGCATACAAAACTGGGCGGAATAGGCCAAAACTATGAGTTTTGACGAATTCCCTGTAAGAGGACCCCTCGGTTCATGAAACGTTCGGATCACAGCAGGACACAAAATCAATGAGTAATAGCATACAAAATTGGCCGGAATAGGCCAAAATCAGTGACTACTAGCATACAAAACTGGGCGGAATAGGCTAAATGTCCGAGTTTTGACGAGTTCCCCGTAACCGGACCCCGGGTTTTCGAAATGTTCGGATCGCACCAGGACCCAAAATTAGTGACTATTAGTATAGACAACTCGCCACAATAGGCCAAAACTACGAGTTTCGACGAGTTCCCCATAACGGGACCCCGCATTTCCCGAAAGCTTTGGTTCGCAACAGGACCCAAAATCAAGGAGTTATAGCATAAAAAACTGGGCGGAATAGGCCAAAACTGTGAGTTTTGACGAATTCCCTTTAACAAGACCCTCGGGTTCCCGAAATATTCGGATCGCAGCAGGACACAAAATCTGTGAGTAATAGCATACAAAACTGGCCACAATAGGCCAAAATTGCGAGTTTTGGCGAGTTCCCCGTAACCGGACCCGGGGTTTCCCGATAAGTTCAGATCGCAACAGGACCCAAAATCAAGGATTAATAGCGTACAAAACTAGGCGTAATAGGCCAAAACTATGAGTTTTGACGAATTCCCTGTAACAGGACCCCGGGGTTCCCGAAATGTTCGGATCACAGCAGGACACAAAATCAGTGAGTTAAAAAACTGGCCGGAATAGGCCAAAGCTGCGGGTTTTGACGAGTTCCCCGTAACCGGACCCCGGGTTCCCAAAACATTCGGTTCGGAGCGGGACCCAAAATCAGTGTGTAATAACATACAAAATTGGCCGGAATAGGCCAAAACTGCGAGTTTTAAAGAGTTCCCCGTAACCGGACCCCGGGGTTCCCGAAACATTCGGATCACATCTCGACCCAAAATCAGTGACTAATAGGATACAAAACTGGGCGGAATAGCCCAAAACTGTGAGTTTTGACGAATTCCCCGTAACCGGACACCCGGGTTCCCGAAACATTTGGATCGCAACGGGACCCAAAATCAGTGACTAATAGCATACAAAACTGGGCGGAATAGGCCAAATCTACGAGTTTTGACGAGTTCCCCGTAACCGGACACCGGGTTTCCGAAATGTTCGGATCGCACCAGGACCCATAATCAGTGACTGTTAGTATAGACAACTCGCCACAATAGGCCAAAACTACGAGTTTTGACGAGTTCCCCGTAACCGGACTCCGGGTTTTCGAAACTTTTGGATCGCACCAGGACCCAAAATCAGTGACTAATAGCATACAAAACTGTTAGGAATAATCCCCGTAAGCGCACCCCGGGGTTCTCGAAACGTTCGGATCCCAACGGAGCCAAAATCAGTGACTAATAGCATACAAAATTTTTCGAAATAGGGCTAAACTGCGAGTTTTGTCGAGTTCCGTGTAAGGGGACCCCGGGGTTCCCAAAACATTCGGATTGCAGCAGAACCCAAAACAAGTGACTAATTGCATAAAAGTTTGGCCACTATAGGTGAAAACTACGAGTTTTAACGAGTTCCCCGTAACCCATCCCCGAGGTTCCCGAAACGTTCGGATCACAGCGGGACCCAAAATCAGTGTGTAATAACATACAAAACTAGCCGCAATAGGTGAAAACTGCGAGTTCTGAAAAGTTCCCCGTAACCGGACCCCGGGGTTCCCGAAACGTTTGGATCACAGCAACACCCAAAATGAGTGAGTAATAGCATACAAAACTGGGAGGAATAGGCCAAAACTGTGAGTTTTGATGAGTTCCCCATAACCGGACCTCGGAGTTCCCGAAACATTCGGATCGCAACAGGACCCAAAATCAGTGACTAATATTATACAAAACTACGCGGAATAGGCCAAAACTGTGAGTTTTGACGAGTTCCCCGTAACCGCACCCCGGGGTTCCCGAGACGTTCGGATCACAGCGGGACACAAAATTAGTGAGAAATAGCATACAAAACTTGCCGGAATAGGCAAAATTGCGAGTTTTGGTGAGTTCCCCGTAACCGGACCACGGGTTTCCGAAACGTTCTGATCGCACCGGGACCCAAAATCAGTGTCTATTAGTATAGAAAACTGGCCACAATAGGCCAAAACTGCGAGTTTGGCCGAGTTCCCCGTAACCGGACCCTGGGTTTCGTGAAATGTTCAAATCGCAACAGGACCCAAAATCAGGGAGTAATAGCATACAAAACTGGGTGGAATAGGCTAAAACTATGAGTTTTGACGAGTTCCCCGTAACAAGACCCGGGGTTCCCGAAACGTTCGGAGTGCAGCAGGACACAAAATGAGTGAGTAATAGCATACAAACTGGCCGGAATAGGCCAAAACTGGGAGTTCTACGAGTTCCCCGTAACCGGACCCCGGGTTTCCCGAAACGTTCAGATTGCAACCTGACCCAAAATCAAGGAGTAATAGCATACAAAACTGGGCGGAATAGGCCAAAACTGCGAGTTTTGACGAGTTCCCCGTAACCGGACCCCGGGGTTCCCGAAACGTTCGGATCGCAGCGGGACCCAAAAATCAGTGACTAATAACACACAAAGTTAGCCGGAATAGGCCAAAACTGTGAGTTTTGACGAGTTCCGCCTAATCGGACCACGAGATTATCTATACGTTCGGATCGCAGCAGGACACAAAATCAGTGAGTAATAGCATATAAAACTGGCCGGAATAGGCCAAAGCTGCGAGTTTTGACGAGTTCCCCGTAACCGGACCCCGGGTTTCCGAAACGTTCGGATCGCACGAGGACCTAAAAGCAATGACTATTAGTATAGAGAACTGGCCACAATAGGCCAATACTGCGAGTTTTGACGAGTTCCCCGTAGCCGAACCCCAGGTTTCCCGAAACGTTCGGATCACCGCGGGACCCAAAATCAGTGAGTAATAGCATACAAAACTGGCCGGAATAGGCCAAAACTGCGAGATTTGACGAGTTCCCCGTAACCGGACCCAGGGGTTCCGAAACGTTCGGATCGCACGAGGACCCAAAATTAGTGACTATTAGTATAGACAACTGGCCATAATAGGACAAAACTGCGAGTTTTGACGAGTTCCCCGGTAACCGGACCCCGGGTTTCCCGAAACGTTTGGGTCGCAACAGGACCCAAAATCAAGGAGTAATAGCATACAAAACTGGGCGGAATAGGCCAAAACTGTGAGTTTTGACGAATTCCCCGTAAGAGGACCCCGGGGTTCCCAAAACGTTCGGATCACAACAGGACACAAAATCAATGAGTAATAACATACAAAACTGGCCGGAATAGGCCAAAGCTACAAAATGAGTCAGTAATAGCATACAAACTAGCCGGAATAGGCCAAAACTGCGAGTTTTGACGAGTTCCCCGTAACCGGACCCCGGGTTTCCCGAAACGTTCAGATCGCAACAGGACCCAAAATCAAGGAGTAATAGCATACAAAACTGGGCAGAATAGGTCAAAACTATGAGTTTTGACGAATTCCCTGTAACAAGACCCCGGGTTTCCCGAAACATTCGGATCACAGCAGGACACAAAATCAGTGAGTAATGGCATACAAAACTGGCCGGAATAGTCCAAATCTGCGGGTTTTGACGAGCTCCCCGTAACCGGACCCTGGAGTTCTCGAAACGTTCGGTTCGCAGCGGGACCCAAAATCAGTGTGTAATAACATACAAAACTGTCTGGAATAGGCCAAAACTGCGAGTTTGAAGAGTTCCCCGTAACCGGACCCCGGGGATCCCGAAACATTTGGATCACATCTCGACCCAAAATTAGTGACTAATAAGCATACAAAACTGGGCGGAATAGCGCAAAACTGCGCGTTTTGACGAGTTTCCCGCAACCGGACCCCGTGGTTCCCGAAACGTTCGGATCGCAGCGGGACCCAAAAATCAGTGACTAATAACACACAAAATTAGCCGGAATAGGCCAAAACTATGAGTTTTGACGAGTTCTGCGTAACCGGACCCCGGGGTTAACGAAACGTTTGGATCGCAGCAGGACACAAAATCAGTGAGTAATAGCATACAAAACTAGCCGGAATAGGCCAAAGCTGCGAGTTTTGACGAGTTCCGTGTAACCGGACCCCGGGTTTCCGAAACGTTCGGATCGCACCAGGACCTAAAATCAGTGACTATTAGTATAGAAAACTGGCCACAATAGGCCAAAACTACGAGTTTTGATGAGTTCCCCGTAACAGGACTCCGGGTTTCCCGAAACGATCGGATCGCAGCGGGACCCAAAATCAGTGATTAATAGCATACAAAATTGGCCGGAATAGGCCAAATTTGCGAGTTTTGACGAGTTCCCTGTAACCGGACCCCGGGTTTCCGAAACGTTCGCATCGCACGAGGACCCAAAATCAGTGACTATTAGTATAAACAACTCGCCATAATAGGCCAAAACTGCGAGTTTTGACGAGTTCCCCGTAACCGGACCCCGTGTTGGGGATATTGCTTATTAAGTGACCCGCCCAATATAGGCCGGGTTACTAGTAAGGCGATTCATCCTTTAGGGCTAGTTGGGCCTCAGCCTGGGCGGTTCAAGGTCGCATGATGGTTATGATTTATGGAAGGTCTCTGGGTTTTGCAAAACGGCGATTCAGAGACCGCGGTGGTCACGATTTGTAAAGAGGAAGGGACTCTTGTAAACCCTAAAGCCTCGACCTCTATATAAAGGCGAGTTTGGAGGGGGATAGATAGGTTAGAAATCATCGAGTGCTAGGTAAGGCGAGTTACGCCTTTCTTGTAATCGAATCCACATCAATACACGCCAAGCAGGACGTAGGCTATTACCTCTACGCGAGGGGCCGAACCTGGGTAACCCGCCGCGTTCCTCCTGTTCAACCCCTTTGAGTCGCCACCAAAGTGCGATGGTTCCCATACTAAGTCCTTTCACGAGGACATCTGCCGTGACAAAACCACGACAGTTGGCGCCCACCGTGGGGCCTACGCACGGTGGAGTTGAGTTCTCAAAGGGAACTGACCCACCCGGAAGCTGACCCACCCGGTCTTTGTGGGGTTCACGCAGGGGTCGGAGGAGCCAGAGCACGCGACGGCTCAGGAGGTTACCCCCGTCAACTCTGACGACGAATCATCCATGGGCGATTCAGATTCCATCCAGTCCCTCCACGGAGACGGTCTCGGAGGCTTGTCATTGGCCATGGATCCGGAAATCCTCGATCGAACCCGCCGCCAGATCGCCATCTACATGGCCGGGGCGACTCAACCCGCACAGAACCCCGCCGGAGGCGATGGGACCGGCAGGACATCCAGAAGTGCGTCAGCAGTCCTGGTGGATTTAGCGGTGGAAATCACGAGACTAATGTCAACCCCCCTCACGCCAGAGAACCAAGAAGAGATAAACGCAGAGTTAGCAAAGCTGAGAGAGGCGGTGGCAAAGGCCCATCAGGATGCTGAGACGGAGTCCGCCAGGATGGAAACTCGACAAGCCCAGATTACGGCCGAAAGGATGCGACTGAACACCGACAACTGGCGGCTTGAAAGACAGCAGCGCGCGTCCGACGCCGTCCATCATCGGAGACACCAGGGTCGCCTGCCCCATGATCTCAATCCGACTCGCCTGTTCGACACTCCCCAAACACCCGGGATGGGAGCCGCCCCAGCAGGAGGACCGGGCCGCCCTCCTAACCCGTCGATTCAGCCGACCGAGGGTCAAATTCCTCATTTCCGTACCCCTCGAGGCCACTTCTCTAACCGGGTGGATAACGTGCTTGCCGCAACTCGCCATCTGGAGTCTCTTCCGATCCACGGCAACACCCCAGCTGAGATCGAAGCAAGGAACGCCATCGAGATGTTGAAAACGGCGGTGGTCCAAAACGCGCAGTTCTCGCACAGCCCTAAGCGATTGCACTCCACCCCCCAGGCGAGCTATACCAGGAGCAGGCCGGAGGATCAGCCAGCCGTAAACAGTGCCCCGCGACACTTCCCGCAGGACAACCCGCCCGAGTGGAACCCGCCGGGCAGAGGTCCACCCAACATTCAAGAGGCTCAGACTCCTCCCGCGGGGACCGGAGGGCGAGTTGGGGTGCCCTGCTTGTCCCTAGCCCTTCGAAACGAAAGGATGCCCAAGGATTTCAAAGGACCAAGAAAGGTGCCTAATTACACACCAGATCTCGAACCAACATCTTGGATCGAGGACATGCTCGACGTAAACGAGGCGGTTTGCGCCAGATATTTCACCATGATGCTCGAGGGATCGGCGCGCACTTGGTTGAAAAACTTACCCCCCAATTCTATCCAGTCCTGGGCCGAGCTGAAGGAGCGTTTCATCAAAAACTTCCGGGGAACCTGTAAACGGCCGATGATGATCGTCGACTTGCAACACTGCGTACAACGCCCGGATGAGTCGGCGCACCATTGGTCGCGGCGAGTCGCGGAAATTATCCATTCATCGGATGGCATCACGGCAGCGCAAGCTGTGCTTATCCTCGAGCACAACTGCCACTACGAACCGCTGGTCCAGAAATTGGGGCGACTCAAACGGAAAGTTCAGGATATGGGCGAGCTGATGGATACCCTCACTAGGTACGCCGAGGCTGATGATACCAAGGATCCCGGCGAGGATGGTAAGGGTAACTCGCCCAAGAAGGGCGACTCAACCAAAAACCACACCCGCCTCCAAGGCCGCAACCGTCACAACCAGGGGACCAACGACAAGCGTAGGCCACATGAGGAGCCCTCGGATCTGGTTGCCAACACCAACGCCAATAACGGCAAAAAGAAGAATCGAGGCTTCAATGGGAAAAGGCCGCGTAATTACGAAGAGCTACTCAAAGGCCCTTGCCCGCACCACGCTACGGCCGACGGTCCGGCGGGCCACTCTTGGGAGAACTGCTTCGTGATGCGAGAATTTCGGGCCGAGGCAATCAAGAAGAACCAAAGCGAAGATCCGAACCGTCGCCAGGACCAACTCGCCCCGCCCAACCTAAGGCACAACCCCTTCGGCGGTTTTCCCGAACAAGAGGCACAGGGGGGCCCGCAGCCAGGCGGCAGCCAGTACCCGGTGCACCACCAACGGCGGTACAACCCGCCGGGAGTTTTCCAGCAGCCGCCCCCACAGGGGGCTCCGCAGGACCAGGATGACCACGGGGGCTTCCGCAACAATCCTAAACAGCTAAGTAATGGGCAGTACCATGTTTTCACCACTAATGCTTGCAGGCGTGATAAAAAGGTAAATCACCGGGCGTACAGCGTAATTGAGCCGGCAGTTCCCAGATATCTCCACTGGTCCGAACAGACCATAACATGGAGCAGAGAGGATCACCCGCCGAGAATAGATAACCCGGGCGACCTGGCATTAGTCGTGGCTCCCCAAGTGGGGGGCTACACTCTATCGAAAGTACTAATGGATGGCGGCAGCAGCATTAATATCCTATACTTCGACACCTTCCGGAGGATGAATCTATTGGAGAAAGACTTGATGCCTTCAACCACGGTCTTCCACGGCATCGTCCCGGGCAAATCGGCTTATCCCATAGGCCGGGTCAGGCTCTCAGTAGCGTTTGGAACTGCGCAGAATTACAGGTCGGAGTCTCTGGTCTTCGAGGTGATCAAACTAAAAAGCCCGTACCATGCGCTGTTCGGGCGACCGGCTTACGCTCGCTTCATGGCCCGCCCGTGCTATGTCTACCTCAAGCTCAAAATGCCTGGTCCTAAAGGACCCATCACGATTGACGGAGATAGAAGAATCGCAAAGGAGTGTGAGGAAGGAGACGCGGCTTATGCGGAAGTCTCCTGCGCGGCGGAAGAGCTCAAAAACCATCGGGCCAATGTTGACCCGGCAGACATGTCACCGCTCAAGAAGCCGACTACAGATTCCGAGTCGCCCCTCAAGTTCAAACCAACGGATGACACGAAGACAGTCGACTTTGTCCCTGGCGATTCATCCAAGCAGTTTACCATTGGAACGGGTCTGGACCCCAAATAGGAAAGCGCGCTCATCGAATTCATCCATGAGAATCGGGACATCTTCGCATGGAAGCCCTCTGACATGCCGGGTGTACCGAGAGAATTCGCTGAGCACCATCTTAATATTGACCCAAAATGCAAACCTGTCCAACAATACCTTCGCAGGTTTAACGAGGAGCGACGGAAGGCGATTGGAGAGGAAGTCGCCCGTCTTTTAGCCGCCGGGTTCATCGTGGAAGTCTTTCACCCCAAATGGCTAGCTAACCCGGTGTTAGTACTCAAGAAGAATGGCACGTTCCGTATGTGTATTGACTATACGGACCTCAACAGAGCTTGTCCCAAGGATCCTTTCGCTCTTTCCCGCATCGATCAAATCATTGACTCGGTGGCGGGATGCGAACGATTGTGCTTTTTGGACGCCTATTTAGGTTATCATCAGATCAAAATGGCTGTGGAAGATCAGGAGAAGACGGCCTTCATAACCCCCTTCGGGGCCTTTTGCTATGTGTCCATGCCGTTCGGGCTCAAGAGCGCAGGGGCGACTTACCAACGCTGCATCCAGAATTGTCTTCATAACCAAATTGGCTGCAACGTCCATGCCTATGTTGACGACATTGTGATCAAGACCCGCCGGGAGGAGGCACTTCTGTAAGACCTTAAGGAAACCTTTGATAATTTACGGGTATATCAGATGAAGCTAAATCCTACCAAGTGCGTTTTCGGCGTACCTGCGGGAAAACTACTAGGTTTCTTGGTATCGGAGCGCGGCATCGAGGCTAACCCGGACAAAATTGAAGCGGTTACTTCCCTCGGCAAGCCGACGAATGTTAATCAAGTTCAGCGATTGGCGGGTCGCATTGCGGCTCTCAGTCATTTCGTGAGCCGCCTCGGAGAAAAGGCGATTCCTCTTTATCAATTGTTGAGAAAGTCCGACCGATTCGTATGGCTAGGAGGCAGACGAGGCATTTCAGGCCTTGAAACATCAATTGGTTAACCCGCCGGTCCTGGCGGCCCCGACTGAAAAGGAGCCTATGCTCCTGTATATCGCCGCGAATTCCAAAGCGGTCAGCGTGGCTGTGGTCGTCGAAAGAAAGGAGGAAGGAAAGGAATACCCGGTGCAACGCCCGGTGTACTTTATCAGTGAGGTGTTAACTCTTGCCAAACAGCGATACCCACATTGGCAGAAACTGGTCTATGGGGTGTTCATGGCGAGTCGAAAGCTTAAACATTATTTCCAGGGACACCCGATCACCGTGGTCATTTCCGCGCCCCTCGGTGACGTCATCCAAAACCGCGAGGCAACAGGGCGAATCGCCAAATGGGCAATAGAGCTTGGGTCGCATCAGATACAATATACCCCCCGCACGGCCATCAAGTCCCAGGCACTAGTTGATTTCGTCAACGATTGGACGGAGCTTCAGGCTCCGGAAGATCGGCCTGACCTTACCTATTGGACTATTTATTTTGATGGATCCAGGCAGTTGGAGGGCTCAGGGGCAGGTGTGGTGTTGATATCCCCTCAAGGAGATAAGTTCTGCTACGTTCTCCGGCTCATGTTCCCTTGCACAAATAATGCGGCAGAATATGAAGCTCTGCTTCACGGTTTGCGACTAGCAAAAGAGATGAACCTAACCCGAGTCAGATGCTTTGGGGATTCAGATTTGGTGGCGCAACAGGTTTCGGGCACCTGGGACTCTCGAGATCCTATGATGGAGGCTTACAGGCGAGCTGTATCTGACGTGGCGGGCTATTTTCATGGGTACCAGGTTGATCATGTTGATCGGCGACTCAACGAAGCAGCTGATGCCCTCTCGCGACTCGGCTCACAGAGAAAACCGGTCCCCCCTAATGTTTTCTTGGATGTCTTGCATAAACCGTCTGTGACTGTACCCACGGAGGAGGAATTGGCGATACCAGATCCCGAGTCTCAGCTTGTGGCGGCTCTCCATGTCACTCCGGATTGGGCTCTTCCTTATCTGGCTTATCTCGCTCGTGGCGAGTTACCCACTGACGAAGTTTTGGCTCGTCAGATTGTTCGACGTAGCAAGTCCATCGTCATCATTAATGGCGAGCTATATAAACGAAGTGCTTCAGGGGTCTTTCAGCGGTGCGTTTCTTCCGAGGAAGGATGCATAATCCTAAATGACATCCATTCTGGAGACTGCGGGCATCACGTCGGGTCACGTTCTTTGGTATCAAAAGCTTTTCGACATGGTTTCTTCTGGTTGACGGCTCACGCAGATGCAGAAGATATAGTACGGCGGTGTGAGGGGTGCCAACGATATGGGAGACATGCTCATGTGCCGGCTCAAGAATTGAGGATGATTCCCATTACTTGGCCTTTCGCGGTATGGGGGCTGGACATGGTCGGTCCCTTTAAGATGTCCTCCAACAAGAAAACTCACTTATTGGTGGCGGTTGATAAGTTCACTAAATGGGTTGAGGCGGAACCTGTTGGGGCTTGCGATGCGGAGACTGCGGTCAAATTTCTGAAGAAGCTGATTTTCCGTTTTGGATATCCACACAGTATTATCACGGACAATGGTACTAACTTGTCCCAAGGAGCGATGCTGGATTTCTGTCGCCGTGAACATATCCGGCTTGATATCTCTGCAGCTGCTCACCCGCAGTCAAACGGGCAAGCAGAGCGGGCGAATCAGGAAGTCCTACAAGGGATTAAACCTCGCCTCATGGTTCCCCTGGAAAGAACTCCAGGGTGTTGGGTTGAGGAACTACCTTCGGTATTATGGAGCATCCGGACCATCCCGAATCGATCCACGGGGTTCACCCCTTTCTTTTTGGTCTATGGAGCAGAAGTTGTCCTTCCTACCGACATAAGACATGATTCTCTTAGAGTCGCCGCATATGTGGAGCAAGATAATGAGTTGGCGCGTCAGGATTCCTTGGATGCCTTGGAAGAGGCGCGTGACTTAGCGGCGGCTCGTTCAGCTATCTATCAGCAAGATCTGCGGCGTTATCATAGTCGCCGGGTTAAGAGTCGGGCTTTCCAGGAGGGCGACTTGGTACTTCGTCTGATACAAGATCGGGCAGGCATGCACAAGCTCTCGCCCCCTTGGGAAGGGCCTTTCGTCGTCAGCAAGAACCTCCGCAATGGCTCTTACTACTTGATGGATCTTCGGCCTGATCGACCGACTACGGAGGCTGAGTCAACTCGGCCTTGGAATATTGCCCATTTGCGGCCTTACTACACTTGAGTTCTTAAAAACTCCATGCTTTCTAAGTTTTTCAGTTTCATTATGAAGTAATAAAATGTTCCCCGACTTGGGGGCTTCTTCCTTAAAAAGGGCAATTTGTGTCATCCTGTTGCGACCTTATGAGCCGACAGAACATGCATTTAGGGTGGGTGCACGAGCTTTCTGACTCGCCTCCCCCTGTCGCGACCGTATGAGCCGACGAAACCTGCATTTAGGGTGGGTGCACGAGCTTTCTGACTCGCCTCCCCCTGTCGCGACCGTGTGAGCCGACGAAACCTGCATTTAGGGTGGGTGCACGAGCTTTCTGACTCGCCTCCCCCTGTCGCGACCGTATGAGCCGACGAAACTTGCATTTAGGGTGGGTGCACGAGCTTTCCGACTCGCCTCCCCCTGTCGCGACCGTATGAGCCGACGAAACCTGCATTTAGGGTGGGTGCACGAGCTTTCTGACTCGCCTCCCCCTGTCAAGACCGTATCAGCCGACGAAACCTGCATTTAGGGTGGGTGCACGAGCTTTCTGACTCGCCTCCCCCTGTCGCGACCGTATGAGCCGACGAAACCTGCATTTAGGGTGGGTGCACGAGCTTTCTGACTCACCTCCCCCTGTCGCGACCGTATGAGCCGACGAAACCTGCATTTAGGGTGGGTGCACGAGCTTTTTGACTCGCCTCCCCCTGTCGCGACCGTATGAGCCGACAAAATTACTCGTGTTATGATTTGATCTTGGAGATTTTTATCCTTATTACATGTTCGTTGAAACTATTTGTAGTTCTTTTGTTTTCACAGATAATGTGTTCAAGGTTTCATCCTTGGCGGATTAAGCATTGCAGAAGATTCTTATAAGGACTAACAAAATATTTCAAACCGCCTCAAAAGCGGTATAAGGGTTTTTCTAGCAGAAGATGTCATCGAAAGATAGTACTGACTATTACATGGCTCTTGGGCCAAATTCAAGAAAAGTCTACTCCGCTAAGTCCTGGCGTGAGCTCTGACCAGCTTCGATTTGTAAATCGCCCAAGACCCAATTGCACCTGGACAAAGAAGCAAAATCGTCTTCATCGGTCAAGATTGATGCCAGGTCTATTTCCCAGTTGAAGGGATTCTTGGGTCGCCGAGGAATTAGGTTGGTCACCACGAAGGTTGGCGGGCTGATTTTCTTATTCTTACCGTCATAAGCCGCCTGATACTTCATTAAATCAAGACTAGCGGCGAGTTGAGTTGCAACCAACCGAGAATCCTTGACAACTTTCTGGTAATCCTCTTCCACGAATTCCGAGCCATCGTCTTTGAGCTGAGGGAAGCCGGCGGCTACTTCTTCCAAATTAATCTCCGGAGCATACACTAAGCAGCGACTCAGGGCCGTCAGGACGCCTTTCCGGGCGGCTGACCGAGTTAACTCGCCAATTTGGGGAGGAAGTCTGGACAAACATCCAAGTACTTTCTTGATGGAAGTAATCGGCTCTTTTGCGCCCATTACAGCTTTGACGGTCAACACACTGCCTGTGTACAGTTGCTCTGTTAGTGTATAGATCGCCTTCAGCATCAACACACAGTCTTCTTGCAGGTTGGCGACTCTTGGACCTGGAATTTGATAAACCGGTAACTTAACGTCAGAAATTTGGCCCAAAGGAGGGGATAAGGTTGGAGGTTTAGGCAAGGCTTACCGAAGATGGCTTGCGTCATGTTAGTGATATGACGCTTTAAGCCGGACAACTCCTGTTGGAAAGTCGCCAGCTTTGCTTCAGCTTTTTCTGCTCTCTTCAAAGCCGCGTTTTCGTCGGCTTGAGTTTTTTCTAACTCGGCTTTGAGCTTTTCCAGTTCAACCAGAGCCAATTTGTATTTATCTTCCGACTGAGTTCGGGCATCTTGTTGATCAGCCAAATTTTTCCTTAAGTCGTCCAGCGCTAATTCGGTCTGGGCAAGGTTTTCCTATTTAAAAAAAAGAGTTTAAAACAAAGACAAGTCTCAGAATTATTGCAAGGCAATACCCCTGACACTTGGGAGCTAATGTATAATTTCTCAAGGGAAATTATACAGAAATCGAGACCCGGCTCATCATTTTACTGATGACCCGGCCCTTGGGGGTTACTGGTCGCGAAGCTTTTTAAAGACCCGGCTCATCTTTTACTGATGACCCGGCCCTTGGGGGTTACTGGGGATAATATAGAGTATAAAGTATACCTCATGTTTGTCGTTTAACATCTTCAGCAGATTCTTCTCCATCTCATAGCTCGCTTCCAGGCGACTTGCGAAGCCAGAACAGAGTTCTTTAAACTCCAGATTTGCATAGTCGGAAAGCTTCGCCTTGGAGAGCCCAGACTCGGGGATTGCTTGAGAGGAGGATGCTACGTGTTTGGACAGAACTGTCGCCGCCGGCTTGGAAAAGCCAGAACCAGTAATGACTACAACATCTGGGTCATCCGCTGTTGCCAATATGTTTGGCGATCCAGGGGCGTCCGCTGTTCCTTTCGGCGACTCAGGAAGATCCACTTGAATTGCCGGCTCAGTGTGATTCGGATCCTCTTGAGTCGGAGTTGATTTCCTTGGAAGTTCGGAAGTTGCGTCAGGGATTGATCCACTGGTTTTCCTTTTTTTGGCTTGTGCCCTAACCAGAGGAGATAAACGTGTTAAGGAATTGAAAAAGATCATTATTCTCAAAAAGTCAAGGCAAAAGACTTACCCCGGAACTCGAATCATTGGTGGAAGTGTTGATATTGCTGAGTCGCCGGAAGAAGGGGGAGAATTCTGCAGGAATTGTACATTAATAATGCAGGCGGGTTGCAGATGTAATCCAAAGCAGCACGGACAATGGTTGTTCTTATATAAAAAGGGTACCTCGCTTGGGTTTCTTTTGTTTGTGGCTGGCAAGCCAGATATTAGATCGCCGGAGTGACTTCGTGTCTTCCGGTTTGAGGCGTGCTGTGTTCTCTTCAATAAGAAATTTGGGTCCAGATGGGCATCTGGATGTGAGAAGGGGACTTTCCCATATATTCGCCGGGCCGGCTTAGGCGGGGAAGGAGATGAATCGGAGGAAACATAAATTACCTCGACGGAGTCCTCTTGGCTTTCGTTATCTTCATTCTGTTACAAGAAGAATGGGAGATATGAATAAGAGGTCAAAAGTAATAAGTGGCGAGTAAAAAGGGGACGGATTTGTACCTCTCAAAGTGCGTCGCCGGCTTGAGATTCGTCGACTTCAGATGGCTCGGCCGCAGCAGATTTACCTTTGCCCTTGTTTTTCTTGGAGGGCGGCTTAGCAGTCTTCATGGCTTGTTTTTTTGGGTCTCCTAGACCAGAACTTGTCGCCTTTCTGGAAATATATATGGCATGAAGTTATAATGACAATAAAACAGAAGGAATAAAAATCAAGGGCGGGTCAGCTTTGGTTACCTTGGGCGCCGGGTTGATCTTGCAGAAGGGCTTAAGGCCGATTTGGCCGCACTTTCCTGCGGGCTCGCCGATCAGTTTTTTGATGATGGCGACGATGTCTTTCTCTGTTAATGCTGTGTGAAAGTAGCATTGGGGATGGTCCAAAGTGCCGTCAAATTCACACATTAGACCATCTCAACGGCTCAGAGGAAGAATCCGCCATTCGACCCAGCAGCAGATCAGGTCAACCCCGGTAAGACCATTGTTCGTCAGGGATCTCAGTTCAGACAAAATTGGGATGAACTCCGACTCTTCTTCCTCGGTGAGCTTGTCGGGGAGCTTGAAGTTAACTGGAAGGCGGGTTGGCCTGTAGCCCAGAAGTTTGTTCTCACCAGCGGGGGACGTTTCTTTACAATAAAACCAAGATTCACCCCAGCCCTTGGGATGGCTATGCATGGTGAGTGAAGGAAACGGACTGTCCCTACGGCGCTGGACGTTGACACCGCCGAGTTCCAAACTGGGGCCGTTGTGGAATTCCGTCTGGCGATTCAGATGGAAAAAGTGCCAGAATAGGGGAACAGAAGGCTCGATCCGTAGATAAGCTTCGCAAAGGACTTGGAACTGACTCAAGTTGCTTATGGAATTGGGTCCCAAATCCTGGAGTCGGACATTCATGAAGGTCAAAGCGTCCCTAAGAAATTTAGATCCGGGCGGCTTAAAGCCCCGTTCCAAGTGTTCCACAAAGACTACTATTTCCCCTTCTTTGGGGTTGGGGAGATCTTCTCCCAACCCGGTGCGCCATCCAATGACATCTTGAGGATCCAAACAGCCGGCTTTCACGTAATTAGCTAGGACAGCGTCATCAACTTTGGTAGGAAGCCAATCGCTCTTGAAAACGGCACCCATGCTACAAGTAGGTAGAAGTATGGTATTACATGTCTCGAACATCTACTGTGTGAGTCAGGATCAGTTCATATTAACCCGCCAGACTAAGGGGCCGGGTTGGGTTGATGTGGCGACTTATCAAAGCAGGGCTATTTCCAAAGGAAATATTACAGTGGATAGTAAGGTCTACTCGTTCTGAAGCACTAAGGGGGGGGGACAAAGGTTACAAACAATTTTTTACAAACAGTGAATGAGGAATGGATCTGCCGAACAGGTATAAGACCTACGAATATGGCTGAGCATGAACAATATATTATCAGGTAATGCCCCTCGTTTGGAGAAGGTATTGTATTTAGAAAATCGCAAGAACAACGAATGGTTAAAATTATTCGAAGCACTGGCTACCCTAGCGACGCTCGGGCTCATGGATTCGAGGGAGATAAACGACTACGAGCGGAAAGCTTCAAAGCTACGGCCATGGCGAAGATACGAGCAAAGAATGAACCTACTCCTAAGAGGGGGAACGAGGACCTAACCTGATTGTCTCGATCGAAGAAGACCGGCGGTGATGAAGATTGCCGGGGAAGCGTGGGGGTCCCGACGAACGAAGAGGCCTTCGGCGGCGGCGGAGCTCGGGGCGAACGACGAGGTTGTCGGTGATGGTGCGATGGACAATAACAGCGGACGGATTGACCAAGGTGCGAAGCTCGACGACGGCGATGGCTTGCGGGCGGCACTGGAGCTCCTCGAACGGGGGCGGAGGTTGCGGCCGGCGGCGAAACCCTCGGGAAGCGGTGCGGTTTTCTGTTGCGATGATGGGGGGGACTGACGAGACTGGTAGGTGGCCAGTGTCAGCCCTGTCCCTTCCGCCTATTTATCGGGACGGGCGCTGGAATCGAGGCGCCGTGAGCAGGAACCGTTTGGGAATAAAAGATTCGCCATGATGACGTCCGAAAATTTTGGGATAATGATGCGCTAAAAGATCCGTTGGGATTGTGTTAAATTTCCCGAAAATCCAGGGCTAAGGAAAGTGCTGACGGGAAATGCATTGGCGGCTCAAAGATTTTTTCCGGTACCAGTTGGCGAGTTAAAATTTCTGGCGTATGGAGGAACACAAAGGAGTGAATCACCTTCAACTAAAACAGAAGCATTGGCATGAAGATTCAAGTCAATTTGGGGCCTAATGTTGGGGATATTGCTTATTAAGTGACCCGCCCAATATAGGCCGGGTTACTAGTAAGGCGATTCATCCTTTAGGGCTAGTTGGGCCTCAGCCTGGGCGGTTCAAGGTCGCAGGATGGTTATGATTTATGGAAGGTCTCTGGGTTTTGTAAAACGGCGATTCAGAGACCGCGGTGGTCACGATTTGTAAAGAGGAAGGGACTCTTGTAAACCCTAAAGCCTCGACCTCTATATAAAGGCGAGTTTGGAGGGGGATAGATAGGTTAGAAATCATCGAGTGCTAGGTAAGGCGAGTTACGCCTTTCTTGTAATCGAATCCACATCAATACACGCCAAGCAGGACGTAGGCTATTACCTCTACGCGAGGGGCCGAACCTGGGTAACCCGCCGCGTTCCTCCTGTTCAACCCCTTTGAGTCGCCACCAAAGTGCAATGGTTCCCATACTAAGTCCTTTCACGAGGACATCTGCCGTGACAAAACCACGACACCCCGGGTTTCCCGAAACGTTTGGGTCGCAACAGGACCCAAAATCAAGGAGTAATAGCATACAAAACTAGGCAGAATAGGCCAAAGCTGCGAGTTCTGACGAATTCCCTGTAACAGGACCCCGGGGTTCCTGAAATGTTCGGATCGCAGCAGGACACGAAATCAGTGCGTAATAGCATACAAAACTGGCCACAATAGGCCAAAACGGCGAGTTTTGACGAGTTCCCGTAACCGGACCCCGGGTTTCCCGAAACGTTCAGATCGCAACAGGACCCAAAATCAAGGAGTAATAGCATACAAAACTCGGCAGAATAGGCCAAAACTATAAGTCTTGACGAATTTCCTGTAACAAGACCCCGGGTTTCCCGAAACGTTCGGATCACAGCAGGACACAAAATCAGTGAGTAATAGCATACAAAACTAGTCGGAATAGTCCAAATCTGCGGGTTTTGACGAGTTCCCCGTAACCGGACCCCGGGGTTCCCGAAACGTTCGGTTCGCAGCGGGACCCAAAATCAGTGTGTAATAACATACAAAACTGGCCGGAATAGGCCAAAACTACGAGGTTTGAAGAGTTCCCCGTAACCGGACCCCGGGGTTCCCGAAACATTCGGATCACATCTCGACCCAAAATGAGTGACTAATAGCATACAAAATTGGGCGGAATAGCGCAAAACTTTGCGTTTTGACGAGTTCCCCGTAACCAGACCTCGGGGTTCCAAAAATGTTTGGATCGCAGCGGGACCCAAAATCAGTGACTAATGCATACAAAACTGGGCAGAATGGGCAAAAACTGCGAGTTTTGATGAGTTCCCCGTAACCGGACCCCGGGTTTCGGAAACGCTCGGATCGCACCAGGACCCAAAATCAGTGACTATTAGTATAGACAACTCGCCACAATAAGCCAAAACTACGAGTTTTGACGAGTTCCCCGTAACCGGACCCCGGGTTTCCGAAAAGTTCGGATCGCACCAGGACCCAAAATCATTGACTATTAGTATTAAAAACTGGCGACAATAAGCCAAAATTGTTAGCTTTGACGAGTTCCCCGTAACCGAACCCCGGGTTTCCCGGAACGTTCAGAACACAACAGGACCCAAAATCAGTGACTAATAGCATACAAAACTGTGCGGAATAGGCCAAAACTGATTTTTCGAAACCCCGGGTTTTCGAAACGTTCGGATTGCACCAAGACCCAAAATCAGCGACTATTAGTATAGAAAACAGGCCACAATAGGCCAAAACTGCGAGTTTTGACGAGTTCCCCGTAAGAGCACCCCGGGGTTCCCGAAACGTTCGGATTCCAACGGACCCAAAATCAGTGACTAATAGCATACAAAATTTGTCGAAATAGGGCTAAACTACGAGTTTTGTCGAGTTCCCCGTAAGTGGACCCTGGGGTTCCCACAATGTTCGGATTGCAGCACGACCCAAAATTAGTGACTAATTGCATAAAAATTTGGCCACAATAGGCGAAAACTACGAGTTTTAATGAGTTCCCCGAACCGGACCCCGGGGTTTCCGAAACATTCGGATCGCAGCGGGACCCAAAATCAGTGTGTAATAATATACAAAATTGGCCGCAATAGGCGAAAACTGCGAGTTTTAACGAGTTCCACGTAACCGGACCCCAGGGTTCCCAAAATGTTCGGATCGCAACACGACCCAAAATGAGTGACTAATAGCATACAAAACTGGGTGGAATAGGCCAAAACTGCGAGTTTTGACGAGTTCCCCGTAACCGTACCCCGGGGTTCCCGAAACGTTCGGATCGCAACGGTACCCAAAATCAGTGAGTAATAGCTTACAAAACTGGCCGGAATAGGCCGAAACTGCAGATTTTGATGAGTTCCCCGTAACCGGACACCGGGTTTCCGAAACGTTCGGATCGCACGAGGACCCAAAATTAGTGACTAGTAGTATAGACAACTCGCCACAATAGGCCAAAACTACGAGTTTTGACGAATTCCCCGTAACCGAATCCCGGGTTTCCGAAACGTTCGGATCGCACCAGGACCCAAAATCAGTGACTATTAGTATAGAAAACTGAGCCACAATAGGCTAAAACTGTGAGTTTTGACGAGTTCCCCGTAACAGGACCCCGGGATTCCTGAAACGTTCAGATCACAACAGGACCCAAAATCAGTGACTAATAGCATACAAAACTGTGCGGAATAGGACAAAACTACGCGGAATAGGCCAAAACTGCGCGGAATAGGCCAAAACTACGAGTTTTGACGAGTTCCCCGTAACCGTACCCCGGGGTTCCCGAAACGTTCGGATCGCATCGGGACCCAAAATCAGTGAGTAATAGCATACAAAACTCGCCGGAATAGGCCAAAACTGCGTGTTTTGACGAGGTCTCCATAACCGGACCCCGGGTTTCCGAAACGTTCGGATCACTCCATGACCCAAAATCAATGACTAATAGCATACAAAACTGGGCGGAATAGGCCAAAGCTGCGAGTTTTGACGAGTTCCCCGTGAGTTCCCCGTAACCGGACCACGGGTTTCCCGAAACGTTAGGATCGCACCGGGACCCAAAATCAGTGTCTATTAGTATAGAAAACTAGCCACAATAGGCCAAAACTACGAGTTTTGACGAGTTCCCCGTAACCGGACCCCGGGTTTGCCGAAATGTTCAGATCGCAACAGGACCTAAAATCAGGGAGTAATAGCATACAAAACTGCTTGGAATAGGCCAAAATTGTGAGTTTTGACGAGTTCCCCGTAACAGCACCGCGGGGTTCCCGAAACGATCGGGGTACAACAGGACACAAAATCAGTGAGTAATAGCATACAAACTGGCCGGAATAGGCCAAAACTGCAAGTTTTGACGAGTTCCCCGTAACCGGACCGTGGGTTTCCCGAAACGTTCAGGTCGCAACAGGACCCAAAATCAAGGAGTAATAGCATACAAAACTAGGCGAAATAGGCGAAAACTGCGAGTTTTGATGAGTTCCTCGTAACCGGACCCCGGGGTTCCCGAAACGTTCGGATCGCCACGGGACCCAAAAATCAGTGACCAATAACAGACAAATTTAGCTGGAATAGGCCAAAACTGTGAGTTTTGACGAGTTCCGCGTAACCGGACCCCAGGGTTATCGAAACATTCGGATCGCACCAGGATACAAAATCAGTGAGTAATAGCATACACAACTGGCTGGAGTAGGCCAAAACTGCGAGTTTTGACGAGTTCCCCGTAACCAGACCGTGAGGTTCCCGAAATGTTCGGATCGCAACAGGACCCAAAATCAGTGACTAATAGCATACAAAACTGGGCGGAGTAGGCCAAAACTAAGAGTTTTGACGAGTTCTCCGTAACCAGACCCGGGGTTCCCGAAACGTTGGATCGCAGCGGGACCCAAAATCAGTGAGTAATAACATACAAAACTGGCCAGAATAGGCCAAAACTCCGTGTTTTGACGAGTTCCCCATAACTGGACCCCCGAGGTTCCCGAAATGTTCGGATAACGTGAGGACCCAAAATCAATGACGAATAGCATACTAAACTGGCCAAAATAGGCCAAAACTGTAAGATTTCACAAGTTAACCGTAACCGGATCCCGGGGTTACCGAAACTTTTGGATCGCAGCAGGACCCAAAATCACTGAATAATAGTATGGAAAACTGGCCGGAATAGGCCAAAATTGCGAGTTTTGACGAGTTCCCCGTAACCGGACCACGGGTTTCTGAAACGTTCGGATCGCACCACGACCCAAAAGCAATGACTATTAGTATAGAAAACTGGCCACAATAGGCCAAAACTACAAGTTTTGATGAGTTCCCCGTAACAGGACTCCGAGTTTCCCGAAACGATCGGATCGCAGCGGGACCCAAAATCAGTGAGTAATAAAATACAAAATTGGCCGGAATAGGCCAAATTTGCGAGTTTTGACGAGTACCCCGTAACCGGACCCCGGGTTTCCGAAACGATCGCATCGCACGAGGACCCAAAATCAGCGACTATTAGTATAAACAACTCGCCACAATAGGCCAAAACTGCGAGTTTTGACGAGTTCCCCGTAACCGGACCCCGGGTTTCCCGAAACGTTTGGGTCGCAACAGGACCCAAAATCAAGGAGTAATAGCATACAAAACTAGGCATAATAGGCCAAAACTGTGAGTTTTGACGAATTCCCTGTAACAGGACCCCGGGGTTCCTGAAACGTTCGGATCGCAGCAGGACACAAAATCAGTGAGTAATAGCATACAAAACTGGCCACAATAGGCCAAAACTGCGAGTTTTGACGAGTTCCCGTAACCGGACCCCGGGTTTCCCGAAACGTTCAGATCGCAACAGGACCAAAAATCAAGGAGTAATAGCATACAAAACTCGGCAGAATAGGCCAAAACTATGAGTTTTGACGAATTCCCTGTAACAACACCCCGGGTTTCCCGAAACGTTCGGATCACAGCAGGACACAAAATCAGTGAGTAATAGCATACAAAACTAGTCGGAATAGGCCAAAGCTGCGAGTTTTGACGAGTTCCCTGTAACCGGACCCCGGGTTTCCGAAACGTTCGGATCGCACCAGGACCTAAAATCAGTGACTATTAGTATAGAAAACTGGCCACAATAGGCCAAAACTACGAGTTTTGATGAGTTCCCCGTAACAGGACCCGACTTTCCCGAAACATTCAGATCGCAATAGGACCCAAAATCAGGGAGTAATAGCATACAAAACTGGGCGGTATAGGCCAACACTACGAGTTTTGACGAGTTCCCCATAAGTGCACCCCGGGGTTCCCGAAACGTTTGGATCCCAACGGACCCAAAATGAGTGACTAATAGCATACAAAATTCATCGAAATAGGGCTAAGCAACGAGTTTTGATGAGTTCCCCGTAAGCGCATCCCGGGGTTCCCGAAACGTTCGGATCCCAACGGACCCAAAATCAGTGACTAATAGCATACAAAATTGGTCGAAATAGGCCAAAGCTGCGAGTTTTGACGAGTTCACCGTAAGCGGAACCCGGGGTTCCCAAAACGTTCGGATTGCAGCAGGACCCAAAATCAGTGACTAATAGCACAAAAAATTGGCCACAATAGGCAAAAACTACGAGTTTTAACGACTTCCCCGTAACAGAACCCCGGGGTTCCCGAAACGTTCGGATCGCAGCGGGACCCAAAATCAGTGTGTGACATACAAAACTGGCCGCAATAGGCCAAAACTATGAGTTTTGAAAAGTTCCCCGTAACCGGACCCCGGGGTTCCCGAAACATTCGGATCGTAGCAGGACCCAAAATGAGTGAGTAATAGCATACAAAACTGGGCGGAATAGGCCAAAACTGTGAGTTTTGACGAGTTCCCCATAACAGGAACTCGGGGTTCTCGAAACATTCGGATCGCAATAGGACCCAAAATCAGTGACTAATAGCATACAAAACTGGGCGGAATAGGCTAAAACTGCGAGTTTTGACGAGTTCCTCATAAACGGACCACGGGGTTCCCGAAACGTTCGGATCGCAGCGGGACCCAAAATCAGTGAGTAATAGCATACGAAAACTGGCCGGAATAGGCCAAAATTGCGAGTTTTGATGAATTCCCCATATCCGGACCACAGGTTTCTAAAACGTTCGAATCGCACCAGGACCCAAAATCAGTGACTATTAGTATAGAAAACTAGCCACAATAGGCCAAAACTGCGAGTTTTGACGAGTTCCCCGTAACCGGACCCCGGGGTTCCCGAACGTTCGGATCGCAACGGGACCCAAAATCAGTGAGTAATAGCATACAAAACTGGCAGGAATAGGCCAAAACTGTGAGTTTTTACGAGTTCCCCGTAACCGGACACCGGGGTTCCCGAAACGTTTGGTTAGTAGCAGGACCCAAAATCAGTGAGTAATAGCGTACAAAACTGGGCAGAATAGGCCAAAACTGCTAGTTTTGACGAGTTCCCCGTTACCGGACCACGGGTTTCTGAAACATTCGGATCGCACCGGGACCCAAAATCAGTGACTAGTAGTATAGAAAACTGGGCACAATAGACCAAAACAGCGAGTTTTGATGAGTTCCCCATAACCGGACCCCGGGTTTCCCAAAACGATCACATCGCAATAGGACCCAAAATCAGGGAATAATAGCATACAAAACTGGGCGGAATAGGCCAAAACTGTGAGTTTGGATGAGTTCCCCGTAACAGGATCCCGGAGTTCCCGAAACGTTCGGATTGCAGCACGACACAAAATCAGTGAGTAATAGCATACAAAACTAGCCAGAATAGGCCAAAGTTGCGGGTTTTGACGAGTTCCCCGTAACCACACCCCGGGGTTCCGAAATTTCGGATCGTAGCAAAACACAAAATCAGTGAGTAATAGTATAGAAAACTGCCTAATATAGGCCAAAGCTGCGAGTTTTGAAGAGTTCCCCGTAACCGAACCCCGGGTTTCCCGAAACATTCGGTTCATATCTGGACCCAAAATCAGTGACTAATAGCATACAAAACTGGGCGGAATATGCCAAAACTGCGAGTTTTGACGAGTTCACCGTAAGCGGACCCCGGGGTTCCTAAAACGTTCGGATTGCAGCAGGACCCAAAATCAGTGACTAATAGCATAAAAAATTGGCCACAATAGGCAAAAACTACGAGTTTTAATGAGTTCCCCGTAATCGGATCCCGGGGTTCCCGAAACGTTCGGATCGCAGCAGGACCCAAAATCAGTGTGTAATAACATATAAAACTGGCTGCAATAGGCAAAAACTGCGAGTTTTGAAAAGTTCCCCGTAACCGGACCCCGGGGTTCCCGAAACGTTCGGATCACCGCAGGACCCAAAATGAGTGAGTAATAGTATACAAAACTGGGCGGAATAGGTCAAAACTGCGAGTTTTGACGAGTTCCCTATAACCGGACCTCGGGGTTCCCGAAACATTCGGATCGCAATAGGACCCAAAATCAGTGACTAATAGCAAACAAAACCGGGCGAAATAGGCCAAAACTGCGAGTTTTGACGAGTTCCCCGTAACCGGACCTCGGGGTTCCCGAAACATTCGGATCGCAGCGGGACGCAAAATCAGTGACTAATAGCATACAAAACTGGGCGGAATAGGCCAAAACTGCGAGTTTTGACGAGTTCCCCGTAACCGGACCCCGGGGTTCCCGAAACGTTCGGATCGCAGCGGGACCCAAAATCAGTGAGTAATAACACCTCAAGAGGTGGTAGTTTGTTTTCTTGTGCTAATGATATCACGAGTTTCTGTTTAAGTTTTGTGTTGTGAAGTTTTCAAATTTTGGGTGATGTTCTCATGGACAAAGGGATAAAGAGTGGAAAGAGCTCAAGCTTGGGGATGCCCAAGGAATCCCAAGCCAAATTCAAGGACACCGAAAATCCTAAGCTTGGGGATGCTCCGGGAAGGCATCCCCTATTTCGTCTTCAAATCATCGGTAACATTACTTGGAGCTATATTTTTATTCACCACATGATATGTGTTTTGCTTGGAGCCTCGTGTATTATAAGAGTCTTTTCTTTTTGTTGTGTCACAATCATCCTTGCTGCACACCCTTTTGAGAGAGACATGCACTCATCGTGAATTTGCTAGAATACTCATTGAGCTTCGCTTATATCTTTTGAGTTGGGAATTTAGCTCACATGTGCTTCACTTATATCTTTTGAGCTCGATAACTTTGCTCTATGTGCTTCACTTAGATCTTTTAGATCACGGCGGTGTCATATTTTGGAGAAATAAGAACTCTCGATCTTCACTTATATCTTTTTGAGAGTGCTTTCTAAGTAACTTGGTAGTTGGCTTGTGCTATGAAAGTAGTCCCAAAGGTTATAGGCACCCAAAGAGGATACAATAAAACTTCCAATTTCTTGTGCATTGATTAGAAAGAGAAGTTTGATTCCTCTCAATTAGTTTGGAGACAAGGATTTGGAAATATTAGGAGTTATGTTAGTAGGGTGTTGTGAATCTAGAAATACTTGTGTTGAAGTTAGTGATTCCCGTAACATGCACGTATGGTGAACCGCTATGTTAGGAAGTCGGAGCATAATTGATTCATAGATTGTCATCCCTTGTGTTGCGGCCGGGATCGCGCGATGGTTAACACCTACCAACCCTTCGCCTAGGAGTATGCGTTTAGCACTTTGTTTCGATTACTAATAAAAACTTTCGCAATAAGTATGTGAGTTCTTCATGACTAATGTGAGTCCATGGTATAGATTCAATTTGACCTTCCACCATTGCTGGCCTCTCTAGTGCCGCGCAACCTTCGCCGGTACACAAAACCACCATATACCTTCCTCAAAAGAGCCACCATACCTACCTATTATGGCATTTTCATAGCCATTCCGAGATATATTTCCATGCAACTCCCACCGTTCCGTCTCATGACATGTGCCGTCACTTTCATATTGCCTTTGCATGATCGTAAGATAGCTAGCGAGATGTTTCAACGTCATACGCCAAGCTAGATTGTTGCACATCCCGGTACACTGCCGGAGGCATTTCCTATAGAGTCCTCATAGTCCTAAGCATTGAGCTGTGAGTAAATTAAAGTGTGATGATCATCATTATTAGAGCATTGTCCCATGTGAGGAAATAAAAAAGAGAGGCCAAAGTTGCCCACAAAAAAAGGAGATATGGAAAGAGGCCAAAGAGCCCAAACAAAAAAATAAAAAAGAGAGAGAAAAAGAGAGAAGGGACAATGCTACTATCTTCTCCACACTTGTGCTTCATAATAGCACCATGTTCTTCATGATTGAGAGTCTCTTGTTTTGTCACCGCCATATGCTAGTGGGAATCTTCATTATATAACTTGGCTTGTATATTCCAATGATGGGCTTCCTCAAAATTGCCCTAGGTCTTCGTGAGCAAGCAAGTTGGATGCACACCCACTAGTTCTCCTTTTGAGCTTTCACATACTTATAGCTCTAAGTGCATCCATTGCATGGTAATCCCTACTCTTTCATATTGATATCTATTGATGGGCATCTCCATAGCCCTTTGATAGGCGGAGTAGATGTGACCATCTCCTCCTTTTTGTCTCACAACCTCCACCACACTCTATTCCACCTATAGTGCTATATCCATGGCTCACACTCATGTATTGCGTGAGAGTTGAAAAAGGTTTGAGAAAGTAAGAGTGCGAAAACAATTACTTGGCCAATACCAGGGTTGTGCATGATTTAAATTAGTTGTGTGGGGATGATGGAGCATAGACAAACTATATGATTTTGTAGGGATAATTTTCATTGGCCTTGTAATTTCGAAAGTTCATGATTACCTTGCTAGTTTGCTTGAGGTATTATTGTTTTCATGTCAATAGCAAACTATTGTTTTGAATCTTACGGATCTGAACATTCGTGTCACATGAAAGAAGTTACAAAGTACAAATATGCTAGGTAGCATTCCACGTCAAAAATTCATTCTTTATCACTTCCCTACTCAAGGACGAGCAGGAGTTAAGCTTGGGGATGCTTGATACATCTCCAACGTATCTATAATTTTTGTTGGTTCCATGCTATTCTCTTGTCAAACTTCAGATGTTTTGTATGCTTTTTATATCTTTTTGGGACTAACTTATTAACCTAGTGCCAAGTGCCAGTTCCTGTTTTTTTCCATGTTTTTGACCCTTTTCAAAGGAGAATATTAAACGGAGTCCAAACGGAATAAAACTTCCAAAAAGATTTTTTCCGGAACAGAAGATACGCACGGGGCGTGAGAACCAAGGTAGAGGCCACCAGGGGAGGCCACAAGCCCCCTCGGTGCGGCCAGGGGGGCCGCGCCTAGCAGGCTTGTGGCCCCCCTGTGACTCGTCTGCCCTACTTCTTCCGCCTATAAATCCCCGAAAACTCCAAAACCACGAGAGAGATCCATGAAAATACTTTTCCGCCGCCGCAAGCTTCTGTCTCCGCAAGATCCCATCTAGGGCATGTTCTGGTGCCCTGCCGGAGGGGGGATTCGGATACGGCGGGCTTCTTCATCAACACCATTGCCTCTCCGATTATGCGTGAGTAGTTCACCATAGACCTGCGGGTCCATAGCTAGTAGCTACATGGCTTCTTCTCTCTCTTAGATCTTCAATACAAAGTTCTCCATGATCTTCATGGAGATCTATCCGATGTAATCTTCTTTTGCGGTGTGTTTGTCGAGATCCGATGAATTGTGGATTTATGATCAAATTATCTATGAATCTTATTTGAGTTTCTTATGATCTCTTATATGCATGATTTCATATCCTTGTAATTCTCTTCGAGTTGTGGGTTTAGTTTGGCCAACTTGATCTATGATTCTAGCAATGGGAGAAGTGCTTGGTTTTGGGTTCATACCGTGTGGTGACCTCACCTAGTGACAGAAGGGGTAGCGAGGCACGCATCATGTTGTTGCCATCAAGGGTAAAAAGATGGGGGTTATATCTATTGCATGAATTTATCCCTCTACATCATGTCATCTTGCTTAAGGCGTTACTCTATTTGTCATGAACTCAATACACTAGATGCATGCTGGATAGCGCTCGATGTGTGGAGTAATAGTAGTAGATGCAGAAAGTATCGGTCTACTTCTCTCGGACGCGATGTCTATATGTATGATCATTGCCTTAGATATCGTCACGACTTTGCGCAGTTCTATCAATTGCTCGACAGTAATTCGTTCACCCACCGTAATTTTTGCTATCTTGAGAGAAGCCTCTAGTGATCAGTATGGCCCCCGGGTCTACTTCACATCAAATTTTCAGCCCTACACTTTTACTATGTTGCACTTTCCGCCTTCAAATCTCATCTTGTAATCAATCGTGAAGGGATATACAACCCCTTTGTAGCGTTGGGTGCAAGTTTGTTGTTTTGGCGCACGTACATCGGTGCTTCGTCTTGATACTCCTACTGGATTGATACCTTGGTTCTCAAACTGATGGAAATACTTACTGCTAGTGTGCTACATCACCCTTTCTCTTCAAGGGAAAAAACAAACACAAGATCAAGAGGTAGCAGACTGCTCCCAGCCCCCTGGTTGGCTCCGGTGCCCCCTATCCTTGGTCCATGATCCCCCCAACAATTGTCGGGGCCTCGCGAAACCCCTTTCGGCACTCCGTCATTCCCTCAGTGCACCCCAGAACACTTCCAGACTCCGATGACCTTCATCCTATATATAAATCTTCACCTCCGAACCATTCGGGAGTTCCTCGTCACGTCCAGTATTTCATCTGGGACTCCAAACAACCTTCGGTCACCAACACAATGACTCAATTATGCTTGTATCGTCACTGAACCTTAATTGTGTAGACCCTGCGGGTTCGAGAACTACGCAAACATGATCGGGACACTCTTCTGTCCATAACCAACAGCGGGACCTGGATGCCCATACTGGCTCTCACATATTCTACAAAGATCTTTATCGGTCTAATCTCAATATCAAGGATTCAATCAATCTCGTATGCTATTCCCTTTGTCCATCAGTATGTTACTTGCCCGAGATTCGATCGTCGGTATCTCCATACCTAGTTCAATCTCGTTACCGGCAAGTCTCTTAACTCGTTCTGTAATAAAAGATCCCGTGACTAACTGCTTGGTCACATTGCTTGCAAGCTCATTGTGGTGTTGTATTACTCAGTGGGCCCAAAGATACCTCTCCGTCATACGGAGTGACAAATCCCAGTCTCGATTCATGCCAACCCAACACACACCCTCGGAGATACCTGTAGAGAACCTTTATATTCACCTAGTTATGTTGTGACGTTTGATACACACAAGGCATTCCTCCGGTGTCCGTGAGTTGCATGATCTTACGGTCATAGGAATAGATACTTGACCTGCATAAAAATAGTAGCACTAAACTAACATGATCATATGCTACGTTTATAGTTTGGGTCTTGTCCATCACGTCATTTTCCTAATGATGTGATCCCGTTATCAAATGAAAACTCATGTCTATGGCCACGAAACCTTGACCATCTTTGATCAACGAGCTAGTCCAATTAGAGGCTCACAAGGGACAATGTGTTGTCTATGTATCCAGATATGTATTTGAGTTTCCAATCAATACAATTCAAGAATGGATAATAAACGATTACCATGAACAAGGAAATATAATAATTATTATTTTACTATTGCCTCTAGGGCATATTTCCAACAATCTCATGATGACAATGTTGATGATAATAAGGATGAGGATAATGATGAAGAGAGTGATAATATTGCTTCCTTCAAAATTAAGGGCGAAATGATTTTTAAAGTTCTTCATAACAATAAAATTGCTTGTTCCAACTTCATGGAAATCATGTCTATTAACATTGAGGGCAAGAAATATATTGAGGAGTTGAAAGCTCATCTCGAGGAGAATGAGGCCAGCATTGAGAAAACGGACGGTCATGAGCTTGATTATGCTAATGAGATAGCGGAGCTATCCCAAGCTCTCTAAAAAAGAACAAATCGCCAACGAATATCTTGAGGAGACCTTTGCTTTAGAATTATCTAGATTAAAGGAATCCCATGATAGAGCTCTTGAGGTGGACAATGATTTTAGGACTAAAAATGATAAGCTTGAAGTTGCACATGCTATACTCCTTGAGGACTTTGAGCACCTCGAAAATGGCTCAAGTGTCATTAATAGTTCGCTCATCAAACTCACCGGGTGTCATGCTCAACTTGAAGATTCATATGCAAAAGAACTTGCCAAGTTGCCTTCTCCTCTTATTGTTAATGATGCTTACTGTTCTACTAACTCTATTTCTTGTGAAGCATCCATATTAAAGGAGAATTTTTAGGTAAGGTCTCAGCTTGAGTTGCTACCTAGCAATTATGGGAAATTGGAAGAAAGTCATGAAAAGCTCTCGATCTCTCATGGTGATCTTATTGTATCACATATTGTTCTAGAGTTAGCTCATGACGCTATTACTACCAAGGTAACATCAAGTGAGCCTCATGTGGACATTAGCACTACATCTAGTCAAAGTGCTTTCTTGCCATGTGATAGTCCTCGTAATTCATCTACTCATAATGTTTTTACCTCCTGTGATGAATTACTTTCCTTGCCTTTTTGCTCTAACAATGAAGCTCATACTTCCTCTAGTACTTGTGTTCGTACTAACCATGTTGAGTAAATCAAAGAGCTCAAGGCCCAAGTCACTTCTTTGAAGAAAGACTTAGAAAAGAGTCATCCAAGGATGTCCACACTCAACAATATCTTGTGTGGGAAAAGTCCCCAAATGACAAAGGTGGACTTGGATTCAACTCCAACAAGAATAATTCCAAAAACTTCAAGAAGAAGGGCCAAGAACAAGTCAAGAATTTGAAGGGCACCATGTTAGATCTTGCCCATTAAAGAAGAAGACCCATAGTCGCAACCAACAAGGGAAGTGGCCACAAGTTCAATCACATACTCAACTACAAGTTGAAGAAAGGCCTCTCCCCAAGAAGACCCAAGCCAACGCTCCTCAAGTTGACAAATCAATTGGGAATAAAGGAATGGGTAGATGTTACTACTTATGAAGTGAGAAGGGTCACTTTGCTTCTTCTTGCACGAAATGTAACTTATTCAACCCAATCATTATTGATGATATCTATTCTCTTGGGAAGGATAAGGTTGTCAATGTGTTTGACAAGTTTGTTGGTACTCAAAGTGGTGCCAAGAAAAGTACCATTTTGGTTGCCAAGCCTATTGTGACTAACCTCTTAGGATTCAACTTGGTTGCGGACCAACAAGCTCAAACTTGATCAATAGGTGATGTTGGACGGTGCTACCTCTTGAGCTTGCGTTGGTTTTTCCCTTGAAGAGGAAAGGGTGATGCAGCACAGTAGAAGTAAGTATTTCCCTCAGTTTGAGAACCAAGGTATCACTCCAGTAGGAGAATCAAGCCAAGTGTCCAGAGTACCTGCGCAAACACAAACGAGCTTGCACCCAACGCTATAAAGGGGTTGTCAATCCCTTCAAGATTGATTGCAAAGTGAGATGTGAAGGCGGAAAGTGCAACGAAGTAAAAGTGTAAGGCTGAAAATATGAAGTGAAGTAGACCCCGGGGCCATAGTGTTCACTAGAGGCTTCTCTCAAGATAGAAAATATTACGGTGGCTGAACGAATTACTGTCGAGAAATTGATAGAACCGCGCAGAGTCATAACGATATCTAAGGCAATGATCATACATATAGGCATCACGTCTGAGACAAGTAGACCGATACTGTCTGCATCTACTACTATTACTCCACACATCGACCGCTATCCAGCATGCATCTAGTGTATTGAGTTCATGATGAACAGAGTAACGCCTTAAGCAAGATGACATGATGTAGAGGGATAAATTCATGCAATAGATATAAACCCCATATTTTTACCCTTGATGGCAACAACACGATGCGTGCCTCGCTTCCCCTTCTATCACTGGGTGAGGTCACCGCACGGTATGAACCCAAAACCAAGCACTTTTCCCATTGCAAGAATCATAGATCAAGTTGGCCAAAAAAAACCCACAACTCGAAGATAATTACAAGGATATGAAATCATGCATATAAGAGATCAGAAGAAACTCAAATAAGATTCATAGATAATCTGATCATAAATCCACAATTCATAGGATCTCGACAAACACACTGCAAAAGAAGATTACATCGGATAGATCTCCATGAAGATCATGGAGAACTTTTTATTGAAAATCCAAGAGAGAGAAGAAGCCATCTAGCTACTAGCTATGGACCCGAAGGTCTATGGTGAACTACTCACGCATCATCGGAGAGGCAATGGTGTTGATGAAGAAGCCCTCCGTATCCGAATCCCCCTCCGGCAGGGCACCAGAACATGCCCCAGATGGGATCTTACGGAGACAGAAGCTTGCGGCGGCGGAAAAGTATTTTCGTGGATCTCTCTCATGGTTTTGGAGTTTTCGGGGATTTATAGGCGGAAGAAGTAGGGCAGACGAGCCACAGGGGGCCCACAAGCCTGCTAGGCGCGGGCCCCCCTGACTGCGCCTAGGGGGCTTGTGGCCTCCCGTGGTGGCCTCTGCCTTAGTTCTCACGCCCCCTGCGTATCTTCTGTTCCAGAAAAAATCTTTTCGGAAGTTTTATTCCATTTGGACTCCGTTTCATATTCTCCTTTGAAAAGGGTCAAAAACACGGAAAAAACAGGAACTGGCACTTGGCACTGAGTTAATAAGTTAGTCCCAAAAAAGATATAAAAAACATACAAAACATCCAAAGTTTGACAAGATAATAGCATGGAACCAACAAAAAATTTAGATACATTGGAGATGTATCAAGCATCCCCAAGCTTAACTCCTGCTCGTCCTCGAGTAGGGAAGTGATAAAGAATGAATTTTTGATGTGGAATGCTACCTAGCATATTTGTCCTTTGTAACTTATTTCATGTGACATGAATGTTCAGATCCGTAAGATTCAGAACAATAGTTTTCTATTGACATGAAAACAATAATACCTCAAGCAAACTAGCAAGGTAATCATGAACTTTCGAAATTACAAGGCCAAAGAAAATTATCCCTACAAAATCATATAGTCTGGCTATGCTCCATCATCCCCACACAACTAATTTAAATTATGCACAATACCGGTATTGGCCAAGTAATTGTTTTCGCACTCTTACTTTCTCAAATCTTTTTCAACTCGCACGCAATACATGAGCATGAGCCATGGATATAGCTATAGGTGGAATAGAGTGTGGTGGAGGTTGTGAGACAAAAAGGAGGAGATGGTCACCTTGACTCGGCGTATCAAAGGGCTATGGGATGCCCATCAATAGATATCAATGTGAAAGAGTAGGGATTACCATGCAATGGATGCACTTAGAGCTATAAGTATGTGAAAGCTCAAAAGGAGAACTAGTGGGTGTGCATCCAACTTGCTTGCTCACGAAGACCTAGGGAAATTTTGAGGAAGCCCATCATTGGAATATACAAGCCAAGTTATATAACGAGGATTCCCACTAGAATATGGTGGTGACAAATCAAGAGACTCTCAATCATGAAGAACATGGTGCTATTATGAAGCACAAGTGTGGAAAAAGATAGTAGCATTGTCCCTTCTCTCTTTTTCTCTATCTTTTTTTTGGGCTCTTTGGCCTCTTTCCATTTTTTTTGTGGGCAACATTGGCCTCTCTTTTTTCCTCACATGGGACAATGCTCTAATAATGATGATCATCACACTTTAATTTACTCACAGCTCAAAGCTTAGAACAATGATGACTCTATAGGAAATGCCTCCGGTAGTGTACTGGGATGTGCATCGATCTAGCTTGGCGTATGACTCGCTAGCTATCTTACGATCATGCAATGGCAATATGAGAGTGACGGCACAAGTCATGAGAAGGAACAGTGGGAGTTGCATGGCAATATATCTCGGAATGGCTATGAAAATGCCATAGTAGGTAGGTACTGTGGCTGTTTTGAGGAAGGCATATGGTGGTTTTGTGCAACGGCGAAAGTTGCGCGGCACTAGAGAGGCTAGCAATGGTGAAAGGTGAAAGTGCATCTATACCATGGACTCACATTAGTCAAGAAGAACTCACATACTTATTGCAAAAGTTTTTGTTAGTAATCGAAACAAAGTTCTAAACGCATACTCCTAGGGGAAGGGTTGGTAGGTGTTAACCATCGCGCGATCCCGACCGCATCACAAAGGATGACAATCAATAGATCAATCATGCTCTAACTTCCTAACATAGCGGTTCACCATACGTGCATGTTACGGCAATCACTAACTTCAACACAAGTATTTCTAGATTCACAACACCCTACTAACATAACTCTTAATATTACCAAATCCATGTCTCAAAACTAATTGAGAAGAATCAAACTTATGTTTCTAATCAATGCAAGAAGATGGAAGTTTCATTGTATCCTCTTTGGGTGCCACTACAGGAATCTCAGACTTTGCCGTCTGCCATGGCTGACGGCAAAGGGGGGAACCCCTGACGGCAAAGGCTTTGCCGTCCGTCAGCTGACGGCAAACTAGACGGCAAAAAAATATCCGGCGAAGAGGTTATTTGTCGTCTGCTTTTGGAAGGCGGGCGACAAAGAATATTTCCCATGGGGGGGGGAATACGGCAAATAAAATGGGCGGCAGCCACATGAGACAGAGCTGTCAAGTGTTAACGGTAGCCTTTGTCGTCTGCTGGGCCCACCACCCCTTTGTCGTCTGCCCTTGGCCCCCTTTGTCGTCTGCCCACATAGATGGCAGACGGCAAAGGGGGCATCCAGTCTGCTGCAGCCCAGGCCCTGTAGAGCCTTTGCCATCTGCCGAGAGCCCTTTGCCGTCTGCTGGCTGATGACAAACGACTTGTATTGCTCATTTTTTTGTCTGTTTTCTATTATTTCCGTGGATTTTCATATCACGTTTTCAACAGCATATAGTTTCAGACATCTTCAACACATATATTTCATAGCATATATATTTCCAACATCATCATGAAATATTTAACAAGCTAGAGAACACATAGGCTAACACAATACATAGTTTCACATAGTTCATATATATATATACATACATAAGTTTTACATTGTTCATCAACACAAATGAAAAAAACTAAACACTAACAGTCCATCGATGCCAGCTTCCATGAAATGAATAAAATTTGAAAAAATGGGAGTATTAAGGAAGTTAGAAGAAGAAGAAAAAAAAAGACTAACTATTATCACTATTCGATTTAGACCTTTCAGTAAAAAAATACTAACATTCGCATTCTGATTTTTTATGAAGCACATTTAACAATCGATACTGCAAAATCTTCCATGTGCACAAAATGATTAGTGCACAACTTTTCGCCATATAAAGCTAAGACATTTTCCGCATCCAATTTAGTATACCAAGAACGACAGCACTAACCAGGGGAATAAATTTAATTTGCGAGTGGATTTTAGTAGTTGAAGGTTAGCAGTTATGTTAACCACTTAGGCCACTAACTAAATTAGGGACTAATACAAGAGCATCACTTACAAGAGTAGAATCCTAACTGCAAGAGCATCAAACAGGAACAGGTCTATAGGAACCACACCATGTCCAGGAAGGAAACGAAACATGGTACAAGTGTTGGAATTATGCCCTAGAGGCAATAATAAATATAGTTATTATTATAATTCCTGTATCAAGATAATCGTTTATTATCCATGCTATAATTGTATTGAATGAAGACTCATTTACATGTGTGGATACATAGACAAAACACCGTCCCTAGCAAGCCTCTAGTTGGCTAGCCAGTTGATCAAAGATAGTCAGTGTCTTCTGATTATGAACAAAGTGTTGTTGCTTGATAACTGGATCACGTCATTAGGAGAATCACGTGATGGACTAGACCCAAACTAATAGACGTAGCATGTTGATCGTGTCATTTTGTTGCTACTGTTTTCTGCGTGTCAAGTATTTATTCCTATGACCATGAGATCATATAACTCACTGACACCGGAGGAATGCTTTGTGTGTATCAAACGTCGCAACGTAACTGGGTGACTATAAAGATGCTCTACAGGTATCTCCGAAGGTGTTAGTTGAGTTAGTATGGATCAAGACTGGAATTTGTCACTCCGTGTGACGGAGAGGTATCTCGGGGCCCACTCGGTAATACAACATCACACACAAGCCTTGCAAGCAATGTGACTTAGTGTAAGTTACGGGATCTTGTATTACGGAACGAGTAAAGAGACTTGCCGGTAAACGAGATTGAAATAGGTATACGGATACTAACGATCGAATCTCGGGCAAGTAACATACCGAAGGACAAAGGGAATGACATACGGGATTATATGAATCCTTGGCACTGAGGTTCAAACGATAAGATCTTCGTAGAATATGTAGGATCCAATATGGGCATCCAGGCCCCGCTATTGGATATTGACCGAGGAGTCTCTCGGGTCATGTCTACATAGTTCTCGAACCCGCAGGGTCTACATAGTTCGACGTTGTTTTATGCGTATTTGAGTTATATGGTTGGTTACCGAAGGTTTTTTGGAGTCCCGTATGAGATCACGGACGTCACGAGGGTTTCCGGAATGGTCCGGAAATGAAGATTGATATATATGATGACCTCATTTGATTACCGGAAGGTTTTCGGAGTTACCGGGAATGTACCGGGAATGACGAATGGGTTCCGGGAGTTCACCGGGGGGGGGGGGGGGCAACCCACCCCGGGGAAGCCCATAGGGCTTGAGGGTGGCACACCAGCCGTTAGTGGGCTGGTGGGACAGCCCAAAAGGGCCCTATGCGCCTAGGAAAGAAAATCAAAGAGAAAAGAAAAAACAAGGAGGAGGTGGGAAGGGAAGGAAGGACTCCCACCCACCAAACCAAGTCCAACTCGGTTTGGGGGGGGGGAACCTTCCCCCTTGGACTCGGCCGACCCCCTTGGGGCTCCTTGAGCCCCAAGGCAAGGTCCCCTCCCTCCCACCTATATATACGGAGGTTTTAGGGCTGATTTGAGACGACTTTTCCACGGCAGCCCGACCACATACCTCCACGGTTTTTCCTCTAGATCGCGTTTCTGCGGAGCTCGGGCGGAGCCCTGCTGAGACAAGGTCATCACCAACCTCCGGAGCGCTGTCACGCTGCCGGAGAACTCTTCTACCTCTCCGTCTCTCTTGCTGGATCAAGAAGGCCGAGATCATCGTCGAGCTGTACGTGTGCTGAACGCGGAGGTGCCGTCCGTTCGGTTCTAGATCGTGGGACTGATCGCGGGATTGTTCGCGGAGCGGATCGAGGGACGTGAGGACGTTCCACTACATCAACCGCGTTCACTAACGCTTCTGCTGTACGGTCTACAAGGGTACGTAGATCACTCATCCCCTCTCGTAGATGGACATCACCATGATAGGTCTTCGTGCGCGTAGGAAATTTTTTGTTTCCCATGCGACGTTCCCCAACAACAAGGACATTATAAACAGAAGTGTAGCTTCAAGTATGTTTGGGCTGTTTTTTTGGCCCAGAAATCTTATCAAATAGACCAACCAATCATGTCTTAATACCAAAAAAATAAACAGAAGTGTTGCGGCAAGTAGTGCAGAAGGGTTATTTAGTTCAGTATGATTTTAATAGCTAAAACTTAGAAGTTTAGTTAAACACTTAGAGCACTAACTGAATTAGGAATCATAGCAATAACATATCATCAATTGAGGAGTAGAATTCTAATTAACCACAAGATCATCTAACAGCAACAAACAGGTCTATATATAGCTACCCCCAGATCATTTACTCTACAAGCAAGCACCACATAATAAACCATAACAGAGCAAGGAGAGGAGCTCAACACTGGGGTTTTGCAGCTGATGTCGTCATCCACCATTGTCACATGGTGTACGAGTATACCTCAGGAAGCGCCCATTCCATCGCAAACTCTACTGCATCAAAGCAATAGTCAGTTAGTCACTCCGGCACACGTGAGTAACAAGCCAATTGATAGTCTGATTCATTCATATAAAAATTCACTCACCAAAATAAATATCAGACCAGACAAAATTACACTGATAAAACATCAGTAATTTCGGTTCAGAGATAGCCCAAGTCACCTTTTACCCAGCGCAACCTTGTATAAGCTAAAAAATAGCTTGTTTGGGATGTGTTGGTTTTCACTTTTAGTTTTACAAATATTTCAGCAACAACCAAAATCACCAAAAGAAAATTTCAGTGATTTTGATTTGCATTTCCACTATAGAGCCAAACCATTCACTTGTGAAATTACTGAAATATTCTGAACGAAAGGGAAATATTTCAGTATCTACTGAAATTCAATGGATTTCATTGAAATCCCACTAAAAGTGAAAACCAACTGCTGTCTAATTCCTACTACAGAGTGCAATGAAGCACCCAGATTGTGATTCAGACTCAACTGCATCCATTTTCCCAAGTACAGAGTGCAATTTAATTTTGTGCAAGCACGATCCCACTCCCAGGTCCAATTTCCCAAGATCCAACTTCCTAATTTACTTTGCGACAAGAGAACATCAAATATCTGAACTGACGAAGATGTTCAGCTGCCAAGTCAGAAAGATAGCACACTAACAACATTGAACACGACAGGAGCCCCAAAGCGTGTACACCAAAAAAAAACTCAATCAGCATACGCTTATTTATTTTTGAGAAAATATATATTACAGCGTGTGCATAGTATCCCTCCCGTGCGGCGACGGCAGCCGCATGCGCATGGTTCCGCTTTAAGACCGTTTTAGTCGCGGTTTCCTTTTAATTAGCTTTCATGCTTAGCTGCTACAGCAAGGTGCAACCTGCACCCCGTGTGAGGTAGGTCACCAATATTTACCGTGCCTCTCTAGTAGTAGTGTTGTACCAGTACTATTCATTTGTGCCTTTTTATTTTCAATCTACAACCGTGTATTGTCATACTCTGTTACAATGCGTGTCAGACTTTATGAAATAATTAGTCACTAGACAAAGTTAAAATGGCAAGCGTTGTTAATGTGATAGATAGTTTTTTTTTTCAACAACTGACAAGCTATATGAGACAAACTGAGTAGAATTAAACTGATGGTCACAACAAAATACCGTAGCAACTAGGTTTTAGGACAACTGAACACTTAATAAAAAAATTATGATAAAACACGAGAACTAGATAGAATTAAGCTGGTAAGTACAATAAAGCACCACGACAACTAGTTTTTACGATAACTTACAAGCTTTATAAAGAAAAATGACAACTAGGTAAGAAGAAACGGCAAGCGCAACAAAACATTTGTGGCAACTGGATTTTATAAGCGCTGACAAGCTTTATGAAAAAGCATGACAACTTGGTAGAATTTTAGATGACGCGCACATCTAAATATTTGTGGCAAGTGGAATTATAAGCACGACAAGCTATTATAGAACAACATAAAAATGGCAATGAAGTTATTTTTTATCAGACAAGTAAGTGGTTAATATTATGACAAGTCGGTGGAACATTGTGGCAAGTATGGACGAAATTTTTCGTTTGTAAAAACATGTTAATGCGGGATCTACTATTAAAGACCTCGTTGTGAAAAAGTCAACGATTAAAACAAACCATCGATGGAGTTAACGGTTTTAGAAATAAACCTTTTTGAATCTTATACTTTAGAGGAAATATTTAAGGCGCCATTGAATGCATGCATGATGAAAAGCAGAGAAGGAATTGTCCACAAGCATATTTTTTTTATCTAGTACTCCCTCCACCACGGTTTAGAAGGCACAGTTAAACTTGCGTGCGTTTTTAAAATAGACAAGGTTTAAGGCGCGAACGCAATTACTTTTATTAATTAATACTAGTACTAGTTATGCATGCGCCCTCCCAATTTGCTGCTCACGCATTACTACTAGTATTTTCTCAGTTGATTAGGCGCATTAGCATATACACCTGCTACATCTCACAATCAATCGATGACTACCTTGGTCCGAGAGATTTTCAAGCGTGCCTTCTATACCGTGACGGAGGGAGTATTATTTACTAATACGATGCATGCACATGCAGTTTGATATGGCCATCTGCATGCCACTTTTATGTCGCTTGCTAGCTTATGTGTGTATCTACAACCAGCCGCCGCACGGGAGGACCAGCGTGCGGCGTCGCAGTCTAGTCGGTTCCTTTATTTTTATCAAGGCATCCGGTAAATCCAGAAACAGAAATTGAGTCCTCACCGATCTCAAGATCGTGCCACGGATGCGCGGCCACCGCCCTCCTCGACAGCGACGACATGATCCTCTCATTGAGCTTCGATGCCGGCCGGCTCATCGGCTGCTGTGCGGCGGCGGCACTCGTCGAGTCCTCTTGGCTCATCCTGCTGCCTGCCTACCAAGATGAACCCACAGACCAGACCTCGAAAGAAGAGCCAATCCCCTTACAGGATAATGAAACAACACGCATGTTAGATAGTTTCTTTCCGTACTCGAATCAAACACTAGCAAACAGATCAGCCGCATAGAACATGGGTACATCGATGCAGAGTTCGCCGGCGGCGAAATTAGGACAAAACAGAGCAAAGCAACGATGGCGCCTAGCTAACCACCGTGTATCGGATCAGTGCTAATGAAAAAGAAGCTTTTGGGATGGGACTGGAGGAGGATTCACCTGCGCTGCTGCGGTTGGAGGTGGAAGTACAATGGCGGCAGCGGCGGCGGTGGCGGTGGTGGGGGAGCAGGCGGCTCATGGCCCCGTCGAGGTCGCCCGTCGCCCACGAGTCCACCAGTGGCAACGGCCGCGACCGCGTCCTCCTCCATGCCTATCCGCTGTCACGCGACCCAATCTGCTCTTCTCGCGGGTAGCTGGCTGGCTAGACGGCGGCAGCGAAGCGGGGGGCGTGGCCATAGGTGGTCGGGGACGAGCTCGTCGGTAGGAATGAGATCTGGGGAGGAGCGCGGTGGGGGAGCGAGCCGCACGGACGGGAGGGAGAGGCAGAGGGATATGGATCTGGGAGAGAGGGCTGATAGGAGTGGGGAGATGGGGCGTTAGAAGGTCATCCACTTTGTCGTCCGTGTGGGGATCAAGCTGACGGCAAAGGGGTCGAGGCACACGGCAAAGGGGCCCTATGCTGACGGTAAAGAAACCCCTGGCGGTAACGGGAAGACTTGAGAAGCGGTGACCCTTTAATGTGTGCCTAATCATTCTTTGCCATCAGTCGTGTCTTTGCCGTCTGTCTATTTCATGTTTGTCGTCTGCCAACAGATGGCAAAGAAAGCACTGATGGCAATGAGTATCTTTGCCATCAGCCATTCCTTTGCCATCTGTTTGCTCGCAGCTGACGGCAAAGAGTCTCTTTGCCATCAGCCAGCGCACGGCAAAGACCAGGCAGACGGCAAATAACTGAATTCCAGTAGTGTGCCTATCACCTTTCGGACTACTTTCATAGCACAAGCCAACTACCAAGTTACTCAGAGAGATCACTCTCAAAAAGATATAAGTGAAGATCGAGATTTCTCATTTCTCCAAAATATGACACGCCGTGCTCTAAAAGATCTAAGTGAAGCACATGTGAGCTAAATTGCCTAACTCAAAAGATATAAGCGAAGCTCAAAGAGTATTCTAGCAAATTCACGATGAGTGCATGTCTCTCTCAAAAATTGTGCAGCAAGGATGATTGTGACACAACAAAAAGAAATGACTCATACGATACAAGACGTACCAATTAAAACACATATCATGTGGTGAATAAAAATATAGCTCCAAGTAATGTTACCGATGGATTGAGGACGAAAGAGGGGATGCCTTCCCGGGGCATCCCCAAGCTTAGGCTTTGTAGTGTCCTTAAATTTGGCTTGGGATGCCTTGGGTATCCCCAAGCTTGATCTCTTTCCACTCTTTATCCCTTTGTCCATGAGAACATCACCCAAAACTTGAAAACTTCACAACACAAAATTTAAACAGAAACTCGTGATATTATTAGCACAAGAAAACAAACTACCACCTCTTGAGGTACTGTAGCAAACTTGATTTCTATTTATATTGGTGTTAGATTACTGTATTCTCACTTTTCCATGGATAATAACCCCCCCCCCCCCCCCCGATACTATCCATAGTTTCATCAAAACAAGCAACCAACACAACAAAAACAGAACCTGTCAAAAACAGACCAGTCTGTAGCAATCTGTATACTTCGTATACTTCTGATATCTCAAAAATTCTGAACAATTATGACAGGTTGGGAAAATGGCATATCAACCAGCAGAAAAAGAATCAACTCAAAATCTCTTTATGGATAAAAAAGAAAAATAATCTCATGAGCAAAAAGTTTCTGTCTTTTTCCAGCACGATCAAACAACCATCACCAAACTAGTCATAAAGGTTTTACTTGGCTCAAACACAAAAATAAACACAAAAAACACAATCATAACAGAATTATGATGGTGTAGACATAACAAAACAGAAAGCAAAAAAGCAAAGATAAATTCATTGGGTTGCCTCCCAACAAGCGCTATTGTTTAACGCCCTTAGCTAGGTATAAGGTGATAGAATCACGTATCGTTGTCTTTTGTGCTCAAACTATAAGTAGCCCTCATCATCTTAACGTCTTCATCTCTCTTACTAGATGGTTCACCACTATTTTTACGAACAAAAATAGACTTGGTAGCCTTATTCTGGGCAAAAATTGGAGTGTTCTGCACAGCGGCAAAAGCGGAACCCAAGTTGGTTATAACATCCTCTAGTTTGCCAATCCTAGCGAAATCACGAACTAGTTTTTCGTTAACTGTGGGTTCCCTCTCCTTTAGATTTTTCAAAGTCATTCCCACCTTGGATCCGTACTGAGCGATTTGATTGTGCATCTTTTTATCCAAATTCTCAATGAGTTCAATCGTATCAACTTTATTTTCAATGATATCCAGCCTACGCATCACATGTTCCAAAGTTAAGGTGGTTCCATTAACCATGAGTGGGGGTGAGCCTACCAAATTTATCAAAGCACCGTAAGAATCAACGGTATGGCTACCCAAGAAATCTCCGCCTACGATGGTGTCAAGAACATACCTATTCCAAGGGGAAATACCCACATAAAAGCTGCGAAGAAGGAGGTAGTGGATTGCTTACAAGTAGATCTATTCCGTGCATTGCAAATCCTATACCAAGCATCCTTTAAATTTTCTTCCTCAATTTGTTTAAAATTGAGAACTTCACTCTCGGGAGTATCGTTCGAAGCGGTGGGTTTAGCCATGAGGACAGGTAGACTATCCCACTCAAGAAGGCAGAAAGCAATCGAAAGAAAAGGGCGAACAAAAAAGGCAAATATTTTTGTAAATTTTTGTTTTTCAGAAGTGGGGGAGAGGAAAACGAGAGGAAAAAAAGTAAATGCAAGAGATGGGTTTGCGGCACTTACTTGGATAAGCTTCACTTAGAATAATCCACGGTGCCAGAAATTGACACGTTGACGGGAGACTATTCTTGACTTGATCCTCCCCGGCAACGGCGCCAGAAATTGGCACGTTGACGGGAGACTATTCTTGACTTGATCCTCCTCCCCCGTAATGGCGACAGAAATTGGCACGTTGACGGGAGACTATTCTTGACTTGATCCTCCTCCCCGACAACGGCGCCTGAAATTCTTCTTCCTACCTCTTGAGCTTGCATTGGTTTTTCCCTTGAAGAGGAAACGGTGATGCAGCACAGTAGCAGTAAGTATTTCCCTCAGTTTGAGAACCAAGGTATCAATCCAGTAGGAGAATCAAGCCAAGTGTCCAAAGTACCTTGGCAAACTTAAACGAGCTTGCACCCAACGCAATAAAGGGGTTGTCAATCCCTTCAAGATTGATTGCAAAGTGAGATCTAAAGGCGGAAAGTGCAATGAAGTAAAAGTGTAAGGCTGAAAATATGATGTGAAGTAGACCCGGAGGCCATAGTGTTCACTAGAGGCTTCTCTCAAGATAGCAAATATTACGGTGGGTGAACGAATTACTGTCGAGCAATTGATAGAACCGCGCAAAGTCATAACGATATCTAAGGCAATGATCATACATATAGGCATCACGTCCGAGACAAGTAGACCGATACTGTCTGCATCTACTACTATTACTCCACACATCGACCGCTATCCAACATGCATCTAGTGTATTGAGTTCATGACGAACAGAGTAACGCCTTAAGCAAGATGACATGATGTAGAGGGATAAATTCATGCAATAGATATAAACCCCATCTTTTTACCCTTGATGGCAACAACACGATACGTGCCTCGCTACCCATTCTATCACTGGGTGAGGTCACTGCACGGTATGAACCCAAAACCAAGCACTTCTCCCATTGCAAGAATCATAAATCAAGTTGGACAAACAAAACCCACAACTCGAAGAGAATTACAAGGATATGAAGTCATGCATATAAGAGATCAGAAGAAACTCAAATAAGATTCATAGATAATCTGATCATAAATCCACAATTTATCAGATCTCGACAAACACACCGCAAAAGAAGATTACATCGGATAGATCTCCATGAAGATCATGGAGAACTTTGTATTGAAGATCCAAGAGAGAGAAGAAGCCATCTAGCTACTAGCTATGGACCCGAAGGTCTATGGTGAACTACTCACGCATCATCGGAGAGGCAATGGTGTTGATGAAGAAGCCCTCCATATCCGAATCCCCCCTCCGGCAGGGCACCAGAACATGCCCCAGATGGGATCTTTCAGAGACAGAAGCTTGCGGCGGCGGAAAAGTATTTTCGTGGATCTCTCTCGTGGTTTTGGAGTTTTCGGGGATTTATAAGCGGAAGAAGTAGGGCAGACGAGCCATAGGGGGCCCACAAACTTGCTAGGCGCGCCCCCCCTGGCCGCGCCTAGGGGGCTTGTGGCCTCCCCTGGTGGCCTGTGCCTTGGTTCTCACGCCCCGTGCGTATCTTCTGTTCCGGAAAAAATCTTTTCGGATGTTTTATTCCCTTTGGACTCCGTTTAATATTCTCCTCTGGAAAGGGTAAAAAACACGAAAAAAAAGGAATTGGCACTTGGCACTAAGTTAATAAGTTAGTCCCAAAAAAGATATAAAAGGCATACAAAACATCCAAAGTTTGACAAGATAATAGCATGGAACCATCAAAAATTATAGATACGTTGGAGACGTATCAGACGACATTGGTGGCTTGGCTACATTGCGAATTACTAAGGGGTCTTCATCATTCATATTGACTCAAGCCAAGTCATTTGGATCATCAAGTTTCTATCTTATAACCAATGTTCCTCCTTGCGGTAACTTGCACTTAAATTGAATACATTCTTAGTTACTTGCCCCTTTGCATGTTTTGGTTTTGCACCTTGCATGTGTTTGTATATGTTGTGCTTCCAATTTGCTTATCTTGAGTAATCAAGTATGTGTATATTGGATTGCATATCATGTACATGTGAGTCTTGTGTTGAGCCTTTTTGCATCTTGTTTGTATCTTAGATGGCTCTTCTTAGAGATTAATGGATTAACCCATTTCGGGGGGTGATGTGATTTGCACACCTCACAAACCTATAAATGTGTATACATGAGGAATACCACTTAGTATTGATATTTCAAGATATCTAGTCTTTATGTGGTATGTCTTACTCATGAGAAATTCAAATTCTAAATGGTCCATTAATTATCTCTTACTGTTTTCCATTTACAACTTATTAATAATGTTGGGTTATCACATTATGGGGGAGTAATGTGCTATGTGCATGCTACAAACCTAGAAAATTTGTATATTTGAGGTATTGCCACTTAGTGTTGACATTGTAAATTATCTTGTTCCTAGGTGGCATGTTAGCTCTACAAGTGCCATTTTCTTGTGTTTTAGGAGTAAAGATAATGTTGAATATATTCACAATCTACCAATGGGAATTATTTCTAAATACTGCTTGTCCTTTGACAATTGGTATTCCCTTCATGTTGTAGAAATTGCTAATCATCTTTACATTGGTTTTTGTGTATCTTTTGTCTTCCTTGCCTCTTGTGGATCTTTTTGAACATGTATAGTGTTTATGTAGATATAGAGAAAGTGATGAGACCATCTTGAGCATTTTGTATTCAAATGCAAATTCTATATAATGCACATCTCTTGGGGGGAGCTATCCTATTTTCTCTAGAAAACTCCTTTTATGCGTTTATCATAAAATATTTTGATCCCCATCAAGTGTGTGTTAGTGGGAGGCAAGTATTTCTCTTTATGGAGCTTTGTGACATCATTAAAATTTGTGAAGGGTTTGGTTAATTTGGAACCTATCTCTCTTTTGGGAACTAGATACCTCGTGTTTTTTCCTTCAATTGGTATCTTGTTTCTTTTTTATTTGGCATGTGCCAATGGATATCTCATTCCTTGTTGTATCTTTTAATTGGTATATTTATGAATTCCTTTTGCATATCTTGTTTGTTCCTTCTTGTAACTATTTTGTGTATACATCCTTCTTTATGGATATATATCATCATGATTGTCTTCTACCTAGAATCTTTTACACATGAGAGAAGTTACATCTCTAGTTGATATCATCTTTTCTTTCATGTCCACCATTGCATTTCCTTGTTCCGTTTTTGGTGGTTTCGTGAAAGGATTTGTCTTGAGTGTGGATCTTATATCCCTGCATCTTGATGCACTCATTAGTGGTGAAGGTAATTTTTCCTCATGCTTGCCTTGACGAGGTTTTGCCATTTCGATTGGTATCCCTCCTCTTGACAACGTTATTATTTCCTATCTTCACCATGGGTTGTCAGAAGCATTGGTTCTTAATTTTTTTTATTAGTAAGCTTGTGAACCCATTTGCTAGTAGTGTGTGTGTGTGAAGGATATGTCTTGCACTTTGTGTCTCATTTCATCAACACTATGTCGATGAATAATGATCGTCCTTATCTTAGTCTTCTCAAGTGCTTTGCCATGACTCACACACATCATTTTGGTTGAGCCTATTCTTAAGTTGTCTCTTTTACATGTTGCTCAACCATATGTTTTGTGCAAGTGATATGCTTATTGTCTTATCTACTTGCTTGCACTTGTTGTCTGTTTTTATTGATTTTGGGGGAGCAACGATCCTATTTTTTGCACTTGTATCAAGTACAAAAAATCTTAATAGTGCACAAATCATGGGGAGCTTCTCTAGTTTCGATAAAACACTCCTTTGCCCATATCATAATATCTTTTATTCATGTGGTTTGAAGGACCATGTGATTGTTTGTTCCAATTGGTATCTTTTGATTGCTTACTTCTCTCTTTTGTATGTCTTTGTGCTATACGATCCTTTTTACAATTTTTGGGTCCTTTATATAGTTAGCTTTCCTCCAACTACTTATCATTCTATATGTGTATTTGTTTGCACTCATTTGTTGAGAAGTACACACTTGTTGGAGGGCCACTGATTATATTGGCTTTCAAAGCATTTCGTCCATTTTGGCAATCGATGCCAATGCGGGAGAAGTTTCGAGAGTTTAGTTTGGAGAAGTTAAGAGAGTTTCTTTTGCTTTTGTTGCTTAAGCGTTTGCATCTCATACCCATGCATTTCTTTGCACGTGTGTGCTTGGTTATGCTTACCTCCTTATATAAACTCCCTTGAAAGTGATTGTCATCCATTACCAAAATGGGGGAGATTGTTAGAGCATATTTGTCCATGTGTGGTTTTGGTAATTGATGACAATCCCTATGGACTAATGGTTATCTTGACTTATATTCAAAGGATTTGGCCATAGGCACTTCTTGAAGTCCATCTGTCGGTTTCAAGGAGTTTATATGATGACCAAGGAGGTACTGAAGGTTTTATCCAAAGAGTGATCATAAAGACACAAGGTTTATCAAGACCAAGTCAAAGAGTGAATCAAGTTGATCAACACACAAAGCGTGCAAGATGTACCGAGAGGGATCAAGTGATCCCATGGTATGGTAAGCATTGTCAATTGCACTTTGTGTACTAACCCATGGTCTTCATGAGAGTTCTATGTGGGGTTAGGTGTGTTTCCATGGGCTTGCGTCAAGAGGAAGATCTCATACAACCCATGGAGGATGACATCAAGTGGTGATCTTCATCAAGATTGTGGTGTGCAAGTTCAAGTGGAGCATCACGAAGATATCATGCTTGAAGCTTGTCGTCCATTGTGGTGGCAATGGACTTGTGAAGATGTGTCGAAGAGTGGCTCAACCATAGTAAGTATGGGGAGCAATCAACTAGTCTTTGTCAAGCAAACGCAATCAAGAAAGGTGGTCCATCTTGAGGAAGTGAAGATCGTCATCATCTAGCTCAAGTGGATTATGTGCATGGTATTGGTTTGCCCTTCATAGGTTTTCTATTTTACTGGTCTCACGGTGGTAGTTGGGAGACTGGTGCTACTGCAACAAAAGACCTTCCAACGGCGTCAGAAATAGGCACATCGACGGGAGAATACTTGGCTTGATCTTTCTGTTGTGGCTACGCCTTAAGGGACTTCCTAGGCAAGTGTGCAAAGGATTTCCCCCGTGGCCTTGGAGCCTTGCATTGGTGTTCCCTCGAAGCGGAAAGGGTGATGTAGCGTAGCGGTGGTAAGTATTTCCCTCAGTTTGAGAACCAAGGTATCAATCCAGTGGAGGAGTATCTCAAGATCCTGCACAAACAAAAAAGCTGGCCCCCAACACTATGAAGGGGTTGTCAATCCCTTATAGATTGTTTGCCAAGTGAGAACTGAAAGCAACAAAGTAACAAAGCAAAGTAAAAGCGGAGATGTAAACAATGGATGTGAATAGACCCGGGGGCCGTAGTGTTTACTAGTGGCTTCTCTCATGAAAGCAAGTAGACGGTGGGTGAACAAATTACTGTCGAGCAATTGATAGAACCCAAAACAAGTAGACCGATACTTTCTGCATCTACTACTATTACTCCACACGTCGACCGCTATCCAGCATGCATCTAGTGTATTAAGTCCATAAGAACAGAGTAACGCCTTAAGCAAGATGACATGATGTAGAGGGATAATCTCAAACCAATGATAAAAACCCCATCTTTTTACCCTTGATGGCAACTACTTGATGTGTGCATTGCTGCCCTTACTGTCACTGGGAAAGGTCACCACATGGTAGAACCCAAAACCAAGCACTTCTCCCATTGCAAGAATCATAGATCTAGTTGGCCAAACAAAACCCAAGACTCGGAGAGACTTACAAGGATATCAAATCATGCATAAAAGAAATCAGCAAAGACTCAAATATATATCATAGATAATCTGATCACAAATCCACAATTCATCGGATCTCGACAAACACACCACCAAAGAAGATTACATCGGATAGATCTCCATGAAGATCATGGAGAACTTTGTATTGAAGATCCAAGAGAGAGAAGAAGCCATCTAGCTACTAACTACGGACCCGTAGGTCTGAAGTGAACTACTCACGAGTCATTGGAGGGGCGATGATGATGATGAAGAAGCCCTCCAACTCCAAAGTCCCCTCTGGCAGGGCGCCGGGAAGGTTCTCCAGATGAGATCTCGCAGAAACGGAAGCTTGCGGCGGCGGAAAAGTATTTTCGAGGCTCCCCTAATTTTTTGCGGAATATTTGGGAATTTATAGGCCAAAGATCTAGGTCAGGGGGCGGCCAGGGAGGCCACAAGCCTGCCCGCCACCGCCTCCCCCTGGTGACGTGGTGGGAGCTTGTGGGCTCCCTGGAGCCCACCTGGCTTGGCCCAGAGGCCCCCTAATCTTCTTTCGTTCGGGAAAAGATCATTTCAGGGTTTTTATTCCGTTTGGACTCCGTTCCAAAATCAGATCTGAAAAGAGTCAAAAACACGGAAAAAACAGGAACTGGCACTAGGCACTGAATTAATAAGTTAGTCCCAAAAAAGATATAAAAGGTACATAAAACATCCAAAGAAGACAAGATAACAGCATGAAACCATCAAAAATTATAGATACGTTTGAGAAGTATCAACTGGTTATAGGATAGACTGTTGTACTATCAAGGGGGGCTCTTAAGTGAGTAGCTTGATCGTATCGTTCGTTGAGAGCTCAGACCATTTGCATCCTTGCATCATGTTTCTTGGTTATTGTTTGGTGTTTCTCTTTGTGAGTTTTAGAGCTTATGATCATCCTTATGACAAGCCCGAGTTCATCGAAACAGAGTCCATATGCATCTTCTATGATGTTTTCGGTGTTGGATTTTTTTCTGAGTTCTTCACTCATAGAGGTTTCACATCTCTATAGCATTGGCATTTTTATACTACCTCTTCTTAAGATGCTCCTTTTGAGTTTGCTCAATTCGGAGCTCATATGCAAAAGTTATGGCAGTTCTAGTATTCATGCTTTTCATCCTAAAAAGATCAAGCGGTAATACCGCCCAGATCAGCAGTAGTACCGCTCTCGGGCCGTAGTACACTCGTCAATGCCGCTTCCTTGGGGTCTCGACACTTCTCGAGTCGGACTAAGAGTTTTTGGAGTGGTAGTTCCGAGCGGTAGTACCTCTCAAGCAGTACTACCTCTCCCACGAGCGGTACTGCCTGTGATAAGAGGTACTACCTCTTCCACGAACGGTACTACCGCTCTCCCAAGCGGTACTGAACTTATAAGAGGTACTACCTCTCCCCCGACCGGTACTACCCCTCAAGCGGTACTACCTCTCCCCTGAGCGGTACTACCTCTCTAGAAGAACTTCACTCGTGTTTTTCTATCTCGTTGGGTTGTTTTGACCGTGCTAAGCGGTAGTACCGCTCCCCCGAGCTAGCTAACGGATGGATTCAGTGGAGCCTATTTAAGGGGGCCTTCTTCCCCAATGGTCCCTATTTGTTGAGCTCATGTTTGCCCCCCATTGTTGACCTTCTTCGAGCTAGCTAACTCTCAATCCCTCCAATGATTCTTGCTAGTTCTTGAGGGAAAGAGAGAGGAACACTAGATCCACATTTCCACCAATCACTTTCTCCCCTAAGTGAGGAGAACCCATTGGATCTAGACCTTGGAGTTCTTCGTGTTCTTCTTCGTTCTTCCTATCATTTTCTTCGATGGCATTAGTTGTTGTGGAGGGATTTGGGAGAGAAGGACTTGGGCACTCCATGTGCCCTTGCCGTTGCATTTTGTGCATAGGTTTGAGTTCTCCGCGGTGATACGTGTAAGTGAAGTTTGAGAAGCTTATTAATCTTGGGTGCTTGGTACCCTAGAGCTTGTTCTTCTTGGGTGCTTTGGCCTCCTAGAAGCTTGGTGGTGCCTCGGAGATCAATCATTATGATGCAAAGGTCCGGGCAAGCGTCGGGGTCTCCAATTAGGTTGTGGAGATTGCCCCGAGCATTTGGGGTCATCTCGGAGCCACAAACCATTATGATGAAGGTTCGTGGTGTTGTTGGGAGCCTCCAATTAAGTTGTGGAGATTGCCCCACCCTTGTTTGTACGGGTTTGGTGACAATCCTCAAGGGTCCCTTAGTAGAATCACAACATCTTGCATTGTGTGAGGGCGTGAGGATATTACGGTGGCCTTAATGGCTTCTTGGAGAGCATTGTGCCTCCACACTGCTCTAAACGGAGATTAGTATCCGCAAGGGTGTGAACTTCGAGATACATCGTCGTCTCCGCGTGCCTCGGTTATCTCTTACCCGAGCCCTTTACTTATGCACTTTACTTTGTGATAGCCATATTGTTTCTTGTTATATATCTTGCTATCACTTACTTGTTTATCTTGCTTTGCATAAGTTGTTGGTGCACATAGGTGAGTCTGATTGTTTTAGGTTTGTAGTTGACTAATTAAACATTAGTTTTATTCTGTATTTCTTCAAGCCTAAATCGTAATTATTTTAAAATGCCTATTCACCCCCTCTAGGTGGCATCCACGTCCTTTTACCAGCGCCTGGCAGCGCGTGACACGTAGCGGCCTTTAATCCCGGTTCATGTTACCAACCGGGACTTAAGGTCCTCGTGCCTGAGCGCTCCACAATGGCCACGTGGAGCCCCTTTAATCCTGGTTCTTAACACAACCGAGACTAAAAAGGGGCCTTTAGTCCCGATTCTTTAGTCCCGGTTACACAACTGGGACTAAAGACCCTTACGAACCAGGACTAATGTCCCATTTTCTACTAGTGGGGCGATTTCATTGGGGAAGAACTTGAAGGTGACTTTAGCTAGTCACTCCTCTCCAAGTTTTCTCTAGGTGACTCTCGTAGTCCCCAAGCGGCATCAAGCATTCCGTACTCATTCAAGTCACTCCACTGGACCTAGTGGGATGTCCAACCCAACCATGGAAGAAACATAGGGGTGTGGTTGTGGGGTCTATAACTGGAGAGACTGATGGCACCCAGGCCAAGGTCGATGTGTGCTACACGATGGAAGCATGAAAACAAGGCCGAAGGTGAAAGGAAAATGGGATATGTGGAGACAAAAAAGAAAGGAACATGTGTAGTGTGACTTTTAAGCTTTGTAATAAGTATCATGTAAACTGCATATAAAATGCAGTACTGCAGTCTCTTTGTGAGTATGTAGTTTGTAGTTTCTTAGTTTCAGGTTGCTGAACTTTGAATCACTGAACATGCTGGACATGCGTGGTTCCGCGTTTTGGTTCTCTCTTTCGTTTCATTAATAAAATGGGAACGGGGGAGGGGGAGGGGGGACCCCACCCCCTTTTATCTAAAAAAACAATTGGTTTTGTGGAAACACCTACTTGATGTTCACATGTGGTAGGCAATCCAACCAATTCAAAAAAAAGTTTCTCTTTGTTGAATAACAAAGGGGCAAATCCACACCTTATGTAATACCCCCTCCGTCCCAAAATTATTGTCTTAGATTTGTCTAGATATGAATGTATCTAGTCACATTTTAATATTTAGATACGTCCATTTCTAAACAAACCTAAGACAAGAATTTTGAGATGGAGGGAGTATGTGTGAACTCTAAAGATGATTGCAGTTTGTTGATTGTCCCTTTTGTAAGGGCTTGCTAATTGTATTAGACCCATGCACAAAAAACGACTATATAATTTGTTCCGCTTGTTGTATCTTGCTTTTGAATTTCCCACGTCATGGATCAATGACAACACAACCCCACTTGATGGTGGCGGAGCCAGGGGTATCAACAAATTAAATGGCAGCGATATTCATCCAAGATCTTGAGCAAGTGAGGTCTATCTAGGGTGCAGATCAACCAATGTCATAGTGCGTACCGTCAGATATATTAGGGTTTTTGATCAATTTAATTCATATGAAAAACATGACGATAGTGCTATGAAGATTAATGTTGTACTTCATACGCATGGTAAGTATGTTTTTAAACTAAGTATTATTATTTTTAAAGCAAAAACATTCTAAGCAAAGAACATACACATCCATGAATAGAGCAAGTATCGGGAACACATGAACATAATGTGATATGTTTCCAATGCCAATAAAACCCAGCTCATCTAATGATATTTAACATCCATAGAACTGCCAAATAAAGTTAGTAAAAATGAGATGAGCCTTATCATACCCCCAAAAGTCTGTATAACCCTTCTCTCCGGAGATGGAGTAGGCGTAAGCATCAACAACAAGAGGAGCGGCACTTCCATGCTTAGTTAGCTCGACTTGACTCATTCACAAAACATGACACATCCGGATGCGTGTTTCAAGGCAGATGGTGGAGGAGGAGTAATTGCTTACCACTCTTCTTCTCATGCTTCAATAATATGTGAATGAGAGTCCTTATATGTTGGTCCAAACTTCCCTTCACACCAAGGGTAGGACAATTAAGCTCCACGTCATAACACCGTAAAATAGGCCTCTGAGATGCTATTTCGCTTATGGAGGCAGGACTAAACTCTCCATCCATGTCACGACACCATCAAATGAGCCTTTGAGATTTTTCTGAAAATAATTGATCCACGAGGCCAAAGCCTATCAATAATTTAACCGGTACACTGTGGGGGTAGCATGGTCATAAACTATGGTTGCCTGCGTGAGCGTTCCATCATGAAATCCGACAGAGGAGGGTGGCCAATTAGTTTGGTCATTCAGATCTTCGTCCTGTGCATCCGAACAACGCGCGCACGCGACCATAATTCATGAGATCGCAGCGCCTGAGCAGTTGAGCGAGCTCGTCTCAAGCATGGGAGCAGCTACCTAAGTGGCGAAACTCATGGTTAATCGATCGATCGGCCCGTGTTAAAACTCAAGCTCACGAGCTCGAATAGCCCACCTCTCACGGGAGGTCCTGTTGGTACGTGGTACTCACTCCATTTCAATGAAATAAGCATAGTAGTAGATCACTAGATATCTCATCATACCAGCACTTGATTCACCACCGTTTGTTTTTCTGCTCGTGTATATATTCGTAGATATAAAAGATTGTTTTATTGAACTTGAAATATGCAATTATCCGCATTACATCGCACCCACCTTCATCTCTCATGGTTTCTTCTCTCCTTTTCTACCAAGAATGGTGCAAATATTTTGCCAACCATATATCATATATGTAGGAGTAGTATAATAAACTTCAGCAAAAGCATGGAAGGAACTCATGTTTGAAGAACTTTGGACGTCGAAGCCACTCACACCTCGGCGACGGGGACCAGGCCAAGCTCCCGGATCACCCCGGCCGCGCCGCGGAGCGGCTCGCCGAGGCCTTTGCCGCAGACGGGGATCTTCTGGAAGAGCGACGCCGGCACGTCCTCAGTGATGATGCCGGCGTGGAACTCGATCATCCCCCTCTCCAGGTGCGCCACCATGCTGGTGATGGAGACCCAGATGAAGAACTTCTTGGCCATGATGCCGGAGAGGTTGGAGATCTCGCCGTGGGAGATGGTGCCGCTGAGGTTCTTGTCGAAGTAGACGTAGTGGTCGCCGAACCAGACGTAGCAGCTGCTGGCGAGCTCGATGTGGAAGTTACCGGTGGCGTTGTCGAAGGTGTAGGAGACGACGGAGTCCGGGAGGAGGCCCTTGGGGAGGCCGTACTCCAGAAGCACGTCGTTCGCCACGCCGTGCAGCATGGCGCCGTCGCTGCCGTCAGCGCAGGCCGCGTGCGCCAGCGGCGCGGCCGTCGCGGCGACGGCGAGGACGAGGAGGACTGTCATGGGAGACATGGCCGTCGTAGTCGTCGTCGTCGTCGGGGTTTGGGAGTCTGGTTCTTGGTGTGCCTTTCCGTGGGAATTTCTGTCGGTTTTATAGGTGCTTCGGCGTTTGGGCACCGGCGATGGATCTCTTGCGATGGGATCGCGAGCGTGATCGGTCATGTGGGCGTATTCAAATCTTGGTACCACAGCATGCATGTCATCACCACCGTTTGCAACCACCCGGAGTTATGATTTTTTTTCTCACTATTTCTCCCCCTGTCTGATAACGATGGACCAGACAATTTTATGCAATTTTATTTCGGTGACCCCGCAATTATAACAAGTTGTTGAACGAACCAATCATATACAGTACTAGAGTTAAGCACGTATTTAGAAAATCTACGTGTCTAGAAAATGGACTACAGTACATTTTACTAACAAACCTTCTCGTCCTATGTATCATCATGAAAAGAAATCGTGACCATTAATACAGCATATTTTATACTCCCTCTTTAACTTAATATAATATATGTTTTAGTGACTGAGGGAGTCTGGCAAGATTTGAATATTTTACTAACAAACGCTAGTTCCACCCTTCGTTTCATCTCCGTGGTGGACTTTGCCTCTTTTATCCACACAAATTGTTCAAACATATCAGCTTTTATTGACAACATCGCCCCATTTGATATTTTCTGCACATTTCATTTGAGTCGTTACATTGTGTCAAGCTTTATCGCATTTAACAATTTACTCTAATTCTGACCGGCTAGGCCAACTTGTCAAACCGACGTGACCAATGACTTGGATGCCTACTAGGAAGGGCGATCTAGATCGTCCTCTCTACCTGGATGACCGGATCCCCGCCCCAAAGCCAGACCCACTCCATGAGGCCAGGAGCTGTGGGTCGGGGATGAACAAAGGGCGCCATGGGGAGGAGCAAGGCGATGGAAGAGCTCCTCGTAACCATCTTCAGATTTGCCACCATTGTTGGGCAGCTTTTGCGAGTAGTAAGGACTCACCTAATTGGTTTACGCTTTCAAGTTGGAGTAAGGATCACCAACCGCACCGGGCTTACAATGTATACCCAGCCGGTTAGAATTGAAGCACATTGTTAAACTGGGTTAAACTTGACAAAATATAACAACTTCGTGGTAAAATGTGGTAGAAAATTTAAATGTGGTAAACACTTACAAATATACAAACCTTGGGTAGAAAAGTGGCATTCACTTGAGACAACAATTTGGTTATCGCTAGTGTTTGTTTGCATATCAGTTTAACGGAACATCTTATGATCACCAAATAAAAGGGCGAACAAACTTTTTTTTTGCGGGTGAAAAGGGCGAACAAACTTAACCGGAGTGTGGCAAGTGGCTCCGATGATCCACTCGCACCGAATCTTAAGAAAAAGCACACGAGATGGCGTCAAACTGATATCAGGACGGTTCGGAACAGGTTAGAGACCTTGTAATTATGACTATATGGCGGATTTGGCAGCTGCGCAATGACATTATGCATGGAAGGAGAGGGTGCACAGTGCAGGCAACTGTTGACTACTTAGACAGCTACTATAAATCTCTCAATCTTGTGAAGAAGTATAGCATGGAGGATATTATCAAGGGAAAGATGTCATCTTATGTGCACAGCGGAGTACAAATTACAAACACTAACCATGCTCCATCTAAGCATTGGCCTCCACCACCGACAGGATGGGCGGCACTCTCTGTGGACGGATCTTTCTCTGCTCGGGACGGCCGTGCGTCGGCTGGGATGGTGCTACGAAGGGAGAATGCTTTGTTGATATTTGTCGCGTACCGTTATATATTCAACTGTAACGACGCCTTCGAAGCAGAGATTCATGCCTTAATGCAAGGTATGGCACTGGCTTTGCAGCATTCGGATATGTCCGTCATTGTCGAGTCAGATTCTTCAAACGCTTTGGCCACCATTGAGGGCGATGCTTGGTCTAGGTCGGCCTATGGACACTTAGTTGAGGAGATTAAATCTCTTATGGTTGATAGAGAGTTTATTCCTTTGAAAATTAGTAAAGATCAGAATAGGGTAGCACATCACCTCGCTCATTATAGCCGTACCAATGCTTGTACTGCAGTATGATTGAATTCGAGCCCTCTGTTCTGTGAGGATTTGTTATCTCGAGATTGTAACCCGAGTTGTTTGGAATAAAACTCTCTTTAACCTCGCAAAAAAACTGATATCAGGACCTTTTCATTCACATGTGCAATAGCAAATCTACTTGACAACTACAAATGTTCGGTAGTCGGTATATGTTGGAAGAATGGGAGTGCTAGTCAATTTCCCGTTTAATTTGGAAGGCCTTGCTCAAGGAGGCAACCAAACAGGTTCTATCTTAGAGCTTTTACAGCCGGATGCCTCAAACGACCCCTAATACGTCCGTGAATGGGTCCGGTCAATGGTCGGACAGCAAAAAGAAGGGAATAAATGAACCAATCGCGTCCCTCATATTATTTCTATATGTTCAGCCTGTCCGCGAACCCTCACATCCATTTCAAATATAAGGAGGATATGAGGGCTCGCGGACGCGCCTGAACGCGCCCGATTAGTCCGCCTTCGCCATGTAGGACGCGATCCCACCCCGGACCACCTTTTGCTTTTCTTTATTCATTTTTTTGTTTCTTTATCCATCAATCGCGTGCAATTAACCGGACATATAAACAAGAAAATGAGGAGCGTGGTTGCACGAACGGACAAATATGAGACACTTCTAGTCATTGACCGGACACGTCCGCGGATGTTTAGAGAGTCATATTTGCTATGTCTGGCTGTAGATACTCTTAGATCATCTCTAGCAGACCCCGTATAATGCCGACCCGCAAAAGTCGTTTATAGTTCGTGAAAAACAGGTTTTACGGGTCGGCGCGGGTGCGGATAGAGGCAGACCCCCCAAAACGGACTCGTATAAAAGCATCTTTTATACGGGTCGTCAATGCGGGGGCTGCTCTGGCGCCACCGCGTCGACCCGCAAACCGGAAAACCACGCAATAAAACATAGTTGGAATTTGACAGCGCAACCGACAAATGAATTCGAATTTAAACAATGAAGCATAGTTCTCGCGCGAAATGAAAAACATAGTTTGAAAGACAAACACAAAAGGACTTCATGCATCCTCGTTCTTAAGTCTGCACCATCAAGTTCATCGCCGCCCCCGAATCCATCGACTCCGCTGAATCCATTGCCTGCACTTGTTCCTACTGCGGCACTTGTCCCTACTCCGGCACTTGTCCCTACTCCGGCACCGAAATCATCGGTTCCGATGCCCGAGGAGAAACCATCTCCACCATTGTAACACGCAAGCATCCTCCTCTTCAAGATTTCTCTCCTTGTCATATCATGCCATTCTTTTCTTTAGTCGTCCATATCATTGCGGTTCAAAGTTATGATCCTATTCTCTTCGGCAAGAAGGTTGGCCATGGTTTTGTTTTCAGCAGCACGTGATTTTCTCTCCTCAACTTCCTTGAGCAATTTCCACCTCTCTTGCTTCTTTCGTGCCTTCTTCTCGGCCAACTCTATCTTTGCATCCAAATACTTCACTAGCAATACCTCATTTCATTGGAGCATGGAATCTATCTTGTCCCGTAAGGTCGATGCTTCGCGTTCCCTTTTGATCTTCTCTGTTGTCTTTCTTCACCACCGGGCTTGTTCAAGTTTCTTGGGCCATCATCATCTTCATCTTCATCCATTTCCGTTAGTGAACCTCTCTTCGGCGGGGATTCTCTATGAATCAACGCCCATTTATCACAGTTTTTGAGCAATTCCCAACAATACTCTAGTTTGAAAATTCTTCCTTCGGAAGCATCCATGTCTTTGTACCGTTGTTGGGAAAAAAATTCCTACACAATAAAAACATAATCAAACTGATGTAACCATTGTACATTATGCAAACTAATGGAACCATTTGATTGCAGCCAACTCACATAGTCGGATTCGACAGTTCCACTTGGAGGAGCATTGTGAACTTGTTCCAAGCAAGCTGTCCAACGGCTATAAGTCGGCTTGATCACGTCCCAACGATCTTGGAGTGACCAAAAGGTCCGTGTTGTCCTGTTGGGATACTTGGCCATCATTTGGAAGTATTGATCTTCAATTCTTTGCCAATAGGTCTTGGCGGTTTGAGACACACCCGTGCAAGGATCCATAGACACCGCACTCCAGGCCTTTATCAACATTTGATCTTCCAAGATCGTGTAGTTATTTGATCTGATGCTTTTTTTACCTTGCTATTGCTGATACGCCCCCTCATCTATCTCCTCCACCTCATCTTCACCACTGTGGTCATCAGCGCCACCCTCTAATTCATTGTAATCGAAACCACCGATCGGGGCTTGATCGATGTTGACTGCGTTGGTGGCCAACAAGTGCACGAACTCGGCAACGGCATCATTTGAACCACAACTACATCGAGTGAAAGCACATCACGATGGACGAATAATCGAAGAAGAAAAAAGTGAGAGAAGTTGCATACCTTCCGGATGTTTCATCGAACACCTCGTCTGTGGTGGTGGTAGCGTCGTAGGAAGGCACCGTCGGGGTACGTCTCGCCGGGGCGGATGGAGTGGCTGAAGGTTTCTTCGTAGGAACCTTCTTCCGCTTCACATCTGAAACCTTGTTCATCTTCCCCGCCGGGGGTCGGCCAGATCGCGCAGTAGCGGCTGCGCCCGGCGCGCCTTCTCTTCCGGCTGGGCCATTCGGAATGTCGACCTGCACGACAACGTTGCCTTGTCACTTGCGGACTGGCGCGTTGGCGACAGCGGGAGTAGGGGCGGCATGGCCGACGATGAGATCCGCCGGACGGGATTGCGCGTGCGCGACCTCCACGATGACGAGATCCGATGGCTGGAAGGCTTCCATGACGGCGAAGAATGCCGTGGAAGAAGGTCCAGAGCACGTCGTGGGCGGAGCAACGGCTGCCGAGGAGGGGGAAGCGGGGGGAACGATGCGAAAAGTTCCCTCGCGCCAAATCTCGTTGCGGATAAGGAGTGAGCTCGGGTCGACCTCCCATCCCGTGAATCTCAAGGTTGAGGGCGAACTTTTACCGTGCCCCGCAAAAAAAATTACAGGCCGGACGCGTTTGCGGGGTCTGGTCTGGTAGCATTTTTCGCCCCGGCACATATTTTGATGGTTATTTTGCGGTCGGAACATTATACGGGGTCTGGTAAAGATGTTCTTAGGGAGCTTAGAGAATGTAAAGGTGTGGACACGATCCAAATCTCAAGATAACTTAAACCATGGATTCGTATGCAACGCTCGGCTCGACAACGAGATTCAGTGTCAGGTTCTTCATATCGATTTAAGGGTTCAACGCCGATGACTGTAACGGGGTGGGTCCTTAGGGGGATGTGCATGACTGACTTTCTAGCAATCATCGACATTGGCTCCGGCATGGGGGTGACGGCAGCGTCACGCCTACGGCTCGTTTTGACAGCAACCCAGTGATAACAATATAAGTTTTATTATGTTTGAGGTGTTATATATTACTGATAAACTTTTATAATAGATGTGAGTCCTGTTCGTAAAAAAAATGCAGCGTGCAAGATAGAGAACCTCTTTTTTTCTGAAATGGATAAGATGGAGCATTGTGATTGGTCTTACACGACGAGTTCCTTGATGCGAATGGAAGTTAAAGAAATGGAACAAAAATAGTGTGTACATACATTAGCTCGCCAAGCCGGATACGCAGTCGCCTTCTAGAGGCTGTATTCAATACTCGTCCGTAATTTGTCCACATCTTCTCATCATCATCATCATCATCATCTCAACTACTCACAACGAGTTAGGTTTTCGTTTTCTGGCAAACATTTTGTTGAGGTGCAAACTACTAGCTTCTTCTTTTCTTTCACACTTTTCTGGCAAACCAGTTGAACGGGTGCTACACGGTCATCGGGCGCTAAATCAGTTCACGTATGTGCACATCAATCGCACTATGTATGATAGTGCCTCCTCCCCGAGAAAAAAATGTTCAGCTGTAAGTATTAAAGGCGACAGTCAGCAGGTAGGAGTGGCAGAAGTTGGTTGGGCTTGATTGCTAATTTATGTCCCTCAACGCTGGCAGACAGATGCTGAATTGCTGTGGCTAGTACCACTACCTCCTGATCTGCATAGAAAGCGATGGTATGATTTTTTTTCTTTCCTTTAAACACAATACAGAGCCTACAGATGTTCATATACATGTATGTATGCACACACATATTATACCGTACCTTTGTGAACACCTTTGAAAGGCCGAGGTGAAGGATCTTCCGGAATGATGAAGTCGCTGGAGGAACCTCACATTTTATCGAACACGCCATACCTTGAGTGTAATTTTTATTGGTAGGGGTTTCTATCCTGGTATTCATTTGTGCAATACAAAACAATATAACAACTAATATACAACAATATAGCAACAGCGTACCAACTGATCGGCAATTCTTTGGTATTCCATAGAAGTCTCGGTAAGACTGCGGCATACCACCGAAAGAACTAAGCTCAGTTCACCAATCAAATGAGAAGTCTCATGCATGCAAGCAATATTTTTATGAAAAATATTAAATCAAATGTTTACTCTCTAGTCTTGGAGAACAAGTGTCTAATGACGTCTAATCCGATGGGCGGAGACGGGCACCAGAGGAAGAGTGAGGCTGGGAGAGTTGGAGGACTAGGTGGAGGACATGAGGTGAGGACGAGGTGGAGGATATATAGGAGGTGGAGCTCCGGTGGCTAGGGTATGGGCGTGTCGGGTTTCTAGGAGGCACGCGTCGTCGGGAGTGAAAGTGTGGACTATCGTTTGATGGCTTTCACATTAAAAACGACGAGGCCGTGCGCAGCATGGAGGCTGACGGGCGGGACTGTCAGTGCGTTTGCACTTAATTTGGGTGGTGGGAGGTAGGTGGCCGCCCGCCGTGGCGGACGAGAAGCGGGTGCGGGTGTGGATCCGCGTCGTGAGACTAACACTCTATTTTTTCGATAAAGGATGGATTTTATTGGCTCAAAGAGAAGCATCAAGATGATACAAAACCAAAAAGCACACCTGGCCTATGCATAGGTAGGATGCATACAACCAACATCAATGCACGCACATAAAAAATATGCCAACAGATAGCAAAGTCAGATAAGACCAAAGTGTAAGGGCATATTTTTACCCTAGTGGTTTTCGTGATTAATGGCAATGCATTTGCGGACTAATCATTTGCATTAAGCCTTTCAAATAATCCATCATTTACCACAAGACCATTCTAGCCCCTCGATGGATTAAAGTGAAGATGGTTTCTTCCCCGCATTTTGTTTTCGATGGAATTGAGTCATAGGAGAACCATACTATTAAGAGGGGGTCCGCATCAAAAAGGTTTGGGTGGGATCAACACGTACACTTTCTTTCGCACCCTTGTTCCTTTCCCGCTTCAATGGAGTTGTTCACACGTTGCCTCTACTCTAGACCGAAAAGGACCAATCGATAGTACCGCGTATGCCAAACGGTACTACCGCCTACACTAGTAAGCGGTAGTATCGCTCTAGGCAGCGATAGTACCACTTACAGGTGGTAGTGCCAATGCCTAGTACCGCGCGCAGTACCGATGGCTTCACAGTCTTGACTTTTTCATCTCGGACTCAGTGATTTTTGGCCGATAGTACGGCACGCTAGTACCGCCTCTTACTACCGTGCCACTACCGCCCTTCCTTCTGGGCATGGAGCGCTCAGCAAGCTCCGAGCGACAGTAGGGCGAGGTACTACCGTCGTTAAGTGGTAGTACTGCTCTCACGAGCGGTACTACCACTTAGGCGGAACTACCTCTTCCCCTGCTACCTCTCTGGGCTTGAAGAGCTGCTGCACTACAACCCAAGCGGTAGTACCGCTTGGGGGAGCGGTAGTACCGCTCCGACGACACTACCGCCTTGTGCCCTCGTGCCATTGCCCTGTGCGGCTGGCTCAACCACCCAAGCAGTAGTACCGTTCCCATGAGCGGTAGTACCACTTGTGTGCGGGCTGAGAGGGGATAATGGTTGGGTTTGCTTCTCCACTATATAAGGCGGTCTTCTAACCCAAGAAGACCACCTCTTCCATCTCTAAGCTCCATTGTTGTTCCAAGCTCCATTTTCGCCCGATCTCTCTCCCTAGCCAACACAACTTGTTGATAATATAGGTTTTGGTTGAGAGGGACCTGATTTACACTTCCACCAAGAGAAATTCATTTCCCCCCACTAATCGCTTGCGGATCTTGTTACTCTTGGGTGTTTGAGCACCCTAGACGGTTGATATCACCTCGGAGCCACAGTCCATTATGGTGAAGCTTCGTGGTGAAGTGGAAGCCTCCAATTATATTGTGGATATTTCCCCAACCTTGTTTGTAAAGGTTCAGTTGCCTCCTTCAAGGGAGACGGTTCCACTTGTGGTTACTTCGGTAACACATCCTCGTCTCCGTCGGTTCCACTTGTGGTTACTTCTTACCTTAACTTTGTGCTATTATTACTTGTATGATCTTCTTGCTTGGTTGTATTGTTGTTTCTGTTAGCATCATATAGGTTGTTCACTTAGTTGCATATATAGACAACCTATTTGTTGCTAAACCTAATTTGTTACGGAAACCTAAAAATTGATAGTTGCCTATTCACACCCCCCCTCTAGTCAACCATATTGATCCTTTCACAAACTTATATGTAGGGAAGTAAAATAAAAACCCGAAGCGATCAGATCCACGATGGAAAATAGATAAGTGTCAATATCCACACCAACCATCTCATTACACCACACAGACGATGAGACTCCTCAACAACAACATCTTCAAGAAGGAAGCAACACTAAAGAGTTACCGTCATGGGATCTAACCACCAATGTCCAAATCTAGGCTTTCACCCTACAGAATTAGTCCTAGCATATTCGAGCAATGCCTTCAACAAGGTAACAACGTAAAGAACACTTCCATTGCCAGGTATAACCAGCTCGGGTCATACCTAGGCCCCCGAGCTCGCGATCGGGTGCTCAAGCAGTAGCACCATCGAAGTCCCTCGCCACTTTTCCATAATCCCAGCAACTACATGTGATGCAACCGCCGCCAGTGCACGACCATTCCTCTGCATCAAGCTGATATGTCCATTTTGCATCATGCTTTCATGTTGATACTTATTGCTTTTTGGGCTGTTATTACACTTCGAGGTACAATACTTATGCCTTTTCTCTCTTATCTTGCAAGGTTTACATGAAGAGGGAGAATGCCGGCAGCTGGAATTCTGGCCTGAAAAAGGAGCAAGTTTGAGATGCCTATTCTGCGCAACTCCAAAAGCCGTGAAAATCAATGTGGAATTTTTTGGGAATATATAAAAAATACTGGGCGGAAGAAGTACCACAGGGGCGCCACCTGGAGGCCACAAGCCTGCCAGGCCCGGCCTACCACCCTGGCTGGGGCTGGAGGGCTTGTGGGCCCCCTGTTGCCCCTCCGGCGCTCATCTTTTGCTATATGAAGGGTTTCATCCGGGAAAAAATCATAAGGGAGAATTTTCGAGGATTCGCCGCCACCACGAGGCGGAACTTGAGCAGAACCAATCTAGAGCTCCGGCAGGACGATCCTGCCAGGGAAACTTCCCTCTCAGAGGGGGAAATCATCGCCATCGTCATCACCAACACTCCTCTCATCGAAGGGGACTCGTCACCATCAACATCTTCATCAGCACCATCTCATCTCCAAACCCTATTTCATCACTTGTAACCAATCTCCGTCTCACGACTCCGATTGGTACTTGTAAGGTTGCTAGTAGTGTTAATTACTCCTTGTAGTTGATGCTAGTTGGATTATTTGCTGTAAGATTTTATGTTCAGATCCTTGATGCTACTCATTACCTCTCTGGTCATGAATATGATTATGCTTTGTGAGTAGTTACTTTTGTTCCTGAGGACATGGGATAAGTCATGCTAATAGTTGTCATGTGAATTTGGTATCCGTTCGATATTTTGATGTGTTGTATGTTGTTTTTCCTCTAGTGGTGTTATGTGAACGTCGACTACATAACACTTCACCATTATTTGGGCCTAGAGGAAGGCATTGGGAAGTAGTAAGCAGATGATGGGTTGCTAGAGTGACAGAAGCTTAAACCCTAGTTTATGTGTTGCTTCGTAAGGGGCTGATTTGGATCCACTAGTTTAATGATATGGTTAGACTTTGTCTTAATTCTTCTTTCATACTTGTGGATGCTTAAGAGAGGGGTTAATCATAAGTGCGATGCTTCTCCAAGTAAGGGCAGTACCCAAGCGCTGGTCCACCCACATATCAAACTATCAAAGTAACGAACGCGAATCATATGAACATGATGAAAACTAGCATGACAGAAATTCCTGTGTGTCCTCGGGAGCGTTTTTCCTCCTATAAGACTTTGTCCAGGCTTGTCCCTTGCTATAAAAGGGATTGGGCCACTTTTTTGCACCGTTGCTACTTTTATTACTTGTTGCTTGCTACAAATCATCTCACCATACAATCACTTGTTACCGATTATTTCAATGCTTGCAGATATTACCTTGCGGAAAACCACTTGTCAGATCCTTCTGCTCCTTGTTGGGTTTGACACTCTTTGTCACGCCCAAGATGCGACCCTATGCTCAATTTGGCACGATGGCCTCGTCAGGGATAGAAGCGCATCCCGTCGTGTCGCAAGAATGGATATCGTTACAAGTACATGTACTGAAAAGAAGAGATATATAATAGAATTGGCTTACACTCGCCACAAGCTACATCAGAGTCACATCAGTACATTACATAAACATCAAGAGTAAGAGCAGGGTCCGACTACGGACGAAAACAAATGACAAAAGAAGAACGACGTCCATCCTTGCTATCCCAGGCTGCCGGCCTGGAACCCATCCTAGATCGATGAAGAAGAAGAAGAAGAATCAACTCCAAATGAACAATCAACGCGCTCGCGTCAAGTACCCTTTACCTGTACCTGCAACTGGTGTTGTAGTAATCTGTGAGTCACAGGGGACTCAGCAATCTCATTCCCAAAGGTATCAAGACTAGCAAAGCTTAATGGGTGAGGCATGGTTAAGTGGTGAGGTTGCAGCAGCGGCTAAGCATATATTTGGTGGCTAAACTTACGAGTACAAGAATAAAGAGAGGGATGATCTACGCATAATGGACGTGACTACTGATGATCAAATGAATGATCCTGAACACCTACCTACGTCAGACATAACCCCACCGCGTCCTCGATCAGAGAAGGAACTCACGAAAGAGACAGTCACGGTTACGCACACAGTTGGCAAGTTTTAATTAAGTTAACTTCAAGTTATCTAGAACCAGTGTTAAACAAAGCTTCCATGTTGCCACATAACCGCGGGCACGGCTTTCCGAGAAGATTTAACCCTGCAGGGGTGCTCCAACTAGTCCATCACAAATTACCACAAGCCGCATAGAAATCCTCAATCACGAAGCTCGCGATCTCGTCGGATTCCCTAGTAGAAAACCTCAACTCTGAGATTACCCAAAGCATCACCGGAATCCCGATGCACAAGATATCTCGTCAATGGTAAAACTAATCCAGCAAAGACGCCCGACGTGTCGACGATCCCGATAGGAGTCGCGTACCTCGTTCTCAGGACACGACGGATAAGCGACGCGTACAAGTGCCAAACCTGGAGTTTCCTCGTGGTGTCCCCGCACAGTGCTCTGTTTTGGACCAACACTCATGAGGAGCACTGGCCCGGGGGTTGATTAAATTATCCTCGGGGTGCGGAAAGTCCCTATGCAATTTATTAGGTGATTATGCAAATGTAGTACCAATGTAGGGCCTTGCCAGACCAGCTTTTATCTAAAACGAATTATCAAGGGGGTCCCCATAACAACCCCGATCGTGTTAGGAGCGCTCATTTATGGAACATAACACCGGTAGCCAGAAACTAAGGGCGGGAGGGGCAAAGGTGGAACAAAACACCAGGCTAGAAAAGGCCGAGCCTTCCACCTTTTACCAAGTATATAGGTGCATTAAATTAAATAACACTTAATATGGTGATATAACAAGGAACCCATGTTAACACATGGAAGCAATTGCACCTGCAACTAGCAACACTAACACAGGGTTAAGCAAGCGGTAACATAGCCAATCAGTGGTTTGCTAGGTTGAACAGGTTGAAGGTTTCATGGCATTGTTGAGAGGCTGATAATCATCATGTGGTAGGCAACGAGACATAATCGGTAGAAGCGATAAAACTAGCATGGCAATGATAGTAATGGTATCTGGGGAAATGATCATCTTCCCTGAGATCCCGCTTGGAAGAAGAATGCCTCCGTGAAGCAGACGAACCGACGTAGTCGAATGGGTCCTCACATCCGACACGCTTGCGGAACTCTATCGAGACGAAGCAAACCGGAAACACAATCATCACACGGAATTCACCACACGGTGCAACAACACAAATGATGCATGAGCAGTTGAATACATGCAAGTCACGGCATGGCAAATCACACAAACAAACACTACACATTAAGTGAAGTTCAATATGCAACGAGTTGCATATTGACGAAACTCCACATATGAATTATTTAGTTCACTCCCGGTTATTTACATGGCGATATTAATGTTGTCAAACATGCAAGAGGTGAAGCGCAATTAAACTGCATATCTAGGCATTTTAAATGAGGTCGGAAATGTCATCTAGCACCTCCGAAACGACCTCACATGTTGATTTACAATTCTGTCCAGATCTGAACTAATGCATTTAATTAGTTGTTAAACAGCAAAAAAAATAGATTCACATGATTCTATGCGTCAAGGCAAGCAATCTACACATAAAGAACATCTCCAACGGAGCTACGGATCAAAAGTTACAAGCATCGCAAGATATGATGGCATGAATGTAATATGTGTGCAACGACGGTCACGAGCACTTCAAAACATACAAACAGCAAGAGAACATGAAAGTAAACGAGATTATAAGCAAGTTTCATGTAGGACACGTTCAAATCGGAGCTACGGTTCAAAAGATACGAGCAAATCAAGAACTCACTACAATCTGTCAAAATCAGCCACATAGCACTTTCTACGCCCCACAACTACGGCTACACAACTCCGATAAACTCAAGCGAGGCATGGCACGAAAGAGGGCAAGACGCTCTACTACAAACAACTAACAACGACTAGCATGGCAGCAAGGAGCACTAGGACAAGAAGACACAAAATAGCATCTCACACACTATTTCAGACTTAGTGAAAATTACACCTTATGAAAGTGCAGTTTTCGATCTGAAGCAATATTGACAGCAGAAAAACCTATAGCTACAGGACTCCAAATGGAATGAAACTTCACAGCATGCTAGAGAGACACAAGGGGTACAACTAACTCCATTAGACCAACCTCAAAAGAGCTACAGATCACAAGATGCAAGCAAGACAAGACAGCAACAAAATAATAACAGATTCCAGACTTAGAAATATTTCAGCTCCTCAAAAACAGCACTATTTCTAGCAACTCGAGGGCAATCAAAACACCCCTAAACATGCATTTCTATTGCACCCAAAAATACCAGAGGCTAGTCTAAACATCCAAGAATAATTCCCTAGTTGACAACTTAAGCAAACGGGGCACGAAATAAATCCTACCAAATAAACAAGAGGGCAACATGGCAAAATATCTCGCGAACTAACTTACTCAAAAACTAAAACTAATTGCACAGAAAAATCCATGGGATTTTTCTACCCCGGGAACATATAAAATATGTGGGGTTTGCAACACAAAATAATGCCACACATTAATGCGAGATAATCATCTATACGCGGGAAAATAAATTACCGGCAAATCCTACACGCGAAAATACGAGTGACCGCTCTAAAATGCATGGAAAAATGGTCCCTAAAACATAGGCATTTCTATCATGGCATTCGAGCAATTCGAACACGCGCGGAAAATAAATGCGGGCACTTTCCTATTGAGACAGCACGTAAATCCATGCATACGATACGTCAAACAACGTCAAATAAATATGCAAGTTGCTAAATCGTATTCTACACGTAATTCTACACGAAAACGATATACAATACATCGCGATCGGACTTACGAATATTAAACTACGGACGTTTTAATATTCGTCTAATTCATGCAATATAACTAATTCGAGAAAATAAATCCCCTATACACTTAATGGGCTGGACAGGGGCGCTAAACAGGAAAGGAGCGCTGAGGGGCGAGGGGGTGGCTCAGGCTCACCTTGGGGGGCTCTCGGGCCGGCTGGTGGAGCTGGGCCAGGTGCGCCGCGTGGGGGCGATGGGCCTCGCTGGCCTGGAGGTTGGTGCGGACGAGATGGGCCGACATGATGCGGCGCGCGATGGGGGTCCGAGCTGGTGTTGGGCCGTCTGCGGGGCCCAGGAGCGCGGTCAACGCATGGGGAAGGAGCTCCTCGTTCGTTCTTCCTCCCGTGCCCGAGGGCACGGGGCCTGGCGGCGGCGGGGCCTCCTCCAGCGGACGGCAGCGACGGGAGCCGGCGATGGGCGCTGCAGGCGACCCGGGGAACCAAGGTGGCCGCGGGTTCCGGCGAGGAGGGCGGTCGCAGGTCGGGGAAGCGGGCGGCGCGGGAGGAGAAGCGGGCGCGTGCGTGTGCGGTCAGGCTCGGAACGAACAACGACGAACGCGAAGAGAAGCGGCAACTAATAACGGATGCAAGTTTTTTTGAAAACTGGCGGCAACGGAGATGCCGATGTAATGCAGATGATGCGCATGATGCGATGGTGACACGACAAATAAAATACGCCACACGACGAAAACGGAAAGAGAGGGGAATCTTCTGGAACGTCGGTCTCGGGCTGTCACAACTCTCCTACACTACAAGAGGATCTCGCCCCGAGATCCAAGAATGAAAGGGGGAGAGGATAAGAAAGAACACGAGGTAAAATTTAGTCGCTTCTTGACAAACGAGTGAATACAAGGATCCTTGAAGGTTGCAAAGAGATGAGGAATGACATGAGAAAGAAGCAAGAATTCACGAAAAATTTCGGCAGCACTTAGGTAAGAAAATGGGACAAAAAATTCGATAAGAAGAGAGAATTAGACAATATTCATAACAAACAACTAAATAGAGCAAGGTAACACCATGACCTTGATAGGATAACATGATTGACCCAAAGAGCAACGTCACAATGCCTCCGGAACAAGAGAATATTAACTAACTCATGCGGAAGAAGAGAATGAAGAAAAGAATGACAACTATCATCACAATAGAATTGAAGAGCCTCCGGACTGAGAATTGACGTAGCAATTGGAAAACCAACAACCAAAGGAACAAGATAGTAGTGGGCTTATGAAAATCATCTCAACAAATACGAAGTGACAACCAACCACTAAAGGAACAAGGATAGCTTGAGAGCAACAAGAAATGGACACTTCTTACACCAAGAGGGTACATTGAGAACTGGGATTAATGACAAACACCATGATAGCAACAATCCATAGGAAAAGCTATAGGTGAAATCGAAACCAAGATAGCTCAATGAGGAAATCATGGGTTGAAATATCTCATGATCGAAGAATTGGTGGGCTTAATTATCTCATTCTTGAAAGGAAAACTCTTCGAGGCTCCTACACTAACAAGAATGCTATAATACCACCTCAAAGGATAAAGGAAGAACAATTGCACATATAAATGCAAGAGAAAGGATACTTGAGGTTCTCCAACAAGAATCTTGAAGAACACTTGAGAAAGAATTGAAGCCTTGATGAACCACCATGAAGGACCTCCGTATACAAATGAACGATGCAAAGATATGAAGGTAGAAGAGAATATGATTATGACCTTGACAAGATTTAGATGAAGCTACACAAAGAGATAGTTGATAAAACTTGGAACTCCGGAAAAGAAAAGATAAGAACACTTGAGAAAAGAATTGACATCATGAGCCACTCCGGAAGAAGAATTCAAAATACTACGAACAAGAATAAGAATTATGTTAAGCTTATCCTTCATCAAGTTAAACTGATGACAATCAACGGATTTAGCATACCACTTATTCTTCTAGAAATGATTTAGGAGAGATATATGAGCACAAACCAGAAGAAATGTTGCAAGAAACACCAGTGAGAATTGATATGAACGAGGAACCATGAATGAATGAAGATACACGAGAATGAAGAGATCATGAGCCACCTGAGAGAAAAAAAACTAGAAAAAGGCATCGGAATAATTGAGAGACGAACGAAGAGACAACAATTGAGAAGAATTAGAGAACGAAAGCTGAAAGCTGAGAACGAAGAATCTTCTAAAATGATGGCCTTCGGAGGAACGAGAAATAAAAACAACTCCGAAATGCACCGGATAGAACGAAAGGGATTACTCACGATAGAAACAATTGAGAGGAAAACACGAAGCTGAGAAGACAATCTTCACAAGAATGGAGCAAGATTGAGAATGATGACGAGAAACAACACCAAGAATTAACTGAGACACCCTGGAATAATGAGGAATGAAAGGTTGATCCAAAGACGAAAATAAATTCAAATTGAACTTGGAGAAAGAATATGACCGATGAAATTCATACTTACGTCATAGTTGAAAAGATTTAGAGATCTCCGTAAAATAACAAGAGCGAGATAAGATCCTGGGAACGAACCAGTGGGTTATGGGCCCACTCGAAGAAACCACCATTGAAAGGATTACTAGAACGGAAGATATTGCACCGGTATGAAGAAAACTAGATGAGGATAGCACCTCAAAATAATTAAAAGGATTGGAAATAAGAACCTCTGAGAAAACTTCAGCACTCCGGATGGAATAGAGAGAAATGACAATAAGAAGACTGATGAGAATTTCTCACATGGGAAAAATTATAAGGATGAATAGGATACAATGAACACGGATAATTAAATTAAATTCACCGGAAAAGATGACAAGAACGAACAAATAAGACACGAATCTCCTGAGAATCTTCACAATGAATCACCGGCTACGAAAGGAAGAAGAGATAGCGGAAGAACAATGAAATGAATGCGCTTGGATGAAATCTAATCACCGAAGAAAAAGGGCGGGAGGGCGGAGAAAAACAAAGACGACTTGGGACAGAAGAGACGAACTCCAGGTGAAATGAGAGAACGATCTTGCAAAATAGGAGAGGATGGAATTCACTTGAAGAGAAACACACCGGTTGGAAAAGAATTAACATGACGAATACGGTTGACAAGAATTGACATGAAAATTGAGCGAACAAAAGAATTTGCATTCTCACATAAAATATGAGAACACCTCTTAGGAAAGATCTGAAATCACCACTTGACATCGAAGCAACTCAAAATACCACATTCCAACAAAACAAAGGGTGAGGCTTATGAAACAAGCCAGAACAAACTCATGAGAAATATTTCGTCCGATATTTTCGTGGACAGGATCGCACGGGCTCGATTTTACAGTAGCCATCAAGTGCAAGGTAGTGCACCCGACATACAAAGCGTCCCCGAGTCGTAGCAAGCTACAAGGACTCTTTAAGATACAACGTGTACCGCTGTAAGTCGATCGTGAACAAACGAATCCACTAGATGTCGAACCCCAACCTAATATCATGCATTTGTTGGAAGATTGTCCTATAAGCAACTACTTGAATTCCCACCTATGAATTCCCGAAATATCTGGTCATGCAATCTGGTACAAGGAGCAATATCACACAACTCCTATACTAACCCGTCACATGTATCACATCCATCAACACACAACCAGAATCTCGGACCTTCATCTACAACAGACCCTCGTGATCACAACGATACAAAGTATGGCAGTACGCCCGAACAATCTGCACCAGTACTGGGGACATCGGGGTTATCTCGCTACTACTAGTATTGAAGCAATTACGAACATCCTTCGTCCCGAGATACTAAGAAATCTGAATGATAACGATGTGCTCAAGAATCCCCTGGAGCTCAACTCCCCGGAAGAAAATCAAGTCATACATGAGGCACCAAGACAGAACTCCCTCACATCGTCATCATATAGATTCCAAAAATATCCGCGTGATCCTAAAAAATTTTGAGTGAGAAGAGGAGTAGAATAAATTATTACGTCAAGATTCCTCACCAGAGCATAGAAGAGGAGAAAAAAGAATTCTACCCTCCGATATATAACTAAGACTCAAATAGTTTTTCACTAGACTCGACTCGGCCAAGTTCGATCAATCAAGGGGGCTCCTAGGTCGGTACTCCTCTGATACCAACTTGTCACGCCCAAGATGCGACCCTATCCTCAATTTGGCACGAGGGCCTCGTCAGGGATAGAAGCGCATCTCGTCGTATCGCAAGAATGGATATCGTTACAAGTACATGTACTGAAAAGAAGAGAGATATAATAGAATTGGCTTACACTCGCCACAAGCTACATTAGAGTCACATCAGTACATTACATAAACATCAAGAGTAAGAGCAGGGTCCGACTACGGACGAAAACAAACGACAAAAGAAGAATGACGTCCATCCTTGCTATCCCAGGCTGCCGGCCTGGAACCCATCCTAGATCGATGAAGAAGAAGAAGAAGAATCAACTCCAAATGAACAACCAACGCGCTCGCGTCAAGTACCCTTTACCTGTACCTGCAACTGGTGTTTTAGTAATCTGTGAGTCATTGGGGACTCAACAATCTCATTCCCAAAGGTATCAATACTAGCAAAGCTTAATGGGTGAGGCACGGTTAAGTGGTGAGGTTGCAGCAACGGCTAAGCATATATTTGGTGGCTAAACTTAGGAGTACAAGAATAAAGAGGGGGATGATCTACGCATAATGGACGTGACTACTGATGATCAAATGAATGATCCTGAACACCTACCTACGTCAGACATAACCCCACCGTGTCCTCGATCGAAGAAGGAACTCAAGAAAGAGACAGTCACGGTTACGCACACAGTTGGCAAGTTTTAATTAAGTTAACTTCAAGTTATCTAGAACCAGTGTTAAACAAAGCTTCCATGTTGCCACATAACCGCGGGCACGGCTTTCCGAAAAGATTTAACCCTGCAGGGGTGCTCCAACTAGTCCATCACAAATTACCACAAGCCGCATAGAAATCCTCAATCACGAAGCTCGCGATCCCGTCGGATTCCCCAGTGGAAAACCTCAACTCTGAGATTACCCAAAGCATCACCGGAATCCCGATGCACAAGATATCTCGTCAATGGTAAAACTAATCCAGCAAGGCCGCCCGACGTGTCGACGATCCCGATAGGAGTCGCGTACCTCGTTCTCAGGACACGACGGATAAGCGACGCATACAAGTGCCAAACCTCGAGTTTCCTCGCGGTGGCCCCGCACAGTGCTCTATTTTGGACCAACACTCATGAGGAGCACTGGCCCGGGGGTTGATTAAATTATCCTCGGGTTCTGGAAAGTCCCTATGCAATTTATTAGGTGATTATACAAATGTAGTACCAATGTAGGGCCTTGCCAGACCAGCTTTAATCTAAAACGAATTATCAAGGGGGTCCCCATAACAACCCCGATCGTGTTAGGAGCGCTCATTTATGGAACATAACACCGGTAGCTGGAAACTAAGAGGGGGCAAAGGTGGAACAAAACACCAGGCTAGAAAAGGCCGAGCCTTCCACCTTTTACCAAGTATATAGGTGCATTAAATTAAATAACACTTAATATGGTGATATAACAAGGAACCCATGTTAACACATGGAAGCAACTGCACCTGCAACTAGCAACGCTAACACAGGGTTAAGCAAGCGGCAACATAGCCAATCACTGGTTTGCTAGGTTGAACAGGTTGAAGGTTTCATGGCATTGTTGAGAGGCTGATAATCATCATGTGGTAGGCAACGAGACATAATAGGTAGAAGCGATAAAACTAGCATGGCAATGATAGTAATGGTATCTGGGGAAATGATCATCTTGCCTGAGATACCGCTTGGAAGAAGAATGCCTCCGTGAAGTAGACGAACCGACGTAGTCGAACGGGTCCTCACATCCGACACGCTTGCGGAACTCTATCGAGACGAAGCAAACCGGAAACACAATCATCACACGGAATTCACCACACGGTGCAACAACACAAATGATGCATGAGCAGTTGAATACATGCAAGTCACGGCATGGCAAATCACACAAACAAACACTACACATTAAGTGAAGTTCAATATGCAACGAGTTGCATATTGACGAAACTCCACATATGAGTTATTTAGTTCACTCCCGGTTATTTACATGGAAATATTAATGTTGTCAAACATGCAAGAGGTGAAGCGCAATTAAACTACCTATCTAGGCATTTTAAATGAGGTCGGAAATGTCATCTAGCACCTCCGAAACGACCTCACATGTTGATTTACAATTCTGTCCAGATCTGAACTAATGCATTTAATTAGTTGTTAAACAGCAAAACAAATAGGTTCACGTGATTCTACGCGTCAAGGCAAGCAATCTACACATAAAGAACATCTCCAACGGAGCTACGGATCAAAAGTTACAGGCATCGCAAGATATGATGGCATGAATGCAATATGTGTGCAACGACGGTCACGAGCACTTCAAAACATACAAACAGCAAGAGAACATGAAACTACACGAGATTATAAGCAAGTTTCATGTAGGACACGTTCAAATCGGAGCTACGTTTCAAAAGATACGAGCAAATCAAGAACTCACTGCAATCTGTCAAAATCAGCCACATAGCACTTTCTACGCCCCACAACTACGGCTACACAACTCCGATAAACTCAAGCGAGGCATGGCACGAAAGAGGGCAAGACGATCTACTACAAACAACTAACAACAACTAGCATGACAGCAAGGAGCACTAGGACAAGAAGACACAAAATGGCATCTCACACACTATTTCAGACTTTGTGAAAATTACACCTCATGAAAGTGCAGTTTTCGATCTGAAGCAATATTGACAGCAGCAAAACCTATAGCTACAGGACTCCAAATGGAATGAAACTTCACAGCATGCTATAAAGTGACAAGGGGTACAACTAACTCCATTGGACCAACCTCAAAAGAGCTACAGATCACAAGATGCAAGCAAGACAAGACAGCAACAAAATAATAACAGATTCCAGACTTAGAAATATTTCAGCTCCTCAAAAACAGCACTATTTCTAGCAACTTGAGGGCAATCAAAACACCCCTAAACATGCATTTCTATTGCACCCAAAAATACCAGAGGCTAGTCTAAACACCCAAGAATAATTCCCTAGTTGACAACTTAAGCAAACGGGGCACGAAATAAATCCTACGAAATAAACAAGAAGGCAACATGGCAAAATATCTCGCGAACTAACTTACTCAAAAACTAAAACTAATTGCACAGAAAAATCCATGGGATTTTTCTACCCCGGGAACATATAAAATATGTGGGGTTTGCAACACAAAATAATGCCACACATTAATACGAGATAATCATCTATACGCGGGAAAATAAATTACCGGCAAATCCTACACGCAAAAATACGAGTGACCGCTCTAAAATGCATGGAAAAATGGTCCCTAAAACATAGGCATTTCTATCATGGCATTCGAGCAATTCGAACACGCGCGGAAAATAAATGCGGGCACTTTCCTATTGAGACAGCACGTAAATCCATGCATACGATATGTCAAACAACGTCAAATAAATATGCAAGTTGCTAAATCGTATTCTACACGAAATTCTACACCAAAACCATATACGATACATCGCGATCGGACTTACGGATATTAAACTACGGGCGTTTTAATATTCGTCTAATTCCTGCAATATAACTAATTCGAGAAAAAAAAATCCCCTATAGACTTAATGGGCCGGACAGGGGCGCTAAACAGGAAAGGACCGCGCAGGGGCGAGGGGGTGGCTCAGGCTCACCTTGGGGGGCTCTTGGGCCGGCTGGTGGAGCTGGGCCAGGTGCGCCGCGTGGGGGCGATGGGCCTTGCTGGCTTGGAGGTTGGTGCGGACGAGATGGGCCGACATGATGCAGCGCCCGATGGGGGGCCCGAGCTGGTGCTGGGCCGTCTGGAGGGCCCAGGAGCGCGGTCAACGCATGTGGAAGGAGCTCCTCGTTCGTTCTTCCTCCCGTGCCCGAGGGCACGGGGCCTGGCGGTGGCGGGGCCTCCTCCAGCGGACGGCAGCGACGGGAGCCGGCGGTGGGCGCTGCAGGCGACCCGGGGAACCAAGGTGGCCGCGGGTTCCGGCGAGGAGGGCGGTCGCAGGTCGGGGAAGCGGGCGGCGCGGGAGGAGACGTGGGCGAGGCGGCGGCCGGTTCTAGCGGCCGGCGGTTGCCGGCGGCGGGGAGGCAAGGCGGCGAGCGAGGCGCGCGGGAGCGGATCCGGCGAGGGCGAGGGACTCCGGTGGCTACCGGCAAGCGGCGGCCGGAGGCGGGGCCGACGGGGGAGCCCGGGAGCACGGGGATCTCCCTCGGGAGCAGGCGCGCTGGAGCGTTGCGGCGGCGGCGGCCGGATGGGCTCGGGCGGGCCACGCGCGGGCTCGGGTGGGCCCGGCGGCTGGGGGAGGGAGACAGGGAGGCTAGGGTTTGGTGGGGTGGCGCAGAAAACGAGGAGGGATTAGGGAGAGGCTGTCTAAAATGCACGGGGAACTATATATAGACAAATGGGGGGCTAGGTTTAGCGAAATTTCGACCCGGTTCCAACCGCGGGGTCGGATTCGAACGATTCCGCACGTGGGAACGGGTACGCGGCCGCGTAGAGTGGTTTACCGGAGACGAGAGGGAAAACGGCGGCGTGGCAACGATTTTTAAAACCCCCACAGACGTCCGACGGTAGACCGAATACGGTGCCGCTACGGACGACCGTTCGGGTACCAGACGGTCTCCGATCGCGACGAAATTTGACAGGCGGCCTGGCTATGTTAAAATTAGACCGCACGTCAAATCTCAACTCGATCAGAGAAAGTTTTACGCACACTTTAAAACAGGGTTACGACGGAGCCGCGGGCGCGTGCGTGTGCGGTCAGGCTCGAAACTAACAACGACGAACGCGAAGAGAAGCGACAACTAATAACGGATGCAAGTTTTTTTGAAAACTGGCGGCAACGGAGATGTCGATGCAATGCAGATGATGCGCATGATGCGATGATGACACGACAAATAAAATACGCCACACGACGAAAACGGAAAGAGAGGGGAATCTTCTGGAACGTCAGTCTCGGGCTGTCACACTCTTCCTTATCGAAAGGACTACGATTGATCCCATATACTTGTGGGTCATCAAGACTCTTTTCTGCCGCCGTTGCCTAGGAGTGAAGCGCCTTTGGTAAGTGGAACTTGGTAAGGAAACATTCATATAGTGTGCTGAAATTTGTTGTCACTTGTCACTATGGATACTAATCCTTTGAGGGGCTTGTTCGGGGTATCTTCACCTCGAACGGAAGAACAAATAGTTGCTCCTCAACCTGCGGCACCTACTGAAAATATTTTCTTTGAATTTCCTTCAGGTATGCTTGAGAAACTACTGGCTAATCCTTTTACAGGAGATGGAACATCACATCCAGACTTGCATCTAATCTACGTAGATGAGGTTTGTGGTTTATTTAAGCTTGCAGGTTTGCCCGAGGATGAGGTCAAGAAGAAGGTCTTTCCTTTATCTTTGAAGGATAAGCCGTTGACATGGTATAGGCTATGTGATTATACTGGATCATGGGACTACAATCGGTTGAAATTGGAATTTCATCAAAAGTTTTATCCTATGCATTTAGTACATCGTGATCGGAATTATATTTATAATTTTTGGCCTCATGACAGAGAAAGCTTCGCTCAAGCTTGGGGGAGGCTTAAATCAATGTTATATTCATGCCCCAATCATGAGCTCTCGAGAGAAATTATCATTCAGAACTTTTATGCTCGGCTTTCTAATGATGATCACACCATGCTTGATACTTCTTGTACCTGTTCTTTTATGAAGAGAGATATTGACTTCAAATGGAATTTATTGGAGAGAATTAAACGCAACTCTGAAGATTGGGAGTTGAACAAGGTAAGGAGTCAGGTATGAATTTCCAGTTTGATTGTGTTAAATCCTTTGCTGAAACAAATACTTTTTGTGACTTTAGCGCTAAGTATGGACTTGACTCTGAGATAGTAGCTTCATTGTGTGAATCATTTGCTGCTCATGTTGATCTCCCCAAAGAGAAGTGGTTTAAATATCATCCTACTTTAGAAGTCAATGTATTTAAACCCAATCCAGTTGAAGAGAGAGTCATTTCCTATAATGATCCTGTTGTTCCGAGTGCTTACATTGAGAAACCACCTTTCCCTGTTAGGATAAAGGATCATTCTAAAGCTTCAACTGTGATACGTAGAGGCTACATTAGAACACCTACACCCCCTGAGCAAATTAGAGTTGAACCTAGCATTGCTATTATCAAAGATCTTTTGTCCGACGATGTTGAGGGACATAGTATTCACTTCTGTGAAGATGCTGCTAGAATTGCTACACCTCACGCTAGAGACAAACATAGGCCTGTTGTTGGCACGCCTTTTGTTTCTGTTAAGATAGGAGATCATTGCTACCATGGTTTATGTGACGTGGGTGCTAGTGTTAGTGCAATACCTAAATCCTTATATGATGAAATCAAAGATGATATTACACCTATTGAGATAGAGCCTATTGATGTCACTATTCATCTTGCCAATAGAGATACTATCTGCCCTGTGGGAATTGTTAGGGATGTTGAAGTCTTGTATGGTAAAACCTTGATCGAGTCTTGCAGAGATGTAAAGACACCAATCTTGTCTTGAATTGGGAGAAGTGCCACTTTATGGTCAATGAAGGCATCGTCTTAGGACATAAAATTTCTGAAAGAGGTATTGAAGTCGATAAGGCTAAGGTTGATGCAATCGAGAAAATGCCATACCCCACAGATATCAAAGGTATAAGAAGTTTCCTTGGTCATGCTGGTTTCTATAGAAGGTTCATTAAAGACTTCACTAAGATTTCTAGGCCTCTTACCAATATCTTGTAAAAGGATATTCCTTTTGTTTTTGACGATGATTGTGAGGAAGCCTTTGAAATACTTAAGAGGGCTTTGATAACTGCACCTATTGTTCAACCACCTGATTGGAACTTACCTTTCGAAATCATGTGTGACGCTAGTGATTATGCTGTTGGTGCTGTCCTAGGGCAAAGAGTTGATAAGAAGTTGAATGTTATTCACTACGCTAGTAAAACTCTAGACAGTGCCCAAAGAAACTATGCTACTACGGAAAAGGAATTTTTAGCAGTCGTGTTTGCATGTGAAAAGTTCACGTCTTACATAGTTGATTCCAAAGTCACTATTCACACTGATCATGTTGCTATTAAGTACCTCATGGAGAAGAAAGACGCTAAACCTAGACTTATCAGATGGGTTCTCTTGCTACAAGAATTCGATTTGCACGTTGTCGACAGGAAGGGTATTGATAACCCAGTAGCAGATAACTTGTCTAGGTTGGAGAACGTTCTTGATGACCCACAACCTATTGATGACAGCTTTCCGATGAGCAACTGAATGTCATCAATGCTTCACGTAGTGCACCGTGGTATGCTGATTATGCAAACTATATCGTTGCCAAATATATACCACCTAGTTTCACATATCAGCAAAAGAAGAAATTCTTCTTTGACTTGAGAAATTACTTTTGGGATGATCCTCACCTTTATAAGGAAGGAGTAGATGGTGTTATTAGACATTGTGTACCTGAACATGAACAGGGACAGATCCTACAGAAGTGTCGCTCTGAGGCCTACGGAGGACACCATGCGGGAGATAGAACTGTACACAAGGTATTGCAATCAGGTTTCTATTGGCCCACTCTCTTCAAGGATGCCCGTAAGTTTGTCTTGCCTTGTGACGAATGTCAAAGAATAGGTAATATTAGTAAACGTCAGGAAATGCCTATGAACTTTTCGCTAGTCATTGAACCATTTGATGTTTGGGGCTTTGATTATATGGGACCTTTTCCAAAATCCAACGGGTATACTCATATCCTAGTTGATGTTGATTATGTCACTAAGTGGGTAGAAGTTATCCCCACTAGTAGTGCTGATCACAACACCTCTATCGGGATGCTTAAGGAAGTTATCTTCCCTAGATTTGGAGTCCCCAGATATCTAATGACCAACGTTGGTTCACATTTCATTCATGGTGATTTCCGTAAAACGCTTGCTAAGTATGATGTCAACCATAGAATTGCGTCTCCCTATCACCCTCAGTCCAGTGGTCAAGTAGAGCTAAGCAATAGAGAGATTAAACTGATTCTGCAAAAGACTGTCAACAGATCTAGAAAGAATTGGTCTAAGAAGCTCGATGATGCACTGTGGGCTTATAGAACTGCCTATAAAAATCCCATGGGCATGTCTCCGTACAAAATGGTGTACGGTAAGGCATGTCATCTGCCTCTTGAGATAGAGCATAAAGCTTATTGGGCAATCAAAGAGCTTAACTTTGATTTCAAACTTGCTGGTGAGAAGAGGTTATTTGACATTAGCTCGCTTGATGAATGGAGAATTCGAGCATACGAAAATGCCAAGTTATTCAAAGAAAACGTTAAGAGGTGGCATGATAAGAGGATACAAAAGCGTGAGTTCAATGTAGGATATTATGTCTTGCTATACAATTATCGTTTAAGATTTTTTGCGGGCAAGCTTCTCTCTAAATGGGAAGGTCCCTATATTGTTGAGGAAGTATATCGTTCCGGTGCTATCAAGATCAACAACACTGAAGGTAATTGTTCGAGAGTGGTAAACGGGCAGAGAATCAATCATTATATCTGAGGTACTCCCATAAATGTTGAGAGCAACATTATCAATACCATAACTCCGGAGGAGTACATAAGGGATATTTATCAACCTGTTTCAGACTCCGAAAACGAGGAGGTATGTGATTCGGTAAGTAAACCGACTCCAAAAAATTTCCCGTAGCAATTTTCCTCCGTTTTGGAATATTTGAAAAAATAGGAAAATTTAAAGCAGTTCGGAAAGTGCCCGAGGAGGCGACAAGCCTCCTAGGCCCGGCCTACCCCCCTGACCGGGGCTGGAGGGCTTGTGGCCATCTCGTGCGCCTCCCGGACTCCGTTTTCGTATGGAGTACTCCTTCTGGTCTAGAAAAATCATTATATATTCTCCCGAAAGTTCTGACCTTTGTATCATGCAAATTCCCTCTGTTTTCGTTTTGAGCTTGTTTTCTACCGCAGATTTAGAGCAAGATGTTGTCTCAGGAATCTGTGGGGGAGAACAATCTCCCTCAAGTCTATGGAGAAGTATATGCTTATCTGAAAAGGATGGAAGTCATGGAGGCCAAGGAAAGGCTACCTAAAGAAACCAAGGGCAAAGCTAAGGAGAAGAGTCAAGCATGGGACAAAGTGCAATCTGTGCTCAACAAGGAAGAAGTTGAAGAAGTGGATTTCCTCCAACCCTACCTCCACCTATTGTCTCCATCCTTGATTGAACTTTTGAGGTTTTGTGAAACAACTCGTGCTCGCAATACTTATCTCACTCGTGAAGTTGTTTTGCTCGAGAAACATATCATAGATCTCCAAGGTATAAATCAAAGATTAATGACCCTCTTGGAATCAAAGATTGCAACAACTCCTCCACCATCACCTCCAAAGGAAGACAACTGAGCATGGGTATGGGCAATCCCCTTGGCTTGTGCCAAGCTTGGGGGAGTTGCACCGGTATCGTATCACCATCATATCTTTTGCCTTTACCTTTGTATTAGTTTGTTCCTTTTTAGTTTTCTCTTTCTCTAGTAGAATAAAAGTCTTAGTGTTTTAGGCTTGAGTTTTGCTTTGTGTCACCCCCGATGTATTCGAGCTCGTGAGCCATATAATAAAGAGTATCTTAGTTGAAGGGATTTGCCTCCTGCCATGATCAAAAGATCGAGAAAGAACAAAAGCATGAAAGATCATATAGTGATCTTATGGGAAGTGATAGCTTCACATATAAAAAGGATGATGATTGCAACTTGTTGAGGGTAGACAAACGTAGACCTTGGTCATTGTTGCAATTAATAGGAAGTGATAAAGAAGGAGAGGTTCACATATAAATGTATCACACTTGACACCATCTATGATTGTGAACACTCACTAAACTATTACATGCCTAGAAGTAGATGTTGAACAAGGAAGACAACATGATGAATTGTGTTTGCTTGGTACCGGACAGTGTTATATGATTAGAGATCCCTTAGCATGTGACGATTGCTTCCACCTCATATTAGCAAAAACTCCCGCACCAAGTAGAGATACTACTTGTGCATCCACACACCTTCAACCCAGTTTTTCCATGAGAGTCCACCATACTGTGACAGCCCGAGACCGACGCCCCAGAAGATTCCCCTTTATTTCCGTTTCCGTCGTGTGTTATTTTTATTGGTTGCATCATCATGTAGTTTGCATCATTGCATCATGCATGGTATCTTGCATCGTCTGTCACGTGTGGTGTTTTGAGTGTTGTGCTTCAAGTGATCACCGAGTCGTAGAGCGATACTAGTTCCCCCTCTCTCTCCTCTTATTTCATTTTGTGGTTTTGCTGAAGTTCCGTTTTAACCCCTTTTAAAAATTGTCTTCTTTTAAAACCCTTTTATTAAATGTGGGGGCAACCCCTTGGGTTTGCTCTATTTTTTTCCTTTTGTTATTTTTTAAAACTAGAGACTCTTTTATTTAAAAAAAAGGGGTTTGTTTATTATTTAAAAAGAAAGGGTATTATTTTAATTCTTAAAAAAAGGTTTCATTTTATTTGTTTTAAAAAAATGCCCAAGCTAATTTTCTAGTTGGCGTGTATTTTTTTCAAAGGAGCCAAAATCATCTTTTTTATTTGTGTTAAAAGTTTTTCTTTTGTTTAAGAATTCTGTTTTAAAAGCTTAAAAAAACCAAGAGAGGGGAGAGGAGCTAGCCGGCCCAAGGCCTCCGCTCCCCTCGTGACCTAGCGACATGAGCCCAGCTCCCTCTTCTCTCGTTCTCCCTCGCAAGCGCCGTCATCCCCCTCCTCTCGCAACCCTCCAGGCCGATGCCCCTCCCCCTCGTCACCAGGGAGGAGCTCCCCTGCGCGCCGCCAGCCTCGACCTCGCCTCCAGGCCTCCCCATCGAGGAGCCCCTGCCGTCGCCGTTCCCTTCGCGCTCGACCTCGCCGTGCCCGACCCGCCTGCGCCCCGTCGCCGCCTGGTCTGCCGATAGCGCGCCCCCTCCATGGAAGCCGCCCCTCGCGTTGGCCTCGACCTCGCCGGCCTCCCATCCGAGCCGCCCCGCTGTCGTGCTTCCCTTGGCCGCACCGCGTCCCCGTGCCCCGCCGTCGTTCAGCCTCGCCCCGACCTCCTCCTTCCCCTGCCGTTGCTGTTGCCGGCGTGCTGCTGTGCTGCTGGCCGCTGTTGCTTGCCCGCTGCGCTGCTGCTTGCTGCCCGTGCCGCTGCTAGCTAGCTTGCTTGCTTGCCTGTAGCTGCCCCTGCTAGCTAGTTTGTGTCGTTGTTGCCGATGTAGTTGCTGGCCTGCTTGCTGTGCGTAGGTTGCTTGCTTTGCTTGCTTTTGCTGCCGGCTGCTGCTTTGCTAGCTGCTGCTATTGTTTGCTGCTTGCTTGTTGACTGCCTCGATGTGCTGTTGCGGCGTGCCTTTGCTGCTAGGCCGATGTTGTTGCTGCCGCTAGCATGTTGCTGCTGTAGCAGCTTGCACTGCTGATGCATGATGCTGTTATGTTGGTTGCGCTAGTCGATGCTTGCTAGGTAGTTGCTAGTTCCTGTAGCTGGTGGTTGTTGTCGCCTGCTGCTGCCGCTGATGATTGATGTTGCGTTGCTTGCTGTTGTTAGTTGTTGTGTAGGTTGAGGCATGCTAGGTTGCTCGCTGAGTGATGCTAGTTGCTAGATATTAGTTGCTGCCGCTTGTAGCCGTGGCCTCCGCTCGTTTTTGCTTGTACTGCCGCTTGCCGTCGCCGCTTGTTGTTGCCTTGCCCGGTCGCCTATTGGAACGTCGCCGAAGACCGGTGCACCATCCCCGCCACCGTGGCCCGTCGACAAGTTCGCCGAGCACACGTCGTCCTCGACGACCCCCGGAACGTGATCGACTACCGATGCCGAAGGCCGTGAACCACAACGCCGAGCGAACGACTACCGTCAACGAGACCGAGTACCTCGACTTCCACGACGACCACGACTTCCACGACGTCCGCTTCGACCGAACCCCTCCGATTCGCACGCGTCGAAGGTATACCGATGAGACGTGTCGTGTAACGAATGCATGTGTTGTATGAGATGAATGTATGTATGCGCCGTATATTAGCCCGTTGCACGTTGTCTTCTTTCCGTCGCGCCCCGACACATGGGAACCCGAGATACGGGATCACCCCATCCTTATTTAGCGTTCCCGCACACGCTCCCTATTCGTTGGCACGATACCTCGTCGAGTTATCGGGATAGGAACGTTGTTGTGGCTTCATTTCCGTCTTGCCGCCATGGTTCCCTCTCGCTCGCCGTGGCGACACCTGCTTCTTTCCCTTCTTGCTCGTGGTTGAACTTGCATGCATAACGCATTCATGGCATATAATCTTGTGTTGCATGTTCTTGTGCCGTAGCTCCGTTCTATGCTCCGCGAGTTAACCGACTACTATGACAGGTAGAATCATCGCTACACCCTTGCCATGTTAAAAAAACATTTAATATTGCCGTGTAAATTAACGGGAGTGAACTAATAATTAATCGTGGAGTTTCGTCGATATGCAACTCGTTGCATATCGAGCTTCATTTAATGTGTAGTGTTTGCGTGAGGTGAATTGCCATGCCATCACTTGCATCACTGATCTGTTCATGCATCATAGTAGGTTGTGCATCGTGTGGTGAATATCTGTGTTGATGTTTGTTTCCAGTTTGCTCCGTCTCGATAGAGTTCCGCAAGCGTGTCGGAATGTGAGGACCCGTTCGACTACGTTGGTTCGACTGCTTCTTGGAGATGTTCTTCTTCCAAGCGGGATCTCATGCAAGATGACCATTTCCCCAGATACCATTACTATCATTGCCATGCTAGATTTATCGTTTCTATCGTTAATGTCTCGTTGCCTACCACATGTTAAATATCAGCCTCTCAACTATCCCATGATTACCTTCAACCTGTTTGACCTAGCAAACCACTGATTGGCTATGTTACTGCTTGCTTAACCCTGTTGTTAGCGTTGCTAGTTGGAGGAGTAGTTGCTTCCATGTGATAACATGGGTTCCTTGTCATATCACCATATATTAATGCTATTTAATTTAATGCACCTATATACTTGGTAAAAGGTGGAAGGCTCGGCCCTTTTCTAGCCTGGTGTTTTCTTCCACCTTTTCCCCCTTAGTTTCGGCTACCGGTGTTATGTTCCATACACGAGCGCTCCTAACACGATCGGGGTTGTTATGGGGACCCCCTTGATAATTCGTTTTAGATTAAAGCTGGTCTGGCAAGGCCCAACTTTGGTACTACATTTTCCTAATAACTAATGAACTGCATAGGGAGTAATTAACCCGAGGAAATTTAATCAACCCCCGGGCCAGTGCTCCTCATGAGTGTTGGTCCAAAACAGAGCAGCTTATTAACGCTACCCGGGGCAACTTGGCGTTTGGCGTAGTAACCATCGCTCATCCGTCGTGTCCTGAGAACGAGGTATGCGACTCCTATCGGGATCGTCGACACGCCGGGCAGCCTTGCTGGATTAGTTTTACCTTTGACGAGATATCTTGTGCATCGGGATTCCGGTGATGCTTTGGGTAATCTCAGAGTTGAGGTTTTCCACTAGGGAATCCGACGAGATCGCGAGCTTCGTGATTGAGGATTTCTATGCGGCTTGTGGTAATTTGTGATGGACTAGTTGGAGCACCCCTGCAGGGTTAAATCTTTCCGGAAAGTCGTGCCCGCGGTTATGTGACAACGTGGAAACTTTGTTTAACACTGGTTCTAGATAACTTGAAGTTAACTTAATTAGAACTTGCCAACTGTGTGCATAACCGTGATTGTCTCTTTCGAGAGTTCTTACTCCGATCGAGGACACGGCGGGGTTATGTCTGACGTAGGTAGGTGTTCAGGATCATTCTTTTGATCATCAATAGTTCACGTCCGTTATGCGTAGATATTCCCCCCTCTTATTTCTTGTACTCGTAAGTTAGCCACCAAATATATGCTTAGCCGCTCCTGCAACCTCACCACTTAACCATACCTCACCCATTAAGCTTTGCTAGTCTTGATACCTTTGGAAATGAGATTGCTGAGTCCCCTGTGGTTCACAGAACACTACAAGACCAGTTGCAGGTACAGGTAAAGGTTACTTGACGCGAGCGCGTTGATTGTTCATTTGGAGTTGCTTCTTCTTCATCATCATCATCGATCTAGGATGGGTTCCAGGCCGGCAGCCTGGGATAGCAAGGATGGACGCCGTTCTTCTTTTGTCGTTTGTTTTCGTCCGTAGTCGGACCCTGCTCTTACTCTTGATGATTATGTAATGTACTAATGTGACTCTGATGTAGCTTGTGGCGAGTGTAAGCCAATTATATTATATATCTCTTCTTTTCAGTACATGTACTTGTAACGATATCCATTCTTGCGACACGACGAGATGCGCTTCTATCCCTGACGAGGCCCTCGTGCCAAATTTAGGATAGGGTCGCATCTTGGGCATGACAAGTTGGTATCAGAGTCGTACCGACCTAGGAGCCCCCTTGATTGATCGAACATGGCCGAGTCGAGTCTAGTGTAAAACTGCTTTGAGTCTAGTTATATATCGGAGAGTAGGATTCTTTTTTCTCCTCTTCTATGCTCTCGTGAGGAATCTTGACGTAATAATTTACTCTACTCCTCTCCTCACTCAAAAAAAAAATTTAGGATCACGCGGATATTTTTGGAATCTATATGATGCCGATGTGACGGAGTTCTGTCTTGGTGCCTCTTATCTGCTTTGAGTTTCAGGGGAGTTGAGCTCCACGGGATTCTTGAGCACATCGTTATCATTCAGATTTCTGAGTATCTCAGAACAAAGGATGTTCGTAATTGCTTCAATACTAGTAGTGGCGAGATAACCCCGATGTCCCGAGTACTGGTGCAGATTGTTCGGGAGTACTGCCATACATTGTATCGTTGTGATCACGAGGGTCTGTTGTAGATGAAGGTCCGAGATTCTGGTTGTGTGTTGATGGATGTGATACAGGTGATGGGTTAGTATAGGAGTTGTGTGATATTACTCCTTGTATCCGTGTACCAGATTGCATTACCAGATATTTCGGGAATTCATAGGAGGGAATTCAGTTAGTTGCTTATAGGACAATCTTCCAACAAATGCATGATGTTAGGTTGGGGTTCGACATCTAGTGGATTCCTGTCCACGAAAATATCGGACGAAATATTTCTCATGAGTTTGTTCTGGCTAATTGCAAGCCGCACCTTTTGTTTTGTTGGAATATGGTAATTCAAGTTGCTTCGATGTCAAGTGGTGATTTCATATTTTCTCTAAGCGGTGTTCTCATATTTTTGAGGGAATGCTAATTCTTTTGTTCAATCAGATTGTCATATCAATTCCTTGTCAACCGGAGCCTCATGTTAATTCTTTTCAACCGGTGTGCCTCTCTTCAAGTGAATTCCATCCGCTCCAATTTTTTGCAAGATCATTCTCTCATTTTATTCCGGAGTTCATCTCATCTAGCCCAAGTTGTATTTATTTTTCCCCACCCTCCCGCCCTTTTTCTCAGTGATTCAATTTTTATCCAGGAGTTTCTTTTCTTTGTGCTTCCACTGTCTGTTCTTTTCTCTCTTACCCGGTGTTTCATTGTGAAGATTCTCAGGAAATTCGTATCATATTTGTTCATTCTTGTCTTCCTTACCGGTGAATTTAATTCAGTTATCCATGGTCATCATATCCTTTTCAACCGTTAAATCTTTCATTTGTCGGAAATTTTTATGAGCCTATCTTGGTATTTATTTCTCTCTTTTCGATCCGGAGCGTTGAAGTTATCTCTGTAGTTCTTATTCCAGTCTTTTTCAATTATTTCGAGGTGCTAACCTCATCTAGTCTTCATTTATACCGGTGCAATCTCTCTTTCTAAGCAATCTTTTCTACGATGGTTTCTTTGAGTGGGTCCATAACCCACAGGTATTCCCAGGATCTTTCCTGACTCTTTTAATCTTTTTCCGGAGATCATTAATTCTTTTCAACTATGACGTAAGTATGATTTTCATCAGTCATATTCCTTCTTCAAGATCAATTTGAATTAATTCTCATATTGGCTCAACATTTCATTCTTCTTTATTCCAGAGTGTCTCATTAATTCTTGGTGGTATTCTTCTCATCATTCTCTTCTTTCAAGAACAAAGGAGTTTCTCTCTCAAATCTTGGTCCATTCTCTTGCAGATTCGTCATTTCAGCTTTGTGCCATCATCTTAATTGTTTTCAATCATGAGTAATCCCTTTCTTGCTATCCGGTGCATTTCTGAGTTGTTTTTATTCTCGATCCTCCAAAGGCCATCATTTCAGAAGAATCTTCGTTCTCAGCTTTCAGCTTTCATTCTCTAATTCTTCTCAATTGTTGCCTCTTCGTTCGTCTCTTGATTATTCCGGTGTCTTATTCAAGTTTTTTGTTAGGTGGATCTTGATATCTTCATTCTCATGTTTCTCCATTAATTCACGGTGTTCCCATTTATTTGTGAATTCTTACCGGTGCTTCCTTCAATTTTGCCTCAAATGGTGCTTATCTGTCTGCCTCTTCAAGATTCTTTCAAGAATAAGTGCTATGCTAAATCCGTTGCTTGTCATCAATTAAACTTGATGAAGGATTATCATAACATAATTCTTATTCCTGTTTCATTATGATTTAAATTCTTCTTCCGGAGTGGCTCATGATATCAATTCCTTTTTCTCGGGTGTTCTTATCTTTTCTTTTCCGGAGTTCCAAGTTTTCTCAAGTATCTCTTTGTGAGGCTTCATCTAAGTCTTCGCTAGGTCATAATCTTATTCTTTTCTACCTTCATATCTTTGCACCATTCATTTGTATACGGTGGTCCTTCATGGTGGTTCATCAAGGTTTCAATCCAGTCTCAAAGTGTTCTTCAAGATTCTTATTGGAGAACCTCAAGTTTTTTTTCTCTCTTGCATCTCGAGTGCATTTGTTCTTCCTTTATCCTTTGAGGTGGTATTATAGCATTCTTGTTAGTGTAGGAGCCTCGAAGAGTTTTCCTTTCAAGAATGAGATAATTAGACCCACCAATTCTATGATCATGAGATATTTTCAACCCATGATTTCTTCATTGAGCTATCTTGGTTTGGTTTTCACCTAAAGTTTTTTCCTTTGGGTTGTTGCTATTATGGTGATTATCATTTATCCAAGTTCTCAAGGTATACTCTTGGTGTAAGAAGTGTTATATCTTGTTGCTCCCAATCTATCCTTGTTTCTTTTGGTGGTTGGTTGTCACCTCACATTGTTGAGATGATTTTCATAAGCCCACTACTATTTTTGTTCTTTTCGTTGTTGGTTTTCCAACTACTACGTTAATTCTATGTCCGGAGGCTCTTCAATTCTATTGTGATGATAGTTGTCATTCTTTTCTTCATTCTCTTCTTCCGTATGAGCTAGTTCATTTTCTCTTGGTCCGGAGGCATTGTGTTATTGCTCTTTGGGTCTAGCATCTTGTTCTATCAAGATCATGGTGTTCCCTAGTTCTGTTTAGTTGTTTGTTATGTATATTGTCGAATTCTCTCTTCTTATCAATTTTTTTGTCCCATTTTCCTACCGAAGTGCTGCCGAAATTTTCCGTGAATTCCTTCTTCCTTCTCGTATCAGTCCTCATCTCTTTGCAACCTTCAAGGATTGTTTGTGTCACTCGTTTGTCAAAGAAGCGACTGAGTTTTGCCTCTTGTGCTTTCTCATCCTCTCCCCCCTTTCATTCTTGGATCTCGGGGCGAGATCCTCTTGTAGTGTAGGAGAGTTGTGACAGCCCGAGACCGACACCTGAGAAGATTCCCCTTTATTTCCGTTTCCGTCGTGTGTTATTTTTATTGGTTGCATCATCATGTAGTTTGCATCATCGCATCATGCATGGTATCTTGCATCGTCTCTCACGTGTGGTGTTTTGAGTGTTGTGCTTCGAGTGATCACCGAGTCATAGAGCGATAGTAGTTCCCCCTCTCTCTCCTCTTATTTCATTTTGTGGTTTTGCTAAAGTTCTGTTTTAACCCCTTTTAAAAATCGCCTTCTTTTAAAACCCTTTTACTAAATGTGGGGGCAACCCCTTGGGTTTGCTTTATTTTTTTCCTTTTGTTATTTTTTAAAACTAGAGACTCTCTTTTTTTTTAAAAAGGGGTTTGTTTATTATTTAAAAAGAAAGGGTATTATTTTAATTCTTAAAAAAAGGTTTCATTTTATTTGTTTTAAAAAAATGCCCAAGCTAATTTCCTAGTTGGGTGTATTTTTTTCAAAGGAGCCAAAATCATATTTTTTACTTCTGTTAAAAGTTTTTCTTTTGTTTAAGAATTCTGTTTTAAAAGCTTAAAAAACCAAGAGAGGGGAGAGGAGCCAGCCGGCCCAAGGCCTCCCCTCCCCTCGTGACCTAGCGACAGGAGCCCAGCTCCCTCTTCTCTCGTTCTCCCTCGCAAGCGCCGTCATCCCCCTCCTCTCGCCACCCTCCAGGCCGATGCCCCTCCCCCTCGTCACCAGGGAGGAGCTCCCCTGCGTGCCGCCAGCCCCGACCTAGCCTCCAGGCCTCCCCGTCGAGGAGCCCCTGCCATCGCCGTTCCCATCGCGCTCGACCACGCCGTGCCCGAGCCGCCTGCGCCCCGTCGCCGCCTGGTGTGCCGGCAGCGCGCCCCCGCCGTGGAAGCCGCCCCTCGCGCTGGCCTCGACCTTGCCGACCTCCCATCCGAGCCGCCCCGCTGTCGTGCTTCCCTTGGTCGCGCCGCGTCCCCGTGCCCTGCCGCCGTTCGCCCTCGCCCTGACCTCCTCCTTCCCCTGCCGTTTCTGTTGCCGGCGTGCTGCTGTGCTATTGGCCGCTGCTGCTTGCCCGCTGCGCTGCTGCTTGCTGCCCGTGTCGCTGCTAGCTAGCTTGCTTGCTTGCCTGTAGCTGCCCCTGCTGGCTAGTTTGTGCCGCTGTTGCCAATGCAGTTGCTGGCCTGCTTGTTGTGCGTAGGTTGCTTGCTTTTCTTGCTTTTGCTGCCGGCTGCTGCTTTGCTAGCTGCTGCTATGGTTTGCTACTTGCTTGCTGCCTGCCTCGAAGTGCTGTTGCAGTGTGCCTTTGCTGCTAGGCCGATGTTGTTGCTGTTGTAGCTGCTTGCCCTGTTGATGCATGATGCTGCTGTGTTGGTTGCGCTAGTCGATGCTTGCTAGGTAGTTGCTAGTTGCAATAGCTGATGGTTGTTGTCGCGTGCTGCTGCCGCTGATGCTTGATGTCGCGTTGCTTGCTGTTGTTAGTTGCTGTGTAGGTTGAGGCATGCTAGGTTGCTGGCTGAGCGATGCTAGTTGCTAGATATTAGTTGCTGCCGCTTGTAGCCGTGGCCTCCGCTCGTTTTTGCTTGTACTGCCGCTTGCCGTCGCCGCTTGATGTTGCCTTGCCAGGTCGCCTGTTGGAACGTCGCCGAAGACCGGTGCACCATCCCCGCCACCGTGTCCCGTTGACAAGTTCGCCAAGCACACGTCGTCCTCGACGACCCCCGGAACGTGATCGACTACCGACACCAAAGACCGTGAACCACGACGCCGAGCGAACGACTACCGTCGACGAGACCGAGTACCTCGACTTCCACGACGACCACGACTTCCACGACATCCGCTTTGACCGAACCCCTCCGATTCGCACGCGTCGAAGGTATACCAATGAGACGTGGCGTGTAACGAATTCATGTGTTGTATGAGATGAATGTATGTATGCGCCGTATATTAGCCCGTTGCACGTTGTCTTCTTTCCGTCGCGCCCCGACACATGGGAACCCGAGATACGGGATCACCCCATCCTTATTTAGCGTTCCCGCACACGCTCCCTATTCGTTGGCACGATATCTCGTCGAGTTATCGGGATAGGAACGTTGCCGTGGCTTCGTTTCCGTCTTGCCGCCATGGTTCCCTCTCGCTCGCCGTGGCGACACCTGTTTCTTTTCCTTCCTGCCCGAGGTTGAACTTGCATGCATAACGCATTCATGGCATATAATCTTGTGTTGCATGTTCTTGTGCCGTAGCTCCGTTCTATGCTCCGCGAGTTAACCGACTAGTATGACAGGTAGAATCATCGCTACACCCTTGCCATGTTAAAAAAAACATTTAATATTGTCGTTTAAATTAACGGGAGTGAACTAATAATTAATCGTGGAGTTTCGTCGATATGCAACTCGTTGCATATCGAGCTTCATTTAATGTGTAGTGTTTGTGTGAGGTGAATTGCCATGCCATCACTTGCATCATTGATCAGTTCATACAGCATAGTAGGTTGTGCATCGTGTGGTGAATATCAGTGTTGATGTTTGTTTCCGGTTTGCTCCGTCTCGATAGAGTTCCGCAAGCGTGTCGGAATGTGAGGACCCGTTCGACTACGTTGGTTCGACTGCTTCTCGGAGATGTTCTTCTTCCAAGCGGGATCTCAGGCAAGATGACCATTTCCCCAGATACCATTACTATCATTGCCATGCTAGATTTATCGTTTCTATCGTTGATGTCTCGTTGCCTACCACATGTTAAATATCAGCCTCTCAACTATGCCATGATTACCTTCAACCTGTTTGACCTAGCAAGCCACTGATTGGCTATGTTATTGCTTGCTTAACCCTGTTGATAGCGTTGCTAGTTGCAGGAGTAGTTGCTTCCATGTGATAACATGGGTTCCTTGTCATATCACCATATATTAATGCTATTTAATTTAATGCACCTATATACTTGGTAAAAGGTGGAAGGCTCGGCCCTTTTCTAGCCTGGTGTTTTGTTCCACCTTTGCCCCTTAGTTTCGGCTACCGGTGTTATGTTCCATAAATGAGCGCTCCTAACACGATCGGGACTGTTATGGGGACCCCCTTGATAATTCGTTTTAGATTAAAGCTGGTCTGGCAAGGCCCAACTTTGGTACTACATTAGCCTAATAACTCATGAACTACATAGGGAGTAATTAACCCGAGGAAATTTAATCAACCCGCGGGCCAGTGCTCCTCATGAGTGTTGGTCCAAAACAGAGCAGCTTATTAACGCTACCCGGGGCAACTCGGCTTTTGGCGTGGTAACCATCGCTCATTCGTCGTGTCCTGAGAACGAGGTACGCGACTCCTATCGGGATCGTCGACACGCTGGGCGGCCTTGCTGGATTTGTTTTACCTTCGACGAGATATCTTGTGCATCGGGATTCCGGTGATGCTTTGGGTAATCTCAGAGTTGAGGTTTTCCACTAGGGAATCCGACGAGATCGCGAGCTTCGTGATTGAGGATTTCTATGCGGCTTGTGGTAATTTGTGATGGACTAGTTGGAGCACCCCTGCAGGGTTAAATCTTTTCATAAAGTCGTGCCCGCGGTTATGTGGCAACGTGGAAACTTTGTTTAACACTGGTTCTAGCTAACTTGAAGTTAACTTAATTAAAACTTGCCAACTGTGTGCGTAACCGTGACTGTCTCTTTCGAGAGTTCTTACTCCGATCGAGGACACGGTGGGGTTATGTCTGACGTAGGTAGGTGTTAAGGATCATTCTTTTGATCATCAGTAGTTCACGTCCGTTATGCGTAGATCTTCCCCCCTCTTATTTATTGTACTCGTAAGTTAGCCACCAAATATATGCTTAGCCTCTGCTGCAACCTCACCACTTAACCATACCTCACCCATTAAGCTTTGCTAGTCTTGATACCTTTGGAAATGAGATTGCTGAGTCCCCTGTGGCTCACAGAATACTACAAGACCAGTTGCAGGTACAGGTAAAGGTTACTTGACGCGAGCGCGTTGATTGTTCATTTGGAGTTGCTTCTTCTTCTTCTTCTTCATCGATCTAGGATGGGTTCCAGGCCGGCAGCCTGGGATAGCAAGGATGGACGTCGTTCTTCTTTCGTCGTTTGTTTTCGTCCGTAGTCGGACCCTGCTCTTACGCTTGATGATTATGTAATGTACTGATGTGACTCTGATGTAGCTTGTGGCGAGTGTAAGCAAATTCTATTATATATCTCTCCTTTTCAGTACATGTACTTGTAACGATATCCATTCTTGCGACACGACGAGATGCGCTTCTATCCCTGACGAGGCCCTCGTGCCAAATTGAGGATAGGGTCGCATCTTGGGCGTGACACATACCTACCTATGGACTGAATAAGATCCCTCAAGTAATTTGTCATCCGTGCAAGCAATAAAAATTGCTCCCTAATATGTATGATCTATTAGTGTGTGGAAAATAAGCTTTGTACGAACCTGTGATGAGGAAGACATAAAAGCGACGGACTGCATAATAAAGTTCTTTATCACAGGAGGCAATATAAAGTGACGTTCCTCCGCACTAAGAGGACACGCATCCAAACCTCAAAAGCGCATGACAACCTATGCTTCCCTCTGTGAAGGGCCTATCTTGTACCTTTACTTTTTGCCCTTGAAAGAGTCATGGTGATCTTCACCAATTCCTTGTTTCGCCTTTATCTTGGCTAACGTCACATGCTAGGGAAAGATCTATATTCATATGTCAACTTGGAGGTAAGTATTCATGAATTATTATCGTTGACATTACCCTTGACGTAAGCAGTTGGGAGGCAAAACTATAAGCCCCTATCTTTCTCTGTGTCCAGCTGAAACTTTCATCTCATGAGTACCACGTGAGTAGTAGCAATTGTAGAGAACGAAAAGATGATTGAGTATGTGGATTTGCTTTACAAGCTCTTATTTGTCTCTTTCTCATGTTGTGATAAATTGCAATTGCTTCAATGACTAAAGGCTATCGATTGTTGATTCTTGGTAAGGTTCTTGATTCATGCTTTACTTTGTGAAGAATTTGTCCCTTTAGCATGAGAGATTAAATGTTCGTATTGTTGTTCTAATCATGATCATGATGTCTGCATGTTCGTATCTAGTTTTGTCGACACCTCTCTCCCTAAACATGTGGTCATGTTTATTGATCTAGGCTTTCGCGTGAGGACAAGCGAGGTCTAAGCTTGGGGGAGTTGATACGTCCATTTTGCGTCATGCTTTCATGTTGATATTTATTGCTTTTGGGGCTGTTATTACACTTCGAGGTACAATACTTATGCCTTTTCTCTCATATTTTTCAAGGTTTACATGAAGAGGGAGAATGCCGGCAGCTGGAATTCTGGCATGAAAAAGGAGCAAGTTTGAGATGCCTATTTTGCGCAACTCCAAAAGTCGTGAAAATCAACGTGGAATTTTTTGGGAATATATAAAAAATACTGGGTGGAAGAAGTACCACAGGGGCGCCACCTGGAGGCCACAAGCCTGCCAGGCCCGGGCTACCCCCTGGCCCGGGCTGGAGGGCTTGTTAGCCCCCTGTTGCCCCTCCGGCGCTCATCTTTTGCTATATGAAGGGTTTCGTCCGGAGAAAAATCATAAGGTAACTTTTTCATGGATTCTCCGCCGCCATGAGGCAGAACTTGAGCAGAACCAATCTAGAGCTCCGGCCGGACGATCCTGCCGGGGAAACTTCCCTCCCGGAGGGGGAAATCGTCGCCATCGTCATCACCAACACTCCTCTCATCGGAGGGGACTCGACACCATCAACATCTTCATCAGCACCATCTCATCTCCAAACCCTAGTTCATCACTTGTAACCAATCTCCGTCTCACGACTCCGGTTGGTACTTGTAAGGTTGCTAGTAGTGTTAATTACTCCTTGTAGTTGATGCTAGTTGGATTATTTGGTGGAAGAGTTTATGTTCAGATCCTTGATGCTACTCATTACCTCTCTGGTCATGAATATGATTATGCTTTGTGAGTAGTTACTTTTGTTCCTGACGACATGGGATAAGTTATGCTAATAGTAGTCATGTGAATTTGGTATTCGTTCGATATTTTGATGTGTTGTATATTGTTTTTTCCTCTAGTGGTGTTATGTGAACATCGACTACATAACACTTCACCATTATTTGGGCCTAGAGGAAGGCATTGGGAAGTAGTAAGTAGATGATGGGTTGCTAGAGTGACAGAAGCTTAAACCCTAGTTTATGTGTTGCTTCGTAAGGGGCTGGATCTACTAGTTTAATGATATGGTTAGACTTTGTCTTAATTCTTCTTTCGTAGTTGCGGATGCTTGCGAGAGGGGTTAATCATAAGTGGGATGCTTGTCCAAGTAAGGGCAGTACCCAAGCGTCGGTCCACCCACATATCAAACTATCAAAGTAACGAACGCGAATCATATGAACATGATGAAAACTAGCATGACAGAAATTCCCGTGTGTCCTCGGGAGCGTTTTTCCTCCTATAAGAGTTTGTCCAGGCTTGTCCCTTGCTACAAAAGGGATTGTGCCACTTTGCTACACCGTTGCTACTTTTGTTACTTGTTGCTTGCTACGAATCATCTCACCATACAATCACTTGTTACCGATAATTTCAGTGCTTGCAGATATTACCTTGATGAAAACCACTTGTCGGATCCTTCTGCTCCTCGTTGGGTTCGACAATCTTACTTATCGAAAGGACTATGATTGATCCCCTATACTTGTGGGTCATCACAAGCCGTCGTCCATAGTTTGCATCTCACCACCAAAGTCAACCATTGTACATAGAGAGATGAGCCCTCTCGAAGATCCCTTGGTAACCACCGTTGTCATGGAGCCGCACGAGGTCGCTGCAACACAATCTGCAGCCACCCCACTCGACCGACCGAATCTGGATCACCACCACCAAGCCGTCCAAATCTGAATCGGGAAACCATGCCAGATTGGTCATGGTCGACACCAAAATTGTGGCCACGTGACAACAGATCCGACCATCACGCCATCCATATGACTGCGGATAGTCACCGCCACCGAGAATCTTATGGGTCGACGCCCAGGTTCCTAAACTCCGCCGCTCGTGCAGGAGATGGCCAGAGGACCTGGTCACCGCAACAATGGCCGGAGGTAGCCGAGAGTAACCCCTCAATGTGTGAGCGCCACCAAATCCCAAGCCCCGCATGACCGGTGACGACCAGCATTGGCGAGATCCTGCCCATGTCGTGGCCTCACGCAGAACCGCCTCACGAGGCTACCCCATGCAGCACACCATGCGAACGGGCAGGGGAGAGCCCGCCGCCCCCGATGCCCGATGGCGACGGGGGAGGAGGGGCGCAGGTCGGTCTCCGACAACGGTGGTTAGGTCGTGCACCCATGTCGCCCACGAGGGAGATGACGCATGGCCTTGTTTGGACCTAGCACCATGTAGAAAATATGAAACACTATTTTTTGTTGTTGTATTGATCTGACCCTTGTGGGGTATATATGAAGGACAAAACTTGAAGGGCGAGAAGGCTATGACTTGAAATACAAGATGGACTCTAGAACCCTAGTCTATGTGTAAGTCATACACATATATGTATTCTAACATGCGGGACAGAGATGCAGCTGTCAATTGTAATATCATGTTTGTCTCAAGATGAAATGTTAGTGGCTGACTATCCAGTGGAATCATTCCTCTGCCTAAACAAACATGTGATCTGATAAATATCAGTTTCTGGCAGTGTATGTGAGTGCCTGAATTGGTTGTCAAATAGTAGTTGCAAGCTACATACTCCATCTGAGTCTACTAATATCATGTGCATATAGTGAACGGTAACACAGGCAAGATATCTCCATTGCTCCCCCACAAAATAAAATAAAATAACACTTTTGTAATTGGTGCATCTAAGTAATCTCATTTTCCTGTTCTTTTGAGATCGTCGGTGGATCTTGAATGGGTAAACCCAGAGGTGGCAATGCATAGGGGGGGATCTTGATGGCCTCCAAACTAGTGTTGTTACCTTCTTAGAGATTGATACGTCTCCGTCGTATCTACTTCTCCGAACTCTTTTGCCCTTGTTTGGGACTCTAATTTGCATGATTTGAATGGAACTAACCCGGACTGACGCTGTTTTCAGCAGAATTGCCATGGTGTTGTTTTTGTGCAGAAATGAAAGTTCTCGGAACGTCCTGAAAATTTACGGAGATTTTTTTTGGAATAAAAGAAAAATACCTGCGCAAAGATCCACCCGAGGGGGCGTGCCAGTGGGCCACAAGCCTACAGGCCGCGGCCACCCCCTATGGCCGCGCCATGCAGGCTTGTGGGGCCCACGTGGCACCACCGCCCCCAATCTCAGCTCTATATCTTCCGTTTCGCTTGGAAAAAAATCAGAGAGAAGGTTTCATCGCGTTTTGCGATACGGAGGCGCCGCCACATCCTGTTCTTCATCTGGAGGGCAGATCTAGAGTCCGTTTCGAGCTCCGGACAGGGGAAATCGTCGCCATCGTCATCAACAACCTTTCTCCATCGACAATTCCATGATGTTCTTCATCGTTCGTGAGTAATCTCATCGTAGGCTTGCTGGACGGTGATGAGTTAGATGAGATCTATCATGTAATCGAGTTAGTTCTTGACGGGGATTGATCCCTAGTATCCACTATGTTCTAGATTGATGTTACTACTACTTGGCTATGCTTAATGCTTGTCACTAGGGCCCGAGTGCCATGATTTCAGATCTGAACCTATTATGTTGTCGCCAATATATGTGTGTTTTAGATCCTATCTTGCAAGTTGTAGTCACCTACTATGTGTTATAACCCGGCAACCCCGGAGTGACAATAGCCGGAACCACCCCCGGAGATGACCATAGTATGAGGAGTTCATGTATTCACCGTGTGTTAATGCGTTGGTCCGGTTCTTTATTAAAAGGAGAACCTTAATATCCCGTAGTTTCCATTAGGACCCCGCTGCCACGGGAGGGATGGACAATAGATGTCATGCAAGTTCTTTTCCCTAAGCACGTATGACTACATACGGAATACATGCCTACATTAGATCGACGAACGGGAGCTAGCCACATATCTCTCCGTGTTATAGCTGTTACATGATGAATCACATCCGTCACACTCATCCATCACCGATCCACTGCCTACGAGTCCTTTACTACTGGTTCTCGCTACGTTACTTTGCCTAGGCTTGTCCCTTCCTACAAAAGGGATTGGGCCACTTTGCTGCTGCTGTCACTACTGTTGTTACTTGTCACTTTGTTGCTGTTGCTACTACTGTTCCTTACTATTCCGCTGTTACTTGTTGCAAGACTTTGTTGACGTTGTTGCCAGGGAGGCTAGGTAAGCGGCACTAACATCTCGTCAATCAAGGCTTTTTTCTGGCACCGTTGCTATCATACTACCTTGCTACTGATACTTTGCTTGCAGACACTAATCTTTCAGGTGTGGTTGAATCAGACACATTCAGCTGCTAATACTTGAGAATATTCTTTCGCTTCCCGTCTTGGCGAATCAACAAATTTTGGTTGAATACTCTACCCTCGAAAACTGTTGCGATCCCATACGCTTGTGGGACATCAAGGCTCTTTTCTAGCGCCGTTGCCGGGGAAGCACAGCTATATTCTCTGAGTCACTTGGGATTGACGCCTGCTGATCACTATGAGGAATCCAAAAGATCCAAGAACTAAAATCTTGCCTTCCACTACGAGGAGAGGTAAGGAATTGCCATCTAGCTCTGCACTTGATTCACCTTCAGTTTTGGGTAAGTTCGCAACTTCGCCTCCTGCTAGAAATCTTGATATGTCGCTTGTGCTTGATGACGCTACTTCTGCTGCCCATGATGCTATGCTTGATATGATGATGCTATGCTTGATACTATGTCTGATGATGCTATGCTTGATACTATGCCTGATGATGCTATGCTTGATACTATGCCTGCTATGCCTGATACTGCTTTGACACTTGGTGCATTCCTTGATGCACAAATTGCTAGAGCTGCTGCTAGATGTGATGATACTTCTGAAATTGCTCATACTATTGAAGTATAACCTACTATGCCTGAATTGCCTGTTATGCCTGATACGCGCTATATTATGGAGGGAGAGATGGCTGAGGACTTTCTTGCGTGTAAGGATAGCTATGATGTTGAGAAACTTCTGCGGAAGTGGAAAGAAAAATCTCTGAACGCTAGGATGAAATACGACCCGAAGTTTGCAACTTCGCCTATCTTTGTGACCGATAAGGATTATTAATTCTTTGTCGAGCCTTAGTTAATCACTCTGGTCGAATCTGATCCTTTTCAAGGTTATGACTCTGAAACGGTTGTAGCCCATCTTACCAAACTACACGATATAGCCACCCTATTCACTAGTGAGGAAAAGATCCGTCACTACTATATGCTCAAGCTGTTTCCTTTCTCGGTAAAGGATGATGCTAAGACCTGGTTCACTTCTCTTGCTCCTGGATGTGTGCGTAGCCCCCAGGATATGGTCTACTATTTCTCTGAAAAATATTTCCCTGCCCATAAGAAGCAAGCTGCCTTGTAGGAAATATACAACTTTGCTCAAGCTGAAGAAGAGAGTCTCCCACAAGCTTGGGGGAGGCTCATCCAGCTACTGAATGCTTTGCCTGATCACCCTCTTGAGAAGAATGAGATACTTGATATCTTCTATAATGGACTTACCGATGCTTCCAAAGACCACTTAGATAGTTGCGTTGGTTGTGTTTTTAGGGAACGAACCGTAGAACAAGCTGAGATTCTACTGAATAACATCTTGTGCAATGAGAATGCTTGGACTATTCCCGAACCACCTCCTAAGCCAACTCCGAAGAAAAGAGGTATTATATTCCTCAGTCCTGAAGATATGCAAGAAGCCAAGAAATCTATGCGAGAGAAAGGCATTAAATATGAAGATGTCAAAAATCTACCACCTATCGAAGAGATCCATGGTCTCGATAACCCGATACAGGTAGTAGAAGTAAATTCTCTGCGTAGGTTTGATGAGAGTGATATTCCTTTTGATAAACCTGCTAGCTTATGCATGGATGAATTTGATAACTTTGTTGCCAAACAATAGAGTTTCAACGATTATGTTAGTAGACAATTGGAAAAGAATGCTCGTATGCTTAGTCATTTAAGTGCGTGTGTGGACAGAAATGTCAATGATCTTAAGCTTCTGAGTAAACATGCCCCTATGGTTACTACTCAGGTAGAACAAGTACTTAAAGCTCAGAATGACTTGCTCAATGAGTTGAACGACAATTCCTTCAGAGTCATCACTAGAGGCGGTAGAATGACCCAGGAACCTCTGTATCCTGAGGGTCATCCGAAGAGAGTTGAACAAGATTCTCAAGGAGTTAGCACTGATGCACCTAGTCATCCTAGAAAGAAGAAGAAAGATGATAGGGACCTGCATGCTAGCAACCCTATTGCTGCTACACTTGAGAGTCCAAACGATGCCTCTATCTCTGATGCTGAAACACAATCTGGTGATGAACATGAGCCTAATGATAATATCAATAGTGATGTTCATGTTGATGCTCAACCTAGCAATGAAAAGGATGTGGAGATTGAACCTAGTGTTGATCTTGATAACCCACAGCCTAAGAATCAGAGATACGATAAGAATGACTTCACTGCTAGGAAGCACGGTAAAGAAAGGGAGCCATTGTTGGGGAACGTCGCATGGGAAACAAAAAATTTCCTACACGCACGAAGACCTATCATGGTGATGTCCATCTACGAGAGGGGATTTCCGATCTACGTACCCTTGTAGATTGCATGGCAGAAGCGTTAGTGAACGCGGTTGATGTAGTGGAACGTCCTCACGTCCCTCGATCCGCCCCGCGAACCGTCCCACGAACCGTCCCGCGATCCGTCCCACGATCTGCTCTGATCTAGTGCCGAACGGACGGCACCTCCGCGTTCAGCACACGTACAGCTCGACGATGATCTCGGCCTTCTTGATCCAGCAAGAGAGACGGAGAGGTAGATGAGTTCTCCGGCAGCGTGACGGTGCCCCGGAGGTTGGTGGTGATCTAATCTCAGCAGGGCTCCGCCCGAGCTCCGCAGAAACGCGATCTAGAGGTAAAACCGTGGAGGTATGTGGTCGGGCTGCCGTGGCAAAAGTTGTCTCAAATCAGCCCTAAAACCCCACTATATATAGGAGGGATGGAGGGGAGGAGGCAGCCTCAAAACCTAAAGGTTTGGCCGAAATTGGAGGTGGAGGAGTCCTACTCCAATCCTACTTGGAGTAGGATTCCACCTTCCCACTTGGAAACTCTTTCCACCTTGTGTTTTTTCCTTCTCAAACCTTATGGGCCTTAGTGGGAACTTATTCCAGCCCACTAGGGGCTGGTTTATCTCTTCCCATAGCTCATGAGACCCCTTGGGGCGTGACACCCCTCCTGATGGTCCCCGGCACCCCCCCCCCCCCCCCGGCACTCCCAGTACACTACCGATGAGCCCGAAACTTTTCCGGTAATGCACGAAAACCTTCCGGTAACCAAATGAGGTCATCCTATATATCAATCTTCGTTTCCGGACCATTCCGGAAACCCTCGTGACGTCTGTGATCTCATCCGGGACTCCGAACAACATTCGGTAACCAACCATATAACTCAAATACGCATAAAACAACGTCGAACCTTAAGTGTGCGGACCCTGCGGGTTCGAGAACTATGTAGACATGACCCGAGTGACTCCTCGGTCAATATCCAATAGCGGGACCTGGATGCCCATATTGGATCCTACATATTCTACGAAGATCTTATCGTTTGAACCTCAGTGCCAAGGATTCATATAATCCCGTATGTCATTCCCTTTGTCCTTCGGTATGTTACTTGCCCGAGATTCGATCGTCAGTATCCGCATACCTATTTCAATCTCGTTTACCGGCAAGTCTCTTTACTTGTTCCGTAATACAAGATCCCGCAACTTACACTAAGTCACATTGCTTTCAAGGCTTGTGTGTGATGTTGTATTACCGAGTGGGCCCCGAGATACCTCTCCGTCACACGGAGTGACAAATCCCAGTCTCGATCCATACTAACTCAACGAACACCTTCGGAGATACCTGTAGAGCATCTTTATAGTCACCTAGTTACGTTGCGACGTTTGATACACACAAAGCATTCCTCCGGTGTCAGTGAGTTATATGATCTCATGGTCATAGGAACAAATACTTGACACACAGAAAACAGTAGCAACAAAATGACACGATCAACATGCTACGTCTATTAGTTTGGGTCTAGTCCTTCACATGATTCTCCTAATGATGTGATCCCGTTATCAAGTGACAACACTTGCCTACCATCTTTGATCAACGAGCTAGTCAACTAGAGGCTTACTAGGGACAGTGTTTTGTCTATGTATCCACACATGCACTATGTTTCCAATCAATACAATTATAGCATGGATAATAAAAGATTATCATGAACAAAGAAATATAATAATAACTAGTTTATTATTGCCTCTAGGGCATATTTCCAACAGTCTCCCACTTGCACTAGAGTCAAAAATCTAGTTCACATCACCATGTGATTCCAACGAATCCAACACCCATATAGTTATGGGGTCTGATTGTTGGGGAACGTCGCATGGGAAACAAAAAATTTCCTACGCGCACGAAGACCTATCATGGTGATGTCCATCTACGAGAGGGGATGAGTGATCTACGTACCCTTGTAGATCGTACAGCAGAAGCGTTAGAGAACGCGGTTGATGTAGTGGAACGTCCTCACGTCCCTCGATCCGCCCCGCGAACAATCCCGCGATCAGTCCCACGATCTAGTACCGAACGGACGGCACCTCCGCGTTCAGCACACGTACAGCTCGACGATGATCTCGGCCTTCTTGATCCAGCAAGAGAGACGGAGAGGTAGAAGAGTTCTCCGGCAGCGTGACGGCGCTCCGGAGGTTGGTGATGACCTTGTCTCAGCAGGGCTCCGCCCGAGCTCCGCAGAAACACGATCTAGAGGAAAAACCGTGGAGGTATGTGGTCGGGCTGCCGTGAGAAAAGTCGTCTCAAATCAGCCCTAAAACCTCCGTATATATAGGTGGGAGGGAGGGGAGGAGGCAGCCTCAAAACCTAAAGGTTTGGCCGAAATTGGAGGTGGAGGAGTCCTACTCCAATCCTACTTGGAGTAGGATTCCACCTTCCCACTTGGAAACTCTTTCCACCTTGTGTTTTTTCCTTCTCAAACCTTATGGGCCTTAGTGGGAACTTATTCCAGCCCACTAGGGGCTGGTTTATCTCTTCCCATAGCCCATGAGACCCCTTGGGGCGTGACACCCCTCCCGATGGTCCCCGGCACCCCTCCCGGCACTCCCGGTACACTACCGATGAGCCCGAAACTTTTCCGGTAATGCACGAAAACCTTCCGGTAACCAAATGAGGTCATCCTATATATCAATCTTCGTTTCCGGACCATTCCGGAAACCCTCGTGACATCCGTGATCTCATCCGGGACTCCGAACAACATTCGGTAACCAACCATATAACTCAAATACGCATAAAACAACGTCGAACCTTAAGTGTGCAGACCCTGCGGGTTCGAGAACTATGTAGACATGACCCGAGAGACTCCTCGGTCAATATCCAATAGCGGGACCTGGATACCCATATTGGATCCTACATATTCTATGAAGATCTTATCGTTTGAACCTCAGTGCCAAGGATTCATATAATCCCGTATGCCATTCCCTTTGTCCTTCGGTATGTTACTTGCCCGAGATTCGATCGTTAGTATCCGCATACCTATTTCAATCTCGTTTACCGGCAAGTCTCTTTACTCGTTCCGTAATACAAGATCCCGCAACTTACATTAAGTTACATTGCTTGCAAGGCTTGTGTGTGATGTTGTATTACCGAGTGGGCCCCGAGATACCTCTCCGTCACACAGAGTGACAAATCCCAGTCTCGATCTATACTAACTCAACGAACACCTTCGGAGATACCTGTAGAGCATATTTATAGTCACCCAGTTACGTTGCGACGTTTGATACACACAAAGCATTCCTCCGGTGTCCGTGAGTTATATGATCTCATGGTCATAGGAACAAATACTTGACACGCAGAAAACAGTAGCAACAAAATGACACGATCAGCATGCTACGTCTATTAGTTTGGGTCTAGTCCATCACATGATTCTCCTAATGATGTGATCCCGTTATCAAGTGACAACACTTGCCTATGGCCAGGAAACCTTGACCATCTTTGATCAACGAGCTAGTCAACTAGAGGCTTACTAGGGACAGTGTTTTGTCTATGTATCCACACAAGTATTGTGTTTCCAATCAATACAATTATAGCATGGATAATAAACGATTATCATGAACTAAGAAATATAATAATAACTAATTTATTATTGCCTCTAGGGCATATTTCAAACAGTCTCCCACTTGCACTAGAGTCAATAATCTAGTTCACATCACCATATGATTTCAACGAATCCAACACCCATATAGTTCTGGGGTCTGATCACGTCTTGCTCGTGAGAGAGGTTTTAGTCAACGGTTCTGAAACTTTCAGATCCGTGTGTTCTTTACAAATCTTTATGTCATCTTATAGATGCTGCTACTATGTGCTATTCGGAAATACTCAGAATATCTACTCTACTATACGAATCCGTTTCACTACTCATAGTTATTCGGATTAGTGTCAAAGCTTGCATCGACGTAACCCTTTACGACGAACTCTTTAACCACCTCCATAATCGAGAAAAATTCCTTAGTCCATTAGTTACTAAGGATAAATTTTGACCGCTGCTAGTGATTCAATCATGGATCACTCTCTGTACCTCTCAACATACTTTGAGTCAAGGCACACATCAGGTGCGGTACACAGCATGGCATACTTTAGATTCTACGGCTAAGGCATAGAAGACGACCTTCGTCTATTCTCTTTATTCTGCCGGGGTCGGGTTTTGAGTCTTACTCAAATTCACACCTCACAACGCAACCAAGAACTCCTTCTTTGCTGACCTATTTTGAACTCCTTTCAAAAACTTGTCAAGGCATGCATCTTGTTGAAACTTCCGTTAAGTGCTTTTCGATCTATCTCCATAGATCTTTGATGCTCAACGTTCAAGTAGCGTAATCCAGGTACTCCTTTGAAAACTTCTTTCAAAACAACCTTGTATGCTTTACAGAAATTCTACATTACTTCTGATCCACAATATGTCAACCACATATACCTATCAGAAATTCTATAGTGCTCCCACTCACTTCTTTGGAAATACAAGTTTCTCATAAACCTTGTACAAACCCAAAATCCTTGATCATCTCATCAAAGTGTATATTCCAACTCCGAGATGCTTGCACCAGTCCATTGAAGGATCACTGGAGCTTGCATACTTGCTAGTATCTTTTAGGATCGACAAAACCTTCTGGTTGTATCACATACAATGTTTGCTCAAGGAAACCGTCGAGGAAACAATGTTTTGACATCCTACGTGCAATATTTCATAAATAATGCATCAACAACTAACATAATTCTAACAGACTTTTAGCATCGCTACGAGTGAGAAAGTCTCATCATAGTCAACTGTTTGATCTTTTCGAAAACATCTTTGCGACAAGTCGAGCTTTTCTTAATAGTGACTTATCACCATCATCGTCTGTCTTCTTTTAAAGATCCATCTTTACTCAATAGTCCTATGACCATCAAGTAGTTCTTCCAAAGTCTACACTTTGGTTTCATACATGGATCCTCTCTCGGATTTCATGGCTTCCAGCCATTTGTCGGAACCCGGGCCCACCATCGCTTTCTCCATAACTCGTAGGTTCACTGTTGCTCAACAACATGACCTCCAAGACAGGGTTACCGTACTACTCTGCAGCAGTATGCGACCTTGTCGACCTACGAGGTTTTGTAGTAACTTGATTCGAAGCTCAATGATCATCATCATCAGCTTCCACTTCAATTGGTGTAGGCGCCACATGAACAACTTCCTGCGCCCTGCTACACACTGGTTGAAGTGATGGTTCAATGAACTCATCAAGTTCTACTACCCTCCCACTCAATTCTTTCGAGAGAAACCTTTCCTCGAGAAAGGATCCGTTTCTAGAAACAAACACTTTGCTTTCGGATCTGAGATAGGAGATGTACCCAACTGTTTTGGATATCCTATGAAGATGCATTTATCCGCTTTGGGTTCGAGCTTATCAGACTGAAACTTTTTCACGTAAGTGTCGAAACCCCAAACTTTCAAGAAACGACAGTTTAGATTTCTCTAAACCTCAGTCTATACTGTGTCATCTCAACGGAAATACGTGGTGCCCTATTTAAAGTGAGTGCGGTTGTCTCTAATGCATAACCCATAAACGATAGTGGTAATTCGATAAGAGACATCATAGTATGTATTATACCAAATAGTGCGTGGCTATGATGTTCAGACACATCATCACACTATGATGTTCCAGGTGGCATGAACTGCGAAATAACTTCCACATTGTCTTAACTGCGTACCAAAACTCGTAACTCAGATATTCATTTCTATGATCATATCGTAGACAGTTTATCCTCTTGTTACGACGAACTTCACTCTGAAACAGAATTGAACTTTTCAATATTTCAGACTTGTGATTCATTAAGTAAATACTCTAGTATCTACTCAAATCGTCAGTGAAGTAAGAACATAATGATATCCACTGCGTGCCTCAGCACCCATTGGACTGCATACATCAAAATGTATCACTTCCAACAAGTTACTATCTTATTTCATCTTAATGAAAACAAGGCCTTGCTCATGTGGTATGATTTGCATGTCACTAGTGATTCGAAATCAGGTGAGTACAAAGATCCATCAGCATGGAGCCTCTTCATGCAATTTATACTAACATGACTCAAGCGGCAGTGCCACAAGTAAGTGGTACTATCATCATTAACTCGTATCTTTTGGCACCAATATCATGAACATGTGTGACACTACGATCAAGATTCAATAAACCATTGAAGGTGAATATTCAAGAAAATAGAGTAACCATTATTCTCCTTAAATGAATAATCGTATTGCAATAAACACGATCCAATCATGTTCATGCTTAACGCAAGCACCAAATAACAATTATTTAGGTTTAACACCAATCCCGATGGTAGAGGGAGTGTGCGACGTTTGATCATATCAACCTTGGAAACACTTCCAACACGTATCGTCACCTCGCCTTTAGCTAGTCTCCGTTTATGTCGTAGCTTTCATTTCGTGTTACTAATCACTTAGCAACCGAACCGGTATCTAATACCCTCATGCTACTAGGAGTACTAGTAAAGTACACATCAACATTATGTATATCAAATACACTTCTTTTGACTTTTGCCAGCCTTCTTATCTACCAAGTATCTAGAGTTGTTCCGCCTCAGTGACTGTTCCCCTCATTACAGAAGCACTTAGTCTCGGGTTTGGGTTTAATCTTGGGTCTCTTAATTAGTGCAGCAACTGCTTTGCCGTTTCACGAAGTATCCCTTCTAGCCCTTGCCTTTCTTGAAACTCAGTGGTTTTACAAACCATCAACTATTGATGCTCCTTCTTGATTTCTACTTTCGCAGTGTCAAACATCGCGAATCGCTCAAAAGATCATAGTATCTATCCTTGATATGTTATAGTTCATCACGAAGCTCTCATAGCTTGGTGGCAGTGACTTTGGAGAACCATCACTATCTCACCTGGAAGATTAACTCCCACTTGATTCAAGCGATTGTCGTACTCAGACAATCTGAGCACACGCTCAACGATTGAGCTTTTCTCCTTTACTTTGTGGACAAAGAATCTTGTTTGGAGGTCTCGTACCTCTTAACAAGGGCACAAGCATGAAATCACAATTTCATCTCTTCGGAACATCACTTATGTTCCGTGACGTTTTACAACGTTTTCGGCGCCTTGCTTCTAAGCCATCAAGTATCTTGCACTGAACTATCGTGTAGTCATCAGTAACGTGTATGTCGGATGTTCATAGCATCCACAGACGATGCTCGAGGTGCAGCACACCGAGTGGTGCATTAAGGACATAAGCCTTCTGCGTAGCAACGAGGACAATCCTCGGTTTTACAGACTCAGTCTGCAAAGGTTGCTACTATCAATTTTCAACTAAATTTTCTCTAGGAACATATAAAAACAGTAGAGCTATAGCGCAAGCTACATCGTAATTCGCAAAGACCATTAGACTATATTCATGACAATTAGTTCGATTAATCATATTACTTAAGAACTCCCACTCAAAAAGTACATCTCTCTAGTCATTTGAGTGGTACATGATCCAAATCCGCTATCTCAAGTCCGATCATCACGTGAGTCGAGAATAGTTTCAGTGGTAAGCATCCCTATGCTAATCATATCAACTATACAATTCATGCTCGACCTTCCGGTCTCATGTGTTCCGAGGCCATGTCTGCACATGCTAGGCTCGTCAAGCTTAACCCGAGTGTTCCGCGTGTGCAACTGTTTTGCACCCGTTGTATGTGAACGTTGAGTCTATCACACCCGATCATCACGTGGTGTCTCGAAACGAAGAACTGTCGCAACGGTGCACAGTCGGGGAGAACACAATTTCGTCTTGAAATTTCAGTGAGAGATCACCTCATAATGCTACCGTCGTTCTAAGCAAAATAAGGTGCATAAAAGGATTAACATCACATGCAATTCATAAGTGACATGATATGGCCATCATCACGTGCTTCTTGATCTCCATCACCAAAGCACCGGCACGATCTTCTTGTCACCGGCGACACACCATGATCATCCATCAACGTGTTGCCATCGGGGTTGTCGTGCTACTTATGCTATTACTACTAAAGCTACATCCTAGCAAAATAGTAAACGCATCTGCAAGCACATATGTTAGTATAAAGACAACCCTATGGCTCCTGCCGGTTGCCGTACCATCGACGTGCAAGTCGATATTTCTATTACAACATGATCATCTCATACATCCAATATATCACATCACATCATTGGCCATATCACATCACAATCATACCCTGCAAAAACAAGTTAGACGTCCTCTAATTTTGTTGTTGCATGTTTTACGTGGTGACCAAGGGTATCTAGTAGGATCGCATCTTACTTACGCAAACACCACAACGGAGATATATGAGTTGCTATTTAACCTCATCCAAGGACCTCCTCGGTCAAATCCGATTCAACTAAAGTTGGAGAAACCGTCACTTGCCAGTCATCTTTGAGCAAAGGGGGTTACTCGTAACGATGAAACCAGTCTCTCGTAAGCGTACGAGTAATGTCGGTCCAAGCCGCTTCAATCCAACAATACCGCGGAATCAAGAAAAGACTAAGGAGGGCAGCAAAACGCACATCACCGCCCACAAAACCTTTTGTGTTCTACTCGAGAAGACATCTACGCATGAACCTAGCTCATGATGCCACTGTTGGGGAACGTCGCATGGGAAACAAAAAATTTCCTACGCGCACGAAGACCTATCATGGTGATGTCCATCTACGAGAGGGGATGAGTGATCTACGTACCCTTGTAGATCGTACAGCAGAAGCGTTAGAGAACGCGGTTGATGTAGTGGAACGTCCTCACGTCCCTCGATCCGCCCCGCGAACAATCCCGCGATCAGTCCCACGATCTAGTACCGAACGGACGGCACCTCCGCGTTCAGCACACGTACAGCTCGACGATGATCTCGGCCTTCTTGATCCAGCAAGAGAGACGGAGAGGTAGAAGAGTTCTCCGGCAGCGTGACGGCGCTCCGGAGGTTGGTGATGACCTTGTCTCAGCAGGGCTCCGCCCGAGCTCCGCAGAAACACGATCTAGAGGAAAAACCGTGGAGGTATGTGGTCGGGCTGCCGTGAGAAAAGTCATCTCAAATCAGCCCTAAAACCTCCGTATATATAGGTGGGAGGGAGGGGAGGAGGCAGCCTCAAAACCTAAAGGTTTGGCCGAAATTGGAGGTGGAGGAGTCCTACTCCAATCCTACTTGGAGTAGGATTCCACCTTCCCACTTGGAAACTCTTTCCACCTTGTGTTTTTTCCTTCTCAAACCTTATGGGCCTTAGTGGGAACTTATTCCAGCCCACTAGGGGCTGGTTTATCTCTTCCCATAGCCCATGAGACCCCTTGGGGCGTGACACCCCTCCCGATGGTCCCCGGCACCCCTCCCGGCACTCCCGGTACACTACCGATGAGCCCGAAACTTTTCCGGTAATGCACGAAAACCTTCCGGTAACCAAATGAGGTCATCCTATATATCAATCTTCGTTTCCGGACCATTCCGGAAACCCTCGTGACATCCGTGATCTCATCCGGGACTCCGAACAACATTCGGTAACCAACCATATAACTCAAATACGCATAAAACAACGTCGAACCTTAAGTGTGCAGACCCTGCGGGTTCGAGAACTATGTAGACATGACCCGAGAGACTCCTCGGTCAATATCCAATAGCGGGACCTGGATACCCATATTGGATCCTACATATTCTATGAAGATCTTATCGTTTGAACCTCAGTGCCAAGGATTCATATAATCCCGTATGCCATTCCCTTTGTCCTTCGGTATGTTACTTGCCCGAGATTCGATCGTTAGTATCCGCATACCTATTTCAATCTCGTTTACCGGCAAGTCTCTTTACTCGTTCCGTAATACAAGATCCCGCAACTTACATTAAGTTACATTGCTTGCAAGGCTTGTGTGTGATGTTGTATTACCGAGTGGGCCCCGAGATACCTCTCCGTCACACAGAGTGACAAATCCCAGTCTCGATCTATACTAACTCAACGAACACCTTCGGAGATACCTGTAGAGCATCTTTATAGTCACCCAGTTACGTTGCGACGTTTGATACACACAAAGCATTCATCCGGTGTCCGTGAGTTATATGATCTCATGGTCATAGGAACAAATACTTGACACGCAGAAAACAGTAGCAACAAAATGACACGATCAGCATGCTACGTCTATTAGTTTGGGTCTAGTCCATCACATGATTCTCCTAATGATGTGATCCCGTTATCAAGTGACAACACTTGCCTATGGCCAGGAAACCTTGACCATCTTTGATCAACGAGCTAGTCAACTAGAGGCTTACTAGGGACAGTGTTTTGTCTATGTATCCACACAAGTATTGTGTTTCCAATCAATACAATTATAGCATGGATAATAAACGATTATCATGAACTAAGAAATATAATAATAACTAATTTATTATTGCCTCTAGGGCATATTTCCAACACTGATCACGTCTTGCTCGTGAGAGAGGTTTTAGTCAACGGTTCTGAAACTTTCAGATCTGTGTGTTCTTTACAAATCTTTATGTCATCTTATAGATGCTGCTACTATGTGCTATTCGGAAATACTCCAAATATCTACTCTACTATACGAATCTGTTTCACTACTCATACTTATTCGGATTAGTGTCAAAGCTTGCATCGACGTAACCCTTTACGACGAACTCTTTAACCACCTCCATAATCGAGAAAAATTCCTTAGTCTATTTAGTTACTAAGGATAACTTTGACCGCTGATCAGTGATTCAATCCTGGATCACTTTGTGTACCTCTTAACAGACTTGCTGCAAGGCACACATCAGGTGCGGTACTCAGCATGGCATACTTTAGAGTCTACGGCTAAGGCATAGAAGACGACCTTCGTCTATTCTCTTTATTTTGTCGTCACCGGGTTTTGAGTCTTACTCAAATTCACACCTTACAACGCAACCAAGAACTCCTTATTTGCTGATCTATTTTGAACTCCTTCAAAAACTTGTCAAGGCATGCATCTTGTTGAAACTTCCATTAAGCGCTTTTGATCTATATCCATAGATCTTTGATGCTCAACGTTCAAGTAGCGCAATCCAGGTATTCCTTTGAAAACTCCTTTCAAACAACCTTGTATGCTTTACAGAAATTCTACATTACTTCTGATCCACAATATGTCAACCACATATACTTATCAGAAATTCTATAGTGCTCCCACTCACTTCTTTGGAAATACAAGTTTCTCATAAACCTTGTACAAACCCAAAATCTTTGATCATCTCATCAAAGTGTATATTCCAACTCTGAGATGCTTGCACCAGTCCATTGAAGGATCGTTGGAGCTTGCATACTTGCTAGTATCCTTAGGATCGACAAAACCTCCTGGTTGTATCACATACAATGTTTGCTCAAGGAAACCGTCGAGGAAACAATGTTTTGACATCTTATGTGCAATATTTCATAAATAGTGCAGCAACTACTAACATAATTCTAAAAGACTTTTAGCATCACTACGAGTGAGAAAGTCTCATCATAGTCAACTGTTTGATCTTGTCGGAAACATCTTTGCGACAAGTCGAGCTTTTCTTAATAGTGACTTATCACCATCATCGTGTGTCTTCCTTTTAAAGATTCATCTTTACTCAATAGTATTATGACCATCAAGTAGTTCTTCCAAAGTCTACACTTTGTTTTCATACATGGATCCTCTCTCGGATTTCATGGCTTCCAGCCATTTGTCGGAATCCGGGCCCACCATTGCTTTCTCCATAACTCGTAGGTTCACTGTTGCTCAACAACATGACCTCCAAGACAGGGTTACCATACCACTCTGCAGTAGTACGCGACCTTGTCAACCTACGAGGCTTGTAGTAACTTGATCCGATGCTCGATGATCACCATCATCAGCTTTCACTTCAATTGGTGTAGGCGCCACAGGAACAACTTCCTGCGCCCTGCTACACACTGGTTGAAGTGATGGTTCAATAACCTCATCAAGTTCTACCACCCTCCCACTCAATTATTTCGAGAGAAACCTTTCCTCGAGAAAGGATCCGTTTCTAGAAACAAACACTTTGCTTTCGGATCTGAGATAGGAGATGTACCCAATTGTTTTGGATATCCTATGAAGATGCATTTATCCGCTTCGGGTTCGATCTTATCAGACTGAAACTTTTTCACATAAGTGTCGAAGCCCCAAACTTTCAAGAAACGACAGTTTAGATTTCTCTAAACATCAGTCTATACTGTGTCATCTCAAAGGAAATATGCGGTGCCCTATTTAAAGTGAATGCGGTTGTCTCTAATGCATAACCCATAAACGATAGTGGCAATTTGATAAGAGACATCATAGCATGCACCATACCAAATAGTGCGTCGCTATGACGTTCAGACACATCATCACACTATGATGTTCCAGGTGGCATGAACTGCGAAACAATTTCCACATTGTCTTAACTGCGTACCAAAGCTCGTAACTTAGATATTCATTTCTATGATCATATCGTAGACCGTTTATCCTCTTGTTACGACGAACTTCACTCTGAAACAGAATTGAACTTTTCAATATTTCAGACTTGTGATTCATTAAGTAAATACTCTTGTATCTACTCAAATCGTCATTGAAGTAAGAACATAATGATATCCACTTCATGCCTCACCACCCATTGGACTGCATACATCAAAATGTATCACTTCCAACAAGTTACTATCTTGTTTCATCTCAATGAAAACAAGGCCTTGCTCATGTGGTATGATTTGCATGTCACTAGTGATTCAAAATCAAGTGAGTATAAAGATCCATCAGCATGGAGCCTCTTCATGCAATTTATACCAACATGACTCAAGCGGCAGTGCCACAAGTAAGTGGTACTATCATCATTACCTCGCATCTTTTGGCACCAATATCATGAACATGTGTAACACTACGATCGAGATTCAATAAACCATTGAAGGTGATTATTCAAGCAAATAGAGTAACCATTATTCTCTTTAAATGAATAATTGTATTGCAATAAACACGATCCAATCATGTTCATGCTTAAAGCAAGCACCAAATAACAATTATTTATGTTTAACACCAATCCCGATGGTAGAGGGAGCGTGCGACATTTGATCATATCAACCTTGGAAACACTTCCAACACGTATCGTCACCTCGCCTTTAGCTAGTCTCCGTTTATGCCGTAGCTTTCATTTCATGTTACCAATCACTTAGCAAGCGAACGGTATCCAATACCCTCGTGCTACTAGGAGTACTAGTAAAGTACACATCAACATCATGTATATCAAATATACTTCTTTCGACTTTTGCCAGCCTTCTTATCTACCAGGTATCTAGAGTTGCTCCGCCTCAGTGACTGTTCCCCTCATTACAGAAGCACTTAGTCTCGGGTTTGGGCTTAATCTTGGGTCTCTTCATTAGTGCAGCAACTGTTTTGCCGTTTCACGAAGTATCCCTTCTAGCCCTTGCCTTTCTTGAAACTTAGTGGTTTTACTAACCATCAACTATTGATGCTCCTTCTTGATTTCTACTTTCGCAGTGTCAAACATCGCGAATCGCTCAAGGATCATTGTATCTATCCTTGATATGTTATAGTTCATCACGAAGCTCTCACAGCTTAGTGGCAGTGACTTTGGAGAATCATCACTATCTCATCTGGAAGATTAACTCCCACTTGATTCAAGTGATTCTCGTACTCAGACAATCTGAGCACACGCTCAACGATTGAGCTTTTCTCCTTTACTTCGTGGACAATGAATCTTGTCGGAGGTCTCGTACCTCTTAACAAGGGCACAAGCATGAAATCACAATTTCATCTCTTTAGAACATCACTTATGTTCCGTGACGTTTCAAAACGTCTTCGGCGCCTTGCTTCTAAGCCATTAAGTATTTTGCACTGAACTATCGTGTAGTCATCAGAAACGTGTATGTCGGATGTTGACAGCATCCACAAACGACGCTCGAGGTGCAGCACACCGAGTGGTGCATTAAGGACATAAGCCTTATGCGCAGCAACGAGGACAATCCTCTGCAAAGTTTGCTACTATCAACTTTCAACTAAGTTTTCTCTAGGAACATATAAAAACAGTAGAGCGATAGCACAAGCTACATCGTAATTCGCAAAGACCATTAGACTATGTTCATGACAATTAGTACAATTAATCATATTACTTAAGAACTCCCACTCAAAAGTACATCTCTCTAGTCATTTGAGTGGTACATGATCCAAATCCACTATCTCAAGTCCGATCATCACGTGAGTCGAGAATAGTTTCAGTGGTAAGCATCTCTATGCTAATCATATCAACTATACGATTCATGCTCGACCTTTCGGTCTCATGTGTTCCGAGGCCATGTCTGCACATGCTAGGCTCGTCAAGCTTAACCCGAGTGTTCCGCGTGTGCAACTGTTTTGCACCCATTGTATGTCAACGTTGAGTCTATCACACCCGATCATCACGTGGTGTCTCGAAACAAAGAACTGTCGCAATGGTGCACAGTCGGGGAGAACACAATTTCGTCTTGAAATTTTAGTGAGAGATCACCTCATAATGCTACCGTCGTTCTAAGCAAGATAAGGTGCATAAAGGATTAACATCACATGCAATTCATATGTGACATGATATGGCCATCATCATGCGCTTCTTGATCTCCATCACCAAAGCACCGGCACGATCTTCTTGTCACCGGCGTCACACCATGATCTCCATCATCATGATCTCCATCAACGTGTCGCCATCGGGGTTGTCGTGCTACTCATGCTATTACTACTAAAGTTACGTCCTAGCAATATAGTAAACGCATCTGCAAGCACAAACGTTAGTTTAAAGACAACCCTATGGCTCCTGCCGGTTGCCGTACCATCGACGTGCAAGTCGATATTAACTATTACAACATGATCATCTCATACATCCAATATATCACATCACATCGTTGGCCATATCACATCACAAGCATACCCTGCAAAAACAAGTTAGACGTCCTCTAATTGTTGTTGCATGTTTTACGTGGTGACCATGGGTATCTAGTAGGATCGCATCTTACTTACGCAAACACCACAACGGAGATATATGAATTGCTATTTAACCTCATCCAAGGACCTCCTCGGTCAAATCCGATTCAACTAAAGTTGGAGAAACCCACACTCGCCGGTCATCTTTGAGCAACGGAGTTACTCGTAGCGATGAAACCAGTCTCTCGTAAGCGTACGAGTAATGTCGGTCCGAGCCGCTTCGATCCAACAATACCGCGGAATCAAGAAAAGACTAAGGAGGGCAGCAAAACGCACATCACCGCCCACAAAAACTTTTGTGTTCTACTCGAGAAGACATCTACGCATGAACCTAGCTCATGATGCCACTGTTGGGGAACGTCGCATGGGAAACAAAAAATTTCCTACGCGCACGAAGACCTATCATGGTGATGTCCATCTACGAGAGGGGATTTCCAATCTACGTACCCTTGTAGATCGCACAGCAGAAGCGTTAGTGAACGCGGTTGATGTAGTGGAACGTCCTCACGTCCCTCGATCCGCCCCGCGAACTGTCCCACGAACCATCCCGCGATCCGTCCCACGATCCGCTCCGATCTAGTGCCGAACGGACGGCACCTCCGCGTTCAGCACACGTACAGCTCGACGATGATCTCGGCCTTCTTGATCCAGCAAGAGAGACGGAGAGGTAGATGAGTTCTCCGGCAGCGTGACGGCGCTCCGGAGGTTGGTGGTGATCTAATCTCAGCAGGGCTCCGCCCGAGCTCCGCAGAAACGCGATCTAGAGGTAAAACCGTGGAGGTATGTGGTCGGGCTGCCGTGGCAAAAGTTGTCTCAAATCAGCCCTAAAAACCCACTATATATAGGAGGGAGGGAGGGGAGGAGGCAGCCTCAAAACCTAAAGGTTTGGCCAAAATTGGAGGTGGAGGAGTCCTACTCCAATCCTACTTGGAGTAGGATTCCACCTTCCCACTTGGAAACTCTTTCCACCTTGTGTTTTTTCCTTCTCAAACCTTATGGGCCTTAGTGGGAACTTATTCCAGCCCACTAGGGGCTGGTTTATCTCTTCCCATAGCTCATGAGACCCCTTGGGGCGTGACACCCCTCCTGATGGTCCCCGGCACCCCTCCCGGCACTCCCAGTACACTACCGATGAGCCCGAAACTTTTCCGGTAATGCACGAAAACCTTCCGGTAACCAAATGAGGTCATCCTATATATCAATCTTCGTTTCCGGACCATTCCGGAAACCCTCGTGACGTCCGTGATCTCATCCGGGACTCCGAACAGCATTCGGTAACCAACCATATAACTCAAATACGCATAAAACAACGTCGAACCTTAAGTGTGCAGACCCTGCGGGTTCGAAAACTATGTAGACAACACTTGCCTATGGTCAGGAAACCTTGACCATCTTTGATCAACGAGCTAGTCAACTAGAGGCTTACTAGGGACAGTGTTTTGTCTATGTATCCACACATGCACTGTGTTTCCAATCAATACAATTATAGCATGGATAATAAACGATTATCATGAACAAAGAAATATAATAATAACTAATTTATTATTGCCTCTAGGGCATATTTCCAACAGCCATGGGTTCAGAAACCCATGCCCTTTCCTCCCAAACCATCCAAGAAAAAGGATGATGAGGATTTTGAGCGCTTCGTTGAGATGATCAGACCTGTCTTTCTGCAAATGTGTTTGACGGATATGCTCAAAATGTCTCTGTATGCTAAGTACATGAAAGATATTGTGACTAATAAGAGGAGGATACTGCTACTGCAACAAAAGACGTTCCAACGGCGCCAGAAACACGTGCTGACGGGAGACTGCTCTTGTCTTGATACTCCTCAGCAACGGCACCAGGAATCCTTTTGCTACGGCTACGCCTTTAGGGACTTCCTTGGCAAATATGCAAAGGATTCCCCCGTGGCCTTGGAGCCTTGCGTTGGTGTTCCCTCGAAGCGGAAAGGGTGATGTAGCACAGCGACGGTAAGTATTTCCCTCAGTTTTGAGAACCAAGGTATCGATCTAGTTAAGGAGTATCACAAGTACCTGCACAAACACAAAAAGCTTGCTCCCAACGCTATGAAGGGGTTGTCAATCCCTTATAGATTGTTTGCCAAGTGAGAACTGAAAGCAACAAAGTAACAAAGCAAAGTAAAAGCGAAAGTGGAAACGATAGGTGTGGATAGACCCGGGGGCCGTAGTGTTCACTAGTGGCTTCTCTCATGAAAACAAGTAGACGGTGGGTGAACAAATTGCTGTCGAGAAATTGATAGAACCACGCAAAGTCATGACGTCATCTATGGCAATGATTATATCTATAGGCATCACGTTCAAAACAAGTAGACCGATACTTTCTGCATCTACTACTATTACTCCACACGTCGACCGCTATCCAGCATGCATCTAGTGTATTAAGTCCAAAAGAACAGAGTAACGCCTTAAGCAAGATGACATGATGTAGATGGACAATCTCATATCTACGACAAAGCCCATCTTGTTACCCTTGATGGCAACAACACGATGTGTGCCTTGCTGCCCTTTCTGTCACTGGGAAAGGTCACCACACGGTATGAACCGAAAACCAAGCACTTCTCCCATTGCAAGAATCATAGATCTAGTTGGCCAAACAAAACCCAAGACTCGGAGAGACTTACAAGGATATCAAAGCATGCATATAAGTAATCAGCAAAGACTCAAATATATATCATAGATAATCTGATCACAATCCACAATTCATCGGATCTCGACAAACACACCGCCAAAGAGGATTACATCGGATAGATCTCCATGAAGATCATGGAGAACTTTGTATTGAAGATCCAAGAGAGAGAAGAAGCCATCTAGCTACTAACTACGGACCCGTAGGTCTGAAGTGAACTACTCAGTCATTGGAGGGGCGGTGATGTTGATGTAGAAGCCCTCCAACTCCAAAGTCCCCTCCGGCACGGCACCGGGAAGGGTCTCCAGATGAGATCTCGCAGAAACGGAAGCTTGCGGCGGCGGAAAAGTGGTTTCGTTGATTCCCCCATTTTTCCGTATTTTAGGGAATATATAGGCAAAGGAGCTAGGTTAGGGGGGCGCCAGGGAGGCCACAAGCCTGCCAGCCACCGCCCCCCTGGTGGCGGCTAGGGGGCTTGTGGGCACCCTGTATATCTCCTGCCTTGGCCCTCAAGCCCCCTGATCTTCTTCCATTCGGGAAAAAAATATTTTGGGGATTTTATTTCGTTTGGACTCCGTTCCAAAATCAGATCTGAAAAGAGCCAAAAACACACACAAAACAGGAACTGGCACTTGGCACTGAATTAATAAGTTAGTCCCAAAAAAGATATAAAAGGTACATAAAATATCCAAAGATGACAAGATAACAGCATGAAACCATCAAAAATTATAGATACGTTTGAGACGTATCAGATACCTGATCTTGAGATCTCCGCCATGCTTGTGAATTACACTTTCAAGGGTGGGACTCCGAAGACACTAGGTGATCCCAGTGTGCCCACTATACCTTGCTCCATTAAAGGCAACTACGTTAGAACTGCGTTGTGCGGCCTTGGAGCCGGTGTTAGTGTTATGCCTCTCTCTCTTTATCGTAGACTTGAACTGGATAAGTTGACACCCACTAAAATCGCTCTGCAAATGACCCACAAATCAATTGCTTTCCCTATCGGCATTTGCGAGGATGTGCCTGTTGTGGTTGCTAACACCACTATCTTAACAGACTTTGTTATCTTGGATATTCCCGAGGACGATGACATGGGTGTCATCCTCGGAAGACCCTTTTTAAACACTGCAGGGGCTGTTATAGATTGCAACAAAGGCAATGTCACTTTCCATGTCAACGGTAATGAGCATACGGTGCACTTTCCAAAGAAACAATATCGAGTACATTGCATCAATGCTATCGAAAAAACTTCATCAATTCTTATTGAGAGCTTTGAATGCCCTATTCTGCGTGTCAAGATGAAGTATGATTTTCTTGTTGGGGAGATACACATCCCCATTGAGGTAACCTAGTGACTATTCAAAAATTCTCCGTCTTCTTTTGCGATTCGAGAAAGTTTTGTCGAGGGGATTTCTTTCGATGACCATGAGATGGATGAATTGAGGAGTCACAAGCCTCTGTTCTAAGCTTTCACTTTAGGTTGCTTAGAAGAAAAATGATAGGTTTAGTTTAGTTTTCCCTGTTTTCTGTTTTAGTGTCCGGTGGAAAAGTACCCCGAAAATAAAAGTTCTCCGAACGCTGTGAAAATCTAGTATGATTTTTTTATGGAATATTTGAATAATACTGGGACAAAGAGTCTATCTGGGGGCCACACTAGTAGGCCACAAGCCCTAGGGGCGCGGGCACCCCCCTGGCCGCGCCACCCAGGCTTGTGGGGCCCACAGGCACCCCCTCCACTCATTCTTGCTCCCATCTGCTTCTCCTACCTCCAGAAAAAATCGTTTCGCAGCTCAAACCCGTATTCTTGCTCCTCTTGCTGGAATTTTCGATCTCTTTGCTCAAATCACCGTTCTCCGAACTGTTTTGGGGAAATTACTCCTTGGTAAGTGACTCCTCCATTGGTCCAATTAGTTTTTCCTCTAGTGCCTTATACTCCGCATATTTTTGTTGCCTTGGTGACCATGTTCTTGAGCTTTGCATGCTGATATTAGCTGGTCCCAAGTAGCTTTGATGCGTAATATGGCCTCTAGGCACTTGTGGGAGTAGTTGCTACAAGTTTCGTTGAGCCTTATTCACTTTTCCTTAGAATCACTAAAAATTTTAGAAATTTTCAGAGATAGAAAATGGAAAAGATGAGGAGGCTCTTGATAGGCTCGTCAAGCCATGACCCCAAGGATGATGGGAGTGAGAAGAAGCCCAAGTATCCGGTCCCTCGAGTCGCAAAAGTTCGAGCGTGCGAGTGGCCAAGCGACGTGTTCTTACGCGCCGCTGGAATTTATGAGGACTTTTATCACTTGGTGGAGAACGTAGGCCTTACCGCCTTCGTTGAAGATAAGTGTCCGCAATACCTCCTCCTCACTAATATCTTCGTACAAAGCTTTAACTTCTATTCGAGGAAGAATCCTCCTATGGTTTGAGTTTAAACTTTATGATATCCCCCAGCGCATGTCACTCCAGGATTTTTGCAATGTTTGTTAATTACCTTACGTTGGGGATATTCATGAACCTCGTCCACGGGACTTGGAAGCTTTTATCGGTACAATTGTTGTAGGAGAGGAGAGAAGAGTGTCTTGCGCCAGAGCTGCTAGCATTCATTTTCCCGTGCTTCGGTACTTCTCGCTTTTTGTGGGAAAATGTTTGATTGGCCGTGGGAAAGCTGGGTCACTTAGTTCCCCGGATCTTGCGGTCTTGCGCGAAGCCCTTTATAACGATAAAACTTATAGCTTGGGCGCTATAGTAGCTCAAAGGTTGAACCTGAACCGTTCTAAAGGTGTTGTCTATGGAGGTAGCTATGCTACCCGTCTTGCCAAACACTTTGAGATACCCATTAGACTGGAGGAAGAAGAAGAGATTCTTCTTCCTCAGAGATATCTAGATTACGATAGCATGGTTCGCCATGACTTCCTTGATAGAGATATAGGTGGAAGGATGATTTATAACCTGGTATTTAGTTAGGGTACTCGTGAGACTATTACTTTGCCTGCTCCTTCTTTGTTCAATCTTCATGCAGGAAGGTACACTATTATGTCCTCGGACATCTACTCATATTGGGGCTTGGCCCAACCACAGGTGCCCGTGCCCGAGCCACCGGTCGAGTACCAGACGCCAGTTTATCAGTGGGAGCCAGAGGAGCTCACACGGCAGTGGCATCCTCAGTCCACTTCGGAGTACCCCAGAGCTAGTTATTTCCCTCCTTGGAAGTAGACCAAGTTAGGACAAAATCCTAAGCTTGGGGGAGTACGTGTTCTCACCGACTTTACATTCTTGCTTATGCTTTCACTTTGTTAGCCGGTGTTCACACTTTGCCACTGTATCATCGATGCTAGTTTATTTTCTTTTTCTCGTTTTCTTTTCGTGTGTCTGTCTAGTTTGAGAAAACCCAAAAATATTTTCTTGTTCTTCTTTTGCTTGTTGGGACCTTTCCCGTGTAGATAGTTTTCTTTTTCTTTGGGTCAAGGTAGAAGATATTTGTTACAATGTTTAGTGGCTCTTGCATGCATACTTGTTTAGCTTTCAAAGAGCCATATTACTTTGTCTTCTCCTTTGTGTTTGCCTGTAGATTCCAGCGTAGTCCAATGCACGAGCACGCTTATTATTGTTCACATCGTTCGGTCGTGCAAGTGAAAGGCACTAATGACGATATATGATGAAGTGACTGAGCCTGGAAAAGCTGGTATGAACTCGATCTATTTTGTTTTTGTAAATATGACTAGCTCATCATGCCTGATTCAGCTTTGTTGTGAGAGAAACATGTTTGCAATGACAACTTAGAGATCATAGTTGCTTATGCCATGCTTACTTAGCTAGGAGCTTATAATGGTTTGTCATGGATGCCCACATGAATGTTGAGATGACTGTGTTGTAGTATGATAGGATGGTATCCTCCTTTGAATATTTCAAGTGGCTTGACTTGGCGCATGTTCACGCATGTAGTTGAAACAAAATCAACATAGCCTCTATGATGTTCATGTTCATGGTGATTTATGTCCTACTCATGCTTGCACTCAATGTTAGTTAATCTCAATGCATTTTGATGACTGTTGTCGCTCTCTAGTTGGTCGCTTCCCAGTCTTTTGCTAGCCTTCACTTGTACTAAGCGGGAATAATGCTTGTGCATCCACCTCCCATAAACCCAAAGTTGTGCCATATGAGTCCACCATACCTACCTATGTGCGGTATCTACCTGTCGTTCCAAGTAAATTTGCATGTGACACTCTCTAAACCTTCAAGAAATAATCTGTTTTGCATGCCCGAACCGCTCATGTGGTGACAGGGGGCTATCAGTATCTTCCATGCTAGGCGTGTTATCCTCGATATGTGTTTATTCCCTATCATTCACGAGAAAGGGGCCGGTAATAGGAATTCCCAGTTCCATGCTCAAATCGAAAAGATATTTGCAAACAAAACTCCCCTAGGATTGATGTTGGTATGGACGGTACCCGAGGATTCGGCTAGCCGTGGAGTGTGATTGATTGGTGGTGGGGGAGTCAAAAGTTTACTTTTTTGTTTGGGAACTGCCTATAGCATGTGTAGCGTGGAAGATGTTGAGAACTCTTAGTCATTGTGTTGACAATGAAAGCATGCCACCCAAAATTATTATCTCTGTTTTAAAAAGCTTGAGCTCTGGCACCTCTGCAAATCAATGCTTCCCTCTACGAAGGGCCTCTCTATTTATGTTCCTGTTGAGTCATCCTCCTCTTACAAAAGCACCAATTAGAGAGCACCTCTCTCATTTTTATGCTTTGCTTTTAACTGTGTTGAGTATGACTATGACTGGATCTTCATTGCCTTGAATTACAATGTTTAGTCAGCCCTTGGTCTTTTAAGGTACTCTGCATTTATGTTTTGTGGTCTCAGAAAGAGCTAGCGAGATACCATCTATTCGTACTGCTTCGTGTTGTTTTGATTGAAGTGTTGACACTTGAGGCTTATTATTATTTGCTCGCTAGTTGATTATACCATTGATATGAGTTTAGCGTGAGACCTAGATGTCACTTGCTTATGTGGTTTGCTTGTGATGTTGCTGAAATTCTGGTTGTGAGTTAGACATAGTTGCAACAACAAGATCAAACAGAGTTCGTCAAAGTTTTTCTTTTGTCTCTCTCAGTTTGTCAACTGAGTTGCTTGAGGAAAAGCAAGGCTTTAAGCTTGGGGTCGTTGATACGTCTCTGTCGTATCTAATTTTCCGAACTCTTTTGCTCTTGTTTTGGACTCTAATTTGCATGATTTCAATGGAACTAACCCGGACTGACGTTGCTTTTAGCAGAATTGCCATGGTGTTGTTTTTGTGCAGAAATGAAAGTCCTCGGAACGTCCTGAAAATTTACGGAGATTTTTTCTGAAATAAAAGAAAAATACATGCGCAAAGATCCACCGGAGGGGGCGTGCCAGTGGGCCACAAGTCCACAGGTTGCGGCCACCCCCTATGGTCGCGCCATGCGGGCTTGTGGGGCCCACGTGGCACCACTGCCCCCAATCTCAGCTCTATATCTTCCGTTTCACCTGAAAAAAATCAGAGAGAAGGTTTCATCGCGTTTTGCGATACGGAGGCGCCGCCACATCCTGTTCCTCATCTGGAGGGCAGATCTGGAGTCCGTTTCGGGCTCCGGAGAGGGGAAATCGTCGCCATCGTCATCATCAACCTTTCTCCATCGACAATTTCATGATGCTCTTCATCGTTCGTGAGTAATCTCGTCGTAGGCTTGCTGGATGGTGATGAGTTGGATGAGATCTATCATGTAATCGAGTTAGTTCTTGACAGGGATTGATCCCTAGTATCCACTATGTTCTAATTGATGTTGCTACTACTTGGCTACGCTTAATGCTTGTCACTAGGGCCCGAGTGCCATGATTTCAGATCTGAACCTATTAGGTTGTCGCCAATATATGTGTGTTTTAGATCCTATCTTCCAAATTGTAGTCACCTACTATGTGTTATGACCCAGCAACCCCGGAGTGACAATAGCCGGAACCACTCCCGGAGATGACCATAGTATGAGGAGTTCATGTATTCACCGCGTGTTAATGCGTTGGTCCGGTTCTTTATTAAAAGGAGAACCTTAATATCCCGTAGTTTCCATTAGGACCCCGCTGCCACGGGAGGGACGGACAATACTCCCTCCTTTCCGGTTTATAGGGCTCATCTCAAAATTTTCAGATTTCCATTATATTAGGCTCATTTTGAGTCTAATAGAGTTAAAGTGCTTTGAGTCACATGCCATATTTAATTCATAGAGTTTAGAGAAAGGAGATGAGTGTCTATGCATGCATCGTTTTCTACATCCATCGTGCAAGTCCAATAAGAAGGAGGATGCTACATTTATTGCCTTGAAAATTGAATATGTGAGAAATATTTCATTGGCTAGTTAAAACTAGTGTCATCCATTCACAATTCACCTTGCTTGATGAGATTTCAGATTTGAGCCCTATAAACCGGAAAGGAGGGAGTAGATGTCATGCAAGTTCTTTTCCCTAAACACGTATGACTACATACGGAATACATGTCTACATTAGATCGACGAACGGGAGCTAGCCACATATCTCTCCGTGTTATAGATGTTACATGATGAATCACATCCGTCACACTCATCCATCACCGATCCATTGCCTACGAGTCTTTTACTACTGGTTCTCGCTACGTTACTTTGCCTAGGCTTGTCCCTTGCTACAAAAGGGATTGGGCCACTTTGCTGCTACTGTCACTACTGCTGTTACTTGTCACTTTGCTGCTGTTGCTACTACTGTTCCTTACTATTCTTTTGTTACTTGTTGCAAGACTTTGTTGGCGTTGTTGCCGGGGAGGCTAGGTAAGCAGCACTAACATCCCGTCAACCAAGGCTTTTTTCTGGCACCGTTGCTATCATACTACCTTGCTACTGATACTTTGCTTGCAGACACTAATCTTTCAGGTGTGGTTGAATCTGACACATTCAGCTGCTAATACTTGAGAATATTCTTTCGCTTCTCGTCTTGGCGAATCAACAAATTTGGGTTGAATACTCTACCCTCGAAAACTGTTGCGATCCCATACGCTTGTGGGACATCAGAGATCAAGACAATGCACAACACATCTGAACTGGAGATAATAGAAGTGCATAGTCCTATTATGTTGTGATTCATGCAGATTTAGTCAATTCAGATCACTTGAGCACAAGTACTGTTGCACTCACATTATAATTGCCCAAGTTCAGTTCAGTTCAGTCTCAATTGCAATATTCTTGCACATGTATTGATATCTTTTCATGCACAAGTAGTCTCAGTTGCGCTGAGCCATGTTATAAACTGTGCAAAAGTAGCCTCAAACTGTTTATTTTCATTCAGCAATAAGTCAGTCACCATACTGAAATAAATATATGCAATGATCAGAGCCCTCTCCAGCCAAAAAATCCTCAACTCCGTCGCCGCCTGACAACAGCCAGCTTCTCGAGAACAATTTTGGAGCGCTCGATCCATTCGGTAGTGCAGCTTCTACTCTGGTATCAGGAATTAGGATTGTTGTACTTTTCAACCAGCACTATAAGTAATGGCCAACAAAGTAAACCAGATGTACAATAAACAATCATGTTATTGCATGACTGCAATGATGAATTCTACTCCCGGCTTTCCTAAATATAAGTCCTTTCATAGATTTCACTAGGGGACTATATACGGATGTATATAGACATACTTTAAAGTATAGATTCACTCATTTTGCTTCGTATGGAGTCCCCTAGTGAAATCTCTAAAATGACTTATATTTAGAATGGAGGGAATAGCACGTGATATTCATAATCTTTAATAAAACAAAAACTCAATTACTATGTTTGCAAACTGCGAAGACCTATCAGAATAGATACCATCTTGTACCTAGATAGTGGTAGCACTACACATAATATTATACAAAGATCATAGTTGTTATGTTATTATTTTCAGCCTTTGTTCGAGAACATCAATGCACCGGCACTGCCTGTTATATCTAAGCAACGGCCCACAACATCCATATAAAACAGCATAATCTACACCCCAAATGGAGCAACCTTACAGTTTTCCACTTCTAAAGTTTATAATCCACATTGATCATAGTTGATAATAATAATACTAGGAGCACTGTGCACTACAGCAGATCAATCATCGAGAAAGATCATAGCAAAGTTTCAGGGCAATGATCACTTCACCATGCTAAGCATATACTCCCTCCATCCGGAATAACTTGTCGCACAAATGCATAAAAAGGATGTATCTAGAACTAAACTACATCTAGATACATCCATTTTTATGAGAACTATTTGGGGACGGAGGGAGTATTAAATTACAAAAAGTCCAATTTGCTATTTCACCTTGTGAAATTCAGCAGCTAGGTTCCCCTTGAGTGATAGTGCCTCTGGTGAAATGGTCCTGCTCATCTGTACCTGCAGACCTTCAGCTCCATGGTTCCCCACCAACTGCAGGCATTGTGTAGTAGTCTGATGCCATAATCTTGTCTAACTTGGACCTCACCGCAGCATCTACAGCGAAAAGCCACAGATTTCAATCAGCAATCACCTCAAATAAACCAAATTACAAACCCATATCAACCCTCACATGTAACAGAGGAACCATGGTGGATCGGCACATCAGCTCGGGTTAGCCATAGGTGGGCATGATGGGCACAGTCCTGGAGTCGTGGTGGGAGACACCAACTGCGGAAGCAGGGGGAGCCGCTGCAAGGGCCGCCACAGCAGACACTGCGTCAAGGTCGTTCTCCGTGAGCAAGTCCACGGTATCACCCCATACATAGCCGTGGGTTATGCAGCTGCTCCGCTCGTGCTTGTGTGCAACCATGGTGGCAATGAACTCGTTCGGTGACTTGACATAAAAAAGGGAGCTGAAGTACATGAGCACGAGGAGGTCCTGGATGGACAAATTGGAGACAAAGGATGAGGAACTGGAAGCAGGTCCAGGGACGGTGGAGGGCTCCTTGGTGAGAGCAGTGGAGAGCGGCATGCGGAGGCGCTCAAGCTCGTCAATGAGTGCGGCGATGACGGGCTTGGAGCGCATCACCTCCTTCTGCTCCTGGTTAAGCATCTTGTCGGCGGCAACCGACTCCTCCATCTGTACGATGTGATTCTGCTTCTTCCGCAGCATGCGGAGACGCTTTGACACCACTGAGAGCACTGGCCCTTCCTTGGTTTCAGATATTGTCCCTTTGGTTTCAAATTCTTTAACCAACTCTGCAAACAAAAATTACAAAGCAATAATGTAAAGCAACAGTAATTATTGTTTTCATCAACAAAAAAGCAATTAATTCATGTGTTATCAGACTACCATATTAACTAATTTTTCTGCTTATTACAATTTTTTCTTAACTCCATAAATTTTAGGGACGGGTACCTGAAGTTGTGCCAAAGGAGCTAAATAGAACACATGAATCATATGTCGATTCGAACCACATCATCTTTTGAGCAGAACACTAGGCACCGGATTCAAGCTTCAAACTTTTGATGTTCACAGCAAGTACATATGTTGTCCCACCACACATGCTCTCCTTCGCCATAATGTAAATAATATTGTCATCATGCGAACTTAATGTAGGACCAGCACTGATCAATTTTTTCCAAGTCAGATTTTTTTCCTGATCAAACATGCTAGGCAAAATATTCGACAAACTTGAGTCGGTGCAAGACATTTCAGATGTGTCAAACATCAAACCATCACACCAAACATTTGAATAGAGTGATCTGGTCCACGCTTTAGCCCTCCAACCATGATCATTTCCTTGCTTCATGTTGCAGAAAACATCTTGCACATGAAAATCTAACTCAACAAACTTGATCAAATCATTGAATATTGTCACATGACGGTGTGATCTTGGAGTGAGATCCTCAAACATCAAATGGAACTCAGAGGGATCACACGGTTCCGGTAATGGCAACGGAACAAAAGGGATGATAGGATTTTTATCCAAAACATTGCATAAGAGAATTCCCCACCAAAGATCAAACCAAGCTATGATGCATTTTTCTGCATACGCCACGCTCATGGCATTATGAAGCAATAGCTTATACTTGGCATTCCTTGTTTCATTATCCTCGGATATATAAGCCACCTGAGACTACCAAGCATTCGCATCGGAGCGATAGATGTGGAGTGTATAATGTTTGCGAGTCTCGACACTGAAATATTCAACATGGGGAAAATGACAACAAAGTCTTGATTGTTATCACTAGCAGGTAAGATGGCAACCATATTTGGCGAAAAAGAAGATGGGTATGGCCTTGCAACAAGATGTAGAGTGGCAGAATCCAGCCTTGCTTTGTAAACGAAATAGTCGACGAACCGCCAAAGATTGTGGACACTGTCTGAGAAAGTGATAGACAGCAGTGCAAACCCTCCAGCTACACCAAGTACAAGAGGCAGTCTTGACAAGCGATCCCCGGTCTGATCAACGCAGCTGACGAGGCACAGTGAGATGGCTGGCGGGTCAACTGCTTTAAAAGAAACTTCCAAGATATGCCCTTTGCTATTCTTGGCTTTCGCCGTAGTGGAATTTCTCAACTGGCCGAACAAACACTTCCTATCCAACAGGATTTGGGGGTGGCGGACACATGGAGAAGGATAGTCTGGCATTGCCATGACAGAAGAGTGGAAGGGTGCCGATGAAGACATGGATCGTGGAAGGCGGCGGATCGGATGGCCTAGCCTTGGGAATTGAAAAGAAGCTCGGGGGGTCGATGCCAGGGAATCATGGCAGATGAGCTCGGACTATGGCTGCCTGGAGTCAGGGCAGACAGCCGGCGACGGAGCGTCGGGGCAAAGGCCGAAGGTGGCAAGCGTCGGGATGGTGGTGGCGGTGGCAGGAGGTTGCAGTGCGAGGCGGCGACGGTGGAGGCGAACCCTAGCGAGGCGGCGACGGTGGAGCTGAGCCTTAGCGAGGCAGCGGCACGACAGATTGAGCGAGGGGAAGGACCGAAGGAGTGAGACAGATCCATTTTTAGGGTATAAGAAACAAAAAATAAAAAGGAGCGAGACAGATCGGTCGCAAATTGCGACGGATTGTCGAACGCTCGGGCCGGCCGGCCCATGTGGTGTACTAGTGGTTGGGGCCCGCCAAGCATGTTTGTGTCGCACTTGCCTTGCTTAAGCGTCTAATTGCATTTTCTGTGCATTTATTTTTATGAGTCCACACATATTTTTTCTCCAGTAAAAATAAAACAACGGTTGTTAGCGTTAAGTTTTTCTTAACAAGTACAAAGAACCACCATCAGTTAGCAAAGCACCATAATGTTTTAGCATAAGAGATCTCATACACCAGAACCAATCAACACCATCAATGTAGCAACTCAGAGGTTTGTTTCGTCTATGGATTAAACATGAATTTTAATCTCTAGAAGGCACCGATATGATTCTGAAAGATCAATATTTAAAATTCTAAAAAACAAATTAACGGTTAAGAAACTTCTAGCATCCAGATAGCATAAGCTCTACAGTGAAAGTACCCATCATAGGAGGTGAACACCATTGTGTAACTACTAATAATAGTTTTAAATGCAAATAACTTGAAGTAGCATGAACATTTCATCCACCATCTTCTAACGTAGCCATGGTTATATTGATGGCAGGTGAACCTGGATGTGAAAGCCCACAAGAAAAATAACAGAGCAAACAAACATGCATGTGACATCCCCTAAGATTAGCAACATTTTAAGTATTATAATAATAAGGAAATTGCAACATGTAAAATACTAATCACCCTTAAGCAATTTGACAAACACGTCATTTCCATGGATAGATCACCTTTAAAAATACTATGTATCATTTCCAAGTTTATAATCAGCAACAAGAAATGTCTCATCACCACTATGCTTCTGCAAGAACCTGCGGAGACCCTTGTTCGGTCATTTTGGCATAGATCACCTTTAAAATAACGTAGCTAATCAACCACCTATCGATTTCTCACTGACTTTCGCATAGATCAAATAAATTTGGGCAAACCTGCATATAGGAGAAAATAGGCGCATCAAACATACCCAATCTCACGGAGACCTACCCACAGGGACGGACACACAACATAATGGCCAAACAATGTGGCAATGAATCTAGAGTAAATAAAAAATGTAAGAACAGACACGCATAAGAACAAACAGTTGGCAAGCACATACTATATGAGTGTAGTCTCAAGGATTACACCACAAAGATCTTGAGTAGCTGATTTCGATTGGCCTATGAATGCATAATGGTTTGTATATCATGAATGCTATATCATGGAATGTGATATATAGCATCACAATTTATGTACACAATCTATTCATGTGGAGCAAGTAAATCAAGCACATAAATGCTACACTAGAATTCGTAATTCACCAACGGGCATGATATATATTTTTTTAGAAAACATGAATTAGCCACAAAGTAGACCACTATCACCCTAATTTTCAAGCACCAATCACAACAAACCGGATCACCAAGGGGAGCAACCATTTGATTTGATGATACCTTGGCATCACCAGTTAGCAGACCAGCACAAGGACAAGAGGTGAAATCAGGCAAACCTGCAAAAAATTCTGCCATAATTTCTCAAAGGGCAATGAACTAGGTGTAAAGAACATAAAAGCAATATTTGGATTATTTGACGCGGACATGGTCATTCCAAGGATATCCTTGATAAGAGCATCTGAGATGATCTCGTCATCAGTTCGCTCCCGGCAGCAAATGGACGGGAGATAATCCTTGAACAGCGTGCAGACGCTAGAAGCAAAGAGGTAGCATTGCGAGTAGTGCCACGGGAGGTACACATACGCCCTGATCAGTGCGACACAGACGAGGCACAATAGCATGATTATCCACATGGGACGATGGCTCATAGGCAGCATGACAGTCTGTCCTTCACAATCTAGGTACTCTCAGCTCCTCACCATCTCGAGATCATCTAAAAGCTCTCGTTATTTCGATGTGAAGGCCACTGTACACCACACTAGGGCCTAATGAAATGGCAGGCAGCTGACTCCTCACCCCTTCCCCTGCATTTACAACACAAAAGGTAAGCACAAGTGCACAACACTGATGCAAGAGATCACGTTAAAGTAACAATCAAGCAAGCTCAATAGGGATCTACGAAGAATCATTCAGGGCCCTATAGACCAACACAACGCAGCTACCTAACGGCTGCTCTACAGTGTGGTGGAAATTCCAATGCACGAACATCATGTAGAGAAAGACTCAAGAGTGGTAGCTACAAAAGGCTTTACCATCGGTAGAGAAAGAAGTTATGGTAAAAGTCGTAGCCTAAGTCATTCAAGTCTATTGGATGTCATGTTTCAAGTTACCAAGAGGACTTTGTGAGCATTTTAATATGTTGATAAGGAAGTTTTGGTGGGGCAGTAAAGATGGACATGATAAACCACATTGTGTATCGTGGAAAGTAATGACACGACCAAAAGGTAAGTGTGGACTTGGATTAAAAGACTTTGAGCTATTTAACTTTCCTTTTCTTTCACGGCAAGCATGGTCTATGTTGCAGCGACCGAAATAGTTGAGCGCTTGTGTGCTAAGGAGTATTTACTTTCCAAATTCATCCATATTGCATGCAACTCTTGTTAATCATCGAAGCCAGATCTAGAGAGCTATTATAGAAGGAAGGGGTGTATTGACGCAAGTGTTGATCAAACATATTGGCAACAAGGCAACTACACACATATGGGAAGATAATTGGTTTCCACATGATGAGATGTTGAGACCATATAGATACTTGGTCTCTAATCCTTCGGCCTTGGTGGCTGAACTTATCGAGGCACTAGCGACTGCATAGACAAACAACACATGGAAGAGGTATTTATGCCCATTGGCGTTACTATGATCTTAGGGATACCACCGTGCACAAGAAATATGGAAGACCTTTGGAGCTGGAATTTTGAAAGGAGTGGAGTCTTCTATGTAAAAATCAACATATAGGATGCTTGTGGAAACTAAACAAAGGTGTGAGGCATGGCTTGAAGGTACTTCCCGTTCTTTTAGTACGGGGACGGAGGAAAAGGCGTGGAAATTGCTCTGCAATATTCAAGTCCCGACAAAATTTTGGATGTTCATGTGGTGACTAGCTAAATAGTCCATTCCAACATAGGATGTAAGAGCTCATAGACATATGACTACATACATTTCATGTGGTTTATGTGGCAATGAGGATTCATGGGGCAATTAGGTGTGCATGCATGGTTGTTGATGTTTTCTTTCGTATCAATCTGGTTTTAGTGGTTGTTTTTTTGCAATTGGGATCACCATCGGTACAACAGAAAAAAGACCGTTTGTTATAGATTAAGATCGTATCCAAAATATTATATATATTTCAAATTAACAGGTAAAATAATACCATGTTTAGATTCCACACAATTTTTAATAAAATTTCATATATAACATGTTTAAATCAGAGTTACGGTTTAAAAAATATAGATAATTTAGAAAAAACATTTGTTTCAAATGGACTGCAGATTGATTAACAGAAAAAATCCATGGGTTTTATGTTAAAACACAAAAAATGATTTGTTTGACTTAAATATGGACGACAAATTAATTGCCTCACAAGTTAAGGGATTTTCTGAAAAAACTACAAAAAAAGGTGCAGCTATGACTTAAGTTGGACTCAGGGTTAATTCACATAAAATGCAAGGGGTTTTGTAGAAAGGATGACAAATGGATAGAATTAATAGTTCCTTTTTTAATAGGTATAGATGAGAAATAGAGAAATAGAGAAATAGAGACAGAGATAGAGATTTGAGATGTATTATGCAATGCAGCGTGTCGCCAGTTGCCGTCACCATGGATGTTGTGGAGGAAGTGGGCGACGAGACGCAAAGGTCAGGGCTCTCATGGAGGAGCGACAGTCCCTTGAGGCTGAATGGAGGTTGATCCATGGCGTCCCCGCACAATGGTGGCTGATTCGCGGCTGAATTGACCAAATCTATGGCGGAGCCACTAGATTCAAGGCCAGAGAGGAGGCAGCGGCCATCATAGAAGGGAGGCCAAGGCAGCCATGGTGGGGTGCAAGTGATCTGTTTTCCGAGGCAAAAACACCACATGATGGAGCAAATTTATTTAATATCATTTTAGAATGCATCCAAGAGTGGGGTTTGACAACGAAGATTTTTCTTCATCACTCTAGACAATGCATCAAACAACAACTCATGTGTGGGCTTCATCAAATCCAATTTTCTAGGAAAGAGTTTGCTACCTTGTAAAGGAGATCTTTTACATGGTCGATGTGCATCTCATGCCATCAACATTATGGGCCAAGATGGGTTGGAGGTTACTTGCAAGGCAGTGGATACTATCAAGGAAAGCATCAAGTTTGTTAGAAGCTCCCCCACTCGAAAACATAAATTTAGAGAAATAGTTGAACAAGAAGGCATTGCTTGCAAAAAAGAACCTATCTCTAGACGTAGTTACACGGTGGAATTCAACACATTTGACGATCAAAACAGCCCTAGAGTATAGGAGAGCATTCGCGGTTATGATGTTGCAAGACACATCATTTACGTGTCTACCTACAAATGTTGAATGGGAAACGACGGAATCTGTTTGCGGTGGTTTCCGGTACATTATATCCAACGGCTCATTTGTATTTCCATGAACTTTGGAAAATCCATCTAGCATTGCAAAGAGTGGTCGAACATAAGGATGTTGTCATCAAATCTATGGTTGAAGCAATGCAGAAGAAGTTCATAAAGTATTGGAAGTTGTCATACTTAACCGGTTGTCTTCTAGTCATACTCGACCCAAGGTACAAATTCAAATTCTTGGAATTTTGCTTCAAATCTAGACTTGAAAGTGAGGCAACGAGATATCTTGCTAAAGTGAAAAGAACATTCAAAGATCTATTTGTTGAATATTTTGTGCATGAGGGTGACTCACATATGAAGAATGATCAAGGAACCAACAATGTTAGTACAAGTATTGATAACCCATGGGATCAATGGAACAAACATTTTAAGCAACATCAATAAAATCGAGCAAAGATGAGTGAACTTGATATTTACATAAAAGATGATGTTTGCCCGCAAGAAGATGGCTTCGACATACTATGTTGGTGGTCAACAAATGCACACAAGTACCCTATAGTGTCTCGGATAGCAAAGGATGCATTGGCTGCACCTGCATCTATTGTAGCATGAGAGTCTGCCTTCTCCACCGGAGGAAGAATACTCAGTGACTATATGAGCAGAATGATAGAAACCACTGTAGAGGCATTGATCTGTCTACAAGACTGGTTGCAACCTCGCGGTAACAGGCTCTATTTTTAGTGATATTTAGCATTCTTTGGTGTTTTGATGATAAAAATTCAACATCTCTTTCCTCTCATTCCAGGAACGAAGCCCGTCAATACGATAACAAATGATGTTATTTATGGAATGCAACATTAGGTAAGCCTAATCTTGAAATACATATGTTCATTTACTCATGTCTACATTTATGTTTGGTAAGATGGATTCATAAAGTTTTCTCTAGCTTATTAAAGTGGGGATGGAATGGGAAATATAGGGATGGCACCCGTCGGGTTTGGGTATGGGTGGAGCTACCCCGTACCCTTACCTGCCGCCCCAAACCTTACCCCATCACCGTACCCATACTCGTCATGGGTACAATATTTTCCCATACCCATCATCCGTCAGGGTAAATGGATACCCGCGAGTAAAATTACCCAGATTTGCAACACACCAATTCAAGTATGCATAGTTATAAAGAACAACTTATAATAATAATGTATAAATAAGAACACTTCATGACAGCAACACATTCTCAACGTGGGCTGGCTGCGGGATTTATGTACATATAATATGTTTAATATGTGAATAAATAATATTTAAGGCCTATTTTTAAATTATATGCGGGTACATGGATACACGGGTATAGGTTATACTAAACCATACCCATACACACTATATCTGATGGATTTCAAATTTTCCCTTTTTATATATGCATGGGTATTGCTTTGATCGATACCCTTACCCAAATAGGGTTTTTACCTGCAGGGTACGTGGGTAATGGGTATCCATTGTCATCCCTATGAAATAAGATAAATGCATGTTATGTGATCAACCTGGTCATGGGAAATAAGATAGTTTTGTGAGCTTCATATGTAACACTATGAGCATCCAAGAATGGTACTACTACTAGAAACATAGCATGATCATCCTGATTTCTGTTTTTCCGTTATAGTACTGGTGCTGTCTTTTGGTTTTCTCCTTTGACATAATAATGACGTTGATTCTCTTTTGGTTGTTCTCCTTTGACATAATAATATCCACTGCCCAGCTTCGCAGCAAGGACTTGTTGTTATCCATTACAGCACACTCCATGTATATAAAGTGTCTTCACCTTCGGTAATTTCATTAAGTTAATGCCATTGTTGACATAATTTCAAGCCATATAAAGTTTTATGTAAGAGTGATATACGGTCTAAAGAGCTTCATAATCTTTGGTATTCTCATCAAGTTTTGCTTGGTGTAGGTTCCTTTCGTTCGTGTGATATACGGTCTCAAGAGCTCCATTATCTTTGGTATTCTCATCAAGTTTTGCTTGGATGTAGGTTCCTTTCGTTCGTGTGATATAGGGTCTGAAGAGCTCCATAATCTTTGGTATTCGTCAAGTTTTGCTTGGGTGTAGGTTCCTTTCGTCCGTATGATATACGGTCTGAAGAGCTCCATGATGTTCACGCCTCCACAGCTCCATGATGTTCACGCCTCCACATCGGACACTAGAAGGCAACTAGAAACCGACAACCACCCTGGTTATCCTGTGAATTCTGAAGATTAAAGCATCGATAGTGCTCATATATGTGTGATGTTGTTAGCGTTAAGCGCATTATCTGAATTATCTGTGCATTACCATGTAATTCTGTTCACTTTGCTGAATGTGAATGGGCGTCGTGTTTCAGATTTGTGCAAGAATCCTGTTGGGTTTACTGAATGTGAAGATTGTGGCTTGACAAGTAATCTTATGTGTTTCTATATCTGGACGTTGCTGTCATGAGATTAGAGATAGAAAGTTTGCACCTGCACCTTGTTAGTAGTGGAAAGTAGCAACATTTCTGTAGTCTGTATCGGCTGGCTGTATTACATGCATCAGCTGCCTTGGCGGGTTTGTAGAGGGCTCATGCGGGCTGCCGCATTATCCGCGAGCATCCCGGCCCGCCTGCATCCCGAGGTGCGAACATCATCTATTGAAGTTGAAGATGTTGTGTCTAAATAAAACTACTGGAGCTGCTCTAAGAGTGATAATGCGTGGCTAGGAACCAGACACAGCTCCATAGAGCGTAGAGAGACAAAAGGGCAGGCAAAGCTCGCTGGAGATGGTTAGGCGTAATGGAAAACCAACTCAACATCATCATGTATGACAATGTGTTCCAGGCTTGCAGAACATGCTCCATTATTTCTCGTCTCATGTGAGGTATGCACTTATACAACGCCTCCGGTGTTCACATTCCACACCATTGCAAAGCAGCTCACATTCTCCACAAATCCTCTTCATGCATGTTCCAGGTGCACCCGACCAAACCTATTTTTTGTTTTGACGCAGATCTAAAACCTAACATTCCCCGGGCAAATTAGCCATATTTACTAACTCCAGAATCACGGGCAGCAACAACAGCAGGCAGAGGCAATCGGAGCTCATGTAATGATATACAGATTTTACATGCAGCCGCTCACTCGCGCTTCTTGCGGCAGTGACCCACGAGGAATCCACCTCTGGTTTCCTGGCCAGAAACCTCAAGGGGCCTCGCCGCGCCTTGGCATCATCTGGCCACCTCCCAGATCCCAAACAAACAATGGTTAGCTGGTCCTTGCAAGTCATCAAGTTCAGGCGCCATTTGTCATCAGTGGCCGATATTGTGCATAATCTATCCCGTTCAACCTAACACAGCACAAGACCTGCTCCGGCAGTTCTTCGGGTTTGTTTCCCTGCAGAGTGAGAAAAAAGCAAGCACGGTAACTAAACTATCTTCCATCACAAAGTAATAAAAAACGGAGGTATTAGCTCAGGAACAGTTATAATACGAGTGACATACCTGGATGGTTAGCCCAACATCTAGCATGCATATTTTTAGCCTGTCCAGAAATGTCTCGAAACCTTTCCTTGAGATGTAGCCAAATCTATGCATGTCAATGTCAACCTCAAAGTAGTTATCACCCTGCACAAAAAGATAAGATGCTCTCACACTCCTTGAATGAGTAACAAAAGTACAGGACCTAATGGTATCTTATAGCATTGCACTTATTGCTCAGTGGCGCACTAGCTAAGTGCTACTACTAACAAAGGTACTAAAAGCACAACTAACCAGGAAAAATTGATGCTGAGGTCTAGAAAGCACAGGCTTCTCATTGTATGCATGCATTAGCTTCCTCTCTGCGGCACTTAAAGGAAGGTCCTCCAGATTAGCCACGCGTCCAAGTATCTTAAGCCGTTCCCGAAATGGTATGCTTGTTTCCATAGGAAATCCTTTTATTTTTTCTACATCATCATCAACCAACCTCTGTTTGGCAAGTCAAATGAACAAGAGTCACAATGTTGTCGACTTCCAAAAATAATTAGTACAGGAAAACTGACTAGATACAGTAATTCACGAGTGCATTCAAATGCAAAAGCGCCTCTGCTAAAGATTCCAAAGGTGTCCGTTGATAGATTATCATTTATAAACTGATCAATACAATTCCTGAATAAACCTCGTTTACTGAAACCGCATTTTGGCCCTACTACCCAGAAGTGTTAATACACCTTCTATAGTTTTTATCTTGATCAACAGAGTTCAATGTGCCTAGAAAGTTAACCCTACAGCCCATAACTTACAAGAAAATGCAGTATGGTAACATATGAAGCTTTTAGCTCTAGGCCTGAAAACGCCTTTCAGTTATCACTAAAGCTGGCATTCCCAGGTTTAAATGCAGGAAAAATTTGTTCATCAACGGCATTGCATCAAATTTTCAGTACATTCACAAAATGATTAGAAAATGGCCATTCTCAACATAAGGATATTATACCAAACAAACAGCATCTATAATACGGCATTCAAACTACCATCGTCATCACATGTACTTGATTTATATACACAGAACATAAGTAGTACTGAAGCTGTGCAAGATATGAGAACCATAAAAAATCTTACCCTGATATTCTCTATGAATAAGGGCGGAAGCTCTTTTGAGTAACCTTCAGAAAGCCTAAAATACAAAACAAAGCTCATGCCTTCCCCATCGGTTTCATTCTGAAAGAGTGAAGCAGGATATAATGGAACCTGATAAAAATGCATAAAAGATGACATTGTCAGACCACTGATTAAAATGTAACGAGGGCAGAGAATGTCAGTACAAAGAAACTCTAGTTAAGCAAAAAATTCACATTCATTGATTTTAATTACACAACTGACAATTTGCTGAACTACTGCGAGAGAATTCAGGCATAGTAATCTTCTTAGACACAGTTGATCAGGGGGCTCTATCAAGCCCCTTTGTATCAGGACTGGGCAATAGCCCATTGGTTACTGGGAGCACTAGCGACTCCTTGGAGCCTAGTTCAAATCCCAGTGGGGCGAAATTAAAGCTTGCTCATTCCTTTTGTAGGATGAACAAGACATTGCCTATTTGCCCTCATAATCTCGTTGCCCTTTTAAAGGCAAAGCCACAGAATCTCCTTCCCCGTTGGCCTCTACTTTTTATAGCACTAGCAGTGTCCTTATCTTGAAAGTTAAAGTGTTTGTGGTGAACACATTGTCTCAGCTAGTAATCATCCAGGGGTCACATAAGCAACTGGTAGGAGGGGCAGTAAATGTACAAACCCACTGCCCATCAACCAGGCTCGAGTCCTCTTCAACTTGAATATGGCACATACTATTCTACTACTTAATTAAATCGGTAACTGGTTTCTCTTTTTCCCAGATATCCATCAAACCCCAATACATAACATGTTGCAGCCTTGTCAAATACAAATATACAATGACTTCTATCGTTCATAATGCTACTATTTTATTATGTAAAACTGCACATCATATTATTTGAGAAAAAAAAACTGTACGTCATACTAAAAGCATAATTACAGCTAAACTCACAAAGATGGCTCAAAGCATGTAAACACCCAGTTACATCTTCACAGATTTCTACCCAAACAAACAAGAGTTTTCACATGTAATTATTAAACAAACTGAGAAACACTAGAAAGGAACTGTGGGCAGAACCATAGCTCTGAACCAGTGCATCAACAATGTTGTAAACTCTTCAGAATATATTTCGACAAATGTGTAACTGTTTGGCAGAGTCTTAACACACCTGTACATTGACCACCAAAAGGGGTGGGAGCTTGCTGGAGGTTTGAGTATCAGGAAGCTTGACAAATCGAGATATATGATTGAGCTTTTGCGGTGATAAGTATACATCAACGCCAAATGGATAGTATGCTGCACAATTTTGAGCAAGCTCCTTCTTTTTATCTCTGAAGAATTCCAATTGAACTGAAGGTCAGTCACTTTCCAATAGAATGCATTGTGGAAATGAACAAGGTTGCCAGTATGTTGAAAATAATCAGTGAATGATGTTTACCTAAGATAGTTAGATCCCCGGACTTTGAATGTACCAGGATCAATATGAGACCAGCTATTCAGCGCCTTCTTTTCCAACAAGCATAACTGTACTTGAGAACCTGCTAGAGGCCTTTCAAGGAAATCTTTTGTAGACACTGAAAAAGATACAAATGTTTCTTTAATAATTTTATGATGCCAGTGTAATTAAGCTCCTAAGAAGAAGAAGAAGAAACTATATGACCCAACAATGGATGAAGAATTGCTTACATAGCGCGGACGACGGGTTGGCTTCCCCAGACTTCTTCTTGAACGAGAGCTTCAACGAAGGCATCTTCATCGACTGAGTTGGGCTTGTGGAAAGTGCTCTCTTCTTCTCATTCACACCAACAGCTGAGGCCATACATGGCAAACAGTTGTTTGGCAGGAGACCACAATCGTCCAGTATCCCCCCTCCAGCATTCGGGCTAGCACCGCCCGAAAGACTCACCCCATCCTCATGGCCAGCAGAGGGCCTCGCACCGTTCTCCAAATTCCCCTTGGGCAGCTCGCTGGACCTTGGCTTCCTATGGTGGTGCTCAGCTCCATTGAAGCTCCCGCCATTGGCATCCCTCGTACCCAATGCCGCTTCGCTCTCCAAGCCGTTGAGCGAGAAGGCGTCTGCAGAGTCAAACAGAAAAGCTCAAACGCTCAAGAGGCTTGAAACCAACACATGTAGGCTAGTGGTACATTGCACGTGTATGTATGTATACGGAGGGTGGTCGTTACCGTCTTGCACGCTGTGGAAATCGTCCTCGCCGTCGTCGGACTCGCTGATGGCGAAGGAGTCGTACCAGGCCTCCTCCATGCTCCCGGTGACTGCAGGAAAGGTAAAGTACCCCAATTCAACGTCAGGTGGGCGGCGAATCGGAGTACAATGCCATTGATTGATTGGCGCAATAAACCGGCGTGCGCTAACCAAGTAGTACTAGTAACCAATTACGCCGCGCAGTGATCCCACTCTTATGTCTATCTATCTATCTATCTATCTACGGAACGAGGCGGCGGTGAAATTCAATAAGCGGTCGATGAATTATTATTTTAAAAAAAATCCCCGGCCGTGGCTAGGTAGGTAGATAATAGATGGATAGATGCGCACGATGCGGTAATTTAATTTAATCCCCGAAGGAAGGACGCGCGGCATGGTCCCCCGGCCGGAGATCATCAAATCTATGCATCCATCCATCCATGAATCTATTCCCCGCGGAGGCGGAGGCGGAGGCGGAGGCGGAGGCGGAAAAGGCGATTGGGAGAAAGCGTAGCAGCGCATCCCTACCCACCTTGGAAGGCCGGGTTGCTGTAGGTCCGGCAGTCGCCGGAGTTGGAGGCGGCGGTGGAGGAGGGGTCGGGGGGGCCCTCGGCCTCCTGGATGGTCTCCATGGAGGCGGCGCGGGAGGGGGCCTTCCGGCGGGCCTTGCGGCGGCGGCGCCTGCGGGAGGAGGCCCCGGCGGCCCGCGCCGCCTCGCCGGAGCGCGGCGTGCCGGGCTTCCCCACGCACGCGCTGGGCCGCGACACGCACGTGCCCATGCCCGGGGCCTCCCGTCGGCCGAGATCGGCGCGGGGAAGGTGGCGCGCGCGCGGGCACGGCGCTCGTCCGCGTGGGGGCGGAGGCGGGTCGGGTCGGGTCGGGGTCGGGGTGGAGATCGGTGCGGTTGCGTGCGAGATTTTTTCGTTTTTATGGGCCAACTCTGTGGCTCTGGTGGTGGTGGAGATGGTGGCGATGGAGGAGGAGGAACGGGAACGCTGGCTGCGGTGTCGTGTGCCTGCCTGCGCGGGGCTCGGCTTCTCACACGAGTGCGGGGAGGGAGGCGCCGCTCTGGTGGACGCGGTCCTTGGCTTGGCTTGGCTTGGCTTGGTGGGTGGGTGGGTGGGTGCTCTGCCTGCAGCTTCCTTCCTTTTGTTCTGGTTGGGTTTGGATGGGGCCTGCCTGCCTGCGGCCTTTTCTTTCTGGTGGGAGTTAGGGACAGGCTTCCCTTTCCTTTCTGTGACGAGTGACGAACCCTCTAGTGGTCTAGGTGCGAGATTGGATTTGACGCCATGCCGTTTGCACCGTGCTTGTTCCGCCGACGCAGGGTATTTTCCTTTTTTTCCTAAGGCAGAAACTGAAGCCGAGACCAAGGCACGCCGTCGTCATCGCCCTTCATCATCACACACAACTTATCCGTAGTAAACAGTCAGAAAATCGTCATATGCATCTACATACGTTGTGCACGGTAGAGCGAGCCAACCGCCGGCTTAGATCGTCCATCCGTCCAACGTTTACGCTGCACGGTGGCTCCACGAAAAGTACTAGTACTACTACACCGTATGCCGGGACGGAAAAAAATGAAGGACCATGTGCATGCAATCTCATGCGTTGACCGTTGACCGGATTTACCAGATTTGGGTGGCGGGGGGGAAAAAGTCGGTGACCAACCCAACGAAGGCGTATCCATCCGGAACCCGGTGCACGCGTTTCATGGGGGCTCCGTGGTCCCTTCGCCATCCTATTTCCCCTTGCCAACAGCCGGTAGTACGATGCGATGCTACCGTCAGGTCAGGTGGTTCTACCTCTCCGTTTTAGCCGTTGAAAACCTCGTTTCTCCTCCTCCTTTTGTCCAACAATCCACACGCCTTGCACGTAACTTGGTGCCTAATCCTGGGAAATGGGTGGGCTTGCGCAGACAACACGGTTCCGTTTTACCTATAAAAGATGGGGCACGCAATTTGCATGCTATCGATCGAGAAAGAATGCTTAGTTGTTGATCCTGCGAAATGATTAGGTTCTGCGGCCAACACGGTTTTGTTTTGTACTATAAAAAGAAGTATGCATAACAACGGTCATACTATGTATTTCCTCCTTGTGAGAAAACAACAAGACGCGTATTTTTCCTTTTTTTTCGAAAGCAGGGCCTGCGGTTAGTTTACTACACGATAAGTTGAGTGCATGGGCGCTTATGGCCTGTTTGAAACCACAACATATTATGATAATCTGGATTATTAAAATAGATTATATAATTAGATTTTAAAAATAATCTAGGTAGGCATGTTTGAAGGTCAGAGTATATAAACTGTAATCTCGATTTTACAGTGCATAATGACATGTCCGCCCTGTGCGCTCGCTGAGGAGACAAAAGGAGGACGGTAGCGGTGCCAGAAATTAGTAATTACCTCTAACTTTAGAGTATAGATTCATTCATGTTGCTTCGTATGTAACATTCTAGTGAAATCTCTACAAAGACTTATATTTAGGAATGGAGGGAGTATTCGCTATGCATGATTACTTGTTTTTGCACTTCCATTCTGAGCATTGCATATTTAGTATTTTATTTGGTTTTTATTTGTTTTCTCTCTTTTTTGTGTCTACCGGTGTATTGGAGTAACCTAGGACCAAGCAAGATGAAAAGACCAAGGCTGGGCTCAGTACGGAGGACTTAGAGTACCTGACTTTCGTGTTTCGAAGGGCGGAAAAAATGATTTCCAAAGTGTGTCACATCAATATCTAAGACATGAAATGGATTGGGCCGCTCTTGCGAATCCGACGACCGCAAGGACGTCAAAATTGGAGTCTGTATGAAGAAATGGCAGCCTAAACACCGGAGAGAGACAAAATGAAAGACGGAGTAGCATGGTCATATGGATGATCTATGACATGTAGATAACTCCGGAAGTTTCCCTTTAGACGGAATTCTTCACCAATTTTGTCCCGTTTTACGCAACAAGAAAAATGGTGGCAATGCCTTCACATTGCACCATTGCTACAAAGAACTAGCTGGCAATGATAGATGGATCTGGAGGAACTTTGAGAGCACGCCGAAGAGATCACAGATTATCATATTCATTGAAGTTGATGACGAGGAGGATGAAAATCCTTACACGAGGTTGGATGGGTAAAATGTTGCAAAACAGAGGCAAAACCATGGAAGTAGTGGCGCCTACATGGAAGATAATTGTGCTATGATTGAGGCCAAGAAAGCATTGACGGGCGAACATGAAGAAGAGAAGGCAACAAGGTGGAACGAGCTCAAGTGCTTGGAGGACAAGAAGTGCAGATCAAATTTGATGCCCAAAGAGATAAAGGTGAAGGCAGAGGAGCGTATGAATGCTCTCGAGGAGAGAGGCTTGCAAAAGGGAACAAGGATGAAGAGTGGGATATCATGTTCATAAAATAATGCATGATGGATGCCACGATAAGGAAGTATTGGGAGCTCACTCGTGTGAGATCATGGCCCAATCGGAGGTCTCTCGTGGGGGCAATGGTCGTGGTCATGGAGGTGGTGGTGGTGGTTGTGGGGGTGATGGCGGCGGTGTCCATGGAGGCGATGGTTGTCGACGTGAGGGTGGTAATGATTCCATTGGATGTGGTGGTGGTGGTGGTGGTGGTGGTGAACTGGTGATTAGCACTAAAGTGCTTGAGTTTGTGTAGTATGCCTTTAATAGGGCTCGATCCATAACTGTTGTGGTGATTTTTTATCAAACTTGATCGATGTGGCACCTTTTGGATGAATTATATGCATGTTTTAATTTGAATTGCCCAAATAGATGAACTATATGCATGTGTTATGGTTGATTCATTGTGTATGTTCCAAAGGCTAGAAGAATTAGTAAAAAATGTGTAGGGAGTTAAATATAGGGGTTTGGCTAAGTCCGACCACCATTTAACTCATCAAAGTACAATGAGTTAAGAATAAGGAGGCATGTAAGGAGTTAGCTGCAATATAATCGGATAGAGATACTTTTACATGGTTAAATGGTTTGCATAGGGCTTGGTATACATGAAACAACATGCTCATCCTTCTTTTGAGTAGGAAGAAGCTTTAAGAGGAGAAACAAGAAAATATAAAAAATGCATATCTGAAGACTTTGCCACCATAATATAAACTTGGGGACACGTGTCATGGTGATAACCAAGCAATACTCTATTGTTGAAAGAAAGCGTAGCGAACAACGGATTTTTATAGCTAAGAGATAATCAACTAGTAAATGTGTAGGTGCATTATATTAGGCAATATATTAATTTCACGTAGATAATAGGTAAGATAAGAATGGCGTTTTGGAGGCCGAGCTCCATGGAGGCCTTTATTTTTGAAAAATTCAAATTCAAATTTTTATGGTTCAAAAAAATCTGAAAAAAAATATGCATGTATGTAAGGATGTAACCGACATGTGTGTAAAATTTTAGGTCAAAATACTTTAAAACGTGATCTGTACAAAAAAGATAAATTCATGGTCTGAAATGATGAATATTAACATGTGTTAAACAGCCTCAGATTTGTCTTTTTTGCACAGCCCTCATTTCAACGTATTTTGTTCTGAAAATTTACACACTTGTGTATTATACCTTCATCTATCTATGTATTTTTTTCAGAATTTTTTGAAACATTAAAATACAAATTTTCACTGAATTTGAAGTTTGAATTTAAAGGCCTCCAGTGAGCTCGGGAGCCAAAAGCAATATTCGATTATTTGTGCATTAGTTATGTAATTATCATTGATATTAATACTTGGTATGATATCAATGTGGGCTAATATGTTGAGCGCTCACCATTGAAATTATCTAGGTCGTTGGATTGACCTAGTTCGATGGCCCAGATTAGTTGGATCTCCTCCTTCGGGTCTTTTTATATTGGTTAAATCAATTGTATAATTAGCATTGATGATTATATTTGGTATGATATTAATGCTCGGTAAATATGTTGAGCGCTCACCATTGAAACAATCTAGACCGTTAGATTGACCTAGTTCGATGGCCAAGATTAGTTGGATATCCTCATTTAGATCTTTTTATATTGGTATAAATTAAATATGTAATTAGAATATATGTTAATATTTGGTATGATATTAATGCGTGCTAAACATGTTAAGGGTCACCATTGAAACAATCTAGGTCGTTGGATTGACCTAGTTCGATGGTCGAGGTTAGTTGGATCTCCTCCTTCGGATATTTTTATATTGCTATTGATTAACTATGTAATTCACATTGATATTAATATTTGGCATGATATTAATGTGTGCTAAACATGTTGAGCGCTCACCATTAAAGCAATCTAGATCGTTGGATTGACCTAGTTCGATTGCTAAGATTAGTTCGATATCCTCCTTCGGATATTTTTATATTAGTATAGCTATAGATACAGATAGATAGATATAGATATATTGATATAAATAAAGATAAGATATGTTCTTCAAATTTTAAATTAATGTGGATAGTGATGAAACTAATAACTCATGGACACACACTCGCATGTGCGGTCAACATGCGTAGAAGCTTCCATTGGAAATAAAATAAACTAATAACCCTATTAGGACCATGTCCCAAGTCTTGTATTTTTCTTCGTTATGAAGAAAACTTTATTTCCTTTGATTTTATATGAAAAAATATTTTTTCAATTATGGTGAAGTTTATTTTGTGTAACACTTAGTTTTGCTTCCTAACAATAATACTTTTCTTCCGGTTGCCAACATGATTGTCTCTAAGACCATCAGATAGTGTTTCCACCTAGCATTCGGTTTCCAACATACAAGAGGGGGGCGATAACTCTGGCAATATAAGGTTTCACATCATCTAGTTTGCTTATGAAGTAAAAAAAATCACGTCATTCAATTTTGCTTCAGCATGAAGACATTTTGTTTCCAATTATGGTAAGCTTTATTTCGAGTGATATTTAGTTTTGCTTTCTACCAAGGATATTGATCTTCCTCTACCAACAAGATCATTTGCAAGACAAATGGAGAGTCTTTCAATCAAGTGTTTTGTTTTCCAACGTAGAAAAGACTTGATTTGAACAACCAAATAATTGTTTCAGTTGGCGTTAAATTGCTTACAATGAAAAAATACATATGTTTATATCATAAACATTGATTCCAAATGATTAAAGAATTGTCACCCAAGTAAAACATTACTTGTTTCCAATATGTATAATAGTACTGTATTTGTATCAACATTGCTTCCAACAAATAATATAATTTACTTTCTAATAAGGAAAGAATATTTTTCTACTCATGTTATGTTGGGGAACGTCGCATGGGAAACAAAAAATTTCCTACGCGCACGAAGACCTATCATGGTGATGTCCATCTACGAGAGGGGATGAGTGATCTACGTACCCTTGTAGACCGTACAGCAGAAGCGTTAGTGAACGCGGTTGATGTAGTGGAACGTCCTCACGTCCCTCGATCCGCCCCGCGAACAATCTCGCGATCAGTCCCACGATCTAGTACCGAACGGACGGCACCTCCGCGTTCAGCACACGTACAGCTCGACGATGATCTCGGCCTTGTTGATCCAGCAAGAGAGACGGAGAGGTAGAAGAGTTATCCGGCAGCGTGACGGCGCTCTGTGAGGTTGGTGATGATCTCGTCTCAGCAGGGCTCCGCCCGAGCTCCGCAGAAACGCGATCTAGAGGAAAAACCGTGGACGTATGTGGTCGGGCTGCCGTGAAAAAGTCGTCTCAAATCAGCCCTAAAACCTCCGTATATATAGGTGGGAGAGGGGGGGCCTTGCCTTGGGGCTCAAGGAGCCCCAAGGGGGTCGGCCGAGCCAAGGGGGGAAGGTCTCCCCCCACCCAAACCGAGTTGGACTTGGTTTGGTGGGTGGGAATCCTTCCTTCCCTTCCCACCTCCTCCTTTTTTTTCTCTTTGATTTTTCTTCCAATGCGCATAGGGCCCTTTTGGGCTGTCCCACCAGCCCACTAAGGGCTGGTGCGCCACCCTCAAGGCCTATGGGCTTCCCCGGGGTGGGTTGCCCCCCCCGGTGAACTCCCGGAACCCATTCGTCATTCCCGGTACATTCCCGGTAACTCCGAAAATCTTCCGGTAATCAAATGACGTCATCCTATATATCAATCTTCGTTTCCGGACGATTCCGGAAACCCTCATGACATCCGTGATCTCATCCGGGACTCCGAACAACATTCGGTAACCAACCATATAACTCAAATACGCATAAAACAACGTTGAACCTTAAGTGTGCAGACCCTGCGGGTTCGAGAACTATGTAGACATGACTCGAGAGACTCCTCGGTCAATATCCAATAGCGGGACCTGGATGCCCATATTGGATCCTACATATTCTACTAAGATCTTATCGTTTGAACCTCAGTGCCAAGGATTCATATAATCCCGTATGTCATTCCCTTTGTCCTTCGGTATGTTACTTGCCCGAGATTCGATCGTTAGTATCCGCATACCTATTTCAATCTCGTTTACCGGTAAGTCTATTTACTCGTTCCGTAATACAAGATCCCGCAACTTACACTAAGTCACATTGCTTGCAAGGCTTGTGTGTGATGTTGTATTACCGAGTGGGCCCCGAGATACCTCTCCGTCACACGGAGTGACAAATCCCAGTCTTGATCCATACTAACTCAACTAACACCTTCGGAGATACCTATAGAGCATCTTTATAGTCACCCGTTACGTTGCGACGTTTGATACACACAAAGCATTCCTCCGGTGTCAGTGAGTTATATGATCTCATGGTCATAGGAATAAATACTTGACACGCACAAAACAGTAGCAACAAAATATATGCAAAGTGCACACGGATCTGAATGTAGCAGACCCGCTGACTAAACCTCTTCCACGGCCAAAACATGATCGACACCAGAACTGTATGGGTGTTAGATTCATTACAATGTAATTCCCATGGTGATGTGAGGGCTAGATTATTGACTCTAGTGCAAGTGGGAGAGTGTTGGAATTATGCCCTAGAGGCAATGATAAATATAGTTATTATTATAATTCCTGTATCAAGATAATAGTTTATTATCCATGCTATAATTGTATTGAATGAAGACTCATTTACATGTGTGGATACATAGACAAAACACCATCCCTAGCATGCCTCTAGTTGGCTAGCCAGTTGATCGATGATAGTCGGTGTCTTCTGATTATGAACAAGGTGTTGTTGCTTGATAACTGGATCACGTCATTGGGAGAATCACGTGATGGACTAGACCCAAACTAATAGACGTAGCATGTTGATCGTGTCATTTTGTTGCTACTGTTTTCTGCGTGTCAAGTATTTATTCCTATGACCATGAGATCATATAACTCACTGACACCGGAGGAATGCTTTGTGTGTATCAAACTTCGCAACGTAACTGGGTGACTATAAAGATGCTCTACAGGTATCTCCGAAGGTGTTAGTTGAGTTAGTATGGATCAAGACTGGGATTTGTCACTCCGTGTGACGGAGAGGTATCTCGGGGCCCACTCGGTAATACAACATCACACACAAGCCTTGCAAGCAATGTAACTTAGTGTAAGTTGCGGGATCTTGTATTACGGAACGAGTAAAGAGACTTGCCGGTAAACGAGATTGAAATAGGTATGCGGATACTGACGATCGAATCTCGGGCAAGTAACATACCGAAGGACAAAGGGAATGACATACGGGATTATACGAATCCTTGGCACTGAGGTTCAAACGATAAGATATTCGTAGAATATGTAGGATCCAATATGGGCATCCAGGTCCCGCTATTGGATATTGACCGAGGAGTCTCTCGGGTCATGTCTACATAGTTCTCGAACCCGCAGGGTCTGCACACTTAAGGTTCGACGTTGTTTTATGCGTATTTGAGTTATATGGTTGGTTACCGAATGTTGTTCGGAGTCCCGGATGAGGTCACGGACGTCACGAGGGTTTCCGGAATGGTCCGGAAACGAAGATTTATATATAGGATGACCTCATTTGATTACCGGAAGGTTTTCGGAGTTACCGGGAATGTACCGGGAATGATGAATGGGTTCCGGGAGTTCACCGGGGGGGCAACCCACCCCGGGGAAGCCCATAGGCCTTGGGGGAGACACACCAGCCCTTAGTGGGCTGGTGGGACAGCCCACAAGTGCCCTATGCGCCTAGGAGAAGAAAATCAAGAGAGAAAGAAAAAAAAAGGAGGAGGTGGGAAGGAAGGGGGACTCCCTCCCACCAAACCTAGTCCAACTCGGTTTGGGGGGGAGAGTCCTCCCCCTTGGACTCGACCGACCCCCTTGGGGCTCCTTGAGCCCCAAGGCAAGGCCCCCTCCCTCCCACATATATATACGGAGGTTTTAGGGCTGATTTGAGACGACTTTTCCACGGCAGCCCGACCACATACCTCCACGGTTTTTCCTCTAGATCGCGTTTCTGCGGAGCTCGGGCGGAGCCCTGCTGAGACAAGGTCATCACCAACCACCGGAGCGCCGTCACGCTGCCGGAGAACTCTTCTACCTCTCCGTCTCTCTTGCTGGATCAAGAAAGCCGAGATCATCGTCGAGCTGTACGTGTGCTGAACGCGGAGGTGCCGTCCGTTCGGTACTAGATCGTGGGACTGATCGCGGGATTGTTCGCGGGGCGGATCGAGGGACGTGAGGACGTTCCACTACATCAACCGCGTTCTCTAACGCTTCTGCTGTACGGTCTACAAGGGTACGTATATCACTCATCCCCTCTCGTAGATGGACATCACCATGATAGGTCTTCGTGCGCGTAGGAAAATTTTTGTTTCCCATGCGACGTTCTCCATCAGTGGCATCATGAGCTAGGTTCATGCGTAGATGTCTTCTCGAGTAGAACACAAAAGTTTTTGTGGGCGGTGATGTGCGTTTTGCTGCCCTCCTTAGTCTTTTCTTGATTCCGCGGTATTGTTGGATTGAAGCGGCTTGGACCGACATTACTCGTACGCTTACGAGAGACTGGTTTCATCGTTACGAGTAACCCCCTTTGCTCAAAGATGCTGGCAAGTGACGGTTTCTCCAACTTTAGTTGAATCGGATTTGACCGAGGAGGTCCTTGGATGAGGTTAAATAGCAACTCATATATCTCCGTTGTGGTGTTTGCGTAAGTAAGATGCGATCCTACTAGATGCCCTTGGTCACCACGTAAAACATGCAACAACAAAATTAGAGGACGTCTAACTTGTTTTTGCAGGGTATGCTTGTGATGTGATATGGCCAACGATGTGATGTGATATATTGGATGTATGAGATGATCATGTTGTAATAGAAATATCGACTTGGACGTCGATGGTACGGCAACCGGCAGGAGCCATTGGGTTGTCTTTATACTAACGTTTGTGCTTGCAGATGCGTTTACTATTTTGCTAGGATGTAGCTTTGGTAGTAATAGCATGAGTAGCACGTCAACCCCGATGGCAACACGTTGATGGATGATCATGGTGTGGCGCCGGTGACAAGAAGATCGTGCCGGTGCTTTGGTGATGGAGATCAAGAAGCACGCGATGATGGCCATATCATGTCACTTATGAATTGCATGTGATGTTAATCATTTTATGCACCTTATTTTGCTTAGAATGATGGTAGCATTATGAGGTGATCTCTCACTAAAATTTCAAGACGAAATTGTGTTCTCCCCGACTGTGCACCGTTGCTACAGTTCGTCGTTTCGAGACACCACGTGATGATCGGGTGTGATAGACTCAACGTTCACATACAACGGGTGCAAAACAGTTGCGCACGCGGAACACTCGGGTTAAGCTTGACGAGCCTAGCATGTGCAGACATGGCCTCGGAACACATGAGACCGAAAGGTCGATCATGAATCATATAGTTGATATGATTAGCATAGGGATGCTTACCACTGAAACTATACTCAACTCACGTGATGATCGGGCTTGGGATAGTGTAAGTGGATCATGAACCACTCAAATGACTAGAGAGATATACTTTTTGAGTGGGAGTTTAGCATATAATTTGATTAAGTTGAACTCTAATTATCTTGAACATAGTCTAAGTCCACTTTGAATATATTCGTGTTGTAGATCATGGCTCACGCAACAGTCATCGTGAATTTTAATACGTTCCTAGAGAAAGCTAAGTTGAAAGATGATGGAAGCAACTTTGTAGACTGGGCTCGTAACCTTAAGCTAATCTTACAAGCTGGGAAGAAGGATTATGTCCTTAATGCTGCGCTAGGAGATGAACCACCCGCTACGGCTGATCAGGATGTTAAGAATGCTTGGTTAGCACGTAAGGAGGACTACTCAATAGTTCAATGTGCAGTCTTGTATGGCTTAGAACCGGGACTTCAACGTCGCTTTGAGCGTCATGGAGCATTTGAGATGTTCCAAGAGTTGGAGTTTATCTTTCAGAAGAATGCCCGGATCGAGAGGTATGAGACCTCTGATAAATTCTATGCTTGCAAGATGGAGGAAAACTCATCTATCAGTGAACATGTGCTCAAAATGTCTGGGTACTCAAACCGTCTAGCTGAGCTGGGGATTGAACTCCCGCAAGAAGCTATCACTGACAGAATCCTTCAATCACTGCCACCAAGCTATAAAGGCTTTGTGTTGAACTACAATATGCAAGGGATGAACAAGTCTCCCGGTGAGTTGTTTGCGATGTTGAAAGTCGCAGAGTTTGAACTCCGTAAAGAGCATCAAGTGTTGATGGTGAATAAGACCACTAGTTTCAAGAGAAACGGCAAAGGCAAGAAGGGCAATTCGAAGAAGAGCGGCAAGCCTGTTGCCAATCCGCCGAAGAAACCCAAGGCTGGACCTAAGCCTGAAACGGAGTGCTACTATTGCAAGGGTATGGGTCACTGGAAGCGCAATTGCCCCAAGTATTTGGCAGATAAGAAGGCGGGCAAAGAAAAATCAGGTATATTTGATATACATGTTATTGATGTGTACTTAACCGGCTCTCGTAGTAGTGCCTGGGTATTCGATACTGGTTCTGTTGCTCATATTTGCAACTCGAAACAGGAACTGCGGAATAGACGAAGGCTGGCGAAAGATGAAGTGACGATGCGCGTAGGAAATGGTTCCAAGGTTGATGCAATCGCCGTCGGCACAGTGTCACTTCAGCTACCGTCGGGATTAGTGATGAACTTAAATCATTGTTATTTAGTGCCTGCGTTGAGCATGAACATTATATCTGGATCTTGTTTATTGCGAGACGGTTACTCTTTTAAGTCAGAGAATAATGGTTGTTCTATTTCTATGAGTAACATCTTTTATGGTCATGCACCGAATGTGAGAGGATTGTTCATATTGAATCTTGATAGCGATACGCATATACATAACATTGAGACCAAAAGAGTTAGAGTAAACAATGATAGCGCCATATTTTTGTGGCACTGCCGCTTGGGTCATATTGGTGTAAAGCGCATGAAGAAACTCCATGCTGATGGACTTTTGGAGTCACTTGACTTTGATTCACTTGACACGTGCGAACCATGCCTCATGGGCAAGATGACTAATACTCCGTTCTCCGGAACAATGGAGCGTGCAAGTGACTTATTGGAAATCATACATACCGATGTGTGTGGTCCAATGAGCGTGGAGGCACGCGGCGGATATCGTTATTTTCTCACCTTCACTGACGATTTGAGTAGGTATGGTTATGTCTACTTGATGAAGCACAAGTCTGAAACATTTGAAAAGTTCAAGCAATTTCAGAGTGAAGTGGAAAATCATCGTAACAAGAAGATCAAGTTCCTACGGTCTGATCGTGGGGGTGAGTATCTGAGTTTCGAGTTTGGTGATCACTTAAGAAAATGTGGAATTGTTTCACAGTTGACACCGCCTGGAACACCACATCGTATTGGTGTGTCCGAACGTCGTAATCGTACTTTGTTCGAGATGGTGCGATCTATGATGTCTCTTACTGATTTGCCGTTATCATTTTGGGGTTATGCATTAGAAACAGCTGCATTCACTTTAAATAGGGCACCATCAAAATCCGTTGAGACGACACCATACGAACTGTGGTATGGCAAAAGGCCAAAGTTGTCGTTTCTTAAAGTTTGGGGATGTGATGCTTATGTCAAAAAGCTTCAGCCTGAAAAGCTGGAACCCAAAGCGGAAAAGTGCGTCTTCATAGGTTACCCAAAAGAGACAGTTGGGTACACCTTCTATCTCAAATCCGAGGGCAAAGTGTTTGTTGCTAAGAACGGAGCTTTTCTCGAGAAAGAGTTTCTCTCGAGAGAATTGAGTGGGAGGAAGATAGAACTTGACGAGGTTGTCGAACCTCTCATCCCTCTGGATGGTGGCGCAGGGCAAGGGGAAACCTGTGTCGTTGCGACGCCGATTGAGGAGGAAGTTAATGATGATGATCATGAAACTCCAGTTCAAGTTTCTGTTGAACCACGCAGGTCGACGAGATCACGCGCTGCTCTAGAGTGGTACGGTAATCCCGTCTTATCAATCATGTTGTTAGACAACAATGAACCTGCAAATTATGAAGAAGCAATGATGGGCCCAGATTCCAACAAATGGCTAGAAGCCATGAAGTCCGAGATAGGATCCATGTATGAGAACAAAGTGTGGACTTTGGAGATACTACCTGAGGGCCGCAAGGCTATTCAGAACAAATGGATCTTTAAGAAGAAGACGGACGCTGACGGTAATGTGACCGTTTATAAAGCTCGACTTGTGGCAAAGGGTTTTTCACAAGTTCCAGGAGTTGACTACGATGAGACTTTCTCACCCGTAGCGATGCTTAAGTCCGTCAGAATCATGTTAGCAATAGCTGCATTTTTCGATTATGAAATCTGGCAGATGGATGTCAAACCGGCGTTCCTTAACGGTTTCCTTAAGGAAGAGTTGTATATGATGCAACCCGAAGGTTTTGTCGATCCTAAGAATGCTAACAAGGTGTGCAAGCTCCAGCGATCCATTTATGGACTGGTGCAAGCATCTCGGAGTTGGAACAAACGCTTTGATGAGGTGATCAAAGCATTTGGGTTTATACAAGTGGTTGGAGAATCTTGTATTTACAAGAAAGTGAGTGGGAGCTCTCTGGCGTTTCTAATATTGTATGTGGATGACATATTACTGATTGGAAACAACGTAGAGCTTTTGGAGAGCATAAAAGGTTACTTGAATAAAAGTTTCTCTATGAAGGACCTAGGAGAAGCTGCTTACATTCTAGGCATTAAGATCTATAGGGATAGATCAAAACGCCTGATAGGACTTCCACAAAGCACATACCTTGATAAAGTTTTGAAGAGGTTCAAAATGGAACAGTCCAAGAAAGGGTTCTTGCCAGTTTTACAAGGTACGAGATTGAGTAAGACTCAGTGCCTTGCAACTGATGAAGATAGAGAGCATATGCGCTCCGTCCCCTATGCTTCAGCCATAGGTTCTATCATGTATGCGATGTTGTGCACTAGACCGGATGTTAGCCTGGCCATAAGTATGGCAGGTAGGTTCCAGAGTAATCCAGGAGTGGATCACTGGACAGCGGTCAAGAATATCCTGAAGTACCTGAAAAGGACTAAGGAGATGTTTCTCGTGTATGGAGGTGACGAAGAGCTCGCCGTAAAAGGTTACGTCGATGCAAGCTTTGACACAGATCCGGACGACTCTAAGTCGCAAACCGGATACGTATTTATTCTTAATGGGGGTGCGGTAAGCTGGTGCAGTTCCAAGCAAAGCGTCATAGCAGATTCTACATGTGAAGCGGAGTACATGGCTGCCTCGGAGGTGGCTAAGGAGGGTGTCTGGATGAAGCAGTTCATGACGGATCTTGGAGTGGTGCCAAGCGCACTAAATCCAATAACCTTGTTCTGTGACAACACTGGTGCCATTGCCTTAGCAAAGGAACCACGGTTTCACAAGAAGTCCAGACACATCCAACGACGCTTCAACCTCATTCGCGACTACGTCGAGGAAGAGGACGTAAATATATGCAAAGTGCACACGGATCTGAATGTAGCAGACCCGCTGACTAAACCTCTTCCATGGCCAAAATATGATCGACACCAGAACTGTATGGGTGTTAGATTCATTACAATGTAATTCCCATGGTGATGTGAGGGCTAGATTATTGACTCTAGTGCAAGTGGGAGACTGTTGGAATTATGCCCTAGAGGCAATGATAAATATAGTTATTATTATAATTCCTGTATCAAGATAATAGTTTATTATCCATGCTATAATTGTATTGAATGAAGACTCATTTACATGTGTGGATACATAGACAAAACACCGTCCCTAGCATGCCTCTAGTTGGCTAGCCAGTTGATCGATGATAGTCAGTGTCTTCTGATTATGAACAAGGTGTTGTTGCTTGATAACTGGATCACGTCATTGGGAGAATCACGTGATGAACTAGACCCAAACTAATAGACGTAGCATGTTGATCGTGTCATTTTGTTGCTACTGTTTTCTGCGTGTCAAGTATTTATTCCTATGACCATGAGATCATATAACTCACTGACACCGGAGGAATGCTTTGTGTGTATCAAACGTCGCAACGTAACTGGGTGACTATAAAGATGCTCTACAGGTATCTCCGAAGGTGTTAGTTGAGTTAGTATGGATCAAGACTGGGATTTGTCACTCCGTGTGACGGAGAGGTATCTCGGGGCCCACTCGGTAATACAACATCACACACAAGCCTTGCAAGCAATGTAACTTAGTGTAAGTTGCAGGATCTTGTATTACGGAACGAGTAAAGAGACTTGCCGGTAAACGAGATTGAAATAGGTATGCGGATACTGACGATCGAATCTCGGGCAAGTAACATACCGAAGGACAAAGGGAATGACATACGGGATTATACAAATCCTTCGCACTGAGGTTCAAACGATAAGATCTTCATAGAATATGTAGGATCCAATATGGGCATCCAGGTCCCGCTATTGGATATTGACCGAGGAGTCTCTCGGGTCATGTCTACATAGTTCTCGAACCCGCAGGGTCTGCACACTTAAGGTTCGACGTTGTTTTATGCGTATTTGAGTTATATGGTTGGTTACCGAATGTTGTTCGGAGTCCCGTATGAGATCACGGACGTCACGAGGGTTTCCGGAATGGTCCGGAAACGAAGATTGATATATAGGATGACCTCATTTGATTACCGGAATGTTTTCGAAGTTACCGGGAATGTACCGGGAATGACGAATGGGTTCCGGGAGTTCACCGGGGGGGCAACCCACCCCGGGGAAGCCCATAGGCCTTGGGGGAGACACACCAGCCCTTAGTGGGCTGGTGGGACAGCCCACAAGTGCCCTATGCGCCAAGGAGAAGAAAATCAAGAGAGAAAAAAAGGAGGAGGTGGGAAGGAAGGGGGACTCCCTCCCACCAAACCTAGTCCAACTCGGTTTGGGGGGGGGGGGAGAGTCCTCCCCCTTGGACTCGGCCGACCCCCTTGGGGCTCCTTGAGCCCCAAGGCAAGGCCCCCTCCCTCCCACCTATATATACGGAGGTTTTAGGGCTGATTTGAGACGACTTTTCCACGGCAGCCCGACCACATACCTCCACGGATTTTCCTCTAGATCGCGTTTCTGCGGAGCTCGGGCGGAGCCCTGCTGAGACAAGGTCATCACCAACCTCCGGAGCGCCGTGACGCTGCCGGAGAACTCTTCTACCTCTCCGTCTCTCTTGCTGGATCAAGAAGGCCGAGATCATCGTCGAGCTGTACGTGTGCTGAACGCGGAGGTGCCGTCCGTTCGGTACTAGATCGTGGGACTGATCGCGTGATTGTTCGCGGGGCGGATCGAGGGACGTGAGGACGTTCCACTACATCAACCGCGTTCTCTAACGCTTCTGCTGTACGGTCTACAAGGGTACGTAGATCACTCATCCCCTCTCGTAGATGGACATCACCATGATAGGTCTTCGTGCGCGTAGGAAATTTTTTGTTTCCCATGCGACGTTCTCCATCATGACTATCTTTGATCAACTGGCTAGCCAACTAGAGGCTTGCTAGGGACAGTGTTTTGTCTATGTATCCACACATGTAAATGAGTCTTCATTCAATACAATTATAGCATGGATAATAAACGATTATCTTGATATAGGAATTATAATAATAACTATATTTATTATTGCCTCTAGGGCATAATTCCAACAGTCTCCCACTTGCACTAGAGTCAATAATCTAGTCCTCACATCATCATGCGAATTACATTGTAATAAATCTAACACCCATACAGTTCTGGTGTTGATCATGCTTAGCCCGTGGAAGAGGTTTAGTCAGCGGGTCTGCTACATTCAGATCCGTGTGCACTTTGCATATATTCACGTCCTCCCCTTCGACGTAGTCGCGGATGAGGTTGAAGCGTCGTTTGATGTGTGTGGACTTCTTGTGAAACCGTGGTTCCTTTGCTAAGGCAATGGCACCCGTGTTGTCACAGAACAAGGCTATTGGATTCAGTGCGCTTGGCACCACTCCAAGATCCGTCATGAATTGCTTCATCCAGACACCCTCCTTAGCCGCCTCCGAGGCAGCCATGTACTCCGCTTCACATGTAGAATCTGCTACGACGCTTTGCTTGGAACTGCACCAGCTTACCGCACCCCCATTAAGAATAAATACGTATCCGGTTTGCGACTTAGAGTCGTCCGGATCTGTGTCAAAACTTGCACCGACGTAACCTTTTACGGCGAGCTCTTCGTCACCTCCATATACGAGAAACATCTCCTTAGTCCTTTTCAGGTACTTCAGGATATTCTTGACCGCCGTCCAGTGATCCACTCCTAGATTACTCTGGAACCTACCTGCCATACTTATGGCCAGGCTAACATCCGGTCTAGTGCACAGCATGGCATATATGATAGAACCTATGGCTGAAGCATAGGGGACGGAGCGCATATGCTCTCTATCTTCATCAGTTGTTGGGCACTGAGTCTTACTCAATCTCGTACCTTGTAAAACTGGCAAGAACCCTTTCTTGGACTGTTCCATTTTGAACCTCTTCAAAACTTTATCAAGGTATGTGCTTTGTGAAAGTCCTATCAGGCGTTTTGATCTATCCCTATAGATCTTAATGCCTAGAATGTAAGCAGCTTCTCCTAGGTCCTTCATAGAGAAACTTTTATTCAAGTAATCCTTTATGCTCTACAAAAACTCCAGGTTGTTTCCAATCAGCAATATGTCATCCACATATAATATTAGAACCGCCACAGAGCTCCCACTCACTTTCTTGTAAATACAAGATTCTCCAACCACTTGTATAAACCCAAATGCTTTGATCACCTCATCAAAGCGTTTGTTCCAACTCCGAGATGCTTGCACCAGTCCATAAATGGATCGCTGGAGCTTGCACACCTTGTTAGCATTCTTAGGATCGACAAAACCTTCGGGTTGCATCATATACAATTCTTCCTTAAGGAAACCGTTAAGGAACACCGTTTTGACATCCATGTGCCAGATTTCATAATCGAAAAATGCAGCTATTGCTAACATGATTCTGACGGACTTAAGCATCGCTACGGGTGAGAATGTCTCATCGTAGTCAACTCCTTGAACTTGTGAAAAACCCTTTGCCACAAGTCGAGCTTTATAAACGGTCACATTGCCGTCAGCGTCCGTCTTCCTCTTAAAGATCCATTTGTTCTGAATAGCCTTGCGGCCCTCAGGCAGTACCTCCAAAGTCCACACTTTGTTCTCATACATGGATCATATCTCGGACTTCATGGCTTCTAGCCATTTGTTGGAATCTGGGCCCACCATTGCTTCTTCATAATTTGCAGGTTCATTGTTGTCCAACAACATGATTGATAAAACGGGATTACCGTACCACTCTAGAGCAGCACGTGGTCTCGTCGACCTACGTGGTTCGACAGAAACTTGAACCGGAGTTTCCTGATCATCATCATTAACTTCCTCCTCAACCGGCGTCGCAACGACAGAGGTTTCCCCTTGCCCTGCGCCACCATACACAGGGATGAGAGGTTCGACAACCTCGTCAAGTTCTATCTTCCTCCCACTCAATTCTCTCGAGAGAAACTCCTTCTCGAGAAAAGCTCTGTTTTTAGCAACAAACACTTTGCCCTCGGATTTGAGATAGAAGGTGTACCCAACTGTCTCTTTTGGGTAACTTATGAAGACGCACTTTTTCGCTTTGGGTTCCAGCTTTTCAGGCTGAAGCTTTTTGACATAAGCATCACATTCCCAAACTTTAAGAAACGACAACTTTGGCCTTTTTCCATACCACAGTTCGTATGGTGTCGTCTCAACGGATTTTGATGGTGCCCTATTTAAAGTGAATACAGCTGTTTCTAATGCATAACCCCAAAATGATAACGGCAAATCGGTAAGAGACATCATAGATCGCACCATCTCTAATAAAGTACGATTACGACGTTCGGACACACCATTACGCTGTGGTGTTCCAGGCGGTGTCAACTGTGAAACAATTCCACATTGTCTTAAGTGAGCACCAAACTCGAAACTCAGATATTCACCCCCACGATCAGACCGTAGGAACTTGATCTTCTTGTTACGATGATTTTCAACTTCACTTTGAAATTGCTTGAACTTTTCAAATGTTTTAGACTTGTGCTTCATCAAGTAGACATAACCATATCTACTCAAATCGTCAGTGAAGGTGAGAAAATAACGATATCCGTCGCGTGCCTCCACGCTCATCGGACCACACACATCGGTATGTATAATTTCCAACAAGTCACTTGCACGCTCCATTGTTCCGGAGAACGGAGTCTTAGTCATCTTGCCCATGAGGCATGGTTCGCACGTGTCAAGTGAATCAAAGTCAAGTGACTCCAAAAGTCCATCAGCATGGAGTTTCTCCATGCGTTTTACACCAATATGACCTAAGCGGCAGTGCCACAAAAATATGGTGCTATCATTGTTAACTCTAACTCTTTTGGTCTCAATGTTATGTATGTGTGTATTGCTATCAAGATTCAATATGAACAATCCTCTCACATTGGGTGCATGACCATAAAAGATGTTACTCATAGAAATAGAACAACCATTATTCTCTGACTTAAAAGAGTAACCGTCTCGCAATAAACAAGATCCAGATATAATGTTCATGCTCAACGCACGTACTAAATAACAATGATTTAAGTTCATAACTAATCCTGATGGTAACTGAAGTGAAACTGTGCCGACGGCGATTGCATCAACCTTGGAACCATTTCCTACGCGCATCGTCACTTCATCTTTCGCCAGCCTTCGTCTATTCCGCAGTTCCTGTTTCGAGTTGCAAATATGAGCAACATAACCGGTATCGAATACCCAGGCACTACTACAAGAGCCGGTTAAGTACACATCAATAACATGTATATCAAATATACCTGATTTTTCTTTGGCCGCCTTCTTATCAGCCAGATAATTGGGGCAATTGCGCTTCCAGTGACCCATACCCTTGCAATAGTAACACTGTGTTTCAGGCTTAGGTCCAGCTTTGGGTTTCTTCGTCGGATTGGCAACAGGCTTGCCGCTCTTCTTTGAATTACCCTTCTTGCCTTTGCCGTTTCTCTTGAAACTAGTGGTCTTATTCACCATCAACACTTGATGCTCTTTACGGAGTTCAGACTCTGCGACTTTTAGCATCGCAAACAACTCGTCGAGAGACTTGTTCATCCCTTGCATGTTGTAGTTCAACACAAAGCCTTTATAGCTTGCCGGCAGTGATTGAAGGATTCTGTGAGTGATAACCTCTTGCGGGAGTTCAATCCCCAGCTCAGCTAGATGGTTTGAGTACCTAGACATTTTGAGCACATGTTCATTGACAGACGAGTTTTCCTCCATCTTGCAAGCATAGAATTTATCGGAGGTCTCATACCTCTCGATCCGGGTGTTCTTCTGAAAGATAAACTTCAACTCCTGGAACATCTCAAATGCTCCATGACGCTCAAAGCGACGTTGAAGTCCCGGTTCTAAGCCATACAAGACTGCACATTGAACTACTGAGTAGTCCTCCTTACGTGCTAACCAAGCGTTCTTAACATCCTGATCAGCCGTAGCGGGTGGTTCATCTCCTAGCGCAGCATTAAGGACATAATCCTTCTTCCCAGCTTGTAAGATTAGCTTAAGGTTACGAGCCCAGTCTACAAAGTTGCTTCCATCATCTTTCAACTTAGCTTTCTCTAGGAACGTATTAAAATTCACGATGACTGTTGCGTGAGCCATGATCTACAACACGAATATATTCAAAGTGGACTTAGACTATGTTCAAGATAATTAGAGTTCAACTTAATCAAATTATATGCTAAACTCCCACTCAAAAAGTATATCTCTCTAGTCATTTGAGTGGTTCATGATCCACTTACACTATCCCAAGTCCGATCATCACGTGAGTTGAGTATAGTTTCAGTGGTAAGCATCCCTATGCTAATCATATCAACTATATGATTCATGATCGACCTTTCGGTCTCATGTGTTCCGAGGCCATGTCTGCACATGCTAGGCTCGTCAAGCTTAACCCGAGTGTTCCGCGTGCGCAACTGTTTTGCACCCGTTGTATGTGAACGTTGAGTCTATCACACCCGATCATCACGTGGTGTCTCGAAACGACGAACTGTAGCAACGGTGCACAGTCGGGGAGAACACAATTTCGTCTTGAAATTTTAGTGAGAGATCACCTCATAATGCTACCATCATTCTAAGCAAAATAAGGTGCATAAAATGATTAACATCACATGCAATTCATAAGTGACATGATATGGCCATCATCGCGTGCTTCTTGATCTCCATCACCAAAGCACCGGCACGATCTTCTTGTCACCGGCGCCACACCATGATCATCCATCAACGTGTTGCCATCGGGGTTGACGTGCTACTCATGCTATTACTACCAAAGCTACATCCTAGCAAAATAGTAAACGCATCTGCAAGCACAAACGTTAGTATAAAGACAACCCAATGGCTCCTGCCGGTTGCCGTACCATCGACGTCCAAGTCGATATTTCTATTACAACATGATCATCTCATACATCCAATATATCACATCACATCGTTGGCCATATCACATCACAAGCATACCCTGCAAAAACAAGTTAGACGTCCTCTAATTTTGTTGTTGCATGTTTTACGTGGTGACCAAGGGCATCTAGTAGGATCGCATCTTACTTACGCAAACACCACAACGGAGATATATGAGTTGCTATTTAACCTCATCCAAGGACCTCCTCGGTCAAATCCGATTCAACTAAAGTTGGAGAAACCGTCACTTGCCAGTCATCTTTGAGCAAAGGGGGTTACTCGTAACGATGAAACCAGTCTCTCGTAAGCGTACGAGTAATGTCGGTCCAAGCCGCTTCAATCCAACAATACCGCGGAATCAAGAAAAGACTAAGGAGGGCAGCAAAACGCACATCACTGCCCACAAAAACTTTTGTGTTCTACTCGAGAAGACATCTACGCATGAACCTAGCTCATGATGCCACTGTTGGGGAACGTCGCATGGGAAACAAAAAATTTCCTACGCGCACGAAGACCTATCATGGTGATGTCCATCTACGAGAGGGGATGAGTGATCTACGTACCCTTGTAGACCGTACAGCAGAAGCGTTAGTGAACGCGGTTGATGTAGTGGAACGTCCTCACGTCCCTCGATCCGCCCCGCGAACAATCCCGCGATCAGTCCCACGATCTAGTACCGAACGGACGGCACCTCCGCGTTCAGCACACGTACAGCTCGACGATGATCTCGGCCTTCTTGATCCAGCAAGAGAGACGGAGAGGTAGAAGAGTTCTCCGGCAGCGTGACGGCGCTCCGGAGGTTGGTGATGATCTCGTCTCAGCAGGGCTCCGCCCGAGCTCTGCAAAAACGCGATCTAGAGGAAAAACCGTGGAGGTATGTGGTCGGGCTGCCGTGGAAAAGTCGTCTCAAATCAGCCCTAAAACCTCCGTATATATAGGTGGGAGAGGGGGTGGCCTTGCCTTGGGGCTCAAGGAGCCCCAAGGGGGTCGGCCGAGCCAAGGGGGGAAGGTCTGCCCCCCCAAACCGAGTTGGACTTGGTTTGGTGGGTGGGAGTCCTTCCTTCCCTTCCCACCTCCTTCTTTTTTTTTCTTTCTCTTTGATTTTTCTTCCAATGCGCATAGGGCCCTTTTGGCTGTCCCACCAGCTCACTAAGGGCTGGTGCGCCACCCTCAAGGCCTATGGGCTTCCCCGGGGTGCGTTGCCCCCCCCCCCCCCCCGGTGAACTCCCGGAACCCATTCGTCATTCCCGGCACATTCCCGGTAACTCCGAAAATCTTCCGGTAATCAAATGAGGTCATCCTATATATCAATCTTCGTTTCCGTACCATTCCGGAAACCCTCGTGACGTCCGTGATCTCATCCGGGACTCCGAACAACATTCGGTAACCAACCATATAACTCAAATACGCATAAAACAACGTCGAACCTTAAGTGTGCAGACCCTGCGGGTTCGAGAACTATGTAGACATGACCCGAGAGACTTCTCGGTCAATATCCAATAGCGGGACCTGGATGCCCATATTGGATCCTACATATTCTATGAAGATCTTATCGTTTGAACCTCAGTGCCAAGTATTTATATAATCCCGTATGTCATTCCCTTTGTCCTTCGGTATGTTACTTGCCCGAGATTCGATCGTTAGTATCCGCATACCTATTTCAATCTCGTTTACCGGTAAGTCTCTTTACTCGTTCCGTAATACAAGATCCCGCAACTTACACTAAGTCACATTGCTTGCAAGGCTTGTGTGTGATGTTGTATTACCGAGTGGGCCCCGAGATACCTCTCCGTCACACGGAGTGACAAATCCTAGTCTTGATCCATACTAACTCAACTAACACCTTCGGAGATACCTGTAGAGCATCTTTATAGTCACCCAGTTACGTTGCGACGTTTGATACACACAAAGTATTCCTCCGGTGTCAGTGAGTTATATGATCTCATGGTCATAGGAACAAATACTTGACACGCAGAAAAACAGTAGCAACAAAATGACACGATCAACATGCTACGTTTATTAGTTTGGGTCTAGTCCATCACGTGATTCTCCTAATGACGTGATCCAGTTATCAAGCAACAACACCTTGTTCATAATCAGAAGACACTGACTATCTTTGATCAACTGGCTAGCCAACTAGAGGTTTGCTAGGGACAGTGTTTTGTCTATGTATCCACACATGTAAATGAGTCTTCATTCAATACAATTATAGCATGGATAATAAACAATTATCTTGATACAGGAAATATAATAATAACTATATTTATTATTGCCTCTAGGGCATAATTCCAACATGTTATAGTTTGGTTCGAGACAAAATAAGAAGGAATCACATGGTTAGGTTGTATCATTTGCGTGTAACACCTCCATGATAGTAGGGCGCATGCACAAAGAAACATGAGCGGGATATTGAAACATGTATTTGCCTTGCCAGCGGTGATGAAACCACGAGACACATCGACGAGATAATAGAATCATGCGCTCTGGGTGACACATGCTTGAACTTTGGCACCGCAACGTAGAGGAGTGTTTTCAAGGAGGAGAGCGTCAATTAGATCGAAAGGACGATTGTGAGCGAAATGTATGACATTAATTAGGAACAGCCGGGGCTCGGCGACGGCCTACAACAAGAACCTCCCTGCTTGTGGGCAATCACTATACGATGGTAAATTACTTGGTTGTGTTTCTTCATGAGCCACAAACTAAGGGCATGTTCGAAAACTCTCCCAACTCCATCGAATCCACAAATTCAGCTTCTCAATCACCCATCGATGAAAAATCGTTCGGGAGCGACGTCGGCTTCTCCCAGCACTGCAACCCAACTAGGAGGCAAAAAAGCCTGTAAGGCGTAACTTTGTGCTGGCTGGAGGAAGCGTTGGAGAGGGAAACCGATTTTGATCGAGGGGGAGGACTCTGTCGTGTGCATGAGCGAGGGCGTACATCAAAGGGCTAACATAAAGGTTTTCCTTGGCGGTGGCAACATCTTGTAAATAGAGGAAACTTCGGATTCTGTTAGACATGGAGGTCGGTTTTCGTTGCTTCTCAAAAACACACTATGGCTTGAAACAACTTGGTGAATTTAGCTTTTAGGAGCTAAACGATTTGGCTGTGTTTTGACTTTGGAGTTTGTGAAGTTTGGAGCTAGAGAGTTTCAGAATAAACTCTAAGAGCATATACAGTCGAAACCTTCAAATGACCCCTCATACGTCTGCGGACGCGCCCGATAAGTGATCGGACAGAAAAAAGAAGGAAAAAAGTTACCCAACCGGACCCCTTATATCGTTCCTATATGGCTGGGCTGTCCGCGAACCCTCATATCAATCTCAAATATGGGGAAGATATGAGAGCTCAGGACGCACCCGGTTAGCGATCGGATAGGAAAGAGAAAGAAAAAGGGTGACCCAACTGGACACCTCATATCGTCCCTATATGCCTGGGTTATCCGCAAACCCCCATATCAATCTTAAATATGGGGAGGATATGAGGGCTCGCGAACGCGCATGGTCAGTGACCGGACAGGAAATACAAGAAAAAAAATGATCCAACCGGACCCCTCATATCGTCCATATATGTCCGGTCTGCATGCGAACCCTCATATCAATCTCAAATATGAGCATGATATGAGCGCTCGCGGACGCGCGCGCACGCGCTCGGTAGGTGACAAGACAGGAAAGAGAAGAAAAAAAGTGACCCAAACGGACCCCTCATATCATCCCTAATATGGGAAGGATATGAGGGCTCGCGGACGCGCGCAGACGCGCCCGATCAGTCCGTCACATAGAAGCAACTCCACCCCATACCACCTTTTGTTTTCTTTATTCATTCTTTTCTTTCTCTCATTTCCTCTCCACCAATCACGTATAACTGACTAGACGTATGGGAAAATGAGGAGGATGACTGCGCGGACGAACAAATAGGGAGTCATATTTGACCGGACACGTTCACGCACGTTTAGAAGATCATATTTGCACTGTCGAGGTGTAGATGCTCCAAAAGGAACATGAAAATGTTGTGGAACATTCTTTTAAGAAAGGTGTGTAAATCAACTGACAACGTCTTCAGGTTCGTGGGCTAGATGTGAGTGTGTGCATTTATACTTTGGAGTATATTTCCCCAAAAAAGATTGTAGCACTAAACAAGTTCAAACTTTATGGTTTTGAATTTTGTTTGATTATATTACACAAAAGAAAAAACGAGTGTACGTAGACTTTTATATGAGAACCCTTGGGAAATACTCCTATGTTGGATCCTACAAATGGAACACCACATAAAGAAAAAGAAATCTCTGAAAATCATGACATTAGTTGACGTGTCCACTCGCTGGCTAGTCCGATGGATCATGGATTGTTTGTACCCGTGAAACGCAAAAGGAAAAAGGATGTTGGAGAAGTTAAAGCGGCGAAGTGACAGATGAGATGAGGTAGTACTACTCCTACAAGGCTGAAAATTAAATGTTTCGTTGGTCTCAAGGCTGTCTCCCCTGGGAATCTTTTGTGGTGTACGTGGACAATGTCCATGGCGCCGTCGCCGCCGGACGCCGGTGCTGTTAGGAGCCAAAGCACCGCGGCGCTTCCTTCCACCGACGTCATCATTCCGTGCGAGCCGAAAAGACAGTGCCGCCTTTTTCTTTTGCCTCGATCCGCTTAATAGATTAACTTATCTTTTGTAGTATACGATACTGTATATTTTATGTGCTCTGGCCCTGAAGCTTCTGATGATGCGCCGTCGTTTCCGAGCTGCCTCGTTTCGGTGATCTGTCAGAAGAGCTGCGCCGTGGAGCGGTCGCGTCGCTTCCGTATTCGACGAGCGTGGGGTTGCTTGTCTGGAATACATTGAACCTGTTGTTGGACCTGGTATATCACATCACTCATACGTACAAAGAATACTGAAGGCGCTGCCCTGAAGATGTACAGTATCTTCTTCCATTTGTAATACATTAATACTGTAACACAAAATGAAAACGACGTGTTATTACATATTGTATGTTGCGTGTTAGCTGCTTAATCATTATCCAGGTAGCTCGACGGTTGTGTTGAGGGAAAAAATAAGGGTTTAAGTCGACGTCGCAAAACCAGAATGATCTCATCGGCCATCATGCTGCGAAGAAAGGCTACAGCGACGCGTCCTGACGGATAGAGACCTTTCACCTGCGCCCGTGTTGTCTGCGTGAGTATTCATTCAGCAAAAACTCGCCAATTAAAGCCGACGGTTCCATTCCACCGTGCCGCCTTGTTTGTGTTTCTTCATCAATGTCAAATATGAGATTTGAACTCTAATGGAGGGGTATATTATAGTCCTCGTAACCATCTAATTAGAGGTTGGTTTATTGCCGTCTTGTTTGTGTTGTAGAGTACTAGCAAAACAACCCATGTGTTGCAACGAGAGAAAAATAGTCATATCTTCAATGACCGTGAACACATTTTGCTATCACTTTCAATTTCATGAAATCATAGACATTTTTTTAAACTCTTGCACATGTTTGAAATCGTGAAAATTATGAATTCATGAACATTTTCTAATACTCAGTGGACGATTGCATAGCTAAAAAGGCTGAATCTCTCCTCCATCACGTGCCATCGTCCTGCCTTGTTGTCCGTGGTAATCTACAAACATAAAAAATTGAAGTAACAAACAAAGATAAAAGGAAATGTATGTACTGTTAAATCTCATCAAGTGATCCAGAAAAACAGCTTGCTCTAGTTGGTCGTTGTGTCAGGGCAAACCTACTATGCATATTACTGAAGAATAAACAATTAGCTTTATGTTATGCACTAATTAAGAACAGTGAAATGATTAATTTGACTCATCACTCAGCTGAATTTCATACAGAACAATTCCTACTACTGTTGTTCATGAAGATTTATCCAACAACTACAAACTAAGTAGGGGTAGTTTTGTCCCTAAAAAAAAAGGTAGTAGTAGTACTCATTCGGAAAACATCTAGATTTAGATAGCAAAGCTAAGTCCCATTACAAAATTCCACAGTACGACTACAATCATAACCCCCCAAAACCAGTTAAGTAATTTTCACCCGCAATTATTTTCCTTCCTAATTAAATTCTCTAGCAATTTACAGGAATCTGGTTTATTTAGTACACAGCAAAATGTATGTAGCGAAAGCGTTCTTACATATAAATTCAGCAATTGCTTACAGATGAGGGTGGAAATTGGACCAGATGAGTTAATTGTGCTCCTGGTACAGATTGTTAAATTGCAACTCTTTCAGTGGACCGGAAGGTACAGATTGTTAAATTGCAACTCTTTCAGTGGATCGGAACCACAAAGTCAACAGAGAAAACAGTACTAATATTTTGATCATATCAATCCCGATCCGTGAAGCACACACGAAGGAGATTGCCACATGTTTAGAGAATTTTTTTCATCTCATTTGTGAGTGGTGAGGCACTCCGTTGGAGATGACGACGGGGCTCGGGCGGATCCGGACTGATCTGGCTGGGGTGGATCCATTTTCAGCGGATTTATCGTGTTGGCGGCCGGATCCGGCGAGATTGAGGGCCGACGGCTCCATGCAGGTCCCTGTCCAGGAGAAAGAGGGAGAGAGGTGAGAGGAGATCAAGAAGGAGGAGAAGGGAGAGGGGCGAGGAGGTGGAGCGGCCAGAGGTCCAGAAGGTACCGACAGCGGGGCGTGGCGGAGATGTGGGGTCGCTGGCGAGGCGGCGTGCGGGTGCGAGGGGAACGAGGGGCAGGAGTGAGCTGCGGCCGCGAGGCGCGAGCGACGCCTGCTCGGCCCGGATTTGGGCCCAGGTGGGCCGGTGCGGGAGGAGGGAGACACGGACACGACGACGTTGACTACGGGTTAAATACAGAAAATAGGTTTTTTTTTGGCAAAAACGGCGACGACGTGTTTTCTGACAGAAACAGTAGCCGCTTTAATATTAGATATAGAAAAGTAAAGAGACAAACAAAGAGTTTAAATGATTCCGTTAATTCTATTACAATCTGGAAGACTCATTTATATACAAAGATGAATGGGTGTGTTAGAAGACATTTTTTCTCTAGCATACATTTCGTAAGAGACATCCCTCCCGTACAATTGATCACGTGTTTATTTCTCAACGATTTTGAACCAACAAGTCGCTCCCAAATAAAAGAAGACAAGATATTTTGCACGCACGCACGGAGGAGTGGTAAGAAAGAAGATGCTGCGCACTTTTTATTTTTCTGAAGCGCTGCGCACATTTGGCGAGCAGTAGAAGAGAGAAGAGTGCGCTCTGTTGACTAGACGACGCGGCCGCATCTCACGGCCCACGGGAATCTTTTCTCCACATCTCCGGCGGTCTGGACGATGTGTAGACGAGATGCGGCCGCGGCCCGCCGACGTGAGCGCGCGGCCGGGTCGGGTGCCGTGTCTCCGTCCGCATCACGCTGCGTCGCTTCTGCGTGCACGGTTCTGGCTGCCCCCCTTCCACAAGGACCGTCCCGAGCGTGCCAGCCACCTGCTAGCTTCCCTGTGGAGTGCTGGGAACAGGTACCCTACCTTCCCACAACATGCACAGTACCAGCACCACGTCGGTGCCCATTTCTTTTCGGTCTTCTTCTCCACTTCAGCGTGTGTGTTTTCCTACGTAGCGTGCCAAGGGCAAGCCACATGTGTGATTATGATGAACACACGTCCTCGTGCTCGGCCTACTCCTCCGGATCTACTGCATCCGGAGGTAGCCTCACAGCTATCCGGCCTTCGCGTCTTGTCAGAGCCTGCTCAAGGAGCTGTAGTCGGCGCTCTGGCGTCTGATAAGTTGCCCGACAGCATGGATGCAAAGCTACTAGGGAATGTGGTGGACGACGAGTTTTTAGTGGCAGGCGACGAGCGAAAAGTGACGGCGGCAACGTACGGGAGGGAGGAAATGTGGATGGGTAGGGTTTCGGCGCCGACGGTCGGCTTAAACAGCCCGTCTAGGGCACTACGAGGCCCGTCGGAGCAGGGTCACGCGGCGATGGGGGAGATATACGTCGGACCGATTGGTTTTCGGACGATTCTGCATGGCACGTCATCGTCTGTCCGACACGATGGACGCACCCAGACGTCCCATATCCGTCTTAAATTTGGGCTGAATGAGGGATGCTGATTAGCCCTGACGTTTGAGGCTCATTTAAAAAGTCCGTCTGGATCGCATTTTCGTGACCGGTCACTAACCGGGCCATCCACCCACACACTTGAGACGGGTTTAAGGCCTCCGGCTGTAGATACTCTTAAGCCATCTTTGATTGAAGAGTGAGGACAACAATTATTGGTGGTAGTGGTTGTTTTATGGTTTAGGAAATTGGATGTAACTTTTATTATGTTTAATCATGTGTACAAAGACTTCTCAGTTATTATCATCACGAAGAACAAGCCGACTTTAATAGAGAGCTTGTGAGATGAAGCATTTTGATGGTGGTAGTGGTCATCTCATTGTTTAACGGCGTCGTTGTAGTTTTGTATTATTATGTTTGAGGTGTCTCTGCTCCCCTTCCTTGCCTCTCGGGTGAAAACCCTAACTCCGGTGGGCGGCGGCGGTGTCCTTGACGTCGTGACCTTCCTGAAGGCGTCGCCTTGAGGGATGAGTGGTGGTGGGCACTGTGTGGGTCCTGAACGGTCGCTCGTGGTGGGCACTGCTTCGAGGGAAACCCTAGGATCTGGTCTTCCAGATCGGACGATGACGGTACTGCGGTGCCGTTTCTCTCTTGGGAGCATCGTTTGTGGAAAAGCGCTGGCAGACTGAGGCAGGAGGTGGAGCGGCTTTGTCTTGCATGGAATTTCGGTGGAGCTGTCAAGTCATGCCTGGCCGACAGGTGCTACGCTGAGTCACGCCTGGTTGGCAGATGCTACGCATGACGGATCTTTCGGAGTCTTCGCATCTGGACGGATGAGCGCAGGGCGGTGGTGCCGTTGGGCGCCGTGGTGGCGTCGGCGGATGATTGGACTGGCAAGGATGATGCAGATCTCTTTCCTGAAGATGGGTCAGTGGTTCGAGGATGATGGCGGTTGGTAAAACGTGTGCGTGAGGTGTGCGTTTTAGGTATGCTGCACCGGCTATTGTTCTCGATACGTTATGTGGATGGATTGGAAACAACACCGGTCTTAGATATGTGGAGTGAGAGCACTCCACATTATCGAGTTTGTAGGTGTGAGTGATGGCTTTGGGTGGATTGATGTATACTCTTATTAGACCTTTGTGGAATAATTAATAAGATGCCTGCATGCATCGATTGATGCAGAGGCCGGAGGTTTGACCTCCTTCTTTAAAAAAAATAAAAAAATATTTGAGGTGTGTTATACTAATGAATTATTTGATCTTTTTTAAGAAAACAAGTAGTATGTGATTAACAGGGATCATTTATGTGGAATACATTGAACTCGTTGTTGGACCTACATCTATTATTTTGACGAGAATACATCCGATCTGTTCACCTTTAAACATGGTAATACAACGAACGTCAGAAATAATAAAAACGCATCCGAATTCATAGACCACCCAGCGACGATTACAATCACTAAAACAAGCCGCAGGCATGCCACCGTCATCGCCCCTCCCTCACCAGAGCTAGGAAAAACTTATTGTAGTAGACAACCAAAAAATCATCATGCTAAAACCTCGTAAGACCAACGCACCAGAACAACAAACGCCGTCGGTGAAGAGTAACGTAGATCGAAAGGATCCAACCTAAAAACACAAGAACATAGACGAATGATGGATAGATCTAAGCATATCTGTCGGAGACACACCTCCACACGCCCATCGATGATACTAGACGCACCACAGAAACGGGGCTAGAAAAAAAACTTTATTCCATCTTCAAGGAGCCGTCATCGTCATCGTGTTCTTCTTAAACAGGACACAAACCCTAACAAAATTCAAAACACATATAAAAACAAAGCCCTTCACAAACAGAGGCAGGGATTCACTGTGCCCCATCATCCTAAGGCCACCGAAGACGAAGTACACCGATACGGACACCAACACAAGGGCAAAGAAACCCTAATTTTTTTAGGGAGACGGCGGCTGAGGGAGAGACTAGGTCATGTGTTGCGCACGTTGTTGTTGGACCTTTATCACTCATGCAAAACTTCAACGGTTAGCTGCGACAACGCATGTTGTATGGACTTTCTGGCTTTGACGTGTCATGTGGCAGCACGCTATCAGGACGGGCCAAGGCGCTGTGCTGAAGATGTATGTATGTTTTCTTTTGTGAATAATAGAATGAAAACGACATATCATAGTATTGTATTGCGTGTTAGCTGCTTAATCATTATCCAGGTAGCTCAACAATTGTGTTGAGAAGAAAAATGGTTTTAGTCGACGTTGCAAAACCAGAATGATCTCATCGGCCATCATCATGCTACCAAGAAAGGCTACGGCGTCGGCGACCCGTCCTGACGCCGACGGACAGAGACCTTCCACCTGTACCCGTGTTGTCGTGTGACTATTTTCAGCAAAAAAAAAGATCACCAATTAAGCCGCCTTGTTTGAACCAACAAGTCCCTCCTGAAGACGAAAGGAAGAAAGAACGATATTTTACGATAATTCAACCCGGAGCCCGGGCTCAGATGAGCCCAATGAACAGTATTGTGATTTACAGTAAAAAATATATTAAAAAATCATTTTTTTAGATGCAAGATCTCCTTGTGTGTAAACTTTATGGAAAGTTTTGTAAAGTTTAAATATTCGAAGAGCTCATGGCAAAAAAAAATCAGACATAAACAATTCTATTTTCAAAAAAAATCCAGACATTCGAAATTCGTTTTTTTTTGCCACGAGCTCCTCAAATGTTCAAACTTCATAAAAATTTGCACGGACTTCATACACAAAAGCATCTTACACAACAAAAAGGTTTGGGATGTTTTGAACATTTTTTCTATTTCAAATCACGGTAATGTTCATGCCCGGGCCCATCTAAGACCATCTCTAGCAGACCCCGTATAAAGCCAATCCGTAAAAGTCGTTTACAGTTTGGGAAAAAAAGGTTTTGCAGGCTGGTGCGGGCGCGGACATAGTCAGATTCCGAAAATCGAATCCGTAAAAAAGATATTCGCAGAAGATGCTATTTTACGGGTCGACAATGCGGGGTCTGCTCGGGCGGCACCGCGTCAACCCCGCAAACCTAAGACCCCGTAAATCAGAATTACAAATGTGCAATATAAGTAAAATGTCAATATTATAAATACAGTAATACAATAATTATTCAAATCACCATAGCAAACTAAATAATTCAATACAAAACTTGCCCCGTATACAAATTACACATGAATGAAATGAAAATGAATGGAAAAATCAAATGTGTTAGTGCCCAACCCTTTGCCAATGATGCTCAATGAGATCCTTCTGGAGTTGACAGTGGGTGTTTGCATTTTCAATCTCCCTGCAGGTCTGAAGAAAAGCTCTAATTCGGTTCGGGTCTTTAGCTGGTTTGACACGCCTACCCACATTGTCATAGAAGAACTCTAAGTTCATGCCTCTCTCATCTTCGAGAATCATATTGTGAAGAATAACACAACATGTCATGATGTTTTTCAAGGATCGCTTGTCCCAAAACCGAGCAGGACCACAGACAATGACAAACATAGATTGCAAAACCCCAAATGCTCTTTCAATGTCTTTTCGGGCTGCCTCTTGCGCCCTTGCGAATTCATACTCTTTCCTACTTTGGAGGTCTTTGATGCTGTTCACAAATGTGCGTCAAGAAGGATATATGCCATGTGCAAGATAGTACCCTTTTGTGTATTAATGCCTAATGGTAGCAATTCTAGAAAGCAAATGAGACCGTTGCAACACATTGATATCATTTAGAGTACCCGGCATACGAAAAAAGCAATGCCAAATTCATAAATCATGTGAAGCTATGTCCTCTAGCACAATTATTGCATCACGAGACTTGCCACAATACATTCTCTGACATGCTTTTGGACAATTTTTCCAAGTCCAATGCATAGAATCTATGCCTCCTGGCATGCCAGGTCAACCTCTTCTTTTATTAAATGCCATAAATTTTTTGTGTCTTCCTCGTTCGGTGCCCGAAGATATCCAGGACCAAAAACACGGACAATCACTCTGGCAAACCTATGCACAGACTCAATTGTACTATCTTCCCCAATGCGAAGGTACTCAAAGGTATAGTGATCTGGAATGACGTATGAAATTACCCGCATAGCTGACGAGATTTTTTGACATGCACTAAATCCCTTCAAGCCCGTGGCATTTCTTCTTTGAGTAAAATATCGACAATTGGCCTCACAAGCTTTAACAATTTTTACAAAGAGGGACCTATGCATACGGTACCTTCCCCGAAAGAGGTGTGGCGGGTATGTTGGATTGGCCTCGAAGTAGTCTTACAGCAACATCTCGTTCCCGAGATGACGATTTCATGGAATGCAAAGACGGCCGACAGTCTGTCCTCGCCGCATCTTTCGGTTCTCGTCTTCGTGCTCCTTCACGATAAAGGTCATCACCAAACTGTGCTGGCGAAATGTGAGAAGCATCGTCTCAACATTCGAGTCATCCGAATCGGATGAATCCTCGAGCAGAAACTTCTCGCACAGACTCAACTCCATCTTTGATGGTGGCTCTCCGGCGGCGGTTGATTGGCGGATCCGGAGGAGCGGGTGCAGAGGCTCGGCGGAAGAGGGTAGGGGTGCTCCATCGGCGCGATTCACCCCATAGATTTGGCGGAATCACCGGCAGCGGGCTGTCAGAACCAATAGCGGGGGAGGCGGCGGAAGGGCATGGGGAAAGGGCGCGGGTTAAAATGTCCGTCCCGCCAACCGCTTTCCTAGGATACAGGGCACCGTATAGATGAGGCGGAAACCTGTGTTTTCGTAGGTCGGGAAGGGGATTTTGCCACGCCTCTGAAATTTTTTTACGGGTCGGACGCGTGCATGTGGTCTGATCAGGCAACATTTTATGTTCAGACCCACAGTTTGACGGTTACTTTGCTGGCCGGGACATTATACGGGGTTTCTTAGAGATGCTCTAAGCCGAGGAACCAAATCGATGCTCTTGATATTCTGCCGCTCCTCGCATGCACGGAGGAGTAGCGAGAGCATCTCTAACACGCACACAAAAACTGTTTCGTGCGTTAAAAACCGGTTTTAGGCATCAAACACGTTCATCAGATGATACAAAATAGTGCGCCGTAATAAAAAAAAGTTGGATGCGAGCTAAAAACGCTACGCGCCCTTCATAATTTACGTTGTGAGTTTTTTTAGACGCGCGTTTTTTGGCATGTGAAAAGCCAATCTTAACGCCGACACGCTAAAGTGGTACAGTGATGCTGTAAATTTATTTTGACGTTTGATATTTTTGTGTGTCTATAAGATGCTCTATAAGAAAGAAGACGATGCACACGTTGGACATTTGGCAAGCAGTAAAAGAAAAAGAGTGCGGTCTGTTGACTAGACGACGCGCCGTTCTCCGATAACGGCTGGTCGGCTACGTGCCGCGCGCCCATGCCCGGCACCGGTGGCCACGGCCCACGGGAATCTTTGGACGATCCGTGGACGAGATGCGGCCGCGGCCCGCCGACGTCGTGCCGTGTCTCCGTCTGCATCACACGCTCCGTGCCTGGTGCGTGCACGGCTCTGGTTGCCACCTTCCAGAAGGGCCGGCCCGAGCGTGCCAGCCAACCTGCTAGTGCTAGCTTCCCCTGTGGAGTGCTGGGAACTGGTACCCTACTCCACCCTCCCACTACATACACCAGTACCACGTCGGTGCCCATTTCTTTACGGTCGCCTTCTCCACTTCAGCGTGTGTGTTTTCCCACATAGCGTGCAAACGGCAAGCCGTATGTGTGATTATAATGAACACTTTGGCGGGCGTGGGTGGAATGCATGAGTCCCGCTCTACACACGAAAAGAGATCCACTTGTGCAGCCTCTTTTAGCTTCTAAGTTATATTGCTCAGTTTATGTGATATAGATTTTTTTTCCGTAAACCATAGACAAACGCGTGAAGGTTTTTACGGGCGTTCGGACCACTACCGCGCTGCATCGCCGTTTCAGAGCGTGAGAGCATCTACAACCATAACTTGCTAAATTGAACACTTAAACACCCACGGGTCCATTTTGACCACTCATATTTTCATATGTACAACCACGTCTCTTAAATTGTCCTTCCATTGTTTGTTATTTCGACGAACATGTTGTGTGCGACACTGCCAGAACACGCGGCAGCAAGCACGATGACATCCAGCACGTGATGGTGGAGCCCACGATGGCTGCACCCACACGTCCGCACCTACGGCACCCACGACTGTCCGTGGCCAGCACGCTCCCGTCGTCATCCGCGCCCCGTGGCCGTCCGTGGCCAGCCAAGCTTGTGCCCCGGCCTTGCGCCCGCCTGCGCCTCGTGGGCCCGCGTCCGTGACCACCCACGCTCGCGCACGCCTGTCCGCGGCTGCCCACACTACTAGGTGTGTTTGCTTTGAGGATATACTTGCACGAGACGGGTTGATTCCGTCCGCAGTCCACCATTTCAGTGTTTAGTTGAGGATGAAACCGGAACCGGTTGATCCTCAGAAAAGGAATATTCCCTATATATGCTTCACCAAGCGATTCCACCAAATCTTAGGAATCACCTGGTTATTCTTCTCTTATTAATAGAAGAAAAAAAAGAAAACATCCCTGATAATTGTTAAAACCAAAAATACAATGGAAATGTTGCTGGATTTTATATAATATTTTGATAAAAGAAAAAGAAAAACCCCACAAGGTGAGTTGAGTCATATTCTTCTCATTTCATATCACCAACCAAACACAAGAATGGAACGAACCCGTGACATTTTTTATCTTCAACTGAACACAAGAATGGAACCAACCCATTCCTTCAGAACGAGACCATGACATGCCATGTCTTTTGGTTCTCAAACCAAACACACTCTAGGGAAAAGCTTATAGGTGGTGGTTTAGCAACAACGAGGGGTATAAACCCACGCTAATACTAACTTTTAGTAGCGAGGGATATAAACCCTCGCTATAGTAATAGCGTGTGGTAGAAATCCACGCTACTACTAAGTGGTTTTCACTGTGCCCCTCGAAATGTCGTAGTAATAGCGTAGGGTATAAACCCGTGCTACTATTAATTACTCCCTCCGTTCCTAAATATAGGGTGTATAGTTTTTGGCACGGAAATTAAAGAATGCACGTAGAGGGAAAATTTCACAAGTTTTGGGTGAGATTACACCTCCCTAATTAACAACGGAAAATAGAGAATCTTAGCTGATATAAGGAAATGTAATCAAATCCCTAAAACAAATATCCAAACGAGTGGTGCAATGCAATACACCTTATATTTTGGATTTTTTCTCAAAAATCTATACACCTTATATCAAGGAACGGAGGGAGTAGTAGTACCGAGGGTTATAAACCCCTACTACTACTAAGTTTATAGTAGTAGCGTGTGGTACAAACACGCGCTACTACTATGTGGTGTCCACCGTGCCCATCGGGACATGTCGTAGAAGTGGTGTGGGGTATAAATCCCGCGTTACTAGAAAGTTGACAGTAGTAGCGCAGGGTATAAACACCCGCTACTACTAAGTGGTCTGCACTGCGGACCCAGGACATGCAATAGTAGTAGCGCGGGGTATAAATGCCGCGTACAACTATGTATAAAATATTTAACAACCCTGAAATCCCATCTCCTCCCCCAAATCCACCCTCTCTCCCGACACTCTCCCCCTCTCTCCATAGGCTCTCCCATGGGGCTCCTGTCCATGCTCGTCTCTTCCTCCATGGTGTCGAAAGAGGCCGCCGCCTCGCGTCGCCAACATCCAGGAGCTCGACGGTCTTCTCCTGCGCCTCCAGGCCACCATGCTGGAGCACCTCACCCAAGTGACTGTGACAGCCCGAAACCGACGTTCTAGAAGATTCCCTTTTATTCCATTTTCGTAGTGTGATTATTTTTATTTGTCGCATCATCATCGCATCATTCGCATCATGTGCATTGCAACGGCATCTCCGTTGCCACCAGTTTTGAAAAGTTGCATCCGTTATTAGTTGCCGGTTCTCGTCGTTTCGCATTCTGAGCCCGACCACGCACGCACGTGCCCGCGGCATCGACAAAACCTTGTTTTTAAAAGTGTGTATAAAACTTTCTCTGATTGGGTTGAAACTTGACGTCCGGTCTTATTTTAATGTAGGTAGGCCGCCTGCCAAATTTCGTCGCAATCGGAGTCCGTCTGGTACCCGAACGGTTGACCGTAGCGGCACCGTATTCGGTCTATCGTCGGACGTTTTTTCGGTGTTTAAAAATCACGTTGTCGGGTGCGTTTCCCTCTCTTCCCCGGCTAGCCTACTCTACATGGCCACTTAACCCGTCCCCGCGTGCGCGACCGTCCGATTTAGACCGCGCGGTTGAAACCGGGGTGAAATTCTGCTAAACCTAGCCCCCCAATTATTATAAATAGACCCCATGCCATGTTTAGACAGCCAACCCCCTTGCCTCGAAATCCGCGCTAACCTCCACCTTCTCCACCTTATTCTCCCATATCCAATCTGAGCGATCTGGACCGTCGGATCGGAGATCCAACGGACCAGATCCTCCCAGGCCCGAGATCCTCCTCCTCCTGCAGCCCTCGTGCCCGAGCTCCAGATCGGGCAGGAGCCTCGATCCAGAGCCCCGCCGCCCTGGAGCCCGCGCCGCCTTGCTGCGGCAACAAAAGTCCTTCCCTGGCGCGTAGGAATTCTTCTTGTTACTTCTCTGATTTGCATTGTTTTTTCCCTTGAAGAGGAAAGGGTGATGCAACACAGGAGCAGTAAGTATTTCCCTCAGTTTGAGAACCAAGGTATCGAACCAAAAGGAGGGCCTCGTCAAGTCCAGAGTACCTGCGCAAAAACAAACAACTTGCACCCAACGCTTCAAAGGGGTTGTCAATCCCTTCAAGATTGTTTGCGAAAGTGAGATTTGAAGGCAGAAAGTGCAACGAAGTAAAAAGTGTAAGGCTGAAAATATGGTGTGGAGTAGACCCTGGGGGCCATAGTGTTCACTAGAGGCTTCTCTCAAAATAGCAAATATCACGGTGGGTGAACAAATTACTGTCGAGCAATTGATAGAACCACGCAAAGTCATGACGATATCTAAGGCAATGATCTAGCATATAGGCATCACGTCCGAGACAAGTAGACCGATACCTTCTGCATCTACTACTATTACTCCACACATCGACCACTATCCAGCATGCATCTAGTGTATTGAGTTCATGACGAACAGAGTAACGCTTTAGGCAAGATGACATAATGTAGAGGGATAATCTCAAACCAATGATGAAAACCCCATCTTTTTAACCTTGATGGCAACAACACGATACGTGCCTCGCTACCCCTTCTGTCACTGGGTGAGGTCACCGCACGGTATGAACCCAAAACCAAGCACTTCTCCCATTGCAAGAATCATAGATCTAGTTGGCCAAACAAAACCACAACTCGAAGAGAATTACAAGGATACGAAATCATGCATAAGAGAGATCAGAAGAAACTCAAATAAGATTCATAGATAATCTAATCATAAATCCGCAATTCATCGGATCTCGACAAACACACCGCAAAAGAAGATTACATCGGATAGATCTCCATGAAGATCATGGAGAACTTTTTGTTGAAGATCCAAGAGAGAGAAGAAGCCATCTAGTTACTAGCTATGGACCCGTAGGTCTATGGTGAACTACTCACGCATCATCAGAGAGGTCATGGTGTTGATGGAGAAGCCTTCCGTGTCCAAATCCCCCCTCCGGCAGGGCACCAGGACGTGCCCCAGATGGGATCTTGCGGCGGCGAAAAAGTGAATACGATGCTCTCCTGATTTTTTGGGAATATTTGGGTATTTATAGGCGCAAGATCTAGGTCAGGGGACCTCCAGGGGGCCCACAAGCCTGCATGGCGCGACCCCCCTGGACGCGGGGTGGGGCTTGTGGGGACCCTGGGGCTCTTCTGGCTTGGCCCCCAAGCTCTCCGATCTTCTTCCGTTCTAGAAAAAATCTTTTCAGGGATTTTCTTCCGTTTGAACTCTGTTTCAAAATCTCCGCTGAAAGGGGTCAAAAACATGGAAAAAACATGAACTGGCACTTGGCACTGAGTTAATAAGTTAGTCCCAGAAAATAAATAAAAGGCATGCAAAACATCCCTAGTTTGACAAGATAATAGCATGAAACCATCAAAAATTATAGATACGTTGTAGACGTATCAAGCATCCCCAAGCTTAACTCCTGCTCGTCCTCGAGTAGGGAAGTGATAAAGAACGAATTTTTGATGTGGAATGCTACCTAGCATAGTTGTCCTTTGCAACTTCTTTCACGTGACATGAATATTCAGATCCGTACGATTCGAAACAATACTTTTCTATTGACAAGAAAACAGTAATACTTCAAGCAAACTAGCAAAGTAATCATGAACTTTCAAAATAACAAGGCCAAAGAAAGTTATCCCTACAAAATCATATAGTCTGGCTATGCTCCATCATCCTCACACAACTAATGTAAATCATGCACAACCCCGGAATTGGCCAAGTAATTGTTTTCGCACTCTTACTTTCTCAAACCTTTTATAACTATCACGAAATACATGAGTGCGAGCCATGGATATAGCACTATAGGTGGAATATAGTGTGGTGGTGGTTGGGAGACAAAAAGGAGGAGATGGTCACATTGACTCGGCGTATCAATAGGCTATGGAGATGCCCATGGATAGATATCAACGTGAATGAGTAGGGATCCACCGCCACCTCCACCTCGCGTGCCCGCCTGCCTGCTCCCTGCCGTCGCGACCGATCCGCAGATCGGATCGAGGCTGAGTCGCCCTCGCTCGCCATCGTTAACCGAGCGCTGGCTCCTGCATCGCCAGCGCCAGGGTGGGCCGAGCCCAACGCCCTGCCCCGCTGGCCGTCGCCTCCATCGGGCCCTCCAGCGCCAGCGCCTCGCGCCGCTCGACCGGGCCGGCCTCCCCAGCGCCCCGAGCAGGCCAGCGCCAGCCGCGCCCCCAAGCCCAGCCTCCCGCGCAGCCCATCTGCCTCTCCCCTCCAACCGGGCCAAGGCCCGAGGTGAGATTCCCCCAGGCCCCTATGTTGCGCTCGAGCGGAGTTTTACTATCCCGCGCTTGCCGTGTTAGGCCATGTTTGATTTAGGCCGGTAGTAATTATTCTAGGTTTTTTCGATTAATTAAATTGCAGGATTATAGGCATATTTCAAACGGCCGTAGGTTTTAATCCGTATGTCGTATCAGAGCGATTTATATATGAAACTTGATTAGTTTTCCGCGTATATTATGATTTTACAATTTGCATGCATGTTTGGAGTGGCTTGACCCGCCGAATGCCTAGTTTTGTGTGCTGTCCCAATAGGGAATTGTTCTATATTTATTTCCGTGCGTGTCCGGATTGCTCAAACCCCATAGATGAAATGCTCATGTTTTTAGGGACCTTTTGCCATGTAGTTTAGAGTAGTAGTTGGTATTTTTGCATGTAGGATTCCATCGCTAGTTTGCTATTTCATGCTTAGGACATAATCTCGCATATTCGTGTGGTATTATTTTTATTTTGCAACCCCTCATATTATATATGTTTTCGGGGTAGAAAAATCCATAGAATTTAAATGTGCATTTAGTTTTAGCTTTTGAGCAAGTTAGTGCGCGTGATATTTTGCCATGTTGCCCTTTTGTCTATTTTGTGGGATTTAATCCGTGCATGATATGAAGGAGTTGTCAACTAGAGATTTGTCCTTGGATCTGTATGCTAGCCTGTGGTAATTTTGGTTGCAATAGAAATCCATGTTTAGGTGTGGTTTGCTTGCTCTCAACATGCTAGAAAGTAATGCTGATTTGGAGATGCTGAAATATTTCTAAGTCTGAAATATGTTATATTTTGTTGCTGTCTTGTCATGAGTTTATCTGGTGATCTGTAGCTCTTTTGAGGTTGGTGCAACGAAGTTAGTTATAGTCCTTAAGATTCTCTAGAATGCTGTGAATTTTGATGCCATTTGGAGTCCTGTAGCTTATAGTTTTGCTGCTCTCAATATGCCTTCAGATCGAAAACTACACTGTCAAAAACTGATATTTTCACTAAGTCTGAAACTATGTGTGAGATGCCATTTTGAGAGTTATTTTCCTAGTGATCCATGCTTCCATGCTAGATGTTACTAGTAGCATGTTGTAGTGCATCTTGTCGTCTACTGTCTCATGCCTTGTTTGAGAATTTTTGATTTGTGTAGCTAGTTGTTCGAGGGTGTAGAAAATGCTATGTGGCTGATTTTGGCAGATTATGTCTATTTCTTGTGTAGCTCGTATTGGTTGAATTGTTGCTCCGTTTTGATCGTGTCCTATATGAATCTTGCTTAGAATCTCGTGTAGTTTCATATTATGTTGCTGCCTTCTTGATTTGGGATGTTGTGGATGCCATTTGCACACACATTGCATTCATGCCATCATATCTTGCGGTGTTCGTATCTTTTGAACCGTAGCTCCGTTGGAGATGTTCTCTATGTGTAACTTGATTGGAACGATGCGTAGAATCACGTGAACCTATTTATTTTTCTGTTTAACAAATATTTAAAAGTGTTAGTTCAGATCTGAACAGAATTATAAATTAACGTGTGGGGCCATCTCGGAGATGCTATATGTCGTTTCCGACCTCATTTAAAGTGCCTAGATAGGTAGTTTAATTTCGCTTCACCTCTTTCCATGTTTAACCACATTTAACATTGCCGTGGACCTAATCGGGATAGAGCTAAATAATTCGTATGTGGAGTTTCGTCAATATGCAACTCGTTGCATATTGAACTTCACTTAATGTGTAGTGTTTGGTTGTTGTGAATTGTCATGCCATGTCTTGCACATATTCAACTGATCATGCATCATATGTGGATTGCATCTTGTTGTGCATGTGTCGTGGTGAATATCTGTGTTGATGCTTGTTTTCGGTTTGCTCCGTTTCGTTAGAGTTCCACAAGCGTGTCGGAATGTGAGGACCCCTTCGACTACGTCGGTTCGTCTGTTTCACGGAGTCGTTCTTCTTTCAAGCGGGATCTCAGGCAAGATGACCATTTCCCTAGATACCATTACTATCATTGCCATGCTAGTTATTTTGATTCTATCGTTATTGTCTCGCTGCCTACCACCTGTTAAATATCAGCCTCCCAACATTGCCATGAAAGCCTTCAACCTGTTCACAACCTAGCAAACCACTCATTGACTATGTTACCGCTTGCTTAACCATGTGTTAGCGTTGCTAGTTGCAGGTGCAGTTGCTTCCATGTGATAACATGGGTTCTTTGTTTTACCACCTTATTAAATGCTATTTAATTTAATGCACCTATATACTTGGTAAAAGGTGGAAGGCTCGACCTTTCTAGCCTGGTGTTTTGTTCCACATTTTCCCCCTTAGTTTCGGCTACTGGTGTTATGTTCCATGATTGAGCGCTCCTAACACGATCGGGGTTGTTATGGGGACCCCCTTGATAATTTGTCTTAGATTAAGACTAGTATGGCAAGGCCCAACTTTGGTTTTACATTTGCCTAATAACTAATAAATGCACAGGGACCCGCCGGCACCCGCGGAGTAATTAATCAACCCTCGGGCCAGTGCTCCTCATGAGTGTTGGTCCAGAAAGGGCAGACTGCGGCGCCACCACGGGGCAACTCGAGGTTTGGTACGTGTAGGCTTTCCCATCCGGTCGTGTCCCGAGAACGAGATACGCGGCTCTTATCTGGTTCGTCGACACGTCGGGCTGCCTTGCTGGATTAGTTTTACCTTTTACAAAATATCTTGTGCATCGGGATTCCGGTGATGCTTTGGGTAATCTCAGAGTTGAGGTTTTCCACTAAGGAGTCCGACGAGATTGCGAGCTTCGTGATCGAGGATTTCTATGCGGCTTGTGGTAATTTGTGATGGACTAGTTGGAGCACCCCTGCAGGGTTAAATCTTTTGGAAAGCCATGCCCGCGATTATGTGGCAACATGGAAACTTTGTTTAACACTGGTTCTAGACAACGTGAAGTTAACGTAATTAAAATATGCCAAATGAGTGCGTAATCGTGACTGTCTTTTTTGTGAGCTCCTTCTTTGATCGAGGACATGGTGGGGTTATGTTTGACGTAAGTAGGTGTTCAGGATCATTCTTTTGATCACTAGTAGTTCACGCCCCCTCTTATTCTTGTACTCGTAAGTTAGCCACCTCATATAAATGCTTAGTCGCTTGCTGCAGCCCCACCACTTAATCATACCTCACCCATTAAGCTTTGCTAGTCTTGATACCTTTGGAAATGAGATTGCTGAGTCCCCTGTGGCTCACAGATTACTACAACACCAGTTGCAGGTACATGTAAAGGATATTAAGACGTGAGCGCGATGATTGTTCATTTGGAGTTTCTTCTTCTTCTTCCTCCTCGATCTAGGATGGGTTCCAGGCCGGGAGCCTGGTATAGCAAGGATGGACGTCGTTTTATTTTCTCGTTTGTTTTCGTCCGTAGTCGGACCCTGCTCTTCTTTGTGATATTTATGTATTGTACTGATGTGACTCTGATGTAGCATGTAGCGAGTGTAAGCCAATTCCATATACTCTTCTATTCAGTACATGTACTTGTAACGATATCCATTCTTGCGAAACGATGAGATGCGCTTCTATCCCCGTCGTGGCCCTCGCGCCAAAATAAGGATAGGATCGCATCTTGGGCGTTACAGTGACCAACCCCGCTGCTTCCTCTATCTCCTTCCTCTCTCCCTCATAGAAAATTGGCCACAATAGGCCAAAACCGTGAGTTCTCAAGAGTTCCCCGTAACCGGACCCCGGGGTTCCCGAAAAATTCGGAACATCATGACCCGAAATCATACAGAACTGGGCGGAATATGCCAAAACTGCGAGTTTTGACGAGTTCCTTGTAACGGGACCCCGGGGTTACCGAAATGTTCGGATCCTAGTGGGACCCAAAATCAGTGAAAAATAGCATACAAAACTGGGCGGAATAGGCCAAAACAACAAGTTTTGACGAGTTCCCCATAACCGGACCCCGAGGTTCCCGAAACGTTTGGATCGCAGCAGGACCCAAAATGAGTGAGTAATAGCATATAAAACTGGCCAGAATGGGCCAAAACTGTGAGTTTTGAAGAGTTCCCCGTAACCGTACCCTGGGGTTCCTAAAACGTTTGGATCGCAGCAGGATACAAAATCAGTGAGTAATAGCATAAAAAACTGGGCGGAATAGGATAAAACTGCGAGTTTTGGATAGATCCCCGTAACCGGATCCCGGGATTCCCGAAACGATCAGATGGCAGCAGGACCCAAAATCAGTGAGTAATAGCATACAAAACTGGCCGAAATAGGGCAAAACTGCGAGTTTTGATGAGTTCCCCATAACCGGATCCCAGGTTTCCCGAAACATTCGGATCGCACCAGGACCCAAAAATCAGTGAGTAATAGTATAGAAAACTTGCTAGAATATGACAAAACTGCGAGTTTTGAAGAGTTCACCATAATCAGACCCCGGGGATCCTAAAAAATTCAGATCACATCATGACCCAAAATCAGTGAGTAATAGCATACAAAACTGGGCGGAATATGTCAAAACTGCGAGTTTTGACGAGTTCCTCGTAACAGGACCCCGCATGTTCCCGAAACGTTCGGATCCACTAGGACACAAAATCAGTGACTAATAGCATACAAAATTGGCCACAATAGGCCAAAACCGCGAGTTCTCAAGAGTTCCCCGTAACTGGACCCCGGGGTTCCCGAAAAATTCGGATCACGACCCAAAATCAGGGAGTAATAGCATATAAAACTGGCGGACTATGCAAAAACTGCGAGTTTTGACGAGTTCCTCGTAACGGGACCCCGAGGTTACCGAAACGTTCGGATCGCAGCAGGACCCAAAATCAGTGACTAATAGCATACAAAACTGGGCGGAATAGGCTAAAATTGCAAGCTTTGGCGAGTTCCCCATAACCGCACCCCAGGGTTCCCGAAATGTTTGGATCGCAGCAGGACCCAAAATCACTGAGTAATAGCATACAAAACTGGCCAGAATATGCCAAAACTGTGAGTATTGAAGAGTTCCCCGTAACCGGACCCCGGGGTTCCCAAAACGTTCGAATCGCGCAGGATACAAAATCAGTTAGTAATAGCACACAAAACTGGGCGGAATATGACAAAAATGCGAGTTTTGAATAGATCCCCGTAACCGGATCCCATGGTACGCGAAACATTCGGATGGCAGCGGGACCCAAAATCAGTGAGTAATAACATACCAAACTGGCCAAAATAGGGCAAAACTTCGAGCTTTGACGAGTTCGCCATAACCGGACCCAGGGTTTCCCGAAACGTTCGGATCGCTGCAGGACCCAAAATCAGTGAGTAATAGTATAGAAAACTGGCCAGAATATGCCAAAACAGCGAGTTTTGAAGAGTTCCCTGTAATCGGACCCCGGGGATCCCGAAAAATTCGGACCACATCACGACCCAAAATGAGTGAGTAATAGCATACAAAACTGGGCAGAATAGGACAAAACTGCGAGTTTTGAATAGATCCCCTTAACCAGAACCCGGGGTTCCCGAAACGTTTGGATGGCAGCGGTACCGTAAATCAGTGAGTAATAGCATACAAAACTGGCCGAAAATACGGAAAACTGCGAGTTTTGATGAGTTCCCCGTAATCGGACCCCGGGGTTCCCAAAACATTCGGATCCAGCAGGACATAAAATAAGTACCTAATAGCAGCCAAAATTGGCCACAATAGGCCAAAACTGCAAGTTCTGAAGAGTTCCCCGTAACCGGACCCCGGGGTTCCCCAAAAATTTGGATCATATCACGACCCAAAATCAGTGAGTAATAGTATACAAAACTGGGCGGAATATGCCAAAACTGCGAGTTTTGATGAGTTCCTCGTAACCGGACCCGGGGTTCCCGAAACGTTTGGATCCAACACGACACAAAATCAGTGACCAATAGCATGCAAAATCGACCACAATAGGCCAAAACCGCGAATTCTCAAGAGTTCCCCGTAACCGGACCCCGGGGTTCCCGAAAAATTCGGATCACATCACGACCCAAAATCAGTGAGTAATAGCATACAAAACTGAGCGGAATAGGCTAAAACCGGAAGTTTTGACGAGTTCCCCGTAACCGGACCCCGGGGTTCCCGAAACGTTCGGATCACAGCAGGACCCAAAATCAGCGAGTAATAGCATACAAAATTGTCCACAATAGGCCAGTACTGCGAGTTCTTAAGAGTTCCGCGTAAACGGACCCCGGGGTTCCCGAAAAATTCGGATCACATCACGACCCAAAATCAATGAGTAATAGCATACAAAACTGGGCGGAATATGCCAAACTGCGAGTTTTGGCGTGTTCCTCGTAACCAGACCCCGGGGTTACCGAAATGTTCGAATCGTAGCAGGACCCAAAATTAGTGACTAATAGCATACAAAACTGGGCGGAATAGGTTAAAGTTGCAAGTTTGACGAGTTCCCCATAACCGGACCCCAGGGTTCCCCAAACGTTTGGATCGCAGCAGGACCCAAAATCAGTGAGTAATAGCATACAAAACTGGCCAGAATAGGCCAAAACTGTGAGTTTTGAAGAGTTCCCCGTAACCGGAAACCGTGGTTCCCGAAACGTTCGGATGGTAGCTGGACCCAAAATTTGTGAGTAATAGCATACAAAACTAGCCAGAATAGGCCAAAACTGCGAGTTTTGAAGAGTTCCCCGTAACCGGACCCCGTGGTTCCCGAATCGTTCGGATGGCAGCGGGACCCAAAATCTGTGAGTAATACCATACAAAACTGGTCGAAATAGGGCAAAATTGCGAGTTTTGACGAGTTCCCCGTAACCGGACCCCGAGGTTCCCAAAACGTTCGGATCCAGGAGGACACAAAATCGGTGACTAATAGTATGCAAAATTGGCCACAATAGGCCAAAACTGTGAGTTTTGACGAGTTCCCCATAACCGGACCCCGGGTTTGCCGAAACGTTCAGATCGCAGGAGGACCCAAAATCAGTGAGTAATAGTATAGAAAACTGGCCAGAATCGGCCGAAACTGTGAGTTTTGAAAAGTTCCCCGTAACCGGACCTCGAGGTTCCCGAAACATTCGGATCGCAGCAGGACACGAAATCAACCAGTAATAGCATACAAAAATGGGCGGAATAGGACAAAACTGCGAGTTTCGAGTAGTTCCCCGTAATCGGACCCCGGGGTTCCCGAAACGTTCGGATCGCAGCATGACCCAAATTCAGTGAGTAATAGCATACAAAACTAAGCGGAATAGGCTAAAATCGCAAGTTTGGACGAGTTCCCCGTAACCGGACCCGGGGTTCCCGTAACGTTCGGATCGCAGCACGACCCAAAATCAGTGAGTAATAGCATTCAAAACTGTCCAGAATAGGCCACAACTGTGAGTTTTGAAGAGTTATCCCTAACCGGACCCCGGGGTTCCTGAAAAATTCGGATCACATCATGACCCAAAATCAGTGAGTAATAGCATACAGAACTGGGCGAAATATGCCAAAACATCGAGTTTTGACGAGTTCCCCGTAACCGGACCCCGGGATTCCTGAAACGTTCGGATCGCAGCAGGACCCAAATTCAGTGAGTAATAGCATACAAAACTGGCCAGAATAGGCCAAAACTATGGATTTTGAAGAGTTACCCGTAACCGGACCCCGGGGTTCCCGAAACGTTAGGATGGCAGCGGGACCCAAAATCAGTGAGTAATAGCATACAAAATTTGGCGGAATAGGGCAAAACTGCGAGTTTTGATGAGTTCCCCGAAACCGGACCCCGGGGTTCCCAAAACATTCGGATCGAGGAGGACACAAAATCAGTGACTAATAGCATACAAAATTGGCCACAATAGGCCAAAACTGCATGGTTTGACGAGTTCCCCACAACCAGACCCCGTGTTTCCCGAAACGTTCGGATCGGAGGAGGACCCAAAATCAGTGTGTAATAGGATAGCAAACTGGCCAGAATATGCCAAAACTGCAAATTTTGAAGAGTCCCCCATAACCGGACGCTAGGGTTCCCGAAAAATTTGTATCACATCACGACCCAAAATCACTTAGTAATAGCATACAAAACTGGGCAGAATAGGCTAAAATTGCAAGTTTGACGAGTTCCCCGTAACCGGTCCCCGGGGTTCCTGAAACATTTGGATCGCAGGACGACCGAAAATTAGTGAGCAATAGCATACAAAACTGGCTAGAATCGGCCAAAACTGTGAGTTTTGAAGAGTTCTCCGTAACTGAACCCCGAGGTTCCCGAAACGTTCGGATTGCAGCAGGACACAAAATCAGTGAGTAATAGCATAGAAACCTGGGCGGAATAGGACAAAACTGCGAGTTTCGAGTAGTTCCCTGAACCGGACCGTGGGGTTCCCGAAACGTTTGGATCGCAGCAGGACCCAAATTCAATGAGGAATAACATACAAAACTGAGCGGAATAGGCTAAAACCGCAAGTTTTGACGAGTTCCCCGTAACCGGACCCCGGGGTTCCCGTAATGTTTGGATCGCAGCAGGATCCAAAATCAGTGAGTAATAGCATACAAAACTAGCCAGAATAGGCCAGAACTATGTGTTTTGAAGACTTACCCGTAACCGAACCCCGGTGTTCCAAAAATGTTTGGATGGAAGCGGGACCCAAAATCAGTGAGTAATAGCATAGAAAACTGGCCATAATAGGACAAAACTACGAGTTTTGAATAGTTCCCCATAACCTGACCCCGGGTTTCCCGAAAAATTCGTATCACATTACGACCCAAAATCAGTAAGTAATAGCATACAAAACTGGGCGAAATATGCCAAAACTTCAAGTTTTGACGAGTTCCCCCTAACCGGACCCTGGGGTTCTCGAAACGATTGGATCGAGGCAGGACCGAATATCAGTGAGCAAATAGCATACAGAACTGGCCGAAATCAGCCAAAACTGTGAGTTTTGAAAAGTTCACCGTAACCGGACCCCCAGGTTCCCGAAAAATTCGGATCATATCACAACCCAAAATCAGTGATTAATAGCATAGAAAACTGAGCGGAATATGCTAGAACCGGAAGTTTTGCATATCCCCGTAACCCGACCCCGGGGTGCCCGAAACGTTTGGATCGCAACAGGACCCAAAATCAGTGAGGAATAGCATACAAAACTGGCCAGAATAGGCCAAAACTGTGAGTTTTGAAGAGTTTCCCGTAATCGGACCCCTGGGTTCCTGAAAAATTCAGATTACATCACGACCCAAAATCAGTGAGTAATAGCATACAAAACTGGGCGGAATATGCCAAAACTACGAGTTTTGACAAGTTCCTCGTAACCGGACCCCGGGGTTACCGAAATGTTCGAATCATCGCAGAACCCAAAATTAGTGACTAATAGCATACAAAACTGGGCTTAATTGGCTAAAATTGCAAGTTTGACGAGTCCCCGTAACCGGACCCCGGGGTTCCCGAAACATTTGGATCGCAGCAGGACCCAAAATTAGTGAGTAATAGCATACAAAATTGGCCAGAATAGGCTGAAACTATGAGTTTTGAAGAATCCCCCCTAACCGGACCCCGGGGTTCCCGAAACGTTCGGAACGTAGCACGACACACAATCAATGAGTAATAGCATACAAAACTGGCCAGAATAGGCCAAAACTATGGGTTCTGAAGAGTTACCCGTAATCGGACCACGGGTTTCCCGAAACGTTCGGATGGCAGCGGGACCCAAAATCAGTGAGTAATAGCATACAAAACTTGGTAGCATAGGGCAAAAATGCGAGTTTTGACGAGTTCCCCGTAACCGGACCCCGGGGTTCCCAAAATGTTCGGATCCAGCAGGACACAAAATCAGCGACTAATAGCGTACAAAATTGGCCACAATAGGCCAAAACTGCGAGCTTTGATGAGTTCCCCACAACCGGACCCCGGGTTTCCCGAAACGTTTGGATCGTAGCAGGACCCAAAATCAGTGAGTAATCATATAGAAAATTGGCCAGAATATGCCAAAACTGCGAGTTTTGAAGAGTTCCCCATAACTGGACCATGGGGTTCCGAAAAAGTCGTATCACATCACGACCAAAATCAGTGAGTACTAGCATGCAAAACTGGGCGGAATATGCCAAAATTTAAGTTTTGACGAGTTCCCCGTAACCGAACCCCGGGGTTCCCCAGAGTTTTGGATCGCTGCAGGACAGAAAATCAAGGAGCAATAGCATACAAAACTGGCCAGAATCAGCCAAAACTGTAAGTTTCAAAGAGTTCCCCGTAACCGGACCCCGAGGTTCCTGAAACGTTCGGATCGCAGCAGGACACAAAATCAGTGAGTAATGGCATTCAAAACTGGGCGGAATAGGCTAAAAGCACAAGTTCCCCATAACCGGACCGCGGGGTTCTCGAAACTTTCGGATCGCAGCAGGACCCAAAATCAGTGAGTAATAGCATACAAAATTGGCCACAATATGCCAAAACTGTGAGTTCTGAAGAGTTCACCGAACTGGGCCCCGGGGTTCCCGAAAAATTCGGATCACATCACGACCCAAAATCAGTGAGTAATAGCATACAAAACTAGGCAGAATATGCCAAAACTGCGAGTTTTGATGAGTTCCTCGTAACCGGACCCCGGGGTTACCGAAATGTTCGAATTGTAGCAGGACCCAAAATTAGTGACTAATAGCATACAAAACTGGGCGGGATAGGCTAAAATTGCAAGTTTGACAATTTCCCCGTAACGGACCCCGGGGTTCCGGAAACGTTTGGATCGCAGCAGGACCCAAAATGAGTGAGTAATAGCATACAAAACTGGCCAGAATAGGCCAAAACTGTGAGTTTTGAAGAGTTCCTCGGAACCGGACACCGGGGTTCCCGAAACATTCAGATCGCAGCAGGGCACAAAATCAGTGAGTAATGGTATACAATCATGGCGGAATAGGACAAAACTGTGAGTTTTGACGAGTTCCCCATAACCGGACCCCATGGTTACCGAAACGTTCGGATGGCAGCGGGACCCAAAATCCGTAAGTAATAGCATACAAAACTAGCCGAAATAGGGCAAAACTACGAGTTTTGACGAGTTCCATGTAACCGGACCCCGGGGTTCCCAAAACATTCGGATCCAGCAGGACACAAAATCAGTGACTAATAGCATACAAAATTGGCCACAATTGGCCAAAACTGCGGGTTTTGACGAGTTCCCCATAGCCGAACCTCGGGTTTGCCGAAACGTACGGATCGCAGTAGGACCCAAAATCAGTGAGTAATAGTGTAGAAAACTAGCCAGAATATGCCAAAACTGCGAGTTTTGAAGAGTTCCCCGTAACCGGATCCGGCGTTCTCGAATAATTCATTTCACATCACGACCTAAAATCAGTGAGTAATAGCATACAAAACTCGGCGGAATATGTTAAAACTGCAAGTTATGACGAGTTCCCCATAACCGGACCCCGGGGTTCCCAAAACGTTTGGATCGCAACACGACCGAAAATCAGTGAGCAATAGCATACAAAACTAGCCAGAATCGATCAAAACTGTGAGTTTTGAAGAGTTCCCCGTAACCGGACATCGAGGTTCCCGAAACGTTTGGATTGCAGCAGGACACAAAATCAGTGAGTAATAGCATAGAAAGCTGGGCGGAATAGGACAAACTTGTGAGTTTCGAGTAGTTCCCCATAACCGGACCCCGGGGTTCCCGAAACGTTCGGATCGCAGCAGGACCCAAATTCATTGAGTAATAGCATACAAAACTGAGTGGAATAGGCTAAAACCGTAAGTTTTGACGAGTTCCCCGTAACCGGTCCCCGGGGTTCCCGTAACATTCGGATTGCAGCAGGACCCAAAAGCAGTGAGTAATAGCATACAAAACTGGCCAGAATAGTCCAATACTGTGAGTTTTGAAGAGTTACCCGTAACCGGATCCCGGGGTTCTCGAAAAATTAGGATCACATCACGACCCAAAATCAGTGAGTAATAGCATACAAAACTGGGCGGAATATGCCAAAACATCGAGTTTTGAAGAGTTCCCCGTAACCGGACCCCGGGGTTCCCGAAACGTTCGGATCGCAGCAGGACCCAAATTCAGTGAGTAATAGCATAAAAAACTAAGCGGAATAGGCTAAAACCGCAAGTTTTGACGAGTTCCCATAACCGGACCCCGGGTTCCCGAAACGTTCGGACCGCACGAGGACCCAAAATCAGTGAGTAATAGCATACAAAACTGGCCAGAATAGGCCAAAACTATGGGTTTTGAAGAGTTACCCGTAACCGGATCCCGGGGTTCCCGAAACGTTCGGATGGCAGCGGGACCCAAAATTAGTGAGTAATAGCATACAAAACTTGGCGGAATAGGGCAAAACTGTGAGTTTTGACGAGTTCCCCGAAACCGGACCCCGGGGTTCCCAAAACGTTTGGATCCAGCAGGACACAAAATGAGTGACTAATAGCATAAAAAATTGGCCACAGTAGGCCAAAACTGCGAGCTTTGACGAGTCCCCCACAACCGGGCCCCGGGTTTCCCGAAATGTTCGGATCGGAGCAGGACCCAAAATCAGTGTGTAATAGGATAGAAAACTGGCCAGAATATGCCAAAACTGTGAATTTTGAAGAGTTCCCCATAACCGGACCCCGGGGTTCCCGAAAAATTTGTATCACATCACAACCCAAAATCAGTGAGTAATAGCATACAAAACTGGGCGGAATAGGCTAAAATTGCAAGTTTGACGAGTTCCCCGTAACGGACCCCGGGGTTCCCGAAACGTTTGGTTCGCAACAGGACCCAAAATCAGTGAGTAATAGCATACAAAACTGGCCAGAATAGGCCAAAACTGTGAGTTTTGAAGAGTTCCCCGTAATCGGATCCCGGGGTTCCCGAAAAGTTCGGATCGCAGCAGGACACAAAATCAGTGAGTAATAGCATACAAAACTTGTTGGAATAGGACAAAACTGTGAGTTTTGACGAGTTCCCCGTAACTGGACCCCGTGGTTTCCGAAATGTTCGGATGGAAGTGATGACCCACAAGTGTAGGGGATCTATCGTAGTCCTTTCTATAAGTAAGAGTGTCGAACCCAACGAGGAGCAGAAGGATCTGACAAGTGGTTTTCAGCAAGGTATTCTCTGCAAACACTGAAATTATCGGTAACAGATAGTTGTGTGGTAAGATGATTCGTAGCAAGTAGCATGTAACAATAGTAACAAAGGTGCAGCAAAGTGGAACAATCCCTTTTGTCGCAAGGGACAAGCCTGGACAAACTCTTATAGGATGTAAAGCGCTCCCGAGGACACATGGGAATTTCTGTCAAGCTAGTTTTCATCATGTTCATATGATTCATGTTCGCTACTTTGATAGTTTGATATGTGGGTGGACCGGTGCTTGGATGCTGCCCTTACTTGGACAAATATCCCAGTTATGATTAACCCCTCTCGCAAGCATCAGCAACTACGAACGAAGAATTAAGACAAAGTCTAACCATAGCATTAAACTAGTGGATCCAAATCAGCCCCTTACGAAGCAACGCATAAACTAGGGTTTAAGCTTCTGTCACTCTAGCAACCCAACATCTACTTACTACTTCCTAATGCCTTCCTCTAGGCCCAAATAATGGTGAAGTGTTATGTAGTCGACGTTCACATAACACCACTAGACGAGAGACAACATACAACACATCAAAATATCGAACGAATACCAAATTCACATGACTACTTATAGCAAGACTTATCCCATGTGCTCAGGAACAAAAGTGACTACTCACAAAGCATAATAATATTCATGACCAGAGAGGTTTTGAATAGCATCAAGGATCTGAACATATAATCTTCCACCGAGTAATCCAACTAGCATCAACTACAAAGAGTAATTAACACTACTAGCAACCTTACCGGTACCAATCGGAGTCGCGAGACGGAGATTGGTTACAAGAGATGAACTAGGGTTGGAGATGAGATGGTGCTGATGAAGATGTTGATGGTGATGAGTCCCCTCCGATGAGAGGAGTGTTGGTGATGACGATGGCAACGATTTCCCCCTCCGGGAGGGAAGTTTCCCCGGCAGGACGACCCTGCCGAAGCTCTATATTGGTTCTGCTCAAGTTTCGCCTCGTGGCGGCGTCGATTCCTCCCGAAAGCCTCCTCCTCCTTTTTTTCTGGAACGAAACCCTCCTTATAGCAAAAGAGGGGAGCCGGAGGACAACAGGGAGCCCACAAGCCCCCTAGGCGCGGCCAGGGGGTAGGCCGCGCCTAGCAGGCTTGTGGCCTCCTGGTGGCTCCCCTCTGGTACTTCTTCTGCCCGGTATTTTTATAAATTACAAAATAATTCCTCATTGATTTTCATGGCTTTTGGAGTTGCGCAGAATAAGTATCTCAAACTTGCTCCTTTTTCAGGCCATAATTCCAGCTGCCGGTATTCTCCCTCTTCATGTAAACCTTGCAAAATAAGAGAGAAAAAACATAAGTATTGTACCGTGAAGTGTAATAACAGCCCATAAAGCGATAAATATCAACATAAAAGCATGATGCAAAATGGACGTATCAACTCCCGCAAGCTTAGACTTCGCTTGTCCTCAAGCAGAAACCGAGATCAATAAATATGCCCACATGTGTAGAGAGAGAGAGGTGTCGACAAAACAAAATACGGAGATACATGCATCATGATCATAATCAGAACAACAGTATCATCATATAACCTCTTATACTAAAGTGATAATTCCTTCACAAAGTAAAGTATGGATCAAGAACCTTATTGGGAATTGACAACCAATAGCCTTTAGTCATTGAAGCAATTGCAATTTATCATAACATCGAAAAGAGTCAAATAAGAGCTTGTAAAGCAAATCCACATGCTCAATCATCCTTTCGTCTCCTACAATTGCTACAACTCACGTGGTACTCATGAGATCAAAGTTTCAGTCGGACACAGAGAAAGATAGGGGCTTATAGTTTCGCCTCCCAACTATTTACCTCAAGGGTAATGCCAACAATAATAAATCATGAATACTTACTTCCAAGTTGACATATGAATATAGATCTTTCTCTAGCATATGACGTTAGCCAAGATAAATGCAAAATAAGGGATTGGTGTAGATCGCCATGACTCTTTCAAGGGCAAAAAGTAAAGGTACAAGATAGGCCCTTTCAGAGGCTGTCATGCGTTTTTGAGGTTGGGATGTGTGTCCTCTTAGTGTGAAGGAACATCACTTTATATTGCCTCCTATGATAAACAACTTTATTATGCAGTCTGTCACTTTTATGTCTTCCTTATCACAGGTTCGTACAAAGCTTATTTTCCACACACTAATAGATCATACATATTTAGGGAGCAATTCTTATTGCTTGCACCGATGACATCTTACTTGAGGATCTTATTCAATCCATAGGTAGGTATGGTGGACTCTCATGGCAAAATTGGGTTGAGGGTTTATGGATGCACAAGTAGTATCTCTACTTAGTGCGGAAGTTTTGGCTGATATGAGATGGAAGCAAGCGTCACATGCTAAGGGATCTCTAGTCATATAACATTGTTCGGAACCAAGCAAACATAATTCATTATGTTGTCTTGCTTGTCCAACATATACTTCTAAGCATGCAATAGTTTAGTGAGTGTTCACAATCATAGATGGTGCCCAAGATGATATATTTATATGTGAACCTCTCTTTCTTTATTACTTACTATTAATTGCAGCAATGCCCAAGGTCTACGTTTGTCCACCCACAACAAGTTTCAATCAACATTCATTTTATATGTGAAATCATCACTTCCCATAATATCATTACAATGTCCTTCATGCTTTTGTTCTTTTATCATTCTTTTCTTTCAGATCATGGCATGAAGCAAGGCCCTTAACTAAAACACTAAGAACTTTATCTACTAGAGAAAGATAAAACAAAAAAAATATCGAACTAAGAAAAGGTAAAGGCAAAAGATGTCATCGTGATACGATACCGGGGCAACTGCCCCAAGCTTGGCACAAGCCAAGGGGATTGCCCATACCCGTGCTTAGTTGTCTTCCTTTGGAGGTGACGGTGGTGGAGTTGTCTTGTCTTTTGATTCCAAGAGGTCCATCAATCTTTGATTTATACCTTGGAGCTATGTGATATGTTTCTCCAGCAAAACAACTTCACGAGTGAGATAAGTATTACGAACACGAGTTATTTCACATAACCTCAAGAGCTCAATCAAGGATGGAGGTAAAAGGTGGAGGTAAGGTTCAAGAAAATCCTCTTCCTCAACTTCTTCCTTGTTGAGCACAGATTGCCCTTCGTCCAATGCCGGATTCTTCTCCTTACTTTTGCCATTAGTTTCTTTAGGTAGCCTTTCGTTGACCTCCATGACCTCCATTCTTTTCAGATCAACATTTACTTCTTCATAGACTTGAGGGAGATTGTTCTCCCCTACAGATTCCTGAGACGACATCTTTCTCTAAATTTGCGACAAAAACAGGCTCGAAACGAAAACAAAGGAAAATTGCGTGATACGAGGGTCACACCTTTCGGGAGAATATATAATGATTTTTCCCGACCAGAAGGAGTACTACGCAAGAAAACAGAGTCTGGGAGGCACACGAGGTGGTCACAAGCCCCCCAGGCGCAGCCAGGAGGGTGGCCCGCGCCTGGTAGGCTTGTCGCCTCCTCGTGCGCTTTCCGGAATACTTTAAATTTTTCTATTTTTCTAAAAATTCCAAAACGGAGAAAAATTCCTATTGGAAAAGTTTTGGAGTCGATTTACTTACCGAATCACATACCTCTTTGTTTTCGGAGTCTGAAACAGTCTGATAAATATCCCTTATGTACTCCTCCGGAGTTATGGTATTGATAATATTGCTTTCAACATTTATGGGAGTACGTGAGATATAATGCTTGATTCTTTGCCCATTTACCACTCTCGGAAAATTACCTTCCGTGGTGTTGATCTTGATGGCACCGGAGCGATATACTTCCTCAACAAAGTAAGGACCTTCCCATTTAGAGAGAACCTTGCCTGCAAAAAATCTTAAACGAGAATTGTATAGCAAGACATAATCACCTACATTGAACTCACATTTTTGTATCCTTTTATCATGCCACCTCTTAACCTTTTCTTTGAACAACTTGGCATTTTCATATGCCTGAACTCTCCATTCATCAAGTGAGCTAATATCAAATAACCTCTTCTCACCAGCAAGTTTGAAATCAAAGTTGAACTCTTTGATTGCCCAATAAGCCTTATGCTCTAGCTCAAGAGGTAAATGACATGCTTTACCGTAAACCATTTTGTACGGAGACATGCCCATGGGATTCTTATAAGCAGTTCTATAAGCCCACAGTGCATCATCGAGCTTCTTAGACCAATTCTTTCTAGACCTATTGACAGTCTTTTTTGCAGAATTAGTATAATCTCTCTATTGCTTACCTCTACTTGACCACTAGACTGAGGATGATAGGGAGATGCAACTCTATGTTGACATCATACTTAGCAAGCGTTTTACGGAAAGCACCATGAATAAAATGTGAACCACCATCAGTCATTAGATATCTAGGGACTCCAAATCTAGGGAAAATAACTTCTTTAAGCATCCTGATAGAGGTGTTGTGATCAACACTACTAGTTGGGATAGCTTCTACCCACTTAGTAACGTAGTCAACAACAACCAGGATATGAGTATACCCGTTAGATTTTGGAAAAGGTCCCATATAATCAAAGTCCCAAACATCAAATGGTTCAATGACAAGTGAATAGTTCATAGGCATTTCCGGACGTTTACCGATATTACCTATACGTTCACATTCGTCACAAGACAAGACAAACTTACGGGCATGCTTGAAGAGAGTGGGCCAATAGAAACCTGATTGCAATACCTTGTGTGCAGTTATGTCTCCCGCATGGTGTCCTCCGTAAGCCTCGGAGTAACACTTCTGTAGGATCTGTCCCTGTTCATGCTCAGGTACACAACGTCTAATGACACCATCTACTCCTTCTTTATAAAGGTGAGGATCATCCCAAAAGTAATGTCTCAAATCAAAGAAGAATTTCTTCTTTTGCTGTTATGTGAAACTAGGTGGTATATATTTGGCAACGATATAATTTGCATAATCAACATACCACGGTGCACTACGCGAAGTATTGATGACATTCAATTGCTCATCAGGAAAGATATCATCAATAGGTTGTGGGTCATCAAGAACATTCTCCAACCTAGACAAGTTATCTGCAATGGGGTTCTTAACACGTTCCTATCACAAAATGCAAATCAAATTCTTGTAGCAAGAGAACCCATCTGATAAGTCTAGGTTTAGCGTCTTTCTTTTCCATGAGGTATTTAATAGCAGGGTGCTCAGTGTCAATAGTTACTTTGCAATCAACTATGTATGATTCGAACTTTTCACATGCAAACACGACTGCTAAAAATCCTTTTTAGTAGTAGCATAGTTCCTTTGGGCAATGTCTAGAGTTTTACTAGCATAGTGAATAACATTCAACTTCTAATCAACTCTTTGTCCTAGGACAACACCAACAACATAATCCCTAGTATCACACATGATTTCAAAAGGTAAGTTCCAATCAGGTGGTTGAACAATAGGCGCAGTTATCAAGGACTTTTTAAGTATTTCGAAGGGTTCCTAACAATCATCGTAAAAAACAAAAGGAATATCCTTTTGCAAGAGATTGGTAAGAGGCCTAGAAATCTTAGAAAAGTCCTTAATGAACCTTCTATAGAAACTAGCATGACCAAGGAAACTTCTTATACCTTTGATATCTGTAGGGCATGGCATTTTTTTGATCGCATCAACCTTAGCCTTATCGACTTCAATACCTCTTTCAGAAACTTTATGTCCTAAGACGATGCCTTAATTAACCATAAAGTGGCACTTCTCCCAATTCAAGAAAAGGTTGGTATCTTTACATCTCTGCAGGACTCGATCAAGGTTGCTGAGGCAATCATGAAAAGAAGACCCGTAAACGGAGAAGTCATCCATGAAAACCTCAACAATCTTTTCACAAAAGTCAGAGAATATAGCCATCATACATCTTTGAAAGGTCGCAGGTGCATTACATAAGCCAAAAGGCATACGTCTGTAAGCAAAGGTACCTACAGGGCAGGTGAAAGTGGTTTTCTCCTGATCATATTGTGCAACTGGTATTTGGGAGAAACCAGAATAAGCATCTAGAAACCAGAAGCGTGTGTGTTTAGACAATCTTTCTAGCATTTGGTCAATAAAAGGCAAAGGGTAATGATCTTTCCTAGTGGCCTTATTCAATTTCCTAAAGTCAATCACCATCCTATAGCCAGTAATAATCCGTTTTGGGATCAATTCATCCTTATCATTAGGGACAATGGTAATACCTCCCTTCTTAGGGACACAATGCACCGGACTGACACAATCACTATGAGCAACAGGATAGATAATACCTGCTTCCAGGAGCTTTAGCATTTCTTTTCTCACTTCCTCTTTCATCTTAGGATTTAACCCCCGTTGATGATTGGCAACTAGTTTGGAATCAGGATCGGTTTTAATCTTGTGCTGGCATAGAGTGGGACTAATGCCCTTAAGATCATCAAGAGTATATCCAATAGCAGCACAGTGCTTCCTCAGAATTTTTAGTAACTTCTTTTCTTCATGATGTGAGTGGCTAGCACCAATAATAATAGGATATATCTCTTTTTCATCGAGATAAGCATGCTTAAGAGTATCAGACAACTGTTTGAGCTCGAACACAGGATCACCCTTTGGTGGGGGTGCATCTCCAAGAAGTTCAATAGGCAAATTACTCTTAAGGATAGGATATTGTTCAAAGATAACTCTATCAATCTCATCCCTTTCATCCATATGCATATCATTTTCATGCTCAAGCAAGTATTGCTCTAAAGGATCAGTAGGAGGCACGACAATAGAAGCTAGGGCAACAATTTCATCCTTACTAGGCAACTCTTTTTCATGAGGTTGTCTACCAAACTTGGAGAAATTGAACTCACGTGACACACCTTCAAAGCCAACAGTGACAGTTTGCTTCTCACAGTCAATATGAGCATTGACAATACTGAGGAAGGGTCTGCCAAATATGATGGGACAAAAGCTATCTTGTGTGGTAGCAAGAATGAGAAAATTAGCAGGATACTTCGTTTTACCACACAAGACTTCAACATCTTTAACAATCCCCAAAGGGCAGATAATATCTCTATTGGCAAGCTGAATAGTGACATCAATAGGTTCGGGTTTGGAGATGAGATGGTGCTGATGAATATGTTGATGGTGATGAGTCCCCTCCGATGAGAGGAGTGTTGGTGATGACGATGGCGATAATTTCCCCCTCCGGGAGGGAAGTTTCCCCGGCAGGATGACCCTGCCGGAGCTCTAGATTGGTTCTGCTCAAGTTCCGCACCTAGCAGGCTTGTGGCCTCCTGGTGGCTCACCTCTGGTACTTCTTCCACCCGGTATTTTCTATAAATTCCAAAATAATTCCTCGTTGATTTTCACGGCTTTTGGAGTTGCGCAGAATAGGTATCTCAAACTTGCTCCTTTTTCAGGCCAGAATTCCAGCTGTCGGCATTCTCCCTCTTCATGTAAACCATTCAAAATAAGAGAGGAAAGGCAAAAGTATTGTACCGTGAAGTGTAATAACAGCCCATAAAGCGATAAATACAACATAAAAGCGTGATGCAAAATGGACGTATCAGGTAGCGGGACCAAAATTATTGAGTAATAGCATACAAAATTGGGCGGGATATGCCAAAACTGCAAGTTTTGAAGTGTTCCCCGTAACCGGACCCCGGGGCTCCTGAAACATTTGAATCACATCAGGACCCAAAATCAGTGACTAATAGCATACAAAACTCGGTGGAATTTGACGAGTTGCTCGTAACCGGACCCGAGCGTTCCCAAAACAATCGGATCCAGCACGACACAAAATCAGTGACTAATAGAATACAAACTTGGCCACAATAGGCAAAAACTGTGAGTTCTGAAGAGTTCCCCGTCACCAGACCCCGAGGTTCCCGAAAAATTCGGATCACATCACGACCCAAAATTAGTGAATAATAGCATACAAAACTGGGCGGAATATGCCAAAACTGCGAGTTTTGACGAGTTCCTCGTAACCGGATCCCGGGTTTACCGAAATGTTCGGATCGTAGAAGGACCCAAAATTAGTGACTAATAGCATACAAAACTGGGCGGGATAGGCTAAAATTGCAAGTTTTGACGAGTTCCCCATAACCGGACCCCGGGGTTCCCAAAACGTTTGGATCGCAGCACGACCCAAAATCAGTGTGTTTTGAAGAGTTCCCCATAACCGGACCCCGGGGTTCACGAAACGTTCGGATCGCAGCAGGACACAAAATCAGTCAGTAATCGCATACAAAACTTGGCGGAATAGGACAAAACTGTGACTTTTGACGAGTTCCCCGTAACCGGACCCCGTGGTTCCCGAAACATACGGACGGCAGCGGGACCCAAAATTCGTGAGTAATAGCATACAAAACTCGGTGAAATATGCCAAAACTGCAAGTTTTGACGAGTTCCCCGTAACCGGAGCCCAGGGTTCCCAAAACGTTCGGATGGCAGCGGGACCCGAAATCATTGAGTAATATCATACAAAACTGGCCAGAATCTGCCAAAGCTGTGAGTATTGAAGAGTTCCTCGTAACCGGACCCCGAGGTTCCCGAAACGTTCGGATCACAACAAACACAAATAAGTGAGTAATAGCACACAAAACTGGGCGGAATAGGATTAAACTGCGATCTTTGACGAGTTCACCATAACCGGACTTCGGGGTTCCCGAAATGTTTGGATCGCAACAAGACACAAAATTAGTGAGTAATAGCATACAAAACTGGGCGAAATAGGACAAAACTGCAAGTTTTGACGAGTTCCCTATAACCGGACCCCGGGGTTCCCGAAACGTTTGGATCGCAGCATAACGCAAAATCAGTGAGTAATAGTATACAAAACTGGCCAGAATAGACAAAAACTGTGAGTTCTGAAGAGTTCCCCAAAACCGGACCCCGGGGTTCCCAAAACGTTCGGATCGCAGCAGGACACAAAATCAGTGAGTAATGGCATACAAAACTGGGCGGGATAAGACAAAACTACGAGATTTGGATAGTTCCCAGGAACTGGACCCCAGGGTTCCCGAAACGTTCAGATGGCAGCGGGACCGAAAATCAGTGAGTAATAGCAAACAAAACTCGGCGGAATTTGACGAGTTCCCCGTAACCGGACCCCGGGGTTCCCAAAACATTCGGATCCAACGAGAGACAAAATCAGTGACTAATAGCATACAAAATTGGCCACAATAGGCCAAAACTGCGAGCTTTGGCGAGTTCCCCATAACCGGACCCCGGGTTTCCCGAAACATTAGAATTGCAGTAGGACCTAAAATGAGTGAGTAATAGTATAGAAAACTGGCCAGAATATGTCAAAACTGCGAGTTTTGAAGAGTTCCCCGTAACCGGACCCCAGGGTTCCCAAAAAATTCAGATCACAACACGACCCAAAATCAGTGAGTAATAGCATACAAAACTGGGCGGAATATGCTAAAACTACGAGTTTTGACGAGTTCCTCGTAACCGGATCGCAGCAAGACACAAAATTAGTGAGTAATAGCATAAAAAATGTGCGGAATAGGACAAAACTGCGATTTTTGACGAGTTCCCTGTAATCGGACCCCGGGTTTCCCAAAACGTTCGGATGGTAGCGGGACCAGAAATCAGTGAGTAATAGCATAGACAACTAGCCAAAATAAGGCAAAACTGCGAGTTTTGACGAGTTCCCCGTAACCGGACCCCAGCGTTCCCAAAACGTTCGGATCGAGCAGGACACAAAATCAGTGACCAATAGCATACAAAATTGGCTACAATAGGCCAAACCTGCGAGTTCTGAAGAGTTCCCCGTAACCGGACCACGGGGATCCCGAAAAATTCGGTTCTAATCACGACCCAAAATCAGTGAGTAATAGATACAAAACTAGGCAGAATATGCCAAAACTGCAAGTTTTGACGAGTTCCTCGTAACCGGACCCTGGGGTTACCAAAACGTTTGGATCGCAACAGGAACCAAAATCAGTGAGTAATAGCATACAAAACTGGCCAGAATAGGCCAAAACTGTGAGTTTTGAATGTTCCTCGTAACTGGACCCCGGGGTTCCCGAAACGTTCGGATCGCAGCAGGACACAAAATCAGTGAGTAATAGCATACAGAACTGGGTGGAATAGGACAAAACTACGAGTTTTGACAAGTTCCCTGTAACCGGACCCCGTGGTTCTCAAAACGTTCGGATCGCGGCAGGACACAAAAGCAGTGAGTAATAGCATGCAAAATTGGCCGAAATAGGGCAAAGCTGCGAGTTTTGACAAGTTCCCCATAACCGGACCACGGGGTTCCCAAAACGTTCGGATCTAGCAGGACACAAAATCAGTGACTAATAGCATACAAAATTGGCCACAATAGGCCAAAACTGCGATGATTGACGAGTTCCCCATAACCATACCCCGGGATTCCCAAAATTTTCGGATCACAACACGACCCAAAATCATTGAGTAGTTGATACGTCCATTTTGCAGCATGCTTTCACGTTGATATTTATCGCTTTTTGGGCTCTTATTACACTTTACGGTACAATACTTATGCCTTTTCTCTCTTATTTTGCAAGGTTTACATGAAGAGGGAGAATGCCGGCAGCTGGAATTCTGGCCTGAAAAAGGAGTTGTAGCAATTGTAGAGAACGAAAGGATGAGTGAGTATGTGGATTTGCTCTACAAGCTCTTATTTGACTCTTTCTGATGTTATGATAAATTGCAATTGCTTCAATGACTAAAGGCTATCAGTTGTTAATTCTCGGTAAGGTTCTTGATCCATGCTTTACTTTGTGAAGGAATTCACACTTTAGCATAAGAGATGATATGATGATATTGCTGTTCTGACAATGATCATGATGCATGCATGCTCGTATCTTGTTTTGTCGACACCTCTCTCTCTAAACACGTGGGCATATTTATTGATCTCGGCTTTCGCTTGAGGACAAGCGAGGTCTAAGCTTGGGGGAATTGATATGTCCATTTTGCATCATGCTTTAATGTTGATATTTATCGCTTTTTGGGCTGTTATTACACTTCACGGTACAATACTTATGCCTTTTCTCTCTTATTTTGCAAGGTTTACATGAAGAGGGAGAATGCCGGCAACTGGAATTCTGGCCTGAAAAAGGAGCAAGTTTGAGATGCCTATTCTGCCCAACTCCAAAAGCCGTGAAAATCATCGTGGATTTTTTTTGGGATTTATAAAAAATACTGGGCCGAAGAAGTGCTGGAGGGGCGCCAGCAGGAGGCCACAAGCGTGCTAGGCGCGACCTACCCCCCTGGCCGCTCCTAGGGGGCTTGTGAGCTCCCTGCTGGCCCACTGGCCCCCTATTTTGCTACAAGAAAGATTTCAGTCTGAAAAAAAATCGAGAGGAGGCTTTTCGGAGGATTCGCCGCCACCACGAGGCGGAATTTGAGCAGAACCAATCTAGAGCTCCGGCAGGATGATCCTGCCGAGGAAACTTCCCTCCCGGAGGGGGAATTCGTCGCCATCATCATCACCAACACTCCTCTCGTCTGAGGGGACTCATCACCATCAACATCTTCATCAGCACCATCTCATCTCCAAACCCTAGTTCATCTCTTGTAACCAATCTCCATCTACGACTCCGATTGGTACTTATAAGGTTGCTAGTAGTGTTAATTACTCTTTGTAGTTGATGCTAGTTGGATTACTTGGTGGAAGAGTTTATGTTCAGATCTTTGATGCTAGTCATTACCTCTCTGGTCATGAATATTATTATGCTTTGTGAGTATTCACTTTTTTTCCTGAGGACATGGGATAAGTCATGCTATAAGCAGTCATGTGAATTTGGTATTCGTTCGATATTTTGATGCGTTGTATGTTGTTTTTCCGCTAGTGGTGTTATGTGAACGTTGACTACATAACACTTCACCATTATTTGGGCCTAGAGGAAGGCATTGGGAAGTAGTAAGTAGATGATGGGTTGCTAGAGTGAGAGAAGCTTAAACCCTAGTTTATGCGTTGCTTCGTAAGGGGCTGATTTGGATCCACTAGTTTAATGCTATGGTTAGACTTTGTCTTAATTCTTCTTTCGTAGTTGCGGATGCTTGCGAGAGGGGTTAATCATAAGTGGGATGGTTGTCCAAGTAAGGGCAGTACCCAAGCACCGGTCCACCCACATATCAAACTATCAAAGTAACGAACGCGAATCATATGAACATGATGAAAACTAGCTTGACATAAATTCCCATGTGTCCTCGGGAGCGTTTTACCTCCTATAAGACTTTGTCCAGGCTTGTCCCTTGTTACAAAAGGGATTGTGCCACTTTGCTGCACCGTTGTTACTTTTCTTACTTGCTACTTGCTACGAATAATCTCACCACACAACTACTTGTTACCGATAATTTCAGTGGTTGCAGATATTACCTTGCTGAAAACCACTTGTGAGATCCTTCTGCTCCTTGTTGGGTTCGACACTCTTACTTATGGAAAGTACTACGATAGATCCCCTATACTTGTGGGTCATCAAGATTCTTTTCTGGCGGTGTTGCCGGGGAGTGAAGCGCCTTTGGTAAGTGGAAATTGGTAAGGGAACATTTATATAGTGTGCTGAAATTTATTGTCACTTGTCACTATGGAAACTAATCAGTTGAGGGAATTGTTCGGGGTATCTTCACCTCAAACGGAAGCACAAAGAGTTGCTCCTCAACCTGCTGCACGTACTTAAAATATTTTCTATGCATTTCCTTCGGGTATGCTTGAGAAACTGTTGGCTAGTCCTTTAACAGGAGATGGAACATCACATCCAGACTTGCATCTAATCTATGTAGATGAAGTTTGTGGTTTATTTAAGCTTGCAGGTTTGCCCGAGGATGAGGTCAAAAAGAAGGTCTTTCCCTTATCTTTGAGGGATAAGGCGTTGACATGGTATAGGCTATGTGATGATACTGGATCATGGAAGTACAATCGGCTGAAATTGGAATTTCATCAAAAGTTTTATCCTATGGATTTAGTACATCGTGATCGGAATTATATTTATAATTTTTAGCCTCGTGACAGAGAAAGCATCGCTCAAGCTTGGGGGAGGCTTAAATCAATGTTATATTCAGGACCCAACCATGAGCTCTCGAGAGAAATTATCATTCAAAACTTCTATGCTCGGCTTTCTCATGATGATCGCACCATGCTTGACACTTCTTGTACCGGTTCTTTTATGAAGAGAGATATTAACTTCAGATGGAATTTATTGGAGAGAATTAAACGCAACTCTGAAGATTGGGAGCTTGATGAAGGTAAGGAGTCAGGTATGAATTTCAAGTTTGATTGCGTTAAATCCTTTGTTGAAACAAATACTTTTTGTGATTGTAGCGCTAAGTATGGACTTGACTCTGAGATAGTAGCTTCATTGTGTGAATAATTTGCTGCTCATGTTGATTTCCCCAAAGAGAAGTGGTTTAAATGTCATCCTCCCTTAGAAGTCAATGTAGTTAAACCCAATCCAGTTGAAGAGAAAGTCATTGCCTATAATGATCCTATTGTTCCCAGTGCTTACATTGAGAAACAACCTTTCCCTGTTAGGATAAAGGATCATTCTAAAGCTTCAACTGTGATACGTAGAGGCTACATTAGAACACCTACGCCCCCTAAGAAAATTAGAGTTGAACCTAGCATTGATATTATCAAAGATCTCCTGTCCGACAATGTTGATGGCCATAATATTCACTTCTGTGAAGATGCTGCTAGAATTGCTAAACCACATGCTAGAGACAAACATAGGCCTGTTGTTGGCACGCGTGTTGTTTCTGTTAAGATAGGAGATCATTGTTATCATGGTTTATGTGACGTGCGTGCTAGTGTTAGTGCAATACCTCAATCCTTATATGATAAATCAAAAACGACATTGCACCTGTTGAGATAGAGCCTATTGATGTCACTATTCAACTTGCCAATAGAGATACTTTTTGACCTGTGGGAATTGTTAGGGATATTGAAGTATTGTGTGGTAAAACGAAGTATCCTGCTGATTTCCTCGTTCTTGCTACCACCCAAGATAGCTTTTGTCCCATCATATTTGGCAGACCCTTCCTCAACACCGTCAATGCTCATATTCACTGTGAGAAGCAAACTGTCACTGTTGGCTTTGAAGGTGTGTCACATGACTTCAATTTCTCCAAGTTTGGTAGACAACCTCATGAAAAAGAGTTGCCTAGTAAGGATGAAACTATTGCCTTAGCTTCTATTGCCGTGCCTCCTACTGATCCTTTAGAGTAATACTTGCTTGAGCATGAAAATGATATGCATATGGATGAAAGGGATGAGATAGATAGAGCTGTCTTAGAACAATACCCTATCCTTAAGAATAATTTGCGTGTTGAACTGCTTGGGGATCCACCCCCACCAAAGGGTGATCCTGTGTTCGAGCTTAAACAGTTGCGTGATACTCTTAAGTATGCTTATCTTGATGAAAAAGAGATATATCCTATTATTATTAGTGCTAGCCTCTCAGAGCATGAAGAAAAGAAGTTACTAAGAACTCTGAGAAAGCACCGTGCTGCTATTGGATATACTCTTGCTGATCTTAAGGGCATTAGTCCCACTCTATGCCAGCACAAGATTAAAACCGATCCTGATTCCAAACCAGTTGCTAATAATCAAAGGAGATTAAATCCTAAGATGAAAGAGGTAGTAAGAAAAGAAATACTAAAGCTCTTGGAAGCAGGTATTATCTATCCTGTTGCTCATAGTGATTGGGTGAGTCCGGTGCATTGCGTCCCTAAGAAGGGAGGTATTACCATTGTCCCTAATCATAAGGATGAATTGATCCCACAAAGGATTATTACCGGCTATAGGATGGTGATCGATGTTAGGAAATTGAATAAGGCCACTAGGAAAGATCATTACCCTTTGCCTTTCATCGACCAAATGCTAGAAAGACTGTCTAAACACACACACTTCTGCTTTCTAGATGGTTATTCTGGTTTCTCCCAAATACCATTTGCACAAGCTGATCAGGAGAAAACCACTTTCACCTGCCCTTTCAGTACCTTTGCTTATAGACGTATGCCTTTTGGCTTATGTAATGCACCTGCCACCTTTCAAAGATGTATGATGGCTATATTCTCTGACTTTTGTGTAAAGATTGTTGAGGTTTTCATGGATGATTCTCCGTTTATGGGTCTTCCTATGATGATTTCCTCAGCAACCTTGATCGAGTCTTGCAGAGATGTAAAGACACCAGTCTTGTCTTGAATTGGGAGAAATGCCACTTTATGGTTAATGAAGGCATCGTCTTAGGACATAAAATTTCTGAAAGAGGTATTGAAGACGATAAGGCTAAGGTTGATGCAATCGAGAAAATGCCATACCCCACAGATATCAAAGGTATAAGAAGTTTCCTTGGTCATGCTGGTTTCTATAGGAGGTTCATTAAAGACTTCTCTAAGATTTCTAGGCCTCTTACCAATCTCTTGCAAAAGGATATTCCTTTTGTTTTTGACGATGATTGTGAGGAAGCCTTCGAAATACTTAAGAAGGCCTTGATAACTACACCTATTGTTCAACCACCTGATTGGAACTTGCCTTTTGAAATCATGTGTGATGCTAGTGATTATGCTGTTGGTGCTGTCCTAGGGCAAAGAGTTGATAAGAAGTTGAATGTTATTCACTATGCTAGTAAAACTCTAGATAGTGCCCAAAAAAACTATGCTACCACGGAAAAGGAAATTTTGGCAGTCGTGTTTGCATGTGAAAAGTTCAGGTCTTACATAGTTGATTCCAAAGTCACTATTCACATTGATCACGCTGCTATTAAGTACCTCATGGAGAAGAAAGACATTAAACCTAGACTTATCAGATGGGTTCTCTTGCTACAAGAATTTGATTTGCATGTTGTCGACAGAAAGGGTGCTGATAACCCAGTAGCAGATAACTTGTCTAGGTTGGAGAATGTTCTTGATGACCCACAACCTATTGATGATACCTTTCCTGATGAGCAACTGAATGTCATCAATACTTCACGTAGTGCACCGTGGTATGCTGATTATGCAAATTATATCGTTGCCAAATATATACCACCTAGTTTCACATATCAGCAAAAGAAGAAATTCTTCTCTGACTTGAGACATTACTTTTGGGATGATCCTCACCTTTATAAGGAAGGAGTAGATGGTGTTATTAGACGTTGTGTACCTGAACATGAACAGGGACAGATCCTACAGAAGTGTCACTCCGAGGCCTACAGAGGACACCATGCGGGAGATAGAACTGCACACAAGGTATTGCAATGAGGTTTCTATTGGCCCACTCTCTTCAAGGATGCCCGTAAATTTGTCTTGTCTTGTGACGAATGTCAAAGAATAGGCAATATCAGTAAACGTCAGGAAATGCCTATGAATTATTCACTTGTCATTGAACCATTTGATGTTTGGGGCTTTGATTATATGGGACCTTTTCCAAAATCCAATGGGTATACTCACATCCTAGTTGCTGTTGATTACGTCACTAAGTGGGTAGAAGTTATCCCCACTAGTAGTGCTGATCACAACACCTCTATTAGGATGCTTAAAGAAGTTATTTTCCCTAGATTTGGAGTCCCTAGATATCTAATGACCGACGGTGGTTCACATTTCATTCATGGCGCTTTCCATAAAATGCTTGCTAAGTACGATGTCAACCATAGAATTGCGTCTCCCTATCACCCTCAGTCCAGTGGTCAAGTAGAGCTAAGTGATAACCCACAAGTATAGGGGTACGCAACAGTTTTCGAGGGTAGAGTATTCAACCCAAATTTATTGATTCGACACAAGGGGAAGCCAAAGAATATTCTCAAGTATTAGCAGTTGAGTTGTCAATTCAACCACACCTGAAAGATTTAGTATCTGCAGCAAACTATTAGTAGCAAAGTAGTGCGATAGCAATAGTAGCAACGGTAACCAGTAGCAGCAAAGTGACAGTAGTAGCAGCAGCAGTAACAACAGTAGCGACAAAGTTACGTAGCATGGACCAGTAGGAAAAACTCGTAGGCATTGGATCGATGATGGATGATTATGCCGGATGCTATTCATCATGCAACAGTTATAACACGGAGAAATATGTAACTAGCTCCACTTCGTCAATGTAATGTAGGCATGTATTCCGTATGTAGTCATACGTGCTTAGGGAAAAGAACTTGCATGACATCTATTGTCCATCCCTCCCGTGGCAGCGGGGCCCTAATGGAAACTACGGGATATTAAGGTTCTCCTTTTAATAAAGAATCGGACCAATGCATTAACACTTGGTGAATACATGAAGTCCTCATACTATGGTCATCTCCGGGAGTGGTTCCGGCTATTGTCACTGTGGGGTTGCCGGGTCATAACACATAGTAGGTGACTAAAACTTGCAAGATAGGATCAAGAACACACATATATTGGCGACAACATAATAGGTTCAGATCTGAAATCATGGCACTCGGGCCCTAGTGACAAGCATTAAGCATGGCAAAGTAGTAGCAACATCAATCTCAGAACATAGTGGATACTAGGGATCAATCCCCGTCAAAACTAACTCGATTACATGATAGATCTCATCCAACCCATCACCGTCCAGTAAGCCTATGATGAGATTACTCACGAACGGTGAAGAGCATCATGGAATTGGCGATGAAGGAAGGTTGGTGATGACGATGGCGATGATCTCCCCTCTCCGGAGCCCAGAACGGACTCCGGATCTGCCCTCCACAGGAAGAACAGGAGGTGGCGGCGCCTCAGTATCGTAAAACGTGATGAACTCTTCTCCTTGATTTTTTCCGAACAGAAGGGACTAAATAGAGCTGAGATTGGAGGCGGTGGAGCAACGTGGGCCCCACAAGCCTGCCAGGCGCGACCAGGGGGGGCCCGCGCCTGGTGGGCTTGTGGGCTCCATGCTCCACTTCCTCCGTTGATTCTTGCGCCAGTATTTTTCATATATTCCACAAAAAAGCCCCGTAAATTTCGAGGTCATTCCGACAACTTTTATTTCTGTGCAAAAACAACACCATGGCAATTCTGCTGAAAACAGCATTAGTCCGAGTTAGTTCCATTCAAATCATGCAAATTAGAGTCCAAAACAAGGGCAGAAGAGTTTGGAAAAGTAGATACGAGAGAGACGTATCAACTCCCCAAGCTTAAAACTTTGCTTGTCCTCAAGCAATTCAGTTGACAAACTAAAAGAGAGAAAAGAAAAACTTTTATGAACTCTGTTTGGTCTTGTTGTTGCAACTATGTCTAACTCATAACCAGAACTTCAGCAAGATCACAAGCTAACCACAGAAGCAAATGACATCTAGGTCTCATGGTAAACTCATATCAATGGCATAATGAACTAGCGAGCAAAAAATAATGAGTCTCAAACGTCAACACTTCAATCAAAACAATCATGAAGCAGTGTGAACAAATGGTATCTCGCTAGCTCTTTCTAAGACCACAAAACATAAATGCAGGGCACCTTCAAAGACCAAGGGCTGACTAAACATTGTAATTCATGGCAAAGAAGATCTAGTCACAATCATACTCAATAACAGTTAAAACCAAAGCATAAAAATGACAGAGGTGCTCTCTAATTGGTGCTTTTATAAGAAGAGGATGACTCAATAGAAACATAAATAGACAGGCCCTTCACAGAGGGAAGCATTGATTTGCAGAGGTGCCAGAGCTCAAGCTTTGAAAATAGAGATAATAATTTTGGGTGGCATGCTTTCATTGTCAACTCAATGATCAAGAGTTTTCACCATCTTCCACGCTACACATGCTATAGGCGGTTCCCAAACAGAAAAGTAAAGTTTTGACTCCCCCACCACCGATCAATCACACTCCACGACTAGCCGAATACTCGGGTGTCGTCCATACCAACATCAATCCAGGGGGAGTTTTGTTTGCAATTATCTTTTCGATTTGAGCATTGAACTGGGCATTCCAATTACCGGCCCCTTTCTCGTGAATGATAGTGAATAAACACATATCGAGGATAACACGCCTAGCATGGAAGATACTCATAGCCCCCTGTCACCACATGAGCGGTTCGGGCATGCAGAACAGATTATTTCTTGAAGATTTAGAGAGTGGCACATGCAAATTTACTTGGAACGGCAGGTAGATACCGCATATAGGTAGGTATGGTGGACTCATATGGAACAACTTTGGGTTTAAGGAAGTGGATGCACAAGCAGTATTCCCACTTAGTACAAGTGAAGGCTAGCAAAAGGCTGGGAAGCGACCAACTAGAGAGCGACAACAGTCATCAAAATGCATTGAGATTAACTAACATTGAGTGCAAGCATGATTAGGACATAAATCACCATGAACATGAATATCATAGAGGCTATGTTGATTTTGTTTCAACTACATGCGTAAACATGCGCCAAGTCAAGCCACTTGAATCATTGAAAGGAGGATACCATCCTATCATACTACATCATAGTCATCTCAAAATTCGTGTTGGCATCCAAGGCAAACCATTATAAGCTCCTATCTAATTAAGCATGTCATCAGAAACTATGATCTCTTGTAATTGCAAACATGTTTCTCTCACAAAAAAGCCGAATCAGGAACGATGAGCTAGTCATATTTACAAAAACAAAATAGATCGAGTTCATACCAGATTTTCCAGGCTCAGTCACTTCATCATATATCGTCATTATTGCCTTTCACTTGCACGACCGAACGAGCTGAACAATAATAAGCGAGATCGTGCATTGCACTAAGCTGGAATCTGCAGGCAAACACAAAGCAGAAGACGAAGTAATATGGCTCTTTAACAGATAAACAGATATGCATGCGAGAGCCACTAAACATTGTAACCATGGTCTTCTACCTTGACCCAAAGAAAAAGAAAACTATTTACACAAGAAAGCTCCCATCAAGTAAAAGAAGAACAAGAAAATATTTTTGGGGTTTTCTCAAACTAGACAAACACACGGAAAGAAAACGAGAAAAAGAAAATAAACTAGCATGGATGATACAGTGGCAAAGTGTGAACACCGACTAACAAAGTGAAAGTGTAAGCAAGAATATAAAGTCGGTGAGAAACACGTACTCCCCCAAGCTTAGGATTTTGGCCTAAGTTGGTCTACTCCCATGGATGGTATGTGCGATACCCAAAATCATAGTGGGGGTTGTACGGAAGTGCTGCAGCCACTGCCTGAATAGCTGCCTCACGGAGACGAGCAGCCTCTGCCTCCCTCTCATACTCCTCTGCCTCTCCTCTGGTTATGTAATATCTCCGTTTTACCTGAAAGTCAAAGAAGGCAGGAGCAGGAAGGGTAATATGGGAAACACGCTATCGGTTAAATATTAAACGGTATAGGAGGAATTCATCATCCCTCTCAAGGAACTGATAGCGTGTCAAAGCGGCGCGATCAAGGAAAGCTGTATGGAGCGGGGGATCTCCTTCGCGGATGGGTACTCCAAGAAAATTTGCTATGCGAGTGGCATAGATCCCACCAAAGAAATCCCCTTCATTAGCATTATTATTCAGCCTCCTTGCTATTATAGCTCCCATGCTGAAACCTCTATCACCCGTTACTGCGCTCCTAAGAATACTAAGGTCACGTGTGCAGAGGTGACAATGCTCAATCTTGCCGTTAATGCATCTACCTATGAAGAGGGCAAAGTAATGCAAGGCAGGAAAATGAATGCTCCCCATGGTAGCCTGCGTAATAGCTCTAGTTTCTCCGACAGTTATACCAGAGAAAAAAATCTCTAACCGAAGGTTTAGGAGGATCATTGAGACTACCCCAAACAGGTATCTTGCAAATTCTATTGAAATCCTCTAGATCCATGGTATACGATTTGTCATAGAGATCACACAGTACAGATGTGTCACGGCCAGTTGAAAATTTGAGTCTACGAACAAAAGAGGCAGTGAGAGTAACATACTGTTCACATTTATCGGAGATGAATTCTTCAAGTCCAACATTATGAACAAGTGTATCAAACTCGTCTTTGAAGCCCGCCTCAATCATGAATTCATCAGAAGGCCATTCACATGAATGTACCTCTGCGTTCCTTGGTTGGTAAGGATCGGGCTCCCGAATCGTGAGACGGGGACCTCTCTTGCTTGAGGAACCACCATGATAGTTTCTCCTGAACATCTTCCTTTTTTGAAATTTTCAGTGACTCTAAGGAAAAGTGAACAAGGCCCAACAAAACTCGTAGCAACTACTCCCACAAGTGCCTAGAGGCCATATTACGCATCAAAACTACTTGGGGCCAGCTGAAATTAGCATGCAAAGCTCAAGAACAGGGTCACCAAGGCAGAAAAAATACGCGAAGTATAAGGCACTAGAGAAAAAACTAATTGTACCAATGGAGGAGTCACTTACCAAGGAGCAATTTCCCCAAAACAGTTTGGTGAATGGTGCTTTGCACAAGGAGATCAAAAATCCCATCAAGAAGAGCAAGAACACGGGTTTGAGCTGCGAAATGATTTTTTTCTGGAGGTAGGAGAAGCAGATGGGAGATAGAATAAGTGGAGGGGGTACACGTGGGCCCCACAAGCCTGGTAGGCGCGACCAGGGGGTGCCCGCGCCTCCAGGGCTTGTGGCCTACTGGTGCAGCCCCCTGACTAGCTCTTCGTCCCAGTATTTTTCTAAAATTCCAGAAAAAATCATACTTGATTTTCAGGACATCCGGAGAACTTTTATTTTCGGGGTACTTTTCTATGGGATGCTAAAAGTAGAAAACAGGGAAAACTAAAGCTAATCTATCATTTTTCTTCTAAGCAACCGAAGGTGAAAGCTTGGAACAAAGGTTTGTGACTCCTCGATTCATCCATCTCATGGTCATCGAAATAATTCCGTCAATGAGGTTGATCAAGTCTCCTTGACAAACTTTTTCAAATCGCAAAACAGAACGGAGAGTTTTCGAATAGTCACTAGGTTACCTCAATGGGGATGTGGATATCCCCAACAAGCAAATCATACTTCATCTTAACAGTAGGTATAGGGCATTCAAAGTTCCCAATAAGAATCGATGAAGTTTTTCGATAGCATTGAAGCAATGTACTCGATATTGTTTCTTCGGAAAGTGCACTGTATGCTCATTACTGTTGACATGGAAAGTGACATTGCCTTTCTTGCAATCAATAACAGCCCATGCAGTGTTTAAAAAGGGTCTTCCAAGGATGACCGCCATGGCATCATCCTCGGGAATATCCAGAATAACAAAGTCCGTTAAGATAGTAACGTTGGCAACCACAACAGGCACATCCCCGCAAATGACGATAGGGAAAGCAGTTGATTTGTCGCCCATTTGCAGAGAGATTTCAGTGTGTGTCAACTTATGCAGTTCAAGTCTACGATAAAGAGAAAGAGGCATAACACTAACACCAGCTCCAAGGTCGCATAAAGCAGTTCTAACGTAGTTGCCTTTAATGGAGCAAGGTATAGTGGGCACTCCGGGATCACCTAGTTTCTTAGGAGTTCCACCCTTGAAGGTATAATTAGCAAGCATGGTGGAAATCTCAACCTCAGGTATCCTCCTTTTATTAGTCACGATATCCTTCATGTACTTAGCACACAGAGACATTTTGAGCATATCTGTCAAAAGCATTTGCACAAAGACATGTCTAATCATTTCAACAAATCTCTCAAAATACTCATCATCCTTTTTCTTGGATGGTTTGGGAGGAAAGGGCATGGGTTTCTGAACCCATGGTTCCCTTCTTTACCATGCTTCATAGCAGCGAAATCATTCTTATCGTATCTCTTGTTCTTAGGCTGTGGGTTATCAAGATCAACAGGTTCAATCTCCACATCCTTATCATTGCAAGGTTGAGCATCAGCATGAGCATCACTATTGATATTATCATTAGGCTCATGTTCATCACCAGATTGTGTTTCAGCATCAGAAGCAGAGACATCGTTTGGACTCTCAGGTGTAGCAGCAACAGGGTTGCTAGCGTGGAAGTTCCTATCATCTTTCTTCTTCTTCCTAGGATGACTAGGTGCATCAGTGCTAACTCCTTGAGAATCTTGTTCAATTCTCTTAGGATGACCCTCAGGATACAATGGTTCCTGGGTCATTCTACCGCCTCTAGTGACGACTCTGACAGAATTGTCATTCAACTCATTGAGCAAGTCATTCTGAGCCTTAAGTACTTGTTCTACTTGAGTAGTAACCATAGAGGCATGTTTACTCAGAAGCTTAAGATCATTGACATTTCTGTCCACACAAGCACTTAAATGACTAAGCATACGAGCATTTTTTGTAATTGTCTGCTAACATAATCATTGAAACTCTGTTGTTTGGCAACAAAGTTATCGAATTCATCCAGGCATAAGCTAGCAGGTTTATCAAAAGGAATAGCACTCTCATTGAATCTATGCAGAGAATTTACTTATACTACCTGTATCGGGTTATCAAGACCATGGATCTCTTCGATAGGTGGTAGATTTTTGACATCTTTAGCTTTAATGCTTTTCTCTTTCATAGATTTATTAGCTTCTTGCATATCTTCAGGACTGAGGAATAGAATACCTCTTTTCTTCGGAGTTGGCTTAGGAGGTGGTTCGGGAATAGTCCAAGCATTCTCATTGCACAAGATGTTATTCAATAGGATCTCAGCTTGTTCTACAGTTCGTTCCCTAAAAACACAACTAGCACAACTATCTAGGTGGTCCTTATAAGCATCAGTAAGTCCATTATAGAAGATATCAAGTATTTCATTCTTCTCAAGAGGGTGATCAGGCAAAGCACTCAGTAGTTGGACGAGCCTCCCCCAAGCTTGTGGGAGACTCTCTTCTTCAACTTGCGCAAAGTTGTATATTTCTGCAAGGCAACTTGCTTCTTATGGGTTGGGAAATATTTCTCAGAGAAGTTGTAAATCATATCCTGGGGGCTACGCACACAACCAGGAGAAAGAGAAGTGAACCAAGTCTTAGCATCATCCTTTAGCGAGAAAGGAAACAACTTGAGGATATAGTAGTGGCGGATCTTTTCCTCACTAGTGAATAGGGTGGATATATTGTGCAGTTTGGTAAGATAGGCTACAACCGTTTCAGACTCATAACGGTGAAAAGGACCAGATTTGACCAAAGTGATTAACTCAAGGTCAATAGAGAATTCATAATCCTTATCAGTCACAAAGATAGGCGAAGTAACAAACTTCGGGTCGTATTTCATCCTAGTGTTGAAAGATTTTTCTTTCCACTTGTGCAGTAATTTCTCAACATCATAGCTATCCTTACAAGCAAGAAAGTCGTCAACTATCTCTCCCTCCATAACATAACACTCAGGCATATCAGGCAATTCATATCTAGGAGAGCTAGTTCTAACAGGCAAAATAGCAGGTTCTACTTCAATAGTATGAGCAGTTTCAGAAGTATCATCACATCTAGCAGCAACTCTAGCAATTTGTGCATCAAGGAATGTACCTAGTGGCAAAGCAATATCAAGCATAGCATCATCATAAGCATCATGGACAGCAGAAGTAGCATCACCAAGCACATGCGACATATCAAGATTTGTAGCCGGAGGTGGTGTCATAAACTTACTCATAACTGAAGGTGAAACAAGTATAGAGCTAGATGGCAGTTCCTTACATGTCCTCGTAGTTGAGGGCAAGACTTTAGTTTTTGGATCTCTCGGATTCCTCATAGTGATCAGCAGACGTAAATCCCAAGTGACTCCGAGAATATTGCTAAGCCTCCCTGGCAACGACACCAAAAAAGCACGTTGACGGGAGGATATTTTTGACTTGGCTTCCCCGGCAACGGCGCCAGAAAAAGGTCTTGATAACCCACAATTATAGGGGATCGCAACAGTTTTCGAGGGTAGAGTATTCAACCCAAATTTATTGATTCGACACAAGGGGAAGCCAAAGAATATTCTCAAGTATTAGCAGTTGAGTTGTCAATTCAACCACACCTGAAAGATTTTGTATGTGCAGCAAAGTATCAGTAGCAAAGTAGTGTGATAGCAACAGTAGCAATAGTAACGAGTAGCAGCAAAGTGACCGCAGTAGCAGCAAAGTAACAGCAGCAACAGTAACAACAGTAGCGACAATGTAACGTAGCAAGGACCACTAGGAAAAACTCGTAGACATTGGATCGGTGATGGATGATTATGCCGGATGCTATTCATCATGTAACAGTTATAACACGGAGAGATATGTAACTAGCTCCACTTCGTCAATGTTATGTAGGCATGTATTCTGTATGTAGTCATACGTGCTTAGGGAAAAGAACTTGCATGACATCTATTGTCCACCCCTCCCGTGGCAGCGGGGTCCTAATGGAAACTACGGGATATTAAGGTTCTCCTTTTAATAAATAACCGGACCAACGCATTAACACTTGGTGAATACATGAACTTCTCATAACATGGTCATCTCCGGGAGTGGTTCCGGCTATTGTCACTCCGGGGTTGCCGGGTCATAACACATAGTAGGTGACTAAAACTTGCAAGATAGGATCAAGAACACACATATATTGGCGACAACATAATAGGTTCAGATCTGAAATCATGACACTCGGGCCCTAGTGACAAGCATTAAGCATGGCAATGTAGTAGCAACATCAATCTCAGAACATAGTGGATACTAGGGATCAATCCCCATCAAAACTAACTCGATTACATGATAGGTCTCATCCAACCCATCACCGTCCAGCAAGCCTACGATGAGATTACTCACGAACGGTGAAGAGCAACAAGGAATTGGCGATGAAGGAAGGTTGGTGATGACGATGGCGACGATATCCCCTCTCCAGAGCCCAGAACGGACTCCAGATGTGCCCTCCAGAGGAAGAACAGGAGGTGGCGGTGCCTCCGTATCGTAAAACGCGATGAACTCTTCTCCTTGATTTTTTTCCGGACGAAAGGGACTAAATAGAGCCGAGTTTGGAGGCGGTGGAGAAACGTGGGCCCCACAAGCCTGCCAGGCGCGGCCAGGGGGGCCCGCGCCTGGTGGGCTTGTGGGCTCCACGCTCCACTTCCTCTGTTGATTCTTGCGCCAATATTTTTTATATATTCCACAAAAAATCCCCCTAAATTTCCTTGTCATTCCGAGAACTTTTATTTCTGCGCAAAAACAACACCATGACAAATCTGCTGAAAACAGCTTTCGTCCGAGTAAGTTCCATTCAAATCATGCAAATTAGAGTCCAAAACAAGGGCAAAAGTGTTTGGAAAAGTAGATACGACGGAGACGTATCGCTAAGCAATAGAGAGATTAAACTAATTTTGCAAAAGAGTGTCAATAGGTCTAGAAAGAATTGGTCTAAGAAGCTCGATGATGCACTGTGGGCTTATAGAACTGCCTATAAGAATCCCATGGGCATGTATCCGTACAAAATGGTGTACGGTAAAGCATGTCATTTACCTCTTGAGCTAGAGCATAAAGCTTATTGGGCAATCAAAGATCTCAACTTTGATTTCAAACTTGCTGGTGAGAAGAGGTTATTTGATATTAGCTCGCTTGATGAATGGAGAGCACTGGCATATGAAAATGCCAAGTTATTCAAACAAAAGGTTAAGAGGTGGCATGATAAAAGGATACAAAAGCGTGAGTTCAATGTAGGTGATTATGTCTTGCTATATAATTCTCGTTTAAGATTTTTTGCAAGCAAGCTTCTCTCTAAATGGGAAGGTCCTTACATTGTTGAGGAAGTATATCGTTCCGGTGCTATCAAGATCAACAACACGGAAGGTAATTGTCCTAGAGTGGTAAATGGGCAGAGAATCAAGCATTATATCTCAGGTACTCCCATAAATGCTGAAAGCAATATTATCAATGCCATAACTCCAGAGGAGTACCTAAGGGATATTTATCAGCCCATTTCAGACCCCGAAAACGAAGAGGTATGTGATTCAGTAAGTAAACCGACTCCAAAACTTTTCCACTAGGATTTTTCTTCTGTTTTGGAATTATTGAAAAAATAGAAAATTTTGAAGTAGTCCGGAAAGCGCAGGAGGAGGCGACAAGCCTGCCAGGCGCGGGCCACCCCCGTGGCTGCGCTTGGGGGCTTGTGGCCACCTTGTGTGCCTCCCGAACTCCATTTTCTTGCGGAGTACTCCTTCTGGTCGGAAAAAAATCATTATATATTCTCCCGAAAGGTCTGATCCTCGTATCATGCTAATTTCCTCTGTTTTCGTTTTGAGCCTGTTTTCTGCCGTAGATTTAGAGCAAGGATGCCGTCTCAGGAATCTGTCGGGGAGAACAACTTCCCTCAAGTCTATGAAGAAGTAGATGCTGATCTGAAAAGAGTGGAAGTCATGGAAGCCAAGGGCAAAACTAGGGAGAAGAATCAGGCGTGGGACGAAGTACAATCTGTGTTCAACAAGGAAGAAGTTGAAGAAGTGGATTTCCTCCAACCCTACCTCCACCTACTATCTCCATCCTTGATTGAACTTTTGAGGTTCTGTGAAACAACTCGTGCTTGCAATACTTATCTCACTCGTGAAGTTGTTTTGCTGGAGAAACATATCACAGATCCCCAAGGTATAAATCAAAGACTAATGGCCCTCTTGGAAACAAAGGACAAAGCAATGCCATCACCATCACCTCCAAAGGAAGACAACTAAGCACTGGTATGGGCAATCCCCTTGGCTTGTGCCAAGCTTGGGGGAGTTGCCCCGGTATCGTATCACCATCACATCTTTTGCCTTTTCCTTTGTTTTAGTTTGTTCCTTTTCAGTTTTCTCTTTCTCTAGTAGATTAAAGGTCTTAGTGTTTTAGGCTTGAGTTTTGCTTTGTGTCACCCCCGATGTATTCGAGCTCGTGAGCCATATAATAAAGAGTGTCTTAGTTAAGGGCCTTGCCTCATGCCATGATCAAAAGAATGAGAAAAGAACAAAAGCATGAAAGATCATGCAATGATCTTATGGGAAGTGATGGCTTCACATATAAAAAGAATGATGATTGAAACTTGTTGAGGGTAGACAAACGTAGACCTTGGTCATTGTTGCAATTAATATGAAGTGAGAAAGAAGGAGAGGTTCACATATAAATATATCATCTTTGACACCATCTATGATTGTGAACACTCACTAAACTATTACATGCTTAGAAGTAGATGTTGGACAAGGAAGACAACATAATGAATTGTGTTTGCTTGGTTCCGAACAATGTTATATGGCTAGAGATCCCTTAGCATGTGACGATTGCTTCCACCTCATATTAGCCAAAACTCCCGCACCAAGTAGAGATACTACTTGTGCATCCATAAACCTTCAACAAAGTTTTGCCATGAGAGTCCACCATACCTACCTATGGATTGAATAAGACCCCTCAAGTAAGTTGTCATTGGTGCAAGCAATAAAAATTGCTCCCTAATATGTATGATCTATTTGTGTGTGGAAAATAAGCTTTGTACGAACCTGTGATGAGGCAGACATAAAAGCGATAGACTGCATAATAAAGTTCTTTATCACAGGAGGCAATATAAAGTGACGTTCCTCCACACTAAGAGGACGCACATCCAAAACTCAAAAGTGCACGACAACCTCTGCTTCCCTCTGCGAAGGGCCTATCTTGTACCTTTACTTTTTGCCCTTGAAAGAGTCATGGTGATCTACACCAATTCCTTATCTCGCCTTTATCTTGGCTAACGTCATATGCTAGGGAAAGATCTATATTCATATGTCAACTTGGAAGTAAGTATTCATGAATTATTAGTTTTGACATTACCCTTGAGGTAAATGGTTGGGAGGCGAAACTATAAGCCCCTATCTTTCTCTGTGTCCAGCTGAAACTTTGATCCAATGAGTACCACCTGAGTTGTAGCAATTGTAGAGAACGAAAGGATGATTGAGTATGTGGATTTGCTTTACAAGCTCTTATTTGACTCTTTCTAATGTTGTGATAAATTGCAATTGCTTCAATGACTAAAGGCTATCGGTTGTTAATTCTCGGTAAGGTTCTTGATCCATGCTTTACTTTGTGAAGTAATTGTCACTTTAGCATAAGAGATGGTATGATGATATTGCTCTTCTGACAATGATCATGATCCATGCATGTTCGTATCTTGTTTTGTCGACACCTCTCTCTCTAAACATGTGGGCATATTTATTGATCTCGGCTTTCGCTTGAGGACAAGCGAGGTCTAAGCTTGGGGGAGTTGATACGTCCATTTTGCATCATGATTTCATGTTGATATTTATCGCTTTTTGGGCTGTTATTACACTTCATGGTACAATACTTATGCCTTTTCTCTCTTATTTTGCAAGGTTTACATGAAGAGGGAGAATGCTGGAGCTGGAATTCTGGCCTGAAAAAAGGAGCAAGTTTGAGATGCCTATTATGCACAATTCCAAAAGCCGTGAAAATTAACGTGGATTATTTTTGGGATTTATAAAAAATACTGGGCCGAAGAAGTGCCGGGGGGCCCTAGTAGGAGGCCACAAGCCTGCTAGGCGCGACCTACCCCCCTGGCCGCGCCTAGGAGGCTTGTGAGCTCCCTGCTGGCCCACTGGCCCCCCTCTTTTGCTACCAGAAGGATTTCGGTCTGAAAAAATCGAGAGGAGGCTTTTCGGAGGATTCGCTGCCGCCACGAGGTGGAACTTGAGCAGAACCAATCTAGAGCTCCGGCAGGACGATCCTCCCGGGGAAACTTCCCTCCCGGAGGGGTAAATCGTCGCCATCATCATCACCAACACTCCTCTCGTCGGAAGGGATTCATCACCATCAACATCTTCATCAGCACCATCTCATCTCCAAACCCTAGTTCATCTCTTGTAACCAATCTCCGTCTCGCGACTCCGATTGGTACTTGTAAGGTTGCTAGTAGTGTTAATTACTCTTTGTAGTTGATGCTAGTTGGATTACTTGGTGGAAGAATTTATGTTCAGATCTTTGATGCTACTTATTACCTCTCTGGTCATGAATATGATTATCCTTTGTGAGTAGTCACTTTTGTTCCTGAGGACATGGGATAAGTCATGCTATAAGTAGTCATGTGAATTTGGTATTCGTTCGATATTTTGATGCGTTGTATGTTGTTTTTCCTCTAGTGGTGTTATGTGAACGTCGACTACATAACAGTTCACCATTATTTGGGCCTAGTGGAAGGCATTGGGAAGTAGTAAGTAGATGATGGGTTGCTAGAGTGAGAGAAGCTTAAACCCTAGTTTATGCGTTGCTTCGTAAGGGGCTGATTTGGATCCACTAGTTTAATGCTAAGGTTAGACTTTGTCTTAATTCTTCTTTCGTAGTTGCGGATGCTTGCGAGAGGGGTTAATCATAAGTGGGATGATTGTCCAAGTAAGGGCAGTACCCAAGCACCGGTCCACCCGCATATCAAACTATCAAAGTAACGAACGCGAATCATATGAACATGATGAAAACTAGCTTGACAAAAATTCCCATGTGTCCTCGGGAGTGTTTTACCTCCTATAAGACTTTGTCGAGGCTTGTCCCTTGCTAAAAAAGGGATTGGGCCACTTTGCTGCATCGTTGTTACTTTTGTTACTTGCTACTTGCTAGGAATCATCTCACCACACAACTACTTGTTATCGATAATTTCAGTGCTTGCACATATTACCTTGCTGAAAACCACTTGTCAGATCCTTCTGCTCCTCGTTGGGTTCGACACACTTACTTATCAAAAGGACTACGATAGATCCCCTATACTAGTGGGTCATCAGTAATAGTATAGTAAACTCGCAAGAATATACCAAATATGCGAGTTTTGAAGGATTCCCCGTAAGCGGACCCCGAGTTCCCGAAATATTTGGATCACATCACGACCCAAAATCAGTGAGTAATAGCATACAAAACTGCGCGAAATATGTCAAAACTACGAGTTTTGACGAGTTCCTCGTAACTGGATCCCGGGTTTCCAAAATGTTCGGAGCCCAGCAGAACCCAAAATCAATGACTAATAGCATACAAAACTGGACGGAATGGGCTAAAACTGCAAGTTTTGACGAGTTCCCCATAACCGGACCTCGGGGTTCCCGAAACGTTTGGATCGCAGCATGACGCAAAATCAGTGAGTAATATCATACAAAACTGGCGAGAATAGGCCAAAACTGTGAGTTTTGAAGAGTTCCCCATAACCGGACCCTGGGGTTCCCGAAACGTTTCGATCGCAGCAGGACACAAAATCAGTGAGTAATAACATACAAAACTGGGCGGAATAGGACAAAACTGTGAGATTTGAATAGATCCCCGTAACCGGACCCTGGGGTTCCCGAAACGTTCGAATGGCAGCGAGACCCAAAATCAGTGAGTAATAGTTGTGAAAACTGGCCACAATAGGCCAAAATTGCGAGTTTTGAAGAGTTCCTCTTAAATGGACCCCGGGGTTCCTGCAACATCCGGTTCACATCTGGACCCAAAATCAGTGACTAATAGCGTGCAAAACTCGGCAGAATTTGACGAGTTCCCCATAACCGGGCCCCGGGGTTCCTGAAACGTTCGGATGCAGCGGGACCCAAAATCGTTGAGTAATAGCATACAAAACTGGCTGGAATAGGCCCAAACTCTGTCTTTTGAAGAGTTTCTCGTAAGCGCACCCGAGGGTTCCCGAAACGTTTGGATCCTAGCAGACCCCGGAGTTCCGAAAACGTTGGGTTCGCAGCAGGAACCAAAGTGAGTGACTAATAGCACACAAAACTGGGCGGAATAGGCTAAAACGACAAGTTTTGACGAGTTCCCCGTAACTGGACCCCGGGGTTCTCGAAACGTTTGGATCACAGCACGACACAAAATCAGAACGTAATAGCATACAAAACTCGCCAGAATAGGCCAATAGTGTGAGTTTTGAAGAGTTCCCCGTAACCGGACCCCAAGGTTCTTGAAACGTTCGGATCGCATCAGAACACAAAATCAGTGAGTAATAGCATAAAAAATGGTCAGAATAGGACAAAACTGTGAGTTTTGAATAGTTCCCCGTAACTGGACCCCGGGGTTCGCAAAATGTTCGGATCGGAGCAGGACCTAAAATCAGTGAGTAATAGCATACAAAACTGGGCGGGATAGGCTAAATTCACAAGTTTTGACGAGTTCCGCGTAACCGGACCCCGAGGTTCCCAAAACGTTTGGATCGCACCTGGATCCAAAATCAGTGATTAATAGCATAAAAAACTAGGCAGAATAGGACAAAACTGCGAGTTTGAATAGTTCCCCGTAACTGGACCCCGACGTTCCCGAAACGTTCGAATAGCAGCAGGACCCAAAATCAGTGAGTAATAGCATACAAAACTGGCCGAAATAGGGCAAAACTGCAAGTTATGACGAGTTCCCCGTAACTGGACCCCGGGGTTCTCGAAACGTTCGGATCCCAGCAGGACATAAAATCAGTGAGTAATAGCATACAGAACTTGGCGGAATAGGACAAATTACGAGTTTTGACGAGTTCCCCGTAACCGGACCTCGTGGTTCCCGAAACATTCGGATCGCAGCAGGATACAAAATCAGTGAGTAATAGCATACAAAATTGGCCGAAATAGGGCAAAGCTGCGAGTTTTGACGAGTTCCCCGTAACCGGACCACCGTGTTCCCAAAACGTTCGGATCCAGCAGGACACAAAATCAGTGACTAATGGCATACCAAATGTTGGGGAATGTTGCATGGGAAACAAAAAAATTCCTACACACACGAAGACCTATCATGGTGATTTCCATCTAGGAGAGGAGATTAGATCCACATGCTTTGACCACCTCATCAAAGCGCTTATTCCAACTCCGAGATGCTTGCACGAGTCCATAAATGGATCGATGGAGCTTGCATACTTTGTTAGCATTCTCTGGATCGACAAAACCTTCGGGTTGCATACAATTCTTCCTTAAGAAAACCGTTAAGGAACGCCGTTTTGACATCCATCTTCCAGATTTCATAATCGAAAAATGCAGCTATTGCTGACAAGATTCGGACGGACTTAAGCATCGCTACCGGTGAGAACGTCTCATCGTAGTCAACTCCTTGAACTTGTGGAAAACCCTTTGCCACAAGTCGAGCTTTATAAACGATCACATTACCGTCCGCGTCTGTCTTCTTCCTAAAGATCCATTTGTTCTGAATAGCCTTTCGGCCTTCAGGTAATACTTCCAAAGTCCACACTTTGTTTTCATACATAGATCCTATCTTGGATTTCATGGCCTCCAGCCATTTGTTGGAATCCAGGCCCACCATCGCTTCTTCATAATTTGCAGGTTCATTGTTGTCTAACAACATGATTGATAAGACAGGATTACCGTACCACTCACGAGCAATACGTGATCTTGTCGATCTACGAGGTCCGATAGGAATTTGATCCGAAGTTTCATGATCATCATAATTAACTTCCTCCTGAACTGGCGTCGCTTCGACAGAGGTTTCCCCGTGCCCTGCGCCACCATCTAGAGGGATTAGAGGTTCGACAACCTCATCAAGTTCTATCTTCCTCCCACTCAACTCTTTCGAGAGAAAATCTTTCTCTAGAAAAGCTCTGTTCTTAGCAACAAGCACTTTGCCCTCGGATCTGAGATAGAAGGTGTACCCAACAGTCTACTTTGGGTAACCTATGAAGACGCACTTTTCCGCTTTGGGTTCTAGATTTTCAGGCTGAAGCTTTTTGACATAAGCATCACATCCCCAAACTTTGGCCTCTTGCCATACCACAACTCATATGGTGTCGTCTAAACGGATTTTGATGGTGCCTTATTTAAAGTGAATGCAGCTGTCTCTAATGCATAACCCCAAAACAATAACGCCAAGTCGGTAAGAGACATCCACTACTGGAATTTAGTTTTTTGCCGTCTGCCAAATCATGGCCATCAGCCAGCAAACGGCAAAGAGTGTCTTTGCCATCAACTGCCACAAAGCGGACGGCAAAGAAATGGCTGATGGCATAGTAGGTCTTTGCCATCAGTCACATCTTTGTCGTCAGCCACGGATGGCAAAGAGTCGCACAACAGACGACAAATATACATGTGGGTCCCACCTGACTGCGGGGACGTTAGGTCAAACTGGAGTCCCGTCTTTGCCATCTGCTAGCGGACGACAAAGAGTCCGGAGGCAGACGACAAAGAGCTAACTCCGTAATGGCTCTTTGCCCCCACCCGCCCTCTCTCTCTCTCACTCACTCTATAACGGCTCCACACCCCCACTCTCTTCCACTCCTCTCACCAACGCCCACCACTGCCACCACCGTCGCGCCGCCGCCCCCGGCGCCACCCCGGTGCCCCACAACACCGCCGTCGTCGCCCCACCGCCCTCGACGCCACCCCGGTGCCCCACAGCCCCTCAGCGCCGCTGCCCCATCGCCCCCGGCATCACCACGCAGCCCTAACACCCCCGGCGCCGGCTCGCCGCCCCAAGACCCCCGGCCCTGCCGCCTGCTACTGCAACAAAAGACCTTCCAACGACGCCAGAAACACATGCTGACGGGAGACTGTTCTTGTCTTGATTCTCCTCAGCAACGACACCAGGAATCCTTCTGCTACGGCTACGCCTTTAGGGACTTCCTAGGCAAATATGCCAAGGATTTCCCCGTGGCCTTGGAGCCTTGCGTTGGTGTTCTCTGGAAGCGATAAGGGTGATGTAGCGCAGCGGTGGTAAGTATTTCCCTCAGTTTTGAGAACCAAGGTATCGATCCAGTGAAGGAGTATCACAAGTGCCTGCACAAACACAAAGAACCTGCTCCCAACGCTATGAAGGGGTTGTCAATCCCTTATAGATTGTTCGCAAAGTGAGAATTGAAAGCAACAAAGTAACAAAGCAAAGTAAAAGCCGAGGTGTAAACGATAGATGTGAACAGACCCGAGGGCCGTAGTGTTTACTAGTTGCTTCTCTCATGAAAGCAAGTAGACGGTGGGTGAACAAATTACTGTCGAGCAATTGATAGAACCGCGCAAAGTCATGACATCATCTATGGCAATGATTATATCTATAGGCATCACGTCCAAAACAAGTAGACTGATACTTTCTGCATCTACTACTATTACTCCACACGTCGACCGCTATCCAGCATGCATCTAGTGTATTAAGTCCAAAAGAACAGAGTAACGCCTTAAGAAAGATGACATGATGTAGATGGACAATCTCATATCAACGACAGAGCCCACCTTGTTACCCTTGATGGCAACTACTCAATATGTGCCTTGCTGCCCCTACTGTCAATGGGAAAGGTCACCACATGGTAAGAATCCAAAACCAAGCACTTCTCCCATTGCAAGAATCATAGATCTAGTTGGCCAAACAAAACCCAAGACTCGGAGAGACTTACAAGGATATAAAATCATGCATATAAGAAATCAGCAAAGACTCAAATATATATCATAGATAATCTGATCACAAATCCATAATTCATCGGATCTCGACAAACACACCGCCAAAGAAGATTACATTGGATAGATCTCCAGAAGTTAATAGAGAACTTTGTATTGAAGATCCAAGAGAGAGAAGAAGCCATCTAGCTACTAACTACGGACCCGTAGGTCTGAAGTGAACTACTCATGAGTCATTGGAGGGCCGATGATGATGATGAAGAAGCCCTCCAACTCCAAAGCCCCCTCCGGCAGGGCGCCGGGAAGGGTCTCCAGATGAGATCTCGCGGAAACGGAAGCTTGCGGCGGCGGAAAAGTATTTTCGAGGCTCCCCTGATTTTTTATGATTTTTAGGGAATATATAGGCGCAAGATCTAGGTCAGGGGAGCGCCAGGGAGGCCACAAGCCTGCCCACCGTAGCCTCCCCCTAGTGGTGGAGTTGTGGCTAATGGGCTCCGTGTAGCCCTCCTGGCTTGGCCCACATGCCCCCTGATCTTCTTCCGTTCGGGAAAAAATCATTTCAGGGATTTTATTCCGTTTGGACTCCGTTCCAAAATCAGATCTGAAAAGAGCCAAAAACACAGAAAAACAGGAACTGACACTTGGCATTGAATTAACAAGTTAGTCCAAAAAAGATATAAAAGGTACATAAAACATCAAAAGATGACAAGATAACACCATGAAACCATCAAAAATTATATATATGTTTCAGACGTATCAAGCATCCCCAAGCTTAACTCCTGCTCGTCCTCTAGTAGGGAAGTGATAAAGAATGAATTTTTGATGCTTTCATGCTACCTAGCATAGATGTCCTTTGTAACTCCTCTTATGTGACGTGAATGTTCAAATCCATTAGATTCAAAACAATAGTTTGCTATTGACGTGGAAACAATAATAATTCAAGCAAACTAGCAAGGTAATCCTGAACTTTCAAAATAACAAGGCCAAAAGAAAGTTATCCCTACAAAAGCATATAGTCTGGCTATGCTCTATCATCATTCCACAGCGAATTTAAATCATGCACAACCCCGGTATTGGCCAAGTAATTGTTTCACACCTTTACTTTCTCAAACCTTTTCAAGTCTCATGCAATACATGAGCGTGACCCATGGTTATAGCACTATAGATGGTGTGGAGTGTGGTGGAGGTTGCAAGACAAAACAAGGAGAAGATGGTCACATTAACTAGGCATATCAATGAGCTGTGGAGATGCTCATCAATAGATATCAATGTGAATGAGTAGGGATTGCCATACAAATGATGCACTAGAGCTAAGTGTATGTGAAAGCTCTTAAAGAAAACTAGTGGGTGTGCATCCAATTTGCTTTCTGACGAAGACCTAAGGCAATTTTGAGGAAGCCTATCATTGGAATATACAAGCCAAGTTATATAATGAAAATTTCCCACTAGCTATATGGTGGTGACAAAATGAGAGACTCTCAATCATGAAGATCATGGTGCTTAATATGCACAAGTGTGGAAAAGTGTTAGCATTGTCCCTTCTCTCTTTTTCTTTCATTTTTTTGGTGGGCTCTTTGGCCTCTTTTTTTTGGTGGGCATATTTGGCCTCTTTTATTTCCTCACATGGGACAATGATCCATTAATGGTGATCATCACACTTTCAACTCAAAACTTAGAGGAACGATGACTCTATATGGAATGCCTTCGGTAGTGTACCGTGACAATGATCTAGCATGGCATAGACATTAATGGAAACATCATGCTAGGTATCTTACGATCATGCAATGGCAATGTAGATGTGGTGGGACATGTCATGGTGGTAGTTGCATGGCAATATATCTCGGAATGACTTTGAAAAAGCCATAGTAGGTAGGTATGGCGGCTGTTTTGAGTGAGGCTAATGGTGGGTTTTGTGCACCGGCGAAAGTTGCACGGCACTAAGAAGATAGTGATGGTGGAAGGTGAAAGTGCATCTAAACCATGGACTCAACATTAGTCATGAAGAACTCATATACTTGTTGCAAAAGTTTTATTAGTAATCGAAACAAAGCATTCAACACATACTCCTAGGGGAAGGGTTGGTAGGTATAAACCATCGTGCGATCCCGACCGCCACGCAAAGGATGACAATCAATAGACTAATCATGCTCAGATTTCATCACATAGCGGTTCACCATACATGCATGCTACGGGAATCACTAACTTCAACACAAGTATTTCTAGATCCACAACACCTTACTAGCATGACTTCAATATTACCATAACCACAACTCAAAACTAATTGAGATGAATCAAACTTCTCTAACTATTCAATGCACATGAAGGTGGAAGTTTTCGTATCCCTTTGGATAACTACCCCTTTTGAGACTACTTTCAAAGCATAGATCAACTACCAAGCCACACACCACTATGCTCTAAAAGATTTAAGTGAAGCACATAGAGCAAAAGTATCTAGCTCAAAAGATATAAGTGAAGCACATGTGAGCTGAATTGTCTACCAAAAGATAGAAGTGAATCTCGACAAAGTCACGGTGTGTGCATGCGTGTCACGCCCAAGATGCGACCCTATCCTCAGTTTGGTACGAAGGCCTCGTCAGGGATAGAAGCACATCTCGTCGTGTCGCAAGAATGGATATCGTTACAAGTACATGTACTGAGAAGAAGAGATATATATACAGAGTTGGCTTACACTCGCCACAAGCTACATCAGAGTCACATCAGTACATTACATAATCATCAAGAGTAAGAGCAGGGTTCGACTACGGATGAAAACAAACAAGAAAAATAAGAACGACGTCCATCCTTGCTATCCCAGGCTGCCGGCCTGGAACCCATCCTAGATCGATGAAGAAGAAGAAGAAGCAAGTCCAAATGAACAACCAACGCGCTCGCGTCAAGTACCCTTTACCTGTACCTTCAACTGGTGTTCTAGTAATCTGTGAGCCACAGGGGACTCAGCAATCTCATTTCCAAAGGTATCAAGACTAGCAAAGCTTAATGGGTGAGGTATGGTTAAGTGGTGAGGTTGCAGCAGCGGCTAAGCATATATTTGGTGGCTAAAATTACGAGTACAAGAAAATAAGAGGGGGGAAGATCTACGCATAATGGACGTGATCTACTGATGATCAAATGAATGATCCTGAACACCTACATACTTCAGACATAACCCCACTGTGTCCTCGATCGGAGCAGGGGCTCACAAAAGATACAGTCACGGTTACGCACACAGTTGGCAAGTTTTAATTAAGTTAACTTCAAGTTTTCTAGAACCAGTGTTAAACAAAGTTTCCACGTTGCCACATAACCGCGGGCACGTCTTTCCGAAAAGATTTAACCCTGCAGGGGTGCTCCAACTAGTCCATCACAAATTACCACAAGCCGCATAGAAATCCTCAATCACGAAGCTCGCGATCTCGTCGGATTCCCTAGTGGAAAACCTCAACTCTGAGATTACCCAAAGCATCACCAGAATCCCGTTGCACAAGATATCTCGTCAAAGGCAAAACTAATCCAGCAAGGCCGCCCGGCGTGTCGACGATCCCGATAGGAGTCGCGTATCTCGTTCTCAGGACACGACGGATAAGCGAAGCGTACGAGTGCCAAACCTTGTGTTTCCTCGCGGTGGCCCCGCACGGTGCTCTGGTTTGGACCAGCACCATCAGCACTAGCCCTACCTGTATTATGTAGAATTACTCCTCGGGTAGCGCTAACTCCCTATACATTTCAATTTAACAGAATTATTATGTTGGGCAAATGTAGTACCAATGTTGGGCCTTGCCAGACCATCTTTAATCTAAAACGAATTATCAAGGGGGTCCCCATAACAACCCCGATCGTGTTAGGAGCGCTCAATTATGGAACATAACACTGGTAGCCAAAACTAAGGGGGCAAAGGTGGAACAAAACACCAGGCTAGAAAGGCCGAGCCTTCCACCTTTTACCAAGTATATAGGTGTATTAAATTAAATAGCATTAATATGTGATATGACAAGGAACCCATGTTATCACATGGAAGCAACTGCACCTGCAACTAGCAACGCTAACACAGGGTTAAGCAAGCAGTAACATAGCCAATCAATGGTTTGCTAGGTTGAACATGTTGAAGCTATTCATGGCATTGTTGAGAGACTAATATTTAACATGTGGTAGGCAACGAGACATAATCGATAGAAGCGATAAAACTAGCATGGCAATGCTAGTAATGGTATCTGGGGAAATGATCATCTTGCCTGAGATCTCGCTTGGAAGAAGAATGCCTCCGTGAAGCAGACGAACCGACGTAGTCAAACGGGTCCTCACATCCGACACGCTTGCGGAACTCTATCGAGACGGGGAAAACCGGAAACACAAATCAACACACGGAATTCACCACACGATGCATAACAGATATGATGCATGAGCAGTTGAATACATGCAAGTGACGGCATGACAATTCACACAATCAAACACTACACATTAAGTGAAGTTCAATATGCAACAGGTTGCATATTGACGAAACTCCACATATGAATTATTTAGTTCACTCCCGGTAATTTACACGGCAATATTAATGTTGTAAAACATGCAAGAGTTGAAGTGGAAATTAAACTACCTGTCTAGATATTTTAAATGAGGTCGGAAATGACATATAGCACCTCCGAGGCGACCTCACATGTTAATTTACAATTCTGTCCAGATCTGAATTAATGCTTTTAATTAGTTGTTAAACAGCAATACAAATAGGTCACGTGATTCTACGCGTCATTTCAAGCAATCTACACATAAAGAACATCTCCAACGGAGCTACGGGTCAAAAATTACAAGCACCGCAAGATATGATGGCATGAATGCAATATGTGTGCAACGACAGTCACAAGCACTTCAAAACACACAACCAGCAAGAGAAAATGAAACTACACAAGATTCTAAGCAAGTTTCATGTAAGACACGATCAAATCCGAGCTACGGTTCAACAACTACGAGCAAAACAAGAAATGACTACAATCTGCCAAAATCAGCCACATAGCATTTTCTACACCCCACAGCTACGTGCTACACAACTCCGATAAACTCAAGCAAGGCATGACACGAAATAGGTCAAGAAGCACTACTACAAACATCTAACAACAACTAGCATGGCATCATGGATCACTAGGGAAAGAAGACATAATATGGCTTCCCACACACTATTTCAGACTTAGTGAAAATTACACCTCATGAAAGTGCAGTTTTCGATCTGAAGCAATATTGGCAACAGCAAAACCTATATCTATAGGACTCCAAATGGCATGAAAATTTACAGCATGCTAGAGAAACACAAGGGGTACAACTAACTCCATTGGACCAACCTCAAAAGAGCTACAGATCACAAGATGCAAGCAAGACAAGACAGCAACAAAATATAACAGATTCCAGACTCAGAAATATTTCAGCTCCTCCAAATCAGCACTACTTCTAGCAACTTGAGAGCAAGCAAACCACACCTAAACATGCATTTCTATTGCAACCAAAAATACCAGGAGCTAGACAAAACATCAAAGAACAACTTCCTAGTTGACAACTCCGTCAAACGACGCACGGAATAAATCCTACGAATTAAATAAAAGGGCAACATGGCAAAATATCGCGCGAACTAACTTGCTCTAACGCTAAAACTAATTGCACAGAAAAATCCCATGGATTTTCTACCCCGAAAGCATGTCAAATATGTGGGGTTGCAAAACAAAATATAGCCACACATAAATGCGAGATAAATAACCCTAGACACGGAAAATAATCTAGCGGCAAATCCTACACGCAAAAATACCAACGTCTACTCTAAAATACATGGAAAAATAGTTCCTAAAACATGGGCATTTATACTACGGCATCCGAGCAATTCGAACTCACGCGGGAAATAAATACGGGTCGAAACCTATTAGGTTAGCACACATATCTAGGCACACAGTGGGTCAAACCTCATCAAACATTTATGGCAGTTGCAAAAAAGGATACTACGCGAAATTCTACACCAAATCCCTATAAAGATGACCTCAATCCCACTTACGGAATATAAGTTATGGGGGTTTTAAAATAGCTATTTTCTGGAATTTACTAAATCCGAAAAGCCTAATAACTACACGGGCCGAAACCATCTGGAACTGGGCTACACATGGGGCATCGCAGGTTACTAACTTGCGCCTAGTGCGCGATTTGGGGTGACCGAGGGAGCCTCACCTTGCGGGCTCTCGGGCCGGCGGTTGCTGGAGGAGGCCAGCTGGAGGCCTGGCCCAGCTGGATGGCGGCCCACCTGGCGTTGGCCCTCGCGCAGGAGGCGTCGGTCGAGCGGTCACGGGGAACTGCTCGTGCTCCCGTGCGGGTTCCTTGGCGGCGGCGAAGCTCCGGCAACCGGCGACGACGAGGCACCCGGCGGCCGGCGGAACCGGGCCGAGGGGCTGGATCCCGGCCAGATCCAAGGACCGGCGGGGCACCCAGCGGCCGGCGGCGGCTCTGCATGGCGGCGGCTCCTGTGGAAGAAGGGGAGGCGGCAGCAAGCTTGGCGGCGAGCGACGGGGCTGGCTTGGCTGCGACCGGCGAGGAGCGGCGGCGACCTGGCGCGGGGCGGCGGCGACCCGGCGCGGGGAGAGCCATGGGGAGGCTCGGATGGAGGCGGGGCAGAGCCACCATGGGAGGAACTCGGCTAGGGTTACAGTTTTCGGGCCCTGGGCGGGCTCCAGATGGGCCTGGCGGGCCCTGGCGCGGGAGGAGAGAGGAGAAGCGGAGGGGGAGGTGGCGGCTGGCTGTTGGGGCGCGGTTTTCGAGGCACAGGGCTAGGGTTTGCTGTCTAATGGACTAGGGGTCTATTTATAACAAATGGGGGGCTAGGTTTAGCGGTTTTCCGTTCCGGATCCATCTGCGGGGTCGGATTCGGACGATTCCGAATGTGGGAATGGTATGTGGCTGTGTAGAGGGGATATCCGGAGATGAGAGGGGAGACGGGCGGTGCGGAAACAATTTGTAAAACACCGACAAACGTCCGACGATATACCGAATACGGTGCCGCTACAGTCGACCGTTCGGGTACCAGACGGTCTCCGATCGCGACGAAATTCGATAGGCGGCCTAGCTAGAACTAATTAGGACCGCATGCCAAGTTTCACCTCGATGAGAGAAAGTATTACGTACACTTTAAAAACAGGGTTTGGACGGTGCCGCGGGCGCGTGCATGTGCGGTCGGGCTCAGCACGGACAACGACGAGAAACGACAACTAACATCGGATGCAAGTTTTGAAAACTGGCGGCACGGAGATGCCGATGCAATGCAGATGATGCTCATGATGCAATGATGATGCGACAAAAGTAAATACGCACACGACAAAACAGAAAGAAAAGGGGAATCTTCTGGAACGTCGGCATCGGGCTGTCACAACTCTCCTACACTACAAGAGGATCTCGCCCCGAGATCCAAGAATGAAAGGGGGAGAGGATGAGAAAGAACAAGAGGTAAAACTTAGTCGCTTCTTTGACAATGAGTTAAAACAACGATCCTTGAAGGTTGCAAAGCGACGAGAAATGAAATGAGAAAGAAGCAAGAATTCACGGAAAATTTCGGCGGCACTTCGGTAGGAAAATTGGACACAAAATTTGAAAAGGTAGGAGAATTAGACAATATACATATCAAACAACTAAATAGAACAAGGGAACACCATGAACTTGGTAGAATAACATAGTAGACCCAGATGAGCAACATCACAAAGCCTCCGGAACAAGAGAATATGAACTAGCTCATACGGAAGAAGAGAATGAAGATAAAATGCCAACTATCATCACAATTGAATTGAAGAGCCTCCGGAGAGAGAATTGACTTAGTAGTTGGAAAACCAACAACGAAGAACAAGACATAAGTGGGCTTATGAAGATCATCTCAACCAATATGAGGTGACAACCAACCACTAAAAGAAACAAGGATAGATTGGGAGAAACAAGATATGAACTATTTCTTACACCAAGAGGATACATTGAGAACTTGGATTAATGACAAGCACCATGATAGCAACAATCCATAGGAAAATCTTTAGATGAAATCCAAACCAAGATAGCTCAATTAAGAAATCATGGGTTGAAAATATCCCATGAACATAGAATTGGTGGGTTTAATTATCTCATTCTTGAAAGGAAATCTCTTCGAGGCTCCTACATTAACAATAATGCTATACTACCACCTCAAAGGATAAAGGAGAACAATTGCACATATAAATGCGAGAGAAAGGATACTTGAGGTTCTCCAACAAGAATCTTGAAGAACACTTGAAAATGGATTGAAACCTTGATGAACCACCATGAAGGACCTCCGTATACAAATGAATGAAGCAACGATATGAAGGTGGAAAGGAATAAGATTATGACCTTGCCAAGATTTAGATGAAGCTTCACGAAGAGATACTTGAGAAAACTTGGAACTCCGGAAAAGAAAAGATAAGAACACTTGAGAAAAAGGAATCGATATTATGAGCCACTCCGGAAGAAGAATTCAGATTACTGTGAACAAGAATTAGATTAATGTTATGCTTATCCTTCATCAAGTTTAATTGATGACAAGCAACGGATTTAGCATACCACTTATTCTTCTTGAAATGATTGAGGAGAGATATGAGCACAAATTAGAAGAATTGTTGCAAGAAACACCGATGAGAATTGAAATGAACGAGGCAACCATGAATGAATGGAGATACATGAGAATGAAGAGATCATGAGCCAGCTGAGAGACAACTAGAACAAGGCACCGGAATAATCGAGAGACGAACGAAGAGACAACAATTGAGAATAATTGAGGATCAAAGTTGAAAGCTGAGAACGAAGAAGTCTTCTGAAATGATGGCCTTCGATGGAACGAGAAATGAATACAACTCAGAAAAGCACCGGATAGCAAGAAAGGGAATACTCATGATTGGAACAAATAAGATAATGCCACAAAGCTTAAATGATGAATCTCCAAGAGAATGGACCAAGACTGAGAGAAACACTCCTTCGAATTTGCAAGCTGAGAAAGATGACAAGAACAACACCAAGAATAATGAGACGCTCCGGAATAAAGAAGAATGGAATGTTGAGCCAAATATGAGAAATAATTCAAATTGATCTTGAAGAAGGAATATGATTAATGAAAATCATACTTATGTCATAGTTGTAAAGAATTAAAGATCTCCGGAAGATTACAAGAGCCAGACAAGAACCTGGGAAAACCTGTGGATTATGGGCCCACTCAAAGAAATCACCGTTGAAAAGATTGCTTAGAAGAGAGATATTGCACCGGTATGAAGAGAACTAGATGAGGTTGAGAACCTCGAAATAATTAAAAGAATTGAGAACAAGAATTCTGAGATAAGTTCAACGCTCCGGATAGTATAGAGAGAAACAACAACAAGAAGATAGACTGATAAAAAAATTTCCAACATAGGAAAGAAATAAAAGGATGAAAAGGATATGTTGACAGGGACAACTGAATTACATTCACCGGGAAGGAACAAAATGAAGAAATGATGAACTCGACTCGTGAGAATGTTCACAACGAATCACCGAGTAAGAGAGAAAAGAACAGATAGCGGAAGCACAAAGAAGAGAAAACTCTTGGATGAAAATTGAATCACCGAGAAAAAGGGTGGGAGGGCGGGGAAAAACAAAGACAACTAGAGCTAGATGAGATGAACTCCGGAATAAGATGAGAGAATAATCTTGCCAAAATTGGAGAGGATTGAATCCACTTGGAGAGAAACACACCGGTTGGAAAAGAATTAACATGACGACTCCGGTTGACAAAATTGATGAGACAATTGATTGAGAAAAAGGATTAGCACTCTCATATGAATATGAGAACACTACTTAGAAAAGATCTGAAATCACCACTTGACATCGAAGCAACTCGAATTACCATATTCAACAAAACAAAGGATGCGTCTTACAATTAGCCAAAAGAAACTCATGAGAAAGATTTCGTCCGATATTTTCGTGGACAGGAATCCACTAGATGTCGAACCCCAACCTAACGTCATGCATTTGTTGGAAGATTGTCCTATAAGTAACTACTTGAATTCCCACCTATGAATTCCCGAAATATGTGGTCATGCAATCTGGTACACGGATACAAGGAGTAATATCACACAACTCCTATACTAACCCGTCACCTGTATCACATCCGTCAACACACGACCAGAATCTCGGACCTTCATCTACAACAGACCCTCGTGATCACAACGATACAAAGTATGGCAGTACTCCCGAACAATCTGCACCAGTACTAGGGACATCGGGGTTATCTCGCCACTACTAGTATTGAAGCAATTATGAACATCCTTCGTTCTGAGATACTAAGAAATCTGAATGATAACGATGTGCTCAAGAATCCCCTGGAGCTCAACTCCCCTGAAACTTAAAGCAGATAGGAGGCACCAAGACAAAACTCTGTCACATCGGCATCATATAGATCCCAAGAATATCTGCGTGATCCTAAATTTTTTTTGAGTGAGAAGAGGAGTAGAATTAAATTATTACGTCAAGATTCCTCACGAGAGCATAGAAGAGGAGAAAAAATAATCCTACTCTCCGATATATAACTAGACTCAAAGCAGTTTTTCACTAGACTCGACTCGGCCAAGTTCGATCAATCAAGGGGGCTCCTAGGTCGATACTGCTCTGATACCAACTTGTCACGCCCAAGATGCGACCCTATCCTCAGTTTGGCACGAAGGCCTCGTCAGGGATAGAAGCACATCTCGTCGTGTCGCAAGAATGGATATCGTTACAAGTACATGTACTGAGAAGAAGAGATATATATACAGAGGTTGCTTACACTCGCCACAAGCTACATCAGAGTCACATCAGTACATTACATAATCATCAAGAGTAAGAGCAGGGTCCAACTACGGACGAAAACAAACGAGAAAAATAAGAACGACATCCATCCTTGCTATCCCAGGCTGCCGGCCTGGAACCCATCCTAGATCGAAGAAGAAGAAGAAGAAGCAACTCCAAATGAACAATCAACGCGCTCGCGTCAAGTACCCTTTACCTGTACCTGCAACCGATGTTGTAGTAATCTGTGAGCCACAGGGGACTCAACAATCTCATTTCCAAAGGTATCAAGACTAGCAAAGCTTAATGGGTGAGGTATGGTTAAGTGGTGAGGTTGCAGCAGCGGCTAAGCATATATTTGGTGGCTAAACTTACGAGTACAAGAAAATAAGAGGGGGGAAGATCTACGCATAACGGACGTGATCTACTGTTGATCAAATGAATGATCCTGAACACCTACCTACGTCAGACATAACCCCACCGTGTCCTCGATCGGAGCAGGGGCTCACGAAAGAGACAGTCACGGTTACGCACACAGTTGGCAAGTTTTAATTAAGTGAACTTCAAGTTTTCTAGAACCAGTATTAAATAAAGTTTCCATGTTGCCACATAACCGCGGGCATGACTTTCCGAAAAGATTTAACCCTGCAGGGGTGCTCCAACTAGTCCATCACAAATTACCACAAGCCGCATAGAAATCCTCAATCACGAAGCTCGCGATCTCGTCGGATTCCCTAGTGGAAAACCTCAACTCTGAGATTACCCAAAGCATCACCGGAATCCAGATGCACAAGATATCTCGTCAAAGGTAAAACTAATCCACCAAGGCCGCCCGGCGTGTCGACGATCCCGATAGGAGCCGCGTATCTAGTTCTCAGGACACGACGGATAAGCGAAGCGTACGAGTGCCAAACCTCGAGTTTCCTCGCGATGGCCCCGCACGGTGCTCTGTTTTGGACCAGCACCATCAGCACTGACCCTACCTGTATTATGTAGATTTACTCCTCGGGTAGCGCTAACTCCATATGCATCTCAATTTAACAGAATTATTATGTTGGGCAAATGTAGTACCAATGTTGGCCCTTGCCAGACCAGCTTTAATCTAAAACGAATTATCAATGGGGTCCCCATAATAACCCCGATCGTGTTAGGAGCGCTCAATTATGGAACATAACACCGGTAGCCGAAACTAAGAGGGCAAAGGTGGAACAAAACACCAGGCTAGAAATGCCGAGCTTTCCACCTTTTACCAAGTATATAGGTGCATTAAATTAAATAGCATTAATATGGTGATATGACAAGGAACCCATGTTATCACATGGAAGCAACTGCACCTGCAACTAGCAATGCTAACACAGGGTTAAGCAAGCAGTAACATAGCCAATCAGTGGTTTGCTAGGTTGAACAGGTTGAAGGTATTCATGGCATTGTTGAGAGACTGATATTTAACATGTGGTAGGCAACGAGACATAATCGATACAAGCGATAAAACTAGCATGGCAATGATAGTAATGGTATCTGGGGAAATGATCATCTTGCCTGAGATCCCGCTTGGAAGAAGAATGCCTCCATGAAGCAGACGAACCGACGTACTCGAACGGGTCCTCACATCCGACACGCTTGCGGAACTCTATCGAGACGGGGAAAACCGGAAACACAAATCAACACACGGAATTCACCACAAGATGCATAACACATATGACGCATGAGCAGTTGAACACATGCAAGTCACGACATGACAATTCACACAATCAAACATAACACATTAAGTGAAATTCAATATGCAACGGGTTGCATATTGAAGAAACTCCACATGTGAATTATTTAGTTCACTCCCGGTTATTTACACAACAATATTAATGTTGTCAAACATGCAAGAGGTGAATTGGAAATTAAACTACCTATCTAGACATTTTAAATGAGGTCGAAAATGACATATAGCACCTCCGAGGTGACCTCACATGTTAATTTACAATTATTTCCAGATCTGAATTAATGCTTTTAATTATTTGTTAAACAGCAAAACAAATTGGTTCACGTGATTCTACGCGTCATTTCAAGCAATCTACACATAAAGAACATCTCCAACGGAGCTACGGGCCAAAAAATACAAGCACCGCAAGATATGATGGCATGAATGCAATATGTGTGCAACGATGGTCCCGAGCATTTCAAAACATAGAACCAGCAAGAGAAAATGAAACTGCACGAGATGCTAAGCAAGTTTCATGTAGGACAGGATCAAATCCGAGCTACGGTTCAACAACTACGAGCAAAACAAGAAATGACTACAATCTGCCAAAATCAGCCACATAGCATTTTCTACACCCGCAGCTACGAGCTACACAACTACGATAAACTCAAGCAAGGCATGACACGAAAGAGGGCAAGAAGAACTACTACAAACATCTAACAACAACTAGCATGGCATCATGGATCACTAGGGAAAGAAGACACAAAATGGCTTCCCACACACTATTTCAGACTTAGTGAAAATTACACCTCATGAAAGTGGAGTTTTCGATATGAAGCCATATTGACAGCAGAAAAACCTATAGCTACAGGACTCCAAATGGCATGAAAATTTATAGAATGCTAGAGAAACACAAGTGGTACAACTAACTCCATTGGACCAACCTCAAAAGAGCTACATATCACAAGATGCAAGCAAGACAAGACAGCAACAAAATATAACAGATTCCAGACTTAGAAATATTTTAGCTCCTCCAAATCAGCACTATTTCTAGCAACTCGAGAACAAACAAAGCACACCTAAACATGCATTTCTATTGCAACCTAAAATACCCGGAGCTAGACAAAACATCCAAGAACAACTTCCTACTTGACAACTCCGTCAAACGACGCACGGAATAAATCATACGAATTAAACAAAAGGGCAACATGGAAAAATATCGCGTGAACTAACTTGCTCTAACGCTAAAACTAATTGCACAGAAAAATCCCCGAAAGCATATCAAATATGTGGGGTTGCAACACAAAATATAGCCACACATAAATGCGAGATAAATAACCCTAGACACGGAAAATAATCTAGCGGCAAATCCTACACGCAAAAATACCAATGTCTACTCTAAAATACATGGAAAAATAGTTCATAAAACATGGGCATTTATACTACGGCATCCGAGCAATTCGAACTCGCGCGGAAAATAAATACGGGTCGAAACCTATTAGGACAGCACACATATCTAGGCACACAGTGGGTCAAACCTCATCAAACATTTATGCAAGTTGCAAAACGGATACTACGCGAAATTCTACACCAAATCCATATATAGATCACCTCGATCCGACTTACGGAATATAAGTTACGGGGGTTTTAACATAGATTTTTTCTGGAATTTACTAAATCCGAAAAGCCTAATAACTACACGGGCCGAAACCATCTGGAACTGGGCTACACATGGGGCATCGCAGGTTACTAACTAGCGCCTAGTGCGCGATTTATGGTGACCGAGGGGGCCTCACCTTGCGGGCTCTCGGGCCGGCGGTTGCTGGAGGAGGCCAGCTGGAGGCCTGGCCCAGCTGGATGGCGGCCCACCTCGCGCTGGCCCTCGCGCAGGAGGCGTCGGTCGAGCGGTCACGGGGAACTGCTCGTGCTCCCGTGTGGGATCCTTGGCGGCGGCGAAGCTCCCGCAACCGGCGACGATGAGGCACCCGACGGCCGGCGGAACCGGGCTGAGGGGCTGGATCCCGGCCAGATCCAAGGAACGGCGGGGCATCCAGCGGCCGGCGGCGGCTCATGCGGAAGACGGGGAGGCGGCAGCAAGCTTGGTGGCGAGCGACGGGGCTGGCTTGGCGGCGACCGGCGAAGGGCGGCGGCGACCTGGCGTGGGGCGGCGACAACCTCCGGCGGGGGCGACGGCGACCCGACGCGGGGAGAGCCATGGGGAGGCTCGGATGAAGGCGGGGCAAAGCCACCATGGGAGGAACTAGGCTAGGGTTAGGGTTTTCGGGCCCGAGGTGGGCTCCAGATGGGCCTGGCGGGTCCTGGCGCGGGAGGAGAGAAGAGAGGCAGAGGGGGAGGTGGCGGCTGGCTGTTGGGGCGCGGTTTTCGAGGCACGGGGCTAGGGTTTGCTGTCTAATGGATTGGGGGTCTATTTATAACAAATGGGGGGGGGGGGCTAGGTTTAGCGGTTTTCCGTTCCGGATCCATCTGCGGGGTCGGATTCGGACGATTTTGAACGCGGGAACGGTATGTGGCCGTGTAGAGGGGATATCGGAGATGAGAGGGGAGACGGGCGGCGCGTCAACAATTTTTAAAACACCGACAAACGTCCGATGGTTGACCGAATACGGTGCCGCTACGGTCGACCGTTTGGGTACCAGACGGTCTCCGATCGTGATGAAATTCGACAGGCGGCCTAGCTAGAACTAATTACGACCGCATACCAAGTTTCACCTCGATCAGCGAAAGTTTTACGCACACTTTAAAAACAGGGTTTCGACGGTGCCGCGGGCGCGTGCGTGTGCGGTCGGGCTCAGCACGGACAACGACGAGAAACGGCAACTAACATCGGATGCAAGTTTTGAAAACTGGCGGCACGGAGATGCCGATGTAATGCAGATGATACGCATGATGCGATGATGATGCAACAAAAGTAAATACGCACACGACGAAAACGGAAAGAAAAGGGGAATCTTCTGGAACGTCGGCATCGGGCTGTCACAATGCCTCTCTCTAGGTGTGCAGCAAGGATGATTGTGACACAACAAAAATAAAAAACTCCTACGCTACAAGACGCTCCAAGAAAAAACACATAACATGTGGTGAATAAAAATATAGCCCCAAGTAACGTTACCGATGGATTGAAGACGAGAGAGGGGATGCCTTCCCGGGGCATCCCCAAGCTTAGGATTTTACGGCATCCTTGAATCTCTTGGGGTGCCTTGGGCATCCCCAACCTTGAGCTCTTGCCACTCTTTATCTCTTTGTCCATAAGAACTTCACCCAAAAATTGAAAACTTCACAACAAGAAACTTAAACAGAAACTCGTGATAACATTAGTATGAGAAAGCAAACCACCACTTCCTTAGGGACTGTAGAAAACTTAAATTCTACTTGTGCTGATGTTGGGTTACTGTATTTTCAATCTTCCATGGCTAATACCCCCGATACTATCCATAGTTTCATCAAAATAAGCAACCAACACAACAAAAAACAGAATCTGTTAATAGCACACCAGTCTGTAGCAATCTGTATATTTGATGTACCTCTAGTACTTCATAAATTATGAAAACTTACGACAGTCTGAAGAATTGGCGTAGCAATCAGCAGAAAAAAGAATCAAATCAAAATCTCTTACAGAAAAAAAACGAAAATTCTTTATGTGAGCAGAAAGTTTATGTCTTTTCCAGCATGACCAAACGATCATCCCCAAGACGAATCATAACGGTTTTGCTTGGCACAAACGCAAAAATAAACACAAAAAACACAATCATAACAGAATGATGAAAGTGTGGAAAACACAAAACAAAAATAAAAAGGATAGATTCGTTGGGTTGCGTCCCAACAAGCGCTTTTGTTTAACGCCCTTAGCTAGGCAAAAGGTGATGGAATCACGTATAGTCATCTTTGGTGCTCAAACCATAAGTAGCCCTCATCATAGATTCATAAGGCAATTTTATTTTCTTTCTAGGAAAGTGCTCCATGCCCTTCTTTAAAGGAAATTGAAATCTAATATTTCCTTCCTTCATATCGATGATAGCACCAATAGTCCTTAGGAAAGGTCTACCAAGAATAATGGGACATGAAGGATTGCAATCTATGTCAAGTACAATGAAATCCACGGGTACATAGTTCTTATTTGCAAAAATAAGAACATCATCTATCCTTCCCATGGGTCTCTTGACAGTAGAATCCGCAAGATGCAAATTAAGAGAACACTCTTCAATCTCATGAAAACCAAGAATATCACATAAAGACTTTGGAATCGCGGAAACACTAGCACCCAAATCACATAAAGCATTGCACTCATAGTTTTTGATCTTGATTTTGATAGTAGGTTCCCACTCATCATGAAGTTTTTAGGTATCGAGACTTCTAGTTCGAGCTTCTCTTCAAGAGATTTCATCATAGCATCTACGATATGCGCGGTAAAGGCTTTGCTTTGGCTATAAGCATGTGGAGAGTTTGCAATGGATTGCATGAAAGAAATGCGTTCAACCAAGGAGCAACTATCATAATTGAATTCCTTGAAATCCAAAGTGGGAGTTCCATTACTAACAAAATTTTGATTTCTTCTACTCCACTCTCCACACCTTTATCATCAAGATGGGTGGACTCCGAATCATTGGGCCGTTTTTCAACCAAAGTGGATTCATATCCAGCCCCTCCATAAATAGGTTTGACACGCGAAAACAAAGATTCAAGAGGAGACACACCAAGCACTTTAAGATCTTCGTGATTTGCATCACTAGAACGCACCCTTTTAAACCATTCATGCGTAGCGCGAATTTGGGCGGTTCTTTCTTTGCTCTCATTCATGGAGACACGCATAGCTTTCAAAGTTTCATACAAGTTACCTTGGGAGGAGCGCATCTAGCTTTCAAAGCATCAATATCACAAGACATGCTATCAACACTCTTAGTCAAATCGTCTATTTTGTGTAGTTTTTCCTCTATGGACGCATTGAAAATCTTTTGAGAGTTGATGAACTCTTTGATATTACTCTCTGAATCAGAGGGTAATTTGTTGGGATTTCCATAAGTGTTGTTGTAGGAACTGCCATAATTGTTAGAGGAGTTACTAGGAAAAGGCCTAGGAACATAGTTTCCTCTAAAAGCATTGTTGCTGCCAAAATTGTTCCTATCAACAAAATTCACGTCCAAACTAGCGTTGCTACTCTCAATCAAGGAAGATAGTGGCATGTCATTAGGATCTACGGTAGCGTTTCTACTAGCAACCATATTCATCAACTCGTCCATCTTAGCACTAAGCGAGTTAATTTGTTCTATAGCGTGCACCTTTTTGCTAGCAGCCGACCTTTCAGTGTCCCACTGAGAGTAGTTGGTCATGATATTGTCTAGGAGTTTTGTAGCGTCTCCTAACGTGATTTCCATGAACGTTGCACCTGAGGTGGAGTCCAAGATATTGCGAGAAGCGAAATTCAAGCCAGCGTAAAAGATTTCTATAATCATCCACAAACTCAAGCCATGAGCGGGACAATTTCTAATCATAAGCTTTATCCTCTCCCAAGATATTGCAACGTGTTCATGATCAAGTTACTTGAAATTCATGATATCGTTACATAAGGAGATGATCTTAGCCGGCGGAAAATACTTGGATGTGTAAGCATCTTTGCACTTATCCCAAGAATCGATACTATTTTTAGGCAAAGAAGAAATCCAAGTTTTTGCGCGATCTCGCAACGAGAAAGGAAAAAGTTTCAACTTAATCACGTCATTATCCACATCTCTTTTCTTTTGCATATCACAAAGCTCAATGAAGGTATTGAGATGGGATGCGGCATCTTCACTAGGAAGGCCAGAGAATTGCTCTTTCATAACAAGATTCACCAGAGCTGCGTTGATTTCATACGATTCCGCACTAGTGGCGGGAGCAATCGGAGTACTAATAAAATCATTATTATTAGTGCTCGAGAAGTCACAAAGTTTGGTGTTTTCAGCCATGATGACTTCAACAAACAAACAAGCACACAAGCAAGCAAGAGAACCGGCAAAGGAAAACGGCAAAGGCAAAAGAAAACGGCAAAGGAAAAAAGGCAAATTAAAACGGCAAATGTGAAGTGGGGGAGAGGAAAACGAGAGGCAACTGGCAAAAAAGTAAATGCGGAAGATGAGTTTGTGAGACCTACTTGGATAGATCTCTCTTCCCCGGCAACGGCGCCAGAAATACTTCTGCTACTGCAACAAAAGACCTTCCAACGGCGCCAGAAACACGTGCTGACGGGAGACTGTTCTTGTCTTGTTTCTCCTCAGCAACGGCACCAGGAATCCTTCTGCTACGGCTACGCCTTTAGGGATTTCCTAGGCAAATATGCAAAGGATTTCCCCGTGGCCTTGGAGCCTTGCGTTGGTGTTCCCTCGAAGCGGAAAGGATGATGTAGCGCAGCTGTGGTAAGTATTTCCCTCAGTTTTGAGAACCAAGGTATCGATCCAATGAAGGAGTATCACAAGTGCCTGCACAAACACAAAGAACCTGCTCCCAACGCTATGAAGGGGATGTCAATACCTTATAGATTGTTCGCAAAGTGAGAACTGAAAGCAACAAAGTAACAAAGCAAAGTAAAAGCGGAGGTGTAAACGATAGATGTGAATAGACCTGGGGGGCGTAGTGTTTACTAGTGGCTTCTCTCATGAAAGCAAGTAGACGGTGGGTGAACAAATTACTGTCGAGCAATTGATAGAACCGCGCAAAGTCGTGACGTCATCTTTGTCAATGATTATATCTATAGGCATCACGTCCAAAACAAGTAGACTGATACTTTCTGCACCTACTACTATTGCTCCACACGTTGACCGCTATCCAGCATGCATCTAGTGTATTAAGTCCAAAAGAACAGAGTAACGCCTTAAGCAAGATGACATGATGTACATGGACAATCTCATATCAACGACAGAGCCCACCTTGTTACCCTTGATGGCAACTACTCAATGTGTGCCTTGCTGCCCCTACTGTCACTGGGAAAGGTCACCACATGGTAAGAACCCAAAACCAAGCACTTCTCCCATTGCAAGAATCATAGATCTAGTTGGCCAAACAAAACCCAAGACTCGGAGAGACTTACAAGGATATCAAATCATGCATATAAGAAATCTGCAAAGACTCAAATATATATCATAGATAATCTGATCACAAATCCACAATTCATCGGATCTCGACAAACATACCGCCAAAGAAGATTACATCGGATAGATCTCCATGAAGATCATGGAGAACTTTGTATTGAAGATCCAAGAGAGAGAAGAAGCCATCTAGCTACTAACTACGGACCCGTAGGTCTGAAGTGAACTACTCACGAGTCATTGGAGGGGTGATGATGATGATGAAGAAGACCTCCAACTCCAAAGTCCCCTCCGGCAGGGCGCCGGGAAGGGTCTCCACATGAGATCTCGCGGAAACGGAGCCTTGCAGCGGCGGAAAAGTATTTTCGAGGCTCCCCTGATTTTTTTTCTATTTTTAGGGAATATATAGGCGGAAGAGGTCAGGGGGGCACTAGGGAGGCCACAAGCCTGCCCACCGCCGCCTCCCCTGGTGGCGGAGTGGGGGCTTGTGGGCTCCCTGTAGCCCTCCTGGCTTGGCCCACAGGCCCCCTGATCTTCTTCCGTTCGGGAAAAAATCATTTCGGAGATTTTATTCCGTTTGGACTCCGTTCCAAAATCAGATCTGAAAAGAGCCAAAAACACAGAAAAAATACGAACTGGCACTTGGCACTGAATTAATAAGTTAGTCCCAGAAAAGATATAAAAGGTACATAAAACATCCAAAGATGAGAAGATAACAACATGAAACCATCAAAATTATTGATACGTTTGAGACATATCAGCGCCCACGACGCCACAGCCGCCCGTGCCGGTGAGCCCCCACACCCCCACCCCCCCACGGGAAAATTAAATATTTGTTATTTAGATTTTTGGAATTAGATTATAACCACAAAGTTGTTTTTTATTGTTGTTGCAGTAGTTTTTCTTGTTATTTTAGTTGTTGTAGTAGTTGTTGTTATTGTAGTTGTTGTAGTAGTTGTTGTTGTTGTTATTGTAGTTGTTGTGGTAGTCAGTGTACCGGTTGATGAGCCCTATATTCTTAGCTTTTCATATAAAGACCATCCGCGACTAGTTAGTTAGCTTAATAGAAAGAAGAGGAAGAAGAAGAAGAAGAGGAGGAGGAGGAGCTGAGAAGAAGAGGTGGAGGACGAGGAGGACGAGGAGGACGAGAAGAAGAAGAAGAAGAGGAGGAGGAGGAGAAGAAAAAATTATGAAGGAGGAGAAGAAGAAGAATAAGAAGAAGATGAGAAGAAAGAAATAAGAAGGAGAAGAAGAAAAGAAGAAGAAAAAGAAGAAGGAGAATTAGAGGAAAAAGAAGAAAAGAAAAATAGGTAGAAGAAGAGGATAAAGAAAAATAGAAATAGAAATAAGAGGAAGAATAAGAAGAAGAGGAGGGAGAAGAGGAGAAGAGCAGGAGAAGGAGGAGGAGGAGGAGGAGAAGAAGAAGAAGAAGAGGAGAAGAAAGAGGAAAAATGAAAAGAAGGAAGAAGAAGAATAAGAGAGGAAGAAGAGAAGTAGAAGAGAAGAAGAAGGAGATAAGGAGGAGGAGAAGGAGCCCTCCTTCTTCTTCTTCTTATCTCCTCCTTCTTCTTCTCCCTCCTTCTTTTCCTTCTTCTTCTCCTTCTTCTCTCCTCCTTCTTCTCCTTCTTCTTCTCTTCTTCTTCTCCTCCTCCTCCTTCTCATTCTCCTCCTCCTTCTCCTTCTTCTCCTTCTCCTTCTTCTTCTCTTCTTGCTTCTTCTCTTTCTTCTTCTATGTAGCTTATTCTCCCGAACAAAGACATACTTAGCTAATTCTCCTCCAAAATGACATAATTAGCTTAGTTAGAGTAAAAATATCATAATAACCTTGGTTAGCTCACAACTTAGCTAATTATCCTCCCAAATGACATAATAAGCTCAAAATGGCATAAAAACCTTGGTTAGCTCATGGATATTATATTCTTAGCTTGTTTTCCTCTAAAATGACATAATTTGCCCATATAGCTCCAAAAAGACATAATTAGCATATTTGTGTTGATCGGGTGGGTTTACATGTGAACGTTGTCTCGTCGCTGTGAGGTCTGCTATGCGAAGACCTCCCCGTGCGTTGTACGAGCTCCGCCCCTGCATTCGTGGGCCTGTACAAATGTCATCTCCTCCTCGCCCCTTCATTTACTCTGGGTCGGTTCTCAGATGAAACTTGCTAGATTTAGGTAATTAAATTAATTTATCAGTATGCGTGACCAGTATGCGTCTCCTGTTCGAAAGAGTTACAGTTATAAATATGCATGCATTTGCTTATATTTATAACCGTGATTCTTTCCAATTGTCCAACGTTATCCATGGACAGCCCGAGTATGTGTAGATTGGGTTCGTTTTCCCATATGCTTCGTTCCGGATCCGATGCATAATTTCGTCTGTGCATCCATGTTGTTCTCCGGATACACATCCTCTTTGTTTATTGCGGAGACGTGTATCAGGAGAACAACAGGGAGGTGCTGTCGAAATTTTGCGTTGGATCTGGAGCAGAGCATGGGAAAACGAACCCAATCTACACATACTCGGGTGGGATTAGGACCTATATTTACCTATTAGCGTGTAGATTGCATGGACGTAATAAAAATGGCGAACTTGATTAAGTGATGAATATATATGCTAAATTATATATAAATATATTTCTTGTGTGTTTAGTAGCTAGGCAAGATGAGTGATCATGCGTGGATGTATACCGGTCACCCTAGTCAGAAAGAGATGACGGAAGAATGGTTTCTAAAAACCAAGGAATTTGTGAAAGCCGCATTTGCAAATGGCCAGGAAAGAAACTATTGCCCCTGTCCTGGATACGACAACTATAAAAAGACGATAGTGGCTGTAATAATCAAACACCTGCAGAGGAGGGGTTTTAAGCCTAATTATACAGTGTGGACATTTCATGGTGAGTCTATACAACGCACCAGAGCTGAGGTGGTCCGTTGTCGCACCGACGAGCATGGTACCGGGATCGAAGACATGGCACAAGACTTTGATGACGCTCGGGATTCAAAAGATGAGATGGAGGAATCTGCAAAGGCCTTCTATGAAATGTTGGAGTCTTCAAAACGTCCTCTCCATGAGCACACCGAGCTTTGTCAGCTAGATGCAATTGCCCAAGTAATGGCTTTGAAGGCTCAGTTCAACTTGGGAAGAGAATGCTACGACGCGATGATGACACTATTTGGATGCTTCCTACCCAAAGGCCATGTCATGCCTGCAAACCTGTACCAGTCGGACAAAATACTTCGTGTACTTAAGAAACCCTATGAGAAGATAGATGCATGTCAGAAAGGATGTGTCTTATTTAGGAAGGAGTATGCACACTTGAACTATAGTCCCAATTGCGAGTCTTGCACGTATCTTGTGGTAGACAACGGTATGGGTGAGAAGAGGCAGACCAAAATCGCAATTAGTGTTCTTCGGTATATGCCAATCGTACCAAGGCTTCAACGTCTTTTCATGGTCGAAGAGACAGCCAAAAAGATGACATGGCACAAATTGGGCAAAAGAACCGAACTAGATGTGGAGACTACTACGCCACACATGGTATTAAGAAGCAGAAGAAGGAGTGACGCAGAAAGTATCTAAAGAAGGAGCAGTACATGAAGGTAATTACCTATTCTTAAGGCCTTGTACGTAGTTTTCTTGATTTGATTCATATGCGTAGGGCTCAAAATTCTTTCTAATAACTTATAGGTGCCCCCGAGATGGTGTGCGGATAATATGGATTGTTGGAAGGCGATGGTTGATGAGTGGTGCACAGGCAACTAGCGAGCCGTGCACGACAATGCGAAGGATCGGTGTAGCCAAATGGTTGGTGTGCCACACCATCAAGGAAGCGCCAACTTACTTCAGTTCGGACGAAACTGGGTATGTGGTTTGCTTCATGATTCATGCAATTTATTCTTCATGCTAGCTTGAGCCCCTTACTAATACTTTGTTCCTCTTTTTTAGGCGCATCACAATAAGACAGAGATGCCACACTTGTACGACCTTTATGGCATGGCCCATAGTGCCTCCTACAAGAAGGCGAAGGCATTCTCTGAGTCTGACCTGGATGATCCAAATAACTTCGTCAACATATCATCCCACCACAAGCTCGTGACATGCAGGGAAACGGGGAAGGCTAGGAAAGGGGAGGACTTTAACCCGAGCCAGGAACCTTTGATTCCAGAGCTGGTGATGATATCTGGTGGCGGGAGGCCCCATGGCTCGATATCCATTGGAGATGGGATAATACATTGTCCACTCACTCTCCCGGAGATCGAGGCGCGCCAGACGAGCTCTTGTCCTGAGATAACACCTCGTCCACGGCCAGTCGATCTTGCCATCGAGGTTAGTTGTACAGACTCAGAAAACTTTCATCAATTTCATTCTGTGTGTGACCATCGATCATTACTGTGGTAAGGAGGAATGGTGTTGCAGGCTGCTCTTCAGAAAGAGAGAGATCGGCAAACCAGGCTGGTCTTGAGAAAGAGAGATTGGCAAGCCAGGCTGCTCTTGAGGAGAGGGCCAGACCACGGCACGATTGATTGAGGAGGAGAGGGCCCGGAATGATGCGGGTCAACGGGCCTTGTACGAGCTTTTTGTGGTAAATTGTTTTTCACATTAGCCAAATAATGAGTGTAATGTCTGTTTCATTACTAACTAATACGACCGACTCTTCAGGGTGTGCGAGAAGAGCGGTCAAGTCCCTCCGCCGATGCCCATCTTCTGTGTGATTGCCACGGTGAGTTTCATTTGAATGGTCATTATAAAATAGTATGAACAATTGAGTGTCATCATGCTAACTGAGACATTGCAAAATATCTTTTCTACAGAATAACTCCCTAGCGGCATTGCACGCCACTTCTCCAGGGCAACCGTCTCCAAATGAAGCCACCGCGAGCAACCATGGTGTTTCTCCTCCTTGATGACCACGGCGGTAAGTTTTTCTCTAGTTCATTTTTGACATAATTAGAAGAAATAGAAGAAGAGGTGAAGAGGAGAATAAATAGGAAAAATGAAAAGAAGGAAGAAGAAGAAGAAGAGAAGAAGGAGAAGGAGATGATGGAGAAGGAGGAGGAGGAGAAGAAGGAGAAGGAGGAGAAGGTCTTCTCCTCCTTCTCCTTCTTATCCTTCTCCTTCTCCTTCTTCTTCTCCTTCTTCTTGATTTCTTCTTCTTCTTCTCCCCCTCCTCTTTCTTCTCCTCTTTCTTATTCTCCTTACCTTTTTCCCCAACAATGACATAATAATCCCATTTAGCTCCAAAATGATATAATAAGCTCAAAATGGCATAAAAATCTTGGTTAGCTCATGAATATTATATTCTTAGCTTGTTTCCCTCTAAAATGACATAATTAGCCCATATAGCTCCAAAAAGACATAATTAGATAATTTAGCTCCAACAAGAGGAGAAGAGGAGAAGAAATAGGAAAAATGAAAAGAAGGAAGAAGAAGAAGAGTAAGAGAAGAAGGAGGAGAAGGACGAGGAGGAAAAGAAGGAGGAGAAGAAGGAGAAGGAGGAGAAGACCTTCTCCTCCTTGTCCTCCTTCTCCTTGTTCTTCTTCTTCTCCTTCTTCTTGATTTCTTATTCTTCTTATCCTCCTCCTTTTTCTTCTCCTCTTTCTTATCCTCCTTACCTTATTTTCCCCCCAACAATGACATAATTAGCCCATTTAGCTCCAAAATGACATAATAAGCTCAAAATGGCATAAAAACCTTGGTTAGCTGATGAATATTAGATTCTTAGCTTGTTTTCCTCTAAAATGACATAATTAGCCCATATAGCTCCAAAAAGACATAATTAGATAATTTAGCTCCAACAAGAGGAGAAGAGGAGAAGAAATAGGAAAAATGAAAAGAAGGAAGAAGAGGAAGAAGAAGAAGAGAAGTAGAAGGAGAAGGGGGAGGAGGAGAAGAAGGAGAAGGAGGAGAAGGAGGAGAAGGTCTTCTCCTCCTTCTCCTTCTTCTTCTTGATTTCTTCTTCTTCTCCTCCTCCTCCTTTTTCTTCTCCTCTTTCATATTCTCCTTACCTTATTTTCCCCAACAATGACATAATTAGCCCATTTATCTCCAAAATGACATAATAAGCTCAAAATGGCATAAGAACCTTGGTTAGCTAATGAATATTATATTCTTAGCTTGTTTTCCTCTAAAATTACATAATTAGCTCAAAAACATCATGTGTTGTTCTTCTTCTGACTTTCTTATTCACATTTTTGCATATTGGATGTACTACATGCATGGAAGCTGGCATTCTTGGAGTGCCTTATTAGTTCTAGTTTTCGTTTGAGTTGATGAACAATGTCGAACTATATGTATATGTATCTATGGATGAACAGTGTAAAACTTTGTATGTTGGTTCTTTCGATATATGGGATGTACATTGATGAACTTTATATGTATATCATATATGTGTGGTGAACTATATATATGTGTTGTGAAATATATATCATATATGTGATGTGAAATATATATATATATATATATATATATATATATATGTTGTGAAATAATAAAAAACAAACATAACAGAAGCTATATGGGCTCTTTCCCGTCTGCCAGCTGATGGCAAACAACTTTGCCATCAGCTGGCCGACGGCAAAGGTGCCACATGGCACCAGGCTATGCACCCTAGGGGCAGCAGCAGCTGGCCATATAACTTCTTTGTCATCTGCTGCCCGGGGAGGCTGACGGCAAAGAGAAGAAAAAACAGTTGGGCTGTTATGGGCTGGCACGTACACGCAGACGGCAAAGACTACAGGGGAAGCAAACGACAAAGGCTACGGGGGAAGCAAACGGCTAAGGCTATGGGGGAAGCAGACGACAAAGGCTACGGGGAAAGGAGACGGCAAAGCCTCCATTAGCCCTAATGGAGGCGTCGCCTGTCGGTTGCCGTCTCAAATTCTTTGCCAACTGTCGGTGCTAGATACTAACGGCAAAGAGCTTTGTCGTCCGCTTAGGGAAGGCTGATGGCAAAGAAGCTACAATGTCGTCGTAAGCTGATGCGGAATCTTTGCCGACAGGAGGCCGACGGCAAAGAGTTTTGCCTTCGGTGGGGTCCTCTTTGCCGTTTGTTATGGCGGACGGCGAAGAAGCTGATTCGTGTAGTGATCATAGATCGCACCATTTTGAACAAAGTACGATTACGACGTTCGGACACACCATTACGTTGTGGTGTTCCAGGCGGTGTCAACTGTGAAACAGTTCCACATTGTCTTAAGTGACCACCAAACTCAAAACTCAGATACTCACACCCATGATCAGAACGTAGGAACTTGATCTTCTTGTTACGATGATTTTCAACTTCACTGTGAAATTGCTTGAACTTCTCAAACGTTTCACACTTGTGCTTCATCAACTAGATATATCCATACCTACTCAAACCGTCAGTGAAGGTGAGAAAATAACGTTATCCGCCGCGCGCCTCCACACTCATCAGACCGCATACATCGGTATGTATGATCTCTAACAAGTCACTTGCATGCTCCATTGTTCTGGAGAACAGAGTCTTAGTCATCTTGCCCATGAGCCATGGTTCGCACCTATCAAGTGATTCAAAATCAAGTGACTCCAAAATCCCATCGGAATGGAGTTTCTTCATGCGCTTTACACCAATATGACCTAAGCGACAGTGCCACTAAAACATGGCGCTATCATTGTTTACTCTACATCTTTTGGTCTCAATGTTATGTATATGTGTATCATCACTATCAAAATTCAATATGAACAATCCTCTCACATTGGGTGCATGACAATAAAATATATTACTCATAGAAATAGAACAACCATTATTCTCTGACTTAAACGAGTAATTGTCTCGCAATAAACAAGATTGAGATATAATGTTCATGCTTAACGCAGGCACTAAATAACAATTATTTAAGTTCATAACTAATCCTGATGGTAACTGAAGTGAGACTGAGCCGACGACAATTGCATCAACCTTGGAACCATTTCCCACGTGTATTGTCACTTCATCCTTCGCGAGCCTTCGTTTATTCCGTAGTTCCTGCTTCGAGTTGCAAATATGAGCAAGAGAACCGGTATCAAATACCCATGCACTACCACGAGAGTTGGTTAAGTACACATCAATAACATTTATATCAAATGTACCTGATTTTTCTTTGGCCGCCTTCTTATCAGCCAAATACTTGGCGAAGTTGCCCTTCTAGTGACCCATCCCCTTGCAATAATAACACTCTGTTTCTGGCTTAGGTCCAGCCTTGGGTTTCTTCGTCGGATTGGCAACAGGTTTGCCGCTCTTCTTGGAGTTACCCTTCTTTCCTTTGCCGTTTCTGTTGAAACCAGTGGTCTTATTGACCATCAACACTTGATGCTCTTTCCGGAGTTCTGACTCTGCGACTTTCAGCATCGCAAATAACTCGCCGGGTGAATTGTTCATCCCTTGCTTGTTATAGTTAAACACAAAGCTCTTATAGCTAGGTGGCAGCGATTGAAGAATTCTATTAGTGATAGCCTCTTACGGGAGTTCAATCACCATCTCAGCTAGACGGTTTGAGTACCGAGACATTTTGAGCACATGTTCACTGACAGACGAATTGTCCTCCATCTTGCAAGCATAGAATCTATCAGAGGTCTCATACCTCTCGATCCGTGTGTTCTTCTGAAAGATAAACTTCAACTCCTGGAACATCTCATATGCTCCATGACGCTCAAACCGACGTTGAAGTCCCGGTTCTGAGCCATACAAGACCGCACATTGAACTACTGAGTAGTCCTCATGACGTGTTAACCAGGCGTTCAAAACATCTTGGCTAGATGTAGCGGGTGGTTCATCTCCTAGCGCTGCATTAAGGACATAATCCTTTTTCCCAGCTTGCAGGAGCAGCTTTAGATTACGAGCCCACTCTACAAAGTTGCTTCCATCATCTTTCAACTTAGCTTTCTCTAGGAACGTACTGAAATTCACGGTTGCTACTGCGTGAGCCATTGATCTACAACATAAAATATTGCAAAGTGGACATAGACTATGTTAAAGATAATTAGAGTTTAAGTAATCAAATTACTGATAAACTCCCACTCAAAAAGTACTTCTCTCTAGTCATTTGAGTGGTACATGATCCAACTCCACTATCTCAAGTCCGATCATCATGTGAGTTGAGTATAGTTTCAGTGGTAAGCATCTCTATGCTAATCATATCAACTATACGATTCATGCTCGACCTTTTGGTCTCTTGTGTTCCAGGCCATGTCCGCACATGCTAGGCTCGTCAAGTTTAACCCGAGTGTTCCGCGTGTGCAACTGTTTTGCACCCGTTCGTTGAGTCTATCACACCCGATCATCACGTGGTGTCTCGAAACGACGAACTGTCGCAACAGTGCACAGTTGGAGAGAACCCAATTTCATCTTGAAATTTTAGTGAGAGATCACCTTATAATTCTACCATTGTTCTAAGCAAAATAAGGTGCATAAAGGATTAACATCACATGCAGTTCATAAGTGACATGATATGGCCATGATCTTGTGCTTCTTGATCTCCATCACCAAAGCACCGACATGATCTTCTTGTCACCGGTGCCACACCATGATCTTCATCATCATGATCTCCATCATCGTGCCGCCAGCCAGGTTATCGTGCTATATATGCTATTACTACTAAAGCTACAACCTAGCAATATATTAAACGCATCTGCAAAAACAAATGTTAGTTTAAAGACAACCCTATGGCTCCTGCCAGTTGCCGTAGCATCGACGTGTAAGTCGATATTAACTATTACAACGTGATCATGTCATACATCCAATATATCGCATCACGTCTTTGGCCATATCATATCACAAGCATACCCTGCAAAAACAAGTTAGATGTCCTCTAATTTGTTGTTGCATGTTTTACGTGGCTGCTATGGGTATCTACTATGATCGCATCTTACTTACGCAAAAACCACAACGGAGATGTGCAAAATGCTATTTAACCTCTCTCCAAGAACCGCCTCGGTCAAAACCAATTCAACTAAAGTTGAAGAAACCGACACCCGCCAGTCATCTTTATGCAACGAGTTGCATGTCAGTTGATGAAATCAGTCTCTCGTAAGCGTACGAGTAATGTTGGTTTGGGCCGCTTCAATCCAACAATACCGCTGAATCGAGAAAAGATTAAGGAGGGCAGCAAATCGAACATCAACGCCCAAAACCTTTTGTCTTCTACTCGAGATAACATCTACGCATGAACCTAGCTCATGATGCCACTGTTGGGGAACGTTGCATGGGAAACAAAAAAATTCCTACGCACACAAAGACCTATCATGGTGATGTCCATCTATGAGAGGAGATTAGAGCCACATACCCTTTTAGATTGCTAAGAGGGAAGAATTAAGAAACGTGGTTGATGTAGTGGTACAGGTTCATGATTAAAATCACCGCCGTCCCACGATCCGTTCCGATCTAGCACCGAACGGAAGGAACCTCCGCGTTCAGCACACGTACAGCTCGATGACGATCGAAGCTTTCTTGATCCAGCAAGAGAGACAGAGAAGTAGATGAGTTCTCCGGCAGCGTGACGGCGCTACGGTGGTGGTGATGATCTACTCCTGCAGGGCTCCGCCCGAGCTCCGCAGAGATCCGATCTACAGGAAGAACTACGTGGTATAGGTTTGAGTTGCACGTGGCAAAGTTGTGTCTCAAAAATCCCTAAACCATCAATATATATATAGGAGGATGGGAGGGTCTAGCCTTGGGGCTCAAGGGAGCCCCAATGGTGCCGACCGAATGGAGGAGGTGGACTCCCACCCCAATTCGGTTCGGGGGAAGGAGTCCACTCCTTCCTTCCCACCTCCCTCTTTCCTTTTTTCTTTCCTTTGGTAATTTTCCCTTATGGAGCCATGGCCCTATTGGGCTGGCCTCACCAGCCCACTAAGGACTGGTGCGCCATCCTAGGGTCACTCGGCTCACTCCCGGGTGGGTGGGCCCCTCCCGGTGAATACCCGAAACTCATTCGTCACTCCCGGTACACTGTCGGTAATGCCAGAAACTTTCCGGTGACCAAATGAACCATCCTATATATCAATATTCGTTTCCAGACCATTCCGAAAACCCTTGTGGTGTCCATGATCTCATCCGGGACTCCGAACAACCTTCGGTAACCACACATATAACTCAACTATATTAAAACATCATCAAACCTTAAGTGTGCAGACCCCGCGGGTTCGAGAACTATGTAGAGATGACCCGAGACACTCTCCGGTCAATATCCAATAGCGGGACCTGGATGTCCATATTGGATCCTACATATTCTATGAAGATCTTATCAGTTGAACCTCTGTGCCAAGGATTCATATAATCCCGTATGCCATTCCCTTTGTCCTTCGGTATGTTACTTGCCCGATATTCGATCGTCAGTATCTGTATACCTATTTCAATCTCGTTACGGGCAAGTCTCTTTACTCGTTCCGTAATACAAGATCACATGACTTACACTTGAGTCACATTGCTTGCAAGGCTTGTTTGTGATGTTGTATTACCGAGTGGGCCCCGAGATACCTCTGTGTCACACTTAGTGACAAATGCTAGTCTTGATCCATACTAACTCAACGGACACCTTTGGAGATACCTGTAGAGCCCCTTTATAGTCACCCAGTTACGTTGCGACGTTTGATACACACAAGGTATTCCTCCGGTGCGAGTGAGTTGTATGATCTCATGGCCATAGGAATAAATACTTGACGCGCACAAAACAATTGCAATAATATGACACAATCACACGCTACGTTCATAGTTTGGGTCTAGTCCATCACATGATTCTCCTAATGATGTGATCCAGTTATCAAGTGACAACACTTGCATATGGTCAGAAAACCTTAACCCTCCTTGATCAACTAGCTAGCCAACTAGAGGCTTGCTAGGGACATTGTTTTGTCTATTTATCCACAGATGTATCTATGTTTTCATTCAATACAATTATAGCATGGATAATAAACGATTATCTTGAAATAGGAAATATAATAATAACTATTTTATGATTGCCTCTAGGACATATTTCCAACACAAAATTGGCCACAATAGGCCAAAACTACGAGGATTGATGAGTTCCCCATAACCGGACCCCGGGTTTCCCGAAATTTTCGGATCACAGCAGGACCCAAAATCAGTGAGTAATAATATAGTAAACTAGCCCGAGGGATTTTGAAGAGTTCCCTGTATGCGGACCCCGGGGTTCCTGAAAAATTAGGATCACATCACGACCCAAAATCAGTGAGTAATAGCATACAAAACTAGGCGAAATATGCCAAAAACTACGAGTTTTGACGAGTTCCTCGTAACCTGACCCAGGGTTTCCGAAACGTTCAAATCGCAGCAGGACCCAAAATCAGTGACTGCTACGGCAACAAAAGACCTTCCCTGGCAACGGCGCCAGGAATCCTTCTGCTACGGGCTACGCCTATAGGGACTTCCTTGGCAAATATGCAAAGGATTTCCCCGCGGCCTTGGAGCCTTGCATTGGTGTTCCCTTGAAGAGGAAAGGGTGATGTAACACAGCGGCGGTAAGTATTTCCCTCAGTTTGAGAACCAAGGTAACAATCAAGTAGGAGGATCGAGTCAAGTCACAAGTACCTGCAGAAACACAAAGAGCTTGCACCCAACGCTATGAAGGGGTTGTCAATCCCTTATAGATTGTTTGCAAAGTGAGAACTGAAAGCAAAAAAGTAAACAAAGCAAAGTAAAAGTGAAAGTGGAGACGATAGTTGTGAATAGACCCAGGGGCGGTAGTGTTCACTAGTGGTTTCTCTCATGAAAGCAAGTAGACGGAGGGTGAACGAATTACTGTCGAGCAATTGATTGAACCGCGCAAAGTCATGACATTATCTATGGCAATGATCATATCTATAGGCATCACGTCCAAAACAAGTAGACCGATACTTTCTGCATCTACTACTATTACTCCACATGTCGACCGCTATCCAGCATGCATCTAGTGTATTGAGTTCATAAGAACAGAGTAACGCCTTAAGCAAGATGACATGATGTAGATGGACAATCTCAAATCTATGATGAAAGACCATATTGTTACCCTTGATGGCAACAACATGATGCGTGCCTTGCTTCCCCTTCTATCACTGGGAAAGGTCACCGCACGGTATGAACCCAAAACCAAGCACTTCTCCCTTTGCAAGAATCATAGAACTAGGTGGCCAAACAAAACCCAAGACTCGGAGAGACTTACAAGGATATCAAATCATGCATATAAGAAATCAGCAAAGACTCAAATATAATTCATTGATAATCTGATGACAAATCCATAATTCATCGGATCTCGACAAACACACCTCCAAAGAGGATTACATCGGATAGATCTCCATGAAGATCATGGAGAAATTTGTATTGAAGATCCAAGAGAGAGAAGAAGCCATCTAGCTACTAACTACGGACCCGTAGGTCTGAAGTGGACTACTCGCGAGTCATTGGAGAGGCGATGATATTGATGTAGAATCCCTCCAACTCCAAAGTCCCCTCCGGCAGGGCACTGGGAAGGGTCTCCAGATGAGATCTCGCGGAAACGGAAGCTTGCGGCGGCTGAAAAGTGGTTTCATGGACGACCTGAGTTTTTCTGGGATTTTAGGGAATTTATAGGCCAAAGAGCTAGGGCAGGGGAGCGCCAGGGAGGCCACAAGCCTCGTTGCCGCAGGCCCCCCTGGCCGCGGCAACATGGCTTGTGGGCTCCCTGTGGGCCTCCTGCCTTGGCCCTCAAGTCCCCCGATCTTCTTGTGTTCTGGAAAAAATATTTCGGGGATTTTATTCCGTTTGGAGTCCGTTCCAAAATCAGATCCGAAGAGAGTCAAAAACACAGAAAAAACAGGAACTGGCATTTGGCACTGAATTAATAAGTTAGTCCCCAAAAAAATATAAAAGGTATATAAAACATCCAAAGTTGACAAGATAACAGCATGGAACCATCAAAAAATATAGATACGTTTGAGACGTATGAGTGACTAATAGCATAGAAAACTGGACGGAATAGGCTAAAACTGCAAGTTTTGATGAGTTCCCCATAACCGGACCCCGGGGTTCCTGAAATGTTTGGATCGCAGCATGACACAAAATCAGTGAGTAATAGCATACAAAACTGGCTAGAATAGGCCAAAACTATGAGTTTTGAAGAGTTCCCCGTAACCGGACATCGGGGTTCCCGAAACGTTCGGATCACAGCAGGACACAAAATTAGTGAGTAATAGCATACAAAACTGGGCGCAATAGGACAAAACTGCAAGAATTGAATAGTTTCCCGTAACTGGACCCCGGGGTTCCCGAAACATTCGGATAGCAGCGGGACCCAAAATCAGTGAGTAATAGCATACAAAATTGGCCGAAATAGGGCAAAACTGCGAGTTATGACGAGTTCCCCGTAACCGGACCCCGGGGTTCCCAAAATGTTCGGATCGCAGCAGGACACAAAATCAGTGACTAATAGTATTGAAAACTCGCCACAATAGGCCAAAATTGCGAGTTTTGAAGAGTTCCTCATAACCGGACCCCGGGGTTCCTGAAACATCCGAATCACATCAGGACCCAAAATCAGTGACTAATAGCACATAAAACTCGGTGGAATTTGATGAGTTCACCGTAACCGGACCAGACGGTTCCCGAAATGTTCAGATCGCAGCAGGGCCCAAAATCAGTGAGGCATAGCAAACGAAACTGGCCGGAATAGGCCAAAACTGTGTGTTTTGACGAGTTCCTCGTAATCGCACCCCGGCGTTCCCGAAACGTTTGGATCCCAGCGGACCCCGGTGTTCCAGAAACGTTCGGTTCGCAGCAGGACCCAAAATCACTCACTAATACCATACAAAACTGGGCAGAATAGGCTAAAACTGCAAGTTTTGACGAGTTCCCCGTAACCGGACCCCGGGGTTCCTGAAACGTTTGGATCACAACATGACACAAAATCAGTGAGTAATAGCATACAAAACTGGCCAGAATAGGCCAATAGTGTGAATTTTGAAGAATTCCCCGTAACCGGACCCCGAGGTTCCTGAAACATTTGGATCGCAGTAGAACACAAAATCAGTGAGTAATAGCATAGAAAAATGTTCGGAATAGGACAAAACTGCGCGTTTTGAATAGTTCCCCGTAACCGGACCCCCGGGTTCCCGAAACGTTTGGATCGCAGCAGGACCCAAAATCCATGAGTAATAGCATACAAAAATGGGCGGGATAGGCTAAAACCGCAAGTTTTAAAGAGTTCCCCGTAACCGGACCCCCGGGTTCCCGAAATGTTTGGATCGCGGCTGGACCCAAAATCAGTGAGTAGTAGCATACAAAACTGGCCAGAATAGCCCAAAATTGTGAGTTTTGATGAGTTCCCTGTAACCGGACCCCGAGGTTCCCGAAACATTCGCATCGGAGCAAGACACAAAATCAGTGAGTAATAGCATACAAAACTAGGCGGAATAGGACAAAACTGCGAGATTTGAATAGTTCCCCGTAACCGGACCTCGGGTTCCCGAAATGTTCGGACCGCTACAGGACCCAAAATCAGTGAGTAATAGAATACAAAACTCGGCGGAATAGGCTAAAATTGCAAGTTTTGACGAGTTCCCCGTAACCGGACCCCGGGGTTCCCGAAATGTTTGGATTGCAGAAGGACCCAAAATGAGTGAGTAATAGCATACAAAACTGGGCGGAATAGGACAAAACTGTGAGTTTTGAAGAGTTCTCCGTAACCGGACCACACGGTTCCCAAAACGTTTGGATGACAGCAGGACACAAAATCAGTGAGTAATAGCATACAAAACTGGGCGGAATAGGACAAAACAGCGAGTTTTGACGAATTCCCCGTAACCAGACCCCGGGGATCCCGAAACGTTCGGATGGTAGCGGGACCCAAAATCAGTGGGTAATAGCATACAAAACTAGCCGAAATAGGCCAAAACTGCAAGTTTTGACTAGTTCCCGATAACCGGACCCCGGGTTTCCCGAAATGTTCGGATCACAGCACGACCCAAAATCAGTGAGTAATAGTATAGAAAACTGGCCAGAATGTAACAAATGTGAGAGTTTTGAAGAGTTCCCCGTAACCGGACCCCGGGGTTCCCGAAAAATTCAGATCACATCACGACCCAAAATCAGTGAGCAATAGCATACAAAACAGGGCAGAATATGCCAAAACTACGAGTTTTGACGAGTTCCTCGTAACCGGACCCCGGGGTTCCCGAAACGTTCGGATAGCAACCGGACACAAAATCAGTGAGTAATAGCATACAAAACTAGCCGAAATAGGACAAAACTGCGAGTTTTAACGAGTTCCGTGTAACCGGACCACGGGGTTCCCGAAACATTCGGATCACACGAGGATACAAAATGAGTGACTAATAGCATACAAAACTAGTCGGAATAGGACAAAACTCCGAGTTTTGATGAATTCCTCGTAACCGGACCCCAGGGTTCCCGAAACGTTCGGATCGCACTAGGACACAAAATTAGTGAGTAATAGCATACAAAACTGGGCGGATACGACAAAATTGCGAGTTCTGACGAGTTCCTCGTAACCGGACGCCGGGGTTCCCGAAACATTCGGATGGTAGCGGGACCCAAAATCAGTGAGTAATAGCATACAAAACTGGCCGAAATAGGGCAAAACTACGAGTTTAAACGAGTTCCCCGTAACCGTACTCAGGGGTTCCCGAAACGTTCGAATCGCACCAGGATAGAAAATCAGTGAGTAATAGCATACTAAACTGGGCGGAATGGACAAAACTGCATGTTTTGACGAGTTCCCCGTAACCAGACCCCGGGGTTCCCGAAACGTTTGGATCACAGCGCAAAACAAAATAAGTGAGTAATAGCATACAAAACTAGCCAGAATAGGCCAATACTATGAGTTTTGAAGAGTTCCCCGTAACCGGACACCGAGGTTCCCGAAACGTTCGGGTCGGAGAAGAACACAAAATCAGTGAGTAATAGCATACAAAAATGGTCGGAATAGGACAAATCTACGAGTTTTGAATAGTTCCCTCTAACCGGACCTCAGGGTTCCCAAAATGTTCGGATCGCAGCAGGACCCAATATCAGTGAGTAATAGCATACAAAACTGGGCGGAATAGGACAAAACTGCGAGTTTTGACGAGTTCCCCGAAACCGGTCCCCGGGGTTCCCGAAACATTCGGATGGCAGCGGGACCAAAAATCAATGAGTAAAAGCATAAAGAATTGGCCGAAATAGGGAAAAACTGCAAGTTTTAACGAGTTCCCCCTAACTAGACCTCGGGGTTCCCGAAACATTCGGATCACATGAGGACACAAAATCAGTGACTAATAGCATACAAAACTAGTCGGAATAGGACAAAACTGCGAGTTTTGATGAGTTCCTCGTAACCGAACCCCGGGGTTCCCGAAACGTTCGGATCGCACGAGGACACAAAATTAGTGAGTAATAGCATACAAAACTGGGCGGAATAGGACAAAATTGTGAGTTTTGACGAGTTCCCCGTAACCGGACCCCGGGGTTCCCAAAACGTTCGGATGGCAGCGGGACCCAAAATTAGTGAGTAATAGCATACAAAACTGGCCGAAATATGGCAAAACTGCAACTTTAAACGAGTTCCCCATAACCGGACCCAGGAGTTCCCGAAACGTTTGGATCACAGCAGGACACAAAATCAGTGAGTAATAGCATACAAAACTGGCCAGAATAGGCCAATATTGTGAGTTTTGAAGAGTTCCCCGTAACCGGACCCCGGGGTTCCCGAAACGTTCGGATGGGAGCGGGACCCAAAATCAATGAATTATAGATACAAAATTGGCCAAAATAGGGAAAAGTGTGAGTTTTAACGAGTTCCCCGTAACGAGACCCCGGGGTTCCCGAAACGTTCGGATCACAGCAGGACACAAAATCAGTGACTAATAGCATACAAAACTAGTAGGAATAGGACAAAACTGCGAGTTTAAACGACTTCCCTGTAACCGGACCCAGGTGTTCCCGAAACGTTCGGATCGCAGCACGAGAGAAAATCAATGAGTAATAGCATAGTAAACTGGGAGGAATAGGACAAAACTATGAGTTTTGACGAGTTCCCCGTAACCACACCCCGGGGTTCCCGAAACGTTCGGATCAAAGCAGGACACAAAATCAGTGACTAATAGCATAGAAAACTACTCAAAATAGGACAAAACTGCGAGTTTTGAATAGTTCCCTGTAACCGGACCCCGGAATTCCCGAAACATTCGGATCACAACAGGACACAAAATTAGTGAGTAATAGCATACAAAACTGGGCAGAATTGGATAAAACTACGAGTTTTGACGAGTTGCCCGTAACCAGACCCCACGGTTCCCGAAATGTTCGGATGGCAGCGGGACCCAAAATCAGTGAGCAATAGCATACTGATACGTCCATTTTGCATCATGCTTTTATGTTGATATTTATCGCTTTATGGGCTGTTATTACACTTCACGGTACAATACTTATGCCTTTTCTCTCTTATTTTATAAGGTTTACATGAAGAGGGAGAATGCCAGCAGCTGGAATTCTGGTCTGAAAAAGGAGCAAGTTAGAGATATATTCTGCGCAACTCCAAAAGTTGTGAAAATCAACGAGGAATTATTTTGGATTTTATAAAAAATACTAGGCCGAAGAAGTACTGGAGGGGAGCCACGAGGAGGCCACAAGCCTGCCAAGCGCGGCCTACCCCCCTGGTCGCTCCTCGGTGGCTTCTGGGGCCACCGTTGCCCCTCTAGCTCCCATCTATTGCTATAAGGAGGGTTTCGTTCCAGAAAAAATCAGGAGGAGGCTTTCGGGAAGAGACGCCGCCGCCACGAGGCGGAACTTGAGCAGAACTAATCTAGAGCTCCGGCAGGGCCGTCCTGCCGGGGAAACTTCCCTCCCGGAGGGGGAAATGGTCGCCATCGTCATCACCAACACTCCTCTCATCGGAGGGGACTCATCACCATCAACATCTTCATCAGCACCATCTCATCTCCAAACCCTAGTTCATCTCTTGTAACCAATCTCCATCTCGCGACTCCGGTTGGTACTTCTAAGGTTGCTAGTAGTGTTAATTACTCTTTGTAGTTGATGCTAGTTGTATTACTCGGTGGAAGATTATATGTTCAGATCCTTAATACTATTCAATACCTATCTGGTCATGAGCATAATTATGCTTTGTGAGTAGTCACTTTTGTTCCTGAGGACATGGGATAAGTCTTGCTATAAGTAGTCATGTGAATTTGGTTTTCGTTCCATATTTAAATGCATTGTATGTTGTTTTTCCTCTAGTGGTGTTATGTGAACGTCGACTACATAACACTTCACCATTATTTGGGCCTAGAGGAAGGCATTGGGAAGTAATAAGTAGATGATGGGTTGCTAGAGTGACAGAAGCTTAAACCCTAGTTTATGCGTTGCTTCGTAAGGGGCTGATTTGGATCCACTAGTTTAATGCTATGGTTAGACTTTGTCTTAATTCTTCTTTCATAGTTGCGGATTCTTGCAAGAGGGGTTAATCATAAGTGGGATGTTTGTCCAAGTAAGGGCAGCACCCAAGCACCAGTCCACCCACATATCAAACTATCAAAGTAGCGAACGCGAATCACATGAACATGATGAAAACTAGCTTGACAGAAATTCCTGTGTGTCCTTGGGAGCGCTTTACGTCACATAAGAGTTTGTCGAGGCTTGTCCCTTGCTACAAAAGGGATTGGGCCATCTTGTTGAACCTGTGTTACTATTGTTACTTGCTACTTGCTACGAAGTATCTTATCACACAACTATATGTTACCGATAATTTCAGTGCCTGCAGAGAATACCTTCCTGGAAAGCACTTGTCAGTTCCTTCTGCTCCTCGTTGGGTTCGCCTCTCTTACTTATCGAAAGGACTACGATAGATCCCCTACACTTGTGGGTCATCAATACTCTTTTCTGGTGCCGTTGCCGGGGATTGAAGCGCCTTTGGTAAGTGGAATTTGGTAAGGAAACATTTATATAGCATGCTGAAATTTATTGTCACTTGTCACTATGGAAACTAATCCTTTGAGGAGCTTGTTCGGGGCATCTTCACCTCGAACGGAAGCACAAGGAGTTGCTCCTCAACCTACTGCACCTACTGAAAATATTTTTTATGAAATTTCTTCGGGGATGCTAGAGAAATTGTTGGCTAATCCTTTTACAGGAGATGGAACATCACATCCCTAGTTGCATCTAATCTATGTAGATGAAGTTTGTGGTTTATTTAAGCTTGCAGGTTTGCCCGAGGATGAGGTAAAGAATAAGGTATTTCCCTTATCTTTGAGGGATAAAGCATTGACATGCTATAGGCTATGTGATGATACTGGATCATGGAACTACAACCGATTGAAATTGGAATTTCATCAAAAGTTTTATCCTATGCATTTGGTACATCGTGATCGGAATTATATCTATAATTTTTGGCCTCGTGATAGAGAAAGTATCGCTCAAGCTTGAGGGAGACTTAAATCAATGTTATATTCATGCCCCAACCATGAGCTCTCGAGAGAAATTATTGTTCAGAACTTCTATGCTCGGCTTTCTCATGATAATCGCACCATGCTTGACACTTCTTGTACCGGTTCTTTTATGAAGAGAGATATTGACTTCAAATGGAATTTATTGGAAATAATTAAACGCAACTCTGAAGATTGGGAGTTTGATGAAGGTAAGGAGTCAGGTATGAATCTCAAGTTCGATTGCGTTAAATCCTTTGTTAAAAGAAATACTTTTTGTGATTTTAGCGCTAAACATGGACTTGACTGTGCGATAGTAGCTTCATTATGTGAATCATTTGCTGCTCATATTAATCTCCCTAAAGAGAAGTGGTTTAAATATCATCCTCTCTTAGAAGTCAGTGTGGTTAAACCCAATCCAGTTGAAGAGAAAGTCATTGCTTATAATGATCCTATTGTTCCTAGTGCTTACATTGAGAAACCACCTTTCCCTGTTAGAATAAAGGATCATTCTAAAGCTTCAACTGTGATACGTAGGGGCTACATTAGAATACCTACACCCCCTGAGCAAATTAAAGTTGAACCTAGCATTGCTATTATCAAAGATCTCCTGTCCGACAATGTTGATGGGCATGATATTCACTTCTGTGAAGATGCTGCTAGAATTGCTAAACCTCATGCTAGAGACAAACATAGGCCTGTTGTTGGCATGCCTGTTGTTTCTGTTAAGATAGGAGATTATTGTTATCATGGTTTATGTGACGTGGGTGCTAGTGTTAGTGCAATACCACAATCTTTATACGATGAAATTAAAGACGAGATTGCACCTGTCGAGATGGAACCTGTTGATGTCACTATTCAGCTTGCCAGTAGAGATACTATCTGCCCTTTGGGAATTGTTAGAGATGTTGAAGTCTTGTGTGGTAAAACTAAGTATCCTGCTGATTTTCTCGTTCTTGCTACCACACAAGATAGCTTTTGTCCCATCATATTTGGCAGACTTTTCCTCAATACTGTCAATGCTCATATTGACTGTGAGAAGTAAACTGTCACTATTAGCTTTGAAGGTGTGTCACATGAATTCAACTTCTCCAAGTTTGGTAGACAACCTCATGAAAAAGAATTGTCTAGTAAGGATGAAATTATTGCCCTAGCTTCTAATGATGTGCCTCCTACTGATCCTTTAGAGCAATACTTGCTTGAGCATGAAAATGATATGCATATGGATGAAAGGAATGAGATATATAGAGTTATCTTTGAACAACATCCTGTCCTTCAGAATAATTTGCCTGTTGAACAGCTTGGAGACCCACCCCCACCAAAGGGTGATCCTGTGTTCGAGCTTAAACAGTTGCCTGATACCCTTAAGTATGCTTATCTCAATGAAAAAGAGATATATCTTGTTATTATTAGTGCTAGCCTTTCAGAACATGAAGAAAAGAAATTATTGAAAACTCTGAGGAAGCACCGTGTTGCTATTGGATATACTCTTGATGATCTTAAGGGCATTAGTCCCACTCTATGCCAGCATAAAATTAAAACCGATCCTGATTCCAAACCAGTTGCTAATCATCAACGAAGATTAAATCCTAAGATGAAAGAGGTTGTAAGAAAAGAAATACTAAAGCTCCTAGAAGCTGGTATTATCTATGATGTTGCTCATAGTGATTTGGTAAGTACGATGCATTGCGTCCCTAAGAAAGGAGGTATTACCGTTGTCCCTAATGATAAAGATGAATTGATCCCACCGAGGATTATTACTGGCTATAGGATGGTAATTGATTTTAGGAAATTGAATAAAGCCACCAGGAAAGATCATTACCCCTTGCCTTTTATTGACCAAATGCTAGAAAGATTGTCTAAACACACACACTTTTGCTTTCTAGATGGTTATTCTCGTTTCTCCCAAATACATGTTGCACAATCTGATTAGGAGAAAACCACTTTTACTTGCCCTTTCGGTACCTTTGCTTACATACGTATGCCTTTTGGCTTATGTAATGCACCTGCTACCTTTCAAAGATGTATCATGGCTATATTCTCTGA